>NW_027363227.1:714938-1429876 GCF_046119375.1 Phyllobates terribilis
AGAGTGAGATGCCAGCTCCTTTCATTCAGTCAGTAGCTTCCATCATTTCTGGACGTTTTTCAATGGCAAAAATCAATGAATATTGTAAATGCACAAACTAATTTCTCCGCATTGCAAGGTGCAATTCTGAAATTTTTTGCTTTATCATGCTCCTCTTAGCATGATAAAGAAGATTCAAAGAGAGTGAGATGCCAGCTCCTTTCATTCAGT
This sequence comes from Phyllobates terribilis, assembly GCF_046119375.1. Classification (NCBI taxonomy): domain Eukaryota; kingdom Metazoa; phylum Chordata; class Amphibia; order Anura; family Dendrobatidae; genus Phyllobates; species Phyllobates terribilis. The sequence goes on from NW_027363227.1 coordinate 715,149, forward strand.
CAGTAGCTTCAAACATTTCTGGTATATGAATAACATGATGTTTTTCAATGGAAAAAATCAATGAATATTGTAAATGCACAAACAGTAATTTCTCCGCATTGCAAGGTGCAATTCTGAAATTTTTTGCTTTTTCCTGCTCCTCTTAGCATGATAAAGAAGATTCAAAGAGAGTGAGATGCCAGCTCCTTTCATTCAGTCAGTAGCTTCAATCATTTCTGGACGTTTTTCAATGGCAAAAATCAATGAATATTGTAAATGCACAAACAGTAATTTCTCCACATTGCAAGGTGCAATTCTGAAATTTTTTGCTTTTTCCTGCTCCTCTTAGCATGATAAAGAAGATTCAAAGAGAGTGAGATGCCATCTCCTTTCATTCAGTCAGTAGCTTCAAACATTTCTGGTATATGAATAACATGATGTTTTTCAATGGCAAAAATCAATGAATATTGTAAATGCACAAACAGTAATTTCTCCGCATTGCAAGGTGCAATTCTGAAATTTTTTGCTTTTTCCTGCTCCTCTTGGCATGATAAAGAAGATTCAAAGAGAGTGAGATGCCAGCTCCTTTCATTCAGTCAGTAGCTTCAAACATTTCTGGACGTTTTTCAATGGCAAAAATCAATGAATATTGTAAATGCACAAACAGTAATTTCTCCACATTGCAAGGTGCAATTCTGAAATTTTTTGCTTTTTCCTGCTCCTCTTAGCATGATAAAGAAGATTCAAAGAGAGTGAGATGCCAGCTCCTTTCATTCAGTCAGTAGCTTCAAACATTTCTGGTATATGAATAACATGATGTTTTTCAATGGCAAAAATCAATGAATATTGTAAATGCACAAACAGTAATTTCTCCGCATTGCAAGGTTCAATTCTGAAATTTTTTGCTTTTTTCTGCTCCTCTTAGCATGATAAAGAAGATTCAAAGAGAGTGAGATGCCAGCTCCTTTCATTCAGTTAGTAGCTTCAAACATTTCTGGTATATGAATAACATGATGTTTTTCAATGGCAAAAATCAATGAATATTGTAAATGCACTAACAGTAATTTCTCCGCATTGCAAGGTGCAATTCTGAAATTTTTTGCTTTTTCCTGCTCCTCTTAGCATGATAAAGAAGATTCAAAGAGATTGAGATGCCAGCTCCTTTCATTCAGTCAGTAGCTTCAATCATTTCTGGACGTTTTTCAATGGCAAAAATCAATGAATATTGTAAATGCACAAACAGTAATTTCTCCACATTGCAAGGTGCAATTCTGAAATTTTTTGCTTTTTCCTGCTCCTCTTAGCATGATAAAGAAGATTCAAAGAGAGTGAGATGCCAGCTCATTTCATTCAGTCAGTAGCTTCAAACATTTCTGGTATATGAATAACATGATGTTTTTCAATGGCAAAAATCAATGAATATTGTAAATGCACAAACAGTAATTTCTCCGCATTGCAAGGTGCAATTCTGAAATTTTTTGCTTTTTCCTGCTCCTCTTAGCATGATAAAGAAGATTCAAAGAGAGTGAGATGCCAGCTCCTTTCATTCAGTCAGTAGCTTCAATCATTTCTGGAAGTTTTTCAATGGCAAAAATCAATGAATATTGTAAATGCACAAACAGTAATTTCTCCGCATTGCAAGGTGCAATTCTGAATTTTTTTTCTTTTTCCTGCTCCTCTTAGCATGATAAAGAAGATTCAAAGAGAGTGAGATGCCAGCTCCTTTCATTCAGTCAGTAGCTTCCATCATTTCTGGACGTTTTTCAATGGCAAAAATCAATGAATATTGTAAATGCACAAACTAATTTCTCCGCATTGCAAGGTGCAATTCTGAAATTTTTTGCTTTATCCTGCTCCTCTTAGCATGATAAAGAAGATTCAAAGAGAGTGAGATGCCAGCTCCTTTCATTCAGTCAGTAGCTTCAAACATTTCTGGTATATGAATAACATGATGTTTTTCAATGGAAAAAATCAATGAATATTGTAAATGCACAAACAGTAATTTCTCCGCATTGCAAGGTGCAATTCTGAAATTTTTTGCTTTTTCCTGCTCCTCTTGGCATGATAAAGAAGATTCAAAGAGAGTGAGATGCCAGCTCCTTTCATTCAGTCAGTAGCTTCAAACATTTCTGGACGTTTTTCAATGGCAAAAATCAATGAATATTGTAAATGCACAAACAGTAATTTCTCCACATTGCAAGGTGCAATTCTGAAATTTTTTGCTTTTTCCTGCTCCTCTTAGCATGATAAAGAAGATTCAAAGAGAGTGAGATGCCAGCTCATTTCATTCAGTCAGTAGCTTCAAACATTTCTGGTATATGAATAACATGATGTTTTTCAATGGCAAAAATCAATGAATATTGTAAATGCACAAACAGTAATTTCTCCGCATTGCAAGGTGCAATTCTGAAATTTTTTGCTTTTTCCTGCTCCTCTTAGCATGATAAAGAAGATTCAAAGAGAGTGAGATGCCAGCTCCTTTCATTCAGTCAGTAGCTTCAATCATTTCTGGAAGTTTTTCAATGGCAAAAATCAATGAATATTGTAAATGCACAAACAGTAATTTCTCCGCATTGCAAGGTGCAATTCTGAATTTTTTTTCTTTTTCCTGCTCCTCTTAGCATGATAAAGAAGATTCAAAGAGAGTGAGATGCCAGCTCCTTTCATTCAGTCAGTAGCTTCCATCATTTCTGGACGTTTTTCAATGGCAAAAATCAATGAATATTGTAAATGCACAAACTAATTTCTCCGCATTGCAAGGTGCAATTCTGAAATTTTTTGCTTTATCCTGCTCCTCTTAGCATGATAAAGAAGATTCAAAGAGAGTGAGATGCCAGCTCCTTTCATTCAGTCAGTAGCTTCAAACATTTCTGGTATATGAATAACATGATGTTTTTCAATGGAAAAAATCAATGAATATTGTAAATGCACAAACAGTAATTTCTCCGCATTGCAAGGTGCAATTCTGAAATTTTTTGCTTTTTCCTGCTCCTCTTAGCATGATAAAGAAGATTCAAAGAGAGTGAGATGCCAGCTCCTTTCATTCAGTCAGTAGCTTCAAACATTTCTGGTATATGAATAACATGATGTTTTTCAATGGCAAAAATCAATGAATATTGTAAATGCACAAACAGTAATTTCTCCGCATTGCAAGGTGCAATTCTGAAATTTTTTGGATTTTCCTGCTCCTCTTAGCATGATAAAGAAGATTCAAAGAGAGTGAGATGCCAGCTCCTTTCATTCAGTCAGTAGCTTCAATCATTTCTGGAAGTTTTTCAATGGCAAAAATCAATGAATATTGTAAATGCACAAACAGTAATTTCTCCGCATTGCAAGGTGCAATTCTGAATTTTTTTTCTTTTTCCTGCTCCTCTTAGCATGATAAAGAAGATTCAAAGAGAGTGAGATGCCAGCTCCTTTCATTCAGTCAGTAGCTTCCATCATTTCTGGACGTTTTTCAATGGCAAAAATCAATGAATATTGTAAATGCACAAACTAATTTCTCCGCATTGCAAGGTGCAATTCTGAAATTTTTTGCTTTATCATGCTCCTCTTAGCATGATAAAGAAGATTCAAAGAGAGTGAGATGCCAGCTCCTTTCATTCAGTCAGTAGCTTCAAACATTTCTGGTATATGAATAACATGATGTTTTTCAATGGAAAAAATCAATGAATATTGTAAATGCACAAACAGTAATTTCTCCGCATTGCAAGGTGCAATTCTGAAATTTTTTGCTTTTTCCTGCTCCTCTTAGCATGATAAAGAAGATTCAAAGAGAGTGAGATGCCAGCTCCTTTCATTCAGTCAGTAGCTTCAATCATTTCTGGACGTTTTTCAATGGCAAAAATCAATGAATATTGTAAATGCACAAACAGTAATTTCTCCACATTGCAAGGTGCAATTCTGAAATTTTTTGCTTTTTCCTGCTCCTCTTAGCATGATAAAGAAGATTCAAAGAGAGTGAGATGCCAGCTCCTTTCATTCAGTCAGTAGCTTCAAACATTTCTGGTATATGAATAACATGATGTTTTTCAATGGCAAAAATCAATGAATATTGTAAATGCACAAACAGTAATTTCTCCGCATTGCAAGGTGCAATTCTGAAATTTTTTGCTTTTTCCTGCTCCTCTTGGCATGATAAAGAAGATTCAAAGAGAGTGAGATGCCAGCTCCTTTCATTCAGTCAGTAGCTTCAAACATTTCTGGACGTTTTTCAATGGCAAAAATCAATGAATATTGTAAATGCACAAACAGTAATTTCTCCACATTGCAAGGTGCAATTCTGAAATTTTTTGCTTTTTCCTGCTCCTCTTAGCATGATAAAGAAGATTCAAAGAGAGTGAGATGCCAGCTCCTTTCATTCAGTCAGTAGCTTCAAACATTTCTGGTATATGAATAACATGATGTTTTTCAATGGCAAAAATCAATGAATATTGTAAATGCACAAACAGTAATTTCTCCGCATTGCAAGGTTCAATTCTGAAATTTTTTGCTTTTTCCTGCTCCTCTTAGCATGATAAAGAAGATTCAAAGAGAGTGAGATGCCAGCTCCTTTCATTCAGTTAGTAGCTTCAAACATTTCTGGTATATGAATAACATGATGTTTTTCAATGGCAAAAATCAATGAATATTGTAAATGCACTAACAGTAATTTCTCCGCATTGCAAGGTGCAATTCTGAAATTTTTTGCTTTTTCCTGCTCCTCTTAGCATGATAAAGAAGATTCAAAGAGAGTGAGATGCCAGCTCCTTTCATTCAGTCAGTAGCTTCAATCATTTCTGGACGTTTTTCAATGGCAAAAATCAATGAATATTGTAAATGCACAAACAGTAATTTCTCCGCATTGCAAGGTGCAATTCTGAAATTTTTTGCTTTTTCCTGCTCCTCTTGGCATGATAAAGAAGATTCAAAGAGAGTGAGATGCCAGCTCCTTTCATTCAGTCAGTAGCTTCAAACATTTCTGGACGTTTTTCAATGGCAAAAATCAATGAATATTGTAAATGCACAAACAGTAATTTCTCCACATTGCAAGGTGCAATTCTGAAATTTTTTGCTTTTTCCTGCTCCTCTTAGCATGATAAAGAAGATTCAAAGAGAGTGAGATGCCAGCTCATTTCATTCAGTCAGTAGCTTCAAACATTTCTGGTATATGAATAACATGATGTTTTTCAATGGCAAAAATCAATGAATATTGTAAATGCACAAACAGTAATTTCTCCGCATTGCAAGGTGCAATTCTGAAATTTTTTGCTTTTTCCTGCTCCTCTTAGCATGATAAAGAAGATTCAAAGAGAGTGAGATGCCAGCTCCTTTCATTCAGTCAGTAGCTTCAATCATTTCTGGAAGTTTTTCAATGGCAAAAATCAATGAATATTGTAAATGCACAAACAGTAATTTCTCCGCATTGCAAGGTGCAATTCTGAATTTTTTTTCTTTTTCCTGCTCCTCTTAGCATGATAAAGAAGATTCAAAGAGAGTGAGATGCCAGCTCCTTTCATTCAGTCAGTAGCTTCCATCATTTCTGGACGTTTTTCAATGGCAAAAATCAATGAATATTGTAAATGCACAAACTAATTTCTCCGCATTGCAAGGTGCAATTCTGAAATTTTTTGCTTTATCCTGCTCCTCTTAGCATGATAAAGAAGATTCAAAGAGAGTGAGATGCCAGCTCCTTTCATTCAGTCAGTAGCTTCAAACATTTCTGGTATATGAATAACATGATGTTTTTCAATGGAAAAAATCAATGAATATTGTAAATGCACAAACAGTAATTTCTCCGCATTGCAAGGTGCAATTCTGAAATTTTTTGCTTTTTCCTGCTCCTCTTAGCATGATAAAGAAGATTCAAAGAGAGTGAGATGCCAGCTCCTTTCATTCAGTCAGTAGCTTCAATCATTTCTGGACGTTTTTCAATGGCAAAAATCAATGAATATTGTAAATGCACAAACAGTAATTTCTCCACATTGCAAGGTGCAATTCTGAAATTTTTTGCTTTTTCCTGCTCCTCTTAGCATGATAAAGAAGATTCAAAGAGAGTGAGATGCCAGCTCCTTTCATTCAGTCAGTAGCTTCAAACATTTCTGGTACATGAATAACATGATGTTTTTCAATGGCAAAAATCAATGAATATTGTAAATGCACAAACAGTAATTTCTCCGCATTGCAAGGTGCAATTCTGAAATTTTTTGCTTTTTCCTGCTCCTCTTAGCATGATAAAGAAGATTCAAAGAGAGTGAGATGCCAGCTCCTTTCATTCAGTCAGTAGCTTCAAACATTTCTGGTATATGAATAACATGATGTTTTTCAATGGCAAAAATCAATGAATATTGTAAATGCACAAACAGTAATTTCTCCGCATTGCAAGGTGCAATTCTGAAATTTTTTGCTTTTTCCTGCTCCTCTTAGCATGATAAAGAAGATTCAAAGAGAGTGAGATGCCAGCTCCTTTCATTCAGTCAGTAGCTTCAATAATTTCTGGACGTTTTTCAATGGCAAAAATCAATGAATATTGTAAATGCACAAACAGTAATTTCTCCGCATTGCAAGGTGCAATTCTGAAATTTTTTGCTTTTTCCTGCTCCTCTTGGCATGATAAAGAAGATTCAAAGAGAGTGAGATGCCAGCTCCTTTCATTCAGTCAGTAGCTTCAAACATTTCTGGACGTTTTTCAATGGCAAAAATCAATGAATATTGTAAATGCACAAACAGTAATTTCTCCACATTGCAAGGTGCAATTCTGAAATTTTTTGCTTTTTCCTGCTCCTCTTAGCATGATAAAGAAGATTCAAAGAGAGTGAGATGCCAGCTCCTTTCATTCAGTCAGTAGCTTCAAACATTTCTGGTATATGAATAACATGATGTTTTTCAATGGCAAAAATCAATGAATATTGTAAATGCACAAACAGTAATTTCTCCGCATTGCAAGGTGCAATTCTGAAATTTTTTGCTTTTTCCTGCTCCTCTTAGCATGATAAAGAAGATTCAAAGAGAGTGAGATGCCAGCTCCTTTCATTCAGTCAGTAGCTTCAATCATTTCTGGACGTTTTTCAATGGCAAAAATCAATGAATATTGTAAATGCACAAACAGTAATTTCTCCGCATTGCAAGGTGCAATTCTGAAATTTTTTTCTTTTTCCTGCTCCTCTTAGCATGATAAAGAAGATTCAAAGAGAGTCAGACGCCAGCTCCTTTCATTCAGTCAGTAGCTTCAATCATTTCTGGACGTTTTTCAATGGCAAAAATCAATGAATATTGTAAATGCACAAACTAATTTCACCGCATTGCAAGGTGCAATTCTGAAATTTTTTGCTTTTTCCTGCTCCTCTTAGCATGATAAAGAAGATTCAAAGAGAGTGAGATGCCAGCTCCTTTCATTCAGTCAGTAGCTTCAAACATTTCTGGTATATGAATAACATGTTTTTCAATGGCAAAAATCAATGAATATTGTAAATGCACAAACAGTAATTTCTCCGCATTGCAAGGTGCAATTCTGAAATTTTTTGCTTTTTCCTGCTCCTCTTAGCATGATAAAGAAGATTCAAAGAGAGTGAGATGCCAGCTCCTTGCATTCAGTCAGTAGCTTCAATCATTTCTGGACGTTTTTCAACGGCAAAAATCAATGAATATTGTAAATGCACAAACAGTAATTTCTCCGCATTGCAAGGTGCAATTCTGAAATTTTTTGCTTTTTCCTGCTCCTCTTAGCATGATAAAGAAGATTCAAAGAGAGTGAGATGCCAGCTCCTTTCATTCAGTCAGTAGCTTCAATCATTTCTGAACGTTTTTCAATGGCAAAAATCAATGAATATTGTAAATGCACAAACAGTAATTTCTCCGCATTGCAAGGTGCAATTCTGAAATTTTTTGCTTTTTCCTGCTCCTCTTGGCATGATAAAGAAGATTCAAAGAGAGTGAGATGCCAGCTCCTTTCATTCAGTCAGTAGCTTCAAACATTTCTGGACGTTTTTCAATGGCAAAAATCAATGAATATTGTAAATGCACAAACAGTAATTTCTCCACATTGCAAGGTGCAATTCTGAAATTTTTTGCTTTTTCCTGCTCCTCTTAGCATGATAAAGAAGATTCAAAGAGAGTGAGATGCCAGCTCATTTCATTCAGTCAGTAGCTTCAAACATTTCTGGTATATGAATAACATGATGTTTTTCAATGGCAAAAATCAATGAATATTGTAAATGCACAAACAGTAATTTCTCCGCATTGCAAGGTGCAATTCTGAAATTTTTTGCTTTTTCCTGCTCCTCTTAGCATGATAAAGAAGATTCAAAGAGAGTGAGATGCCAGCTCCTTTCATTCAGTCAGTAGCTTCAATCATTTCTGGAAGTTTTTCAATGGCAAAAATCAATGAATATTGTAAATGCACAAACAGTAATTTCTCCGCATTGCAAGGTGCAATTCTGAATTTTTTTTCTTTTTCCTGCTCCTCTTAGCATGATAAAGAAGATTCAAAGAGAGTGAGATGCCAGCTCCTTTCATTCAGTCAGTAGCTTCCATCATTTCTGGACGTTTTTCAATGGCAAAAATCAATGAATATTGTAAATGCACAAACTAATTTCTCCGCATTGCAAGGTGCAATTCTGAAATTTTTTGCTTTATCCTGCTCCTCTTAGCATGATAAAGAAGATTCAAAGAGAGTGAGATGCCAGCTCCTTTCATTCAGTCAGTAGCTTCAAACATTTCTGGTATATGAATAACATGATGTTTTTCAATGGAAAAAATCAATGAATATTGTAAATGCACAAACAGTAATTTCTCCGCATTGCAAGGTGCAATTCTGAAATTTTTTGCTTTTTCCTGCTCCTCTTAGCATGATAAAGAAGATTCAAAGAGAGTGAGATGCCAGCTCCTTTCATTCAGTCAGTAGCTTCAATCATTTCTGGACGTTTTTCAATGGCAAAAATCAATGAATATTGTAAATGCACAAACAGTAATTTCTCCACATTGCAAGGTGCAATTCTGAAATTTTTTGCTTTTTCCTGCTCCTCTTAGCATGATAAAGAAGATTCAAAGAGAGTGAGATGCCAGCTCCTTTCATTCAGTCAGTAGCTTCAAACATTTCTGGTATATGAATAACATGATGTTTTTCAATGGCAAAAATCAATGAATATTGTAAATGCACAAACAGTAATTTCTCCGCATTGCAAGGTGCAATTCTGAAATTTTTTGCTTTTTCCTGCTCCTCTTAGCATGATAAAGAAGATTCAAAGAGAGTGAGATGCCAGCTCCTTTCATTCAGTCAGTAGCTTCAAACATTTCTGGTATATGAATAACATGATGTTTTTCAATGGCAAAAATCAATGAATATTGTAAATGCACAAACAGTAATTTCTCCGCATTGCAAGGTGCAATTCTGAAATTTTTTGCTTTTTCCTGCTCCTCTTAGCATGATAAAGAAGATTCAAAGAGAGTGAGATGCCAGCTCCTTTCATTCAGTCAGTAGCTTCAATAATTTCTGGACGTTTTTCAATGGCAAAAATCAATGAATATTGTAAATGCACAAACAGTAATTTCTCCGCATTGCAAGGTGCAATTCTGAAATTTTTTGCTTTTTCCTGCTCCTCTTGGCATGATAAAGAAGATTCAAAGAGAGTGAGATGCCAGCTCCTTTCATTCAGTCAGTAGCTTCAAACATTTCTGGACGTTTTTCAATGGCAAAAATCAATGAATATTGTAAATGCACAAACAGTAATTTCTCCACATTGCAAGGTGCAATTCTGAAATTTTTTGCTTTTTCCTGCTCCTCTTAGCATGATAAAGAAGATTCAAAGAGAGTGAGATGCCAGCTCCTTTCATTCAGTCAGTAGCTTCAAACATTTCTGGTATATGAATAACATGATGTTTTTCAATGGCAAAAATCAATGAATATTGTAAATGCACAAACAGTAATTTCTCCGCATTGCAAGGTGCAATTCTGAAATTTTTTGCTTTTTCCTGCTCCTCTTAGCATGATAAAGAAGATTCAAAGAGAGTGAGATGCCAGCTCCTTTCATTCAGTCAGTAGCTTCAAACATTTCTGGTATATGAATAACATGATGTTTTTCAATGGCAAAAATCAATGAATATTGTAAATGCACAAACAGTAATTTCTCCGCATTGCAAGGTGCAATTCTGAAATTTTTTGCTTTTTCCTGCTCCTCTTAGCATGATAAAGAAGATTCAAAGAGAGTGAGATGCCAGCTCCTTTCATTCAGTCAGTAGCTTCAAACATTTCTGGTATATGAATAACATGATGTTTTTCAATGGCAAAAATCAATGAATATTGTAAATGCACAAACAGTAATTTCTCCGCATTGCAAGGTGCAATTCTGAAATTTTTTGCTTTTTCCTGCTCCTCTTAGCATGATAAAGAAGATTCAAAGAGAGTGAGATGCCAGCTCCTTTCATTCAGTCAGTAGCTTCAATAATTTCTGGACGTTTTTCAATGGCAAAAATCAATGAATATTGTAAATGCACAAACAGTAATTTCTCCGCATTGCAAGGTGCAATTCTGAAATTTTTTGCTTTTTCCTGCTCCTCTTGGCATGATAAAGAAGATTCAAAGAGAGTGAGATGCCAGCTCCTTTCATTCAGTCAGTAGCTTCAAACATTTCTGGACGTTTTTCAATGGCAAAAATCAATGAATATTGTAAATGCACAAACAGTAATTTCTCCACATTGCAAGGTGCAATTCTGAAATTTTTTGCTTTTTCCTGCTCCTCTTAGCATGATAAAGAAGATTCAAAGAGAGTGAGATGCCAGCTCCTTTCATTCAGTCAGTAGCTTCAAACATTTCTGGTATATGAATAACATGATGTTTTTCAATGGCAAAAATCAATGAATATTGTAAATGCACAAACAGTAATTTCTCCGCATTGCAAGGTGCAATTCTGAAATTTTTTGCTTTTTCCTGCTCCTCTTAGCATGATAAAGAAGATTCAAAGAGAGTGAGATGCCAGCTCCTTTCATTCAGTCAGTAGCTTCAATCATTTCTGGACGTTTTTCAATGGCAAAAATCAATGAATATTGTAAATGCACAAACAGTAATTTCTCCGCATTGCAAGGTGCAATTCTGAAATTTTTTTCTTTTTCCTGCTCCTCTTAGCATGATAAAGAAGATTCAAAGAGAGTGAGACGCCAGCTCCTTTCATTCAGTCAGTAGCTTCAATCATTTCTGGACGTTTTTCAATGGCAAAAATCAATGAATATTGTAAATGCACAAACTAATTTCACCGCATTGCAAGGTGCAATTCTGAAATTTTTTGCTTTTTCCTGCTCCTCTTAGCATGATAAAGAAGATTCAAAGAGAGTGAGATGCCAGCTCCTTTCATTCAGTCAGTAGCTTCAAACATTTCTGGTATATGAATAACATGTTTTTCAATGGCAAAAATCAATGAATATTGTAAATGCACAAACAGTAATTTCTCCGCATTGCAAGGTGCAATTCTGAAATTTTTTGCTTTTTCCTGCTCCTCTTAGCATGATAAAGAAGATTCAAAGAGAGTGAGATGCCAGCTCCTTGCATTCAGTCAGTAGCTTCAATCATTTCTGGACGTTTTTCAACGGCAAAAATCAATGAATATTGTAAATGCACAAACAGTAATTTCTCCGCATTGCAAGGTGCAATTCTGAAATTTTTTGCTTTTTCCTGCTCCTCTTAGCATGATAAAGAAGATTCAAAGAGAGTGAGATGCCAGCTCCTTTCATTCAGTCAGTAGCTTCAAACATTTCTGGTATATGAATAACATGATGTTTTTCAATGGCAAAAATCAATGAATATTGTAAATGCACAAACAGTAATTTCTCCGCATTGCAAGGTGCAATTCTGAAATTTTTTGCTTTTTCCTGCTCCTCTTAGCATGATAAAGAAGATTCAAAGAGAGTGAGATGCCAGCTCCTTTCATTCAGTCAGTAGGTTCAATCATTTCTGGACGTTTTTCAATGGCAAAAATCAATGAATATTGTAAATGCACAAACAGTAATTTCTCCGCATTGCAAGGTGCAATTCTGAAATTTTTTGCTTTTTCCTGCTCCTCTTAGCATGATAAAGAAAATTCAAAGAGAGTGAGATGCCAGCTCCTTTCATTCAGTCAGTAGCTTCAAACATTTCTGGTATATGAATAACATGATGTTTTTCAATGGCAAAAATCAATGAATATTGTAAATGCACAAACAGTAATTTCTCCGCATTGCAAGGTGCAATTCTGAAATTTTTTGCTTTTTCCTGCTCCTCTTAGCATGATAAAGAAGATTCAAAGAGAGTGAGATGCCAGCTCCTTTCATTCAGTCAGTAGCTTCAAACATTTCTGGTATATGAATAACATGTTTTTCATTTCCAAAAATCAATGAATATTGTAAATGCACAAACAGTAATTTCTCCGCATTGCAAGGTGCAATTCTGAAATTTTTTGCTTTTTCCTGCTCCTCTTAGCATGATAAAGAAGATTCAAAGAGAGTGAGATGCCAGCTCCTTTCATTCAGTCAGTAGCTTCAGTCATTTCTGGACGTTTTTCAATGGCAAAAATCAATGAATATTGTAAATGCACAAACAGTAATATCTCCGCATTGCAAGGTGCAATTCTGAAATTTTTTGCTTTTTCCTGCTCCTCTTAGCATGATAAAGAAGATTCAAAGAGAGTGAGATGCCAGCTCCTTTCATTCAGTCAGTAGCTTCAAACATTTCTGGTATATGAATAACATGATGTTTTTCAAAGGCAAAAATCAATGAATATTGTAAATGCACAAACAGTAATTTCTCCGCATTGCAAGGTGCAATTCTGAAATTTTTTGCTTTTTCCTGCTCCTCTTAGCATGATAAAGAAGATTCAAAGAGAGTGAGATGCCAGCTCCTTTCATTCAGTCAGTAGCTTCAATCATTTCTGGACGTTTTTCAATGGCAAAAATCAATGAATATTGTAAATGCACAAACAGTAATTTCTCCGCATTGCAAGGTGCAATTCTGAAATTTTTTGCTTTTTCCTGCTCCTCTTAGCATGATAAAGAAGATTCAAAGAGAGTGAGATGCCAGCTCCTTTCATTCAGTCAGTAGCTTCAATCATTTCTGGACGTTTTTCAATGCAAAAATCAATGAATATTGTAAATGCACAAACAGTAATTTCTCCGCATTGCAAGGTGCAATTCTGAAATTTTTTGCTTTTTCCTGCTCCTCTTAGCATGATAAAGAAGATTCAAAGAGAGTGAGATGCCAGCTCCTTTCATTCAGTCAGTAGCTTCAAACATTTCTGGTATATGAATAACATGAAGTTTTTCAATGGCAAAAATCAATGAATATTGTAAATGCACAAACAGTAATTTCTCCGCATTGCAAGGTGCAATTCTGAAATTTTTTGCTTTTTCCTGCTCCTCTTAGCATGATAAAGAAGATTCAAAGAGAGTGAGATGCCAGCTCCTTTCATTCAGTCAGTAGCTTCAAACATTTCTGGTATATGAATAACATGTTTTTCAATGGCAAAAATCAATGAATATTGTAAATGCACAAACAGTAATTTCTCCGTATTGCAAGGTGCAATTCTGAAATTTTTTGCTTTTTCCTGCTCCTCTTAGCATGATAAAGAAGATTCAAAGAGAGTGAGATGCCAGCTCCTTTCATTCAGTCAGTAGCTTCAAACATTTCTGGTATATGAATAACATGTTTTTCAATGGCAAAAATCAATGAATATTGTAAATGCACAAACAGTAATTTCTCCGCATTGCAAGGTGCAATTCTGAAATTTTTTGCTTTTTCCTGCTCCACTTAGCATGATAAAGAAGATTCAAAGAGAGTGAGATGCCAGCTCCTTTCATTCAGTCAGTAGCTTCAATCATTTCTGGACGTTTTTCAATGGCAAAAATCAATGAATATTGTAAATGCACAAACAGTAATTTTTCCGCATTGCAAGGTGCAATTCTGAAATTTTTTGCTTTTTCCTGCTCCTCTTAGCATAACAAAGAAGATTCAAAGAGAGTGAGATGCCAGCTCCTTTCATTCAGTCAGTAGCTTCAAACATTTCTGGTATATGAATAACATGATGTTTTTCAATGGCAAAAATCAATGAATATTGTAAATGCACAAACAGTAATTTCTCCGCATTGCAAGGTGCAATTCTGAAATTTTTTGCTTTTTCCTGCTCCTCTTAGCATGATAAAGAAGATTCAAAGAGAGTGAGATGCCAGCTCCTTTCATTCAGTCAGTAGCTTCAATCATTTCTGGACGTTTTTCAATGGCAAAAATCAATGAATATTGTAAATGCACAAACAGTAATTTCTCCGCATTGCAAGGTGCAATTCTGAAATTTTTTGCTTTTTCCTGCTCCTCTTAGCATGATAAAGAAGATTCAAAGAGAGTGAGTTGCCAGCTCCTTTCATTCAGTCAGTAGCTTCAAACATTTCTGGTATATGAATAACATGATGTTTTTCAATGGCAAAAATCAATGAATATTGTAAATGCACAAACAGTAATTTCTCCGCATTGCAAGGTGCAATTCTGAAATTTTTTGCTTTTTGCTGCTCCTCTTAGCATGATAAAGAAGATTCAAAGAGAGTGAGATGCCAGCTCCTTTCATTCAGTCAGTAGCTTCAAACATTTCTGGTATATGAATAACATGTTTTTCAATGGCAAAAATCAATGAATATTGTAAATGCACAAACAGTAATTTCTCCGCATTGCAAGGTGCAATTCTGAAATTTTTTGCTTTTTCCTGCTCCTCTTAGCATGATAAAGAAGATTCAAAGAGAGTGAGAAGCCAGCTCCTTTCATTCAGTCAGTAGCTTCAATCATTTCTGGACGTTTTTCAATGGCAAAAATCAATGAATATTGTAAATGCACAAACAGTAATTTCTACGCATTGCAAGGTGCAATTCTGAAATTTTTTGCTTTTTCCTGCTCCTCTTAGCATGATAAAGAAGATTCAAAGAGAGTGAGATGCCAGCTCCTTTCATTCAGTCAGTAGCTTCAAACATTTCTGGTATATGAATAACATGTTTTTCATTGGCAAAAATCAATGAATATTGTAAATGCACAAACAGTAATTTCTCCGCATTGCAAGGTGCAATTCTGAAATTTTTTGCTTTTTCCTGCTCCTCTTAGCATGATAAAGAAGATTCAAAGAGAGTGAGATGCCAGCTCCTTTCATTCAGTCAGTAGCTTCAGTCATTTCTGGACGTTTTTCAATGGCAAAAATCAATGAATATTGTAAATGCACAAACAGTAATATCTCCGCATTGCAAGGTGCAATTCTGAAATTTTTTGCTTTTTCCTGCTCCTCTTAGCATGATAAAGAAGATTCAAAGAGAGTGAGATGCCAGCTCCTTTCATTCAGTCAGTAGCTTCAAACATTTCTGGTATATGAATAACATGATGTTTTTCAAAGGCAAAAATCAATGAATATTGTAAATGCACAAACAGTAATTTCTCCGCATTGCAAGGTGCAATTCTGAAATTTTTTGCTTTTTCCTGCTCCTCTTAGCATGATAAAGAAGATTCAAAGAGAGTGAGATGCCAGCTCCTTTCATTCAGTCAGTAGCTTCAATCATTTCTGGACGTTTTTCAATGGCAAAAATCAATGAATATTGTAAATGCACAAACAGTAATTTCTCCGCATTGCAAGGTGCAATTCTGAAATTTTTTGCTTTTTCCTGCTCCTCTTAGCATGATAAAGAAGATTCAAAGAGAGTGAGATGCCAGCTCCTTTCATTCAGTCAGTAGCTTCAATCATTTCTGGACGTTTTTCAATGGCAAAAATCAATGAATATTGTAAATGCACAAACAGTAATTTCTCCGCATTGCAAGGTGCAATTCTGAAATTTTTTGCTTTTTACTGCTCCTCTTAGCATGATAAAGAAGATTCAAAGAGAGTGAGATGCCAGCTACTTTTATTCAGTCAGTAGCTTCAAACATTTCTGGTATATGAATAACATGATGTTTTTCAATGGCAAAAATCAATGAATATTGTAAATGCACAAACAGTAATTTCTCCGCATTGCAAGGTGCAATTCTGAAATTTTTTGCTTTTTCCTGCTCCTCTTAGCATGATAAAGAAGATTCAAAGAGAGTGAGATGCCAGCTCCTTTCATTCAGTCAGTAGCTTCAAACATTTCTGGTATATGAATAACATGTTTTTCAATGGCAAAAATCAATGAATATTGTAAATGCATAAACAGTAATTTCTCCGCATTGCAAGGTGCAATTCTGAAATTTTTTGCTTTTTCCTGCTCCACTTAGCATGATAAAGAAGATTCAAAGAGAGTGAGATGCCAGCTCCTTTCATTCAGTCAGTAGCTTCAATCATTTCTGGACGTTTTTCAATGGCAAAAATCAATGAATATTGTAAATGCTCAAACAGTAATTTTTCCGCATTGCAAGGTGCAATTCTGAAATTTTTTGCTTTTTCCTGCTCCTCTTAGCATGACAAAGAAGATTCAAAGAGAGTGAGATGCCAGCTCCTTTCATTCAGTCAGTAGCTTCAAACATTTCTGGTATATGAATAACATGATGTTTTTCAATGGCAAAAATCAATGAATATTGTAAATGCACAAACAGTAATTTCTCCGCATTGCAAGGTGCAATTCTGAAATTTTTTGCTTTTTCCTGCTCCTCTTAGCATGATAAAGAAGATTCAAAGAGAGTGAGATGCCAGCTCCTTTCATTCAGTCAGTAGCTTCAATCATTTCTGGACGTTTTTCAATGGCAAAAATCAATGAATATTGTAAATGCACAAACAGTAATTTCTCCGCATTGCAAGGTGCAATTCTGAAATTTTTTGCTTTTTCCTGCTCCTCTTAGCATGATAAAGAAGATTCAAAGAGAGTGAGTTGCCAGCTCCTTTCATTCAGTCAGTAGCTTCAAACATTTCTGGTATATGAATAACATGATGTTTTTCAATGGCAAAAATCAATGAATGTTGTAAATGCACAAACAGTAATTTCTCCGCATTGCAAGGTGCAATTCTGAAATTTTTTGCTTTTTCCTGCTCCTCTTAGCATGATAAAGAAGATTCAAAGAGAGTGAGATGCCAGCTCCTTTCATTCAGTCAGTAGCTTCAAACATTTCTGGTATATGAATAACATGATGTTTTTCAATGGCAAAAATCAATGAATATTGTAAATGCACAAACAGTAATTTCTCCGCATTGCAAGGTGCAATTCTGAAATTTTTTGCTTTTTCCTGCTCCTCTTAGCATAACAAAGAAGATTCAAAGAGAGTGAGATGCCAGCTCCTTTCATTCAGTCAGTAGCTTCAAACATTTCTGGTATATGAATAACATGATGTTTTTCAATGGCAAAAATCAATGAATATTGTAAATGCACAAACAGTAATTTCTCCGCATTGCAAGGTGCAATTCTGAAATTTTTTGCTTTTTCCTGCTCCTCTTAGCATGATAAAGAAGATTCAAAGAGAGTGAGATGCCAGCTCCTTTCATTCAGTCAGTAGCTTCAATCATTTCTGGACGTTTTTCAATGGCAAAAATCAATGAATATTGTAAATGCACAAACAGTAATTTCTCCGCATTGCAAGGTGCAATTCTGAAATTTTTTGCTTTTTCCTGCTCCTCTTAGCACGATAAAGAAGATTCAAAGAGAGTGAGTTGCCAGCTCCTTTCATTCAGTCAGTAGCTTCAAACATTTCTGGTATATGAATAACATGATGTTTTTCAATGGCAAAAATCAATGAATATTGTAAATGCACAAACAGTAATTTCTCCGCATTGCAAGGTGCAATTCTGAAATTTTTTGCTTTTTGCTGCTCCTCTTAGCATGATAAAGAAGATTCAAAGAGAGTGAGATGCCAGCTCCTTTCATTCAGTCAGTAGCTTCAAACATTTCTGGTATATGAATAACATGTTTTTCAATGGCAAAAATCAATGAATATTGTAAATGCACAAACAGTAATTTCTCCGCATTGCAAGGTGCAATTCTGAAATTTTTTGCTTTTTCCTGCTCCTCTTAGCATGATAAAGAAGATTCAAAGAGAGTGAGAAGCCAGCTCCTTTCATTCAGTCAGTAGCTTCAATCATTTCTGGACGTTTTTCAATGGCAAAAATCAATGAATATTGTAAATGCACAAACAGTAATTTCTACGCATTGCAAGGTGCAATTCTGAAATTTTTTGCTTTTTCCTGCTCCTCTTAGCATGATAAAGAAGATTCAAAGAGAGTGAGATGCCAGCTCCTTTCATTCAGTCAGTAGCTTCAAACATTTCTGGTATATGAATAACATGTTTTTCATTGGCAAAAATCAATGAATATTGTAAATGCACAAACAGTAATTTCTCCGCATTGCAAGGTGCAATTCTGAAATTTTTTGCTTTTTCCTGCTCCTCTTAGCATGATAAAGAAGATTCAAAGAGAGTGAGATGCCAGCTCCTTTCATTCAGTCAGTAGCTTCAGTCATTTCTGGACGTTTTTCAATGGCAAAAATCAATGAATATTGTAAATGCACAAACAGTAATATCTCCGCATTGCAAGGTGCAATTCTGAAATTTTTTGCTTTTTCCTGCTCCTCTTAGCATGATAAAGAAGATTCAAAGAGAGTGAGATGCCAGCTCCTTTCATTCAGTCAGTAGCTTCAAACATTTCTGGTATATGAATAACATGATGTTTTTCAAAGGCAAAAATCAATGAATATTGTAAATGCACAAACAGTAATTTCTCCGCATTGCAAGGTGCAATTCTGAAATTTTTTGCTTTTTCCTGCTCCTCTTAGCATGATAAAGAAGATTCAAAGAGAGTGAGATGCCAGCTCCTTTCATTCAGTCAGTAGCTTCAATCATTTCTGGACGTTTTTCAATGGCAAAAATCAATGAATATTGTAAATGCACAAACAGTAATTTCTCCGCATTGCAAGGTGCAATTCTGAAATTTTTTGCTTTTTCCTGCTCCTCTTAGCATGATAAAGAAGATTCAAAGAGAGTGAGATGCCAGCTCCTTTCATTCAGTCAGTAGCTTCAATCATTTCTGGACGTTTTTCAATGGCAAAAATCAATGAATATTGTAAATGCACAAACAGTAATTTCTCCGCATTGCAAGGTGCAATTCTGAAATTTTTTGCTTTTTCCTGCTCCTCTTAGCATGATAAAGAAGATTCAAAGAGAGTGAGATGCCAGCTACTTTCATTCAGTCAGTAGCTTCAAACATTTCTGGTATATGAATAACATGATGTTTTTCAATGGCAAAAATCAATGAATATTGTAAATGCACAAACAGTAATTTCTCCGCATTGCAAGGTGCAATTCTGAAATTTTTTGCTTTTTCCTGCTCCTCTTAGCATGATAAAGAAGATTCAAAGAGAGTGAGATGCCAGCTCCTTTCATTCAGTCAGTAGCTTCAATCATTTCTGGACGTTTTTCAATGGCAAAAATCAATGAATATTGTAAATGCACAAACAGTAATTTCTCCGCATTGCAAGGTGAAATTCTGAAATTTTTTGCTTTTTCCTGCTCCTCTTAGCACGATAAAGAAGATTCAAAGAGAGTGAGATGCCAGCTCCTTTCATTCAGTCAGTAGCTTCAAACATTTCTGGTATATGAATAACATGATGTTTTTCAATGGCAAAAATCAATGAATATTGTAAATGCACAAACAGTAATTTCTCCGCATTGCAAGGTGCAATTCTGAAATTTTTTGCTTTTTCCTGCTCCTCTTAGCATGATAAAGAAGATTCAAAGAGAGTGAGATGCCAGCTCCTTTCATTCAGTCAGTAGCTTCAAACATTTCTGGTATATGAATAACATGTTGTTCAATGGCAAAAATCAATGAATATTGTAAATGCACAAACAGTAATTTCTCCGCATTGCAAGGTGCAATTCTGAAATTTTTTGCTTTTTCCTGCTCCTCTTAGCATGATAAAGAAGATTCAAAGAGAGTGAGATGCCAGCTCCTTTCATTCAGTCAGTAGCTTCAAACATTTCTGGTATATGAAAAACATGTTTTTCAATGGCAAAAATCAATGAATATTGTAAATGCACAAACAGTAATTTCTCCGCATTGCAAGGTGCAATTCTGAAATTTTTTGCTTTTTCCTGCTCCACTTAGCATGATAAAGAAGATTCAAAGAGAGTGAGATGCCAGCTCCTTTCATTCAGTCAGTAGCTTCAATCATTTCTGGACGTTTTTCAATGGCAAAAATCAATGAATATTGTAAATGCACAAACAGCAATTTTTCCGCATTGCAAGGTGCAATTCTGAAATTTTTTGCTTTTTCCTGCTCCTCTTAGCATGACAAAGAAGATTCAAAGAGAGTGAGATGCCAACTCCTTTCATTCAGTCAGTAGCTTCAAACATTTCTGGTATATGAATAACATGATGTTTTTCAATGGCAAAAATCAATGAATATTGTAAATGCACAAACAGTAATTTCTCCGCATTGCAAGGTGCAATTCTGAAATTTTTTGCTTTTTCCTGCTCCTCTTAGCATGATAAAGAAGATTCAAAGAGAGTGAGATGCCAGCTCCTTTCATTCAGTCAGTAGCTTCAATCATTTCTGGACGTTTTTCAATGGCAAAAATCAATGAATATTGTAAATGCACAAACAGTAATTTCTCCGCATTGCAAGGTGCAATTCTGAAATTTTTTGCTTTTTCCTGCTCCTCTTAGCACGATAAAGAAGATTCAAAGAGAGTGAGTTGCCAGCTCCTTTCATTCAGTCAGTAGCTTCAAACATTTCTGGTATATGAATAACATGATGTTTTTCAATGGCAAAAATCAATGAATGTTGTAAATGCACAAACAGTAATTTCTCCGCATTGCAAGGTGCAATTCTGAAATTTTTTGCTTTTTCCTGCTCCTCTTAGCATGATAAAGAAGATTCAAAGAGAGTGAGATGCCAGCTCCTTTCATTCAGTCAGTAGCTTCAAACATTTCTGGTATATGAATAACATGATGTTTTTCAATGGCAAAAATCAATGAATATTGTAAATGCACAAACAGTAATTTCTCCGCATTGCAAGGTGCAATTCTGAAATTTTTTGCTTTTTCCTGCTCCTCTTAGCATGATAAAGAAGATTCAAAGAGAGTGAGATGCCAGCTCCTTTCATTCAGTCAGTAGCTTCAATCATTTCTGGACGTTTTTCAATGGCAAAAATCAATGAATATTGTAAATGCACAAACAGTAATTTCTCCGCATTGCAAGGTGAAATTCTGAAATTTTTTGCTTTTTCCTGCTCCTCTTAGCACGATAAAGAAGATTCAAAGAGAGTGAGATGCCAGCTCCTTTCATTCAGTCAGTAGCTTCAAACATTTCTGGTATATGAATAACATGATGTTTTTCAATGGCAAAAATCAATGAATATTGTAAATGCACAAACAGTAATTTCTCCGCATTGCAAGGTGCAATTCTGAAATTTTTTGCTTTTTCCTGCTCCTCTTAGCATGATAAAGAAGATTCAAAGAGAGTGAGATGCCAGCTCCTTTCATTCAGTCAGTAGCTTCAAACATTTCTGGTATATGAATAACATGTTTTTCAATGGCAAAAATCAATGAATATTGTAAATGCACAAACAGTAATTTCTCCGCATTGCAAGGTGCAATTCTGAAATTTTTTGCTTTTTCCTGCTCCTCTTAGCATGATAAAGAAGATTCAAAGAGAGTGAGATGCCAGCTCCTTTCATTCAGTCAGTAGCTTCAAACATTTCTGGTATATGAATAACATGTTTTTCAATGGCAAAAGTCAATGAATATTGTAAATGCACAAACAGTAATTTCTCCGCATTGCAAGGTGCAATTCTGAAATTTTTTGCTTTTTCCTGCTCCACTTAGCATGATAAAGAAGATTCAAAGAGAGTGAGATGCCAGCTCCTTTCATTCAGTCAGTAGCTTCAATCATTTCTGGACGTTTTTCAATGGCAAAAATCAATGAATATTGTAAATGCACAAACAGTAATTTTTCCGCATTGCAAGGTGCAATTCTGAAATTTTTTGCTTTTTCCTGCTCCTCTTAGCATGACAAAGAAGATTCAAAGAGAGTGAGATGCCAGCTCCTTTCATTCAGTCAGTAGCTTCAAACATTTCTGGTATATGAATAACATGATGTTTTTCAATGGCAAAAATCAATGAATATTGTAAATGCACAAACAGTAATTTCTCCGCATTGCAAGGTGCAATTCTGAAATTTTTTGCTTTTTCCTGCTCCTCTTAGCATGATAAAGAAGATTCAAAGAGAGTGAGATGCCAGCTCCTTTCATTCAGTCAGTAGCTTCAATCATTTCTGGACGTTTTTCAATGGCAAAAATCAATGAATATTGTAAATGCACAAACAGTAATTTCTCCGCATTGCAAGGTGCAATTCTGAAATTTTTTGCTTTTTCCTGCTCCTCTTAGCACGATAAAGAAGATTCAAAGAGAGTGAGTTGCCAGCTCCTTTCATTCAGTCAGTAGCTTCAAACATTTCTGGTATATGAATAACATGATGTTTTTCAATGGCAAAAATCAATGAATATTGTAAATGCACAAACAGTAATTTCTCCGCATTGCAAGGTGCAATTCTGAAATTTTTTGCTTTTTGCTGCTCCTCTTAGCATGATAAAGAAGATTCAAAGAGAGTGAGATGCCAGCTCCTTTCATTCAGTCAGTAGCTTCAAACATTTCTGGTATATGAATAACATGTTTTTCAATGGCAAAAATCAATGAATATTGTAAATGCACAAACAGTAATTTCTCCGCATTGCAAGGTGCAATTCTGAAATTTTTTGCTTTTTCCTGCTCCTCTTAGCATGATAAAGAAGATTCAAAGAGAGTGAGATGCCAGCTCCTTTCATTCAGTCAGTAGCTTCAATCATTTCTGGACGTTTTTCAAAGGCAAAAATCAATGAATATTGTAAATGCACAAACAGTAATTTCTCCGCATTGCAAGGTGCAATTCTGAAATTTTTTGCTTTTTCCTGCTCCTCTTAGCATGATAAAGAAGATTCAAAGAGAGTGAGATGCCAGCTCCTTTCATTCAGTCAGTAGCTTCAATCATTTCTGGACGTTTTTCAATGGCAAAAATCAATGAATATTGTAAATGCACAAACAGTAATTTCTCCGCATTGCAAGGTGCAATTCTGAAATTTTTTGCTTTTTCCTGCTCCTCTTAGCATGATAAAGAAGATTCAAAGAGAGTGAGATGCCAGCTCCTTTCATTCAGTCAGTAGCTTCAAACATTTCTGGTATATGAATAACATGATGTTTTTCAATGGCAAAAATCAATGAATATTGTAAATGCACAAACAGTAATTTCTCCGCATTGCAAGGTGCAATTCTGAAATTTTTTGCTTTTTCCTGCTCCTCTTAGCATGATAAAGAAGATTCAAAGAGAGTGAGATGCCAGCTCCTTTCATTCAGTCAGTAGCTTCAATCATTTCTGGACGTTTTTCAATGGCAAAAATCAATGAATATTGTAAATGCACAAACAGTAATTTCTCCGCATTGCAAGGTGAAATTCTGAAATTTTTTGCTTTTTCCTGCTCCTCTTAGCACGATAAAGAAGATTCAAAGAGAGTGAGATGCCAGCTCCTTTCATTCAGTCAGTAGCTTCAAACATTTCTGGTATATGAAAAACATGATGTTTTTCAATGGCAAAAATCAATGAATATTGTAAATGCACAAACAGTAATTTCTCCGCATTGCAAGGTGCAATTCTGAAATTTTTTGCTTTTTCCTGCTCCTCTTAGCATGATAAAGAAGATTCAAAGAGAGTGAGATGCCAGCTCCTTTCATTCAGTCAGTAGCTTCAAACATTTCTGGTATATGAATAACATGTTTTTCAATGGCAAAAATCAATGAATATTGTAAATGCACAAACAGTAATTTCTCCGCATTGCAAGGTGCAATTCTGAAATTTTTTGCTTTTTCCTGCTCCTCTTAGCATGATAAAGAAGATTCAAAGAGAGTGAGATGCCAGCTCCTTTCATTCAGTCAGTAGCTTCAAACATTTCTGGTATATGAATAACATGTTTTTCAATGGCAAAAATCAATGAATATTGTAAATGCACAAACAGTAATTTCTCCGCATTGCAAGGTGCAATTCTGAAATTTTTTGCTTTTTCCTGCTCCACTTAGTATGATAAAGAAGATTCAAAGAGAGTGAGATGCCAGCTCCTTTCATTCAGTCAGTAGCTTCAATCATTTCTGGACGTTTTTCAATGGCAAAAATCAATGAATATTGTAAATGCACAAACAGTAATTTTTCCGCATTGCAAGGTGCAATTCTGAAATTTTTTGCTTTTTCCTGCTCCTCTTAGCATGACAAAGAAGATTCAAAGAGAGTGAGATGCCAGCTCCTTTCATTCAGTCAGTAGCTTCAAACATTTCTGGTATATGAATAACATGATGTTTTTCAATGGCAAAAATCAATGAATATTGTAAATGCACAAACAGTAATTTCTCCGCATTGCAAGGTGCAATTCTGAAATTTTTTGCTTTTTCCTGCTCCTCTTAGCATGATAAAGAAGATTCAAAGAGAGTGAGATGCCAGCTCCTTTCATTCAGTCAGTAGCTTCAATCATTTCTGGACGTTTTTCAATGGCAAAAATCAATGAATATTGTAAATGCACAAACAGTAATTTCTCCGCATTGCAAGGTGCAATTCTGAAATTTTTTGCTTTTTGCTGCTCCTCTTAGCATGATAAAGAAGATTCAAAGAGAGTGAGATGCCAGCTCCTTTCATTCAGTCAGTAGCTTCAAACATTTCTGGTATATGAATAACATGTTTTTCAATGGCAAAAATCAATGAATATTGTAAATGCACAAACAGTAATTTCTCCGCATTGCAAGGTGCAATTCTGAAATGTTTTGCTTTTTCCTGCTCCTCTTAGCATGATAAAGAAGATTCAAAGAGAGTGAGATGCCAGCTCCTTTCATTCAGTCAGTAGCTTCAATCATTTCTGGACGTTTTTCAATGGCAAAAATCAATGAATATTGTAAATGCACAAACAGTAATTTCTCCGCATTGCAAGGTGCAATTCTGAAATTTTTTGCTTTTTCCTGCTCCTCTTAGCATGATAAAGAAGATTCAAAGAGAGTGAGATGCCAGCTCCTTTCATTCAGTCAGTAGCTTCAATCATTTCTGGACGTTTTTCAATGGCAAAAATCAATGAATATTGTAAATGCACAAACAGTAATTTCTCCGCATTGCAAGGTGCAATTCTGAAATTTTTTGCTTTTTCCTGCTCCTCTTAGCATGATAAAGAAGATTCAAAGAGAGTGAGATGCCAGCTCCTTTCATTCAGTCAGTAGCTTCAAACATTTCTGGTATATGAATAACATGATGTTTTTCAATGGCAAAAATCAATGAATATTGTAAATGCACAAACAGTAATTTCTCCGCATTGCAAGGTGCAATTCTGAAATTTTTTGCTTTTTCCTGCTCCTCTTAGCATGATAAAGAAGATTCAAAGAGAGTGAGATGCCAGCTCCTTTCATTCAGTCAGTAGCTTCAATCATTTCTGGACGTTTTTCAATGGCAAAAATCAATGAAAATTGTAAATGCACAAACAGTAATTTCTCCGCATTGCAAGGTGCAATTCTGAAATTTTTTTCTTTTTCCTGCTCCTCTTAGCATGATAAAGAAGATTCAAAGAGAGTGAGACGCCAGCTCCTTTCATTCAGTCAGTAGCTTCAATCATTTCTGGACGTTTTTCAATGGCAAAAATCAATGAATATTGTAAATGCACAAACTAATTTCACCGCATTGCAAGGTGCAATTCTGAAATTTTTTGCTTTTTCCTGCTCCTCTTAGCATGATAAAGAAGATTCAAAGAGAGTGAGATGCCAGCTCCTTTCATTCAGTCAGTAGCTTCAAACATTTCTGGTATATGAATAACATGTTTTTCAATGGCAAAAATCAATGAATATTGTAAATGCACAAACAGTAATTTCTCCGCATTGCAAGGTGCAATTCTGAAATTTTTTGCTTTTTCCTGCTCCTCTTAGCATGATAAAGAAAATTCAAAGAGAGTGAGATGCCAGCTCCTTTCATTCAGTCAGTAGCTTCAAACATTTCTGGTATATGAATAACATGATGTTTTTCAATGGCAAAAATCAATGAATATTGTAAATGCACAAACAGTAATTTCTCCGCATTGCAAGGTGCAATTCTGAAATTTTTTGCTTTTTCCTGCTCCTCTTAGCATGATAAAGAAGATTCAAAGAGAGTGAGATGCCAGCTCCTTTCATTCAGTCAGTAGCTTCAAACATTTCTGGTATATGAATAACATGATGTTTTTCAATGGCAAAAATCAATGAATATTGTAAATGCACAAACAGTAATTTCTCCGCATTGCAAGGTGCAATTCTGAAATTTTTTGCTTTTTCCTGCTCCTCTTAGCATGATAAAGAAGATTCAAAGAGAGTGAGATGCCAGCTCCTTTCATTCAGTCAGTAGCTTCAATCATTTCTGGACGTTTTTCAATGGCAAAAATCAATGAATATTGTAAATGCACAAACAGTAATTTCTCCGCATTGCAAGGTGCAATTCTGAAATTTTTTTCTTTTTCCTGCTCCTCTTAGCATGATAAAGAAGATTCAAAGAGAGTGAGACGCCAGCTCCTTTCATTCAGTCAGTAGCTTCAATCATTTCTGGACGTTTTTCAATGGCAAAAATCAATGAATATTGTAAATGCACAAACTAATTTCACCGCATTGCAAGGTGCAATTCTGAAATTTTTTGCTTTTTCCTGCTCCTCTTAGCATGATAAAGAAGATTCAAAGAGAGTGAGATGCCAGCTCCTTTCATTCAGTCAGTAGCTTCAAACATTTCTGGTATATGAATAACATGTTTTTCAATGGCAAAAATCAATGAATATTGTAAATGCACAAACAGTAATTTCTCCGCATTGCAAGGTGCAATTCTGAAATTTTTTGCTTTTTCCTGCTCCTCTTAGCATGATAAAGAAGATTCAAAGAGAGTGAGATGCCAGCTCCTTGCATTCAGTCAGTAGCTTCAATCATTTCTGGACGTTTTTCAATGGCAAAAATCAATGAATATTGTAAATGCACAAACAGTAATTTCTCCGCATTGCAAGGTGCAATTCTGAAATTTTTTGCTTTTTCCTGCTCCTCTTAGCATGATAAAGAAGATTCAAAGAGAGTGAGATGCCAGCTCCTTTCATTCAGTCAGTAGCTTCAAACATTTCTGGTATATGAATAACATGATGTTTTTCAATGGCAAAAATCAATGAATATTGTAAATGCACAAACAGTAATTTCTCCGCATTGCAAGGTGCAATTCTGAAATTTTTTGCTTTTTCCTGCTCCTCTTAGCATGATAAAGAAGATTCAAAGAGAGTGAGATGCCAGCTCCTTTCATTCAGTCAGTAGGTTCAATCATTTCTGGACGTTTTTCAATGGCAAAAATCAATAAATATTGTAAATGCACAAACAGTAATTTCTCCGCATTGCAAGGTGCAATTCTGAAATTTTTTGCTTTTTCCTGCTCCTCTTAGCATGATAAAGAAAATTCAAAGAGAGTGAGATGCCAGCTCCTTTCATTCAGTCAGTAGCTTCAAACATTTCTGGTATATGAATAACATGATGTTTTTCAATGGCAAAAATCAATGAATATTGTAAATGCACAAACAGTAATTTCTCCGCATTGCAAGGTGCAATTCTGAAATTTTTTGCTTTTTCCTGCTCCTCTTAGCATGATAAAGAAGATTCAAAGAGAGTGAGATGCCAGCTCCTTTCATTCAGTCAGTAGGTTCAATCATTTCTGGACGTTTTTCAATGGCAAAAATCAATAAATATTGTAAATGCACAAACAGTAATTTCTCCGCATTGCAAGGTGCAATTCTGAAATTTTTTGCTTTTTCCTGCTCCTCTTAGCATGATAAAGAAAATTCAAAGAGAGTGAGATGCCAGCTCCTTTCATTCAGTCAGTAGCTTCAAACATTTCTGGTATATGAATAACATGATGTTTTTCAATGGCAAAAATCAATGAATATTGTAAATGCACAAACAGTAATTTCTCCGCATTGCAAGGTGCAATTCTGAAATTTTTTGCTTTTTCCTGCTCCTCTTAGCATGATAAAGAAGATTCAAAGAGAGTGAGATGCCAGCTCCTTTCATTCAGTCAGTAGCTTCAAACATTTCTGGTATATGAATAACATGATGTTTTTCAATGGCAAAAATCAATGAATATTGTAAATGCACAAACAGTAATTTCTCCGCATTGCAAGGTGCAATTCTGAAATTTTTTGCTTTTTCCTGCTCCTCTTAGCATGATAAAGAAGATTCAAAGAGAGTGAGATGCCAGCTCCTTTCATTCAGTCAGTAGCTTCAATCATTTCTGGACGTTTTTCAATGGCAAAAATCAATGAATATTGTAAATGCACAAACAGTAATTTCTCCGCATTGCAAGGTGCAATTCTGAAATTTTTTTCTTTTTCCTGCTCCTCTTAGCATGATAAAGAAGATTCAAAGAGAGTGAGACGCCAGCTCCTTTCATTCAGTCAGTAGCTTCAATCATTTCTGGACGTTTTTCAATGGCAAAAATCAATGAATATTGTAAATGCACAAACTAATTTCACCGCATTGCAAGGTGCAATTCTGAAATTTTTTGCTTTTTCCTGCTCCTCTTAGCATGATAAAGAAGATTCAAAGAGAGTGAGATGCCAGCTCCTTTCATTCAGTCAGTAGCTTCAAACATTTCTGGTATATGAATAACATGTTTTTCAATGGCAAAAATCAATGAATATTGTAAATGCACAAACAGTAATTTCTCCGCATTGCAAGGTGCAATTCTGAAATTTTTTGCTTTTTCCTGCTCCTCTTAGCATGATAAAGAAGATTCAAAGAGAGTGAGATGCCAGCTCCTTGCATTCAGTCAGTAGCTTCAATCATTTCTGGACGTTTTTCAATGGCAAAAATCAATGAATATTGTAAATGCACAAACAGTAATTTCTCCGCATTGCAAGGTGCAATTCTGAAATTTTTTGCTTTTTCCTGCTCCTCTTAGCATGATAAAGAAGATTCAAAGAGAGTGAGATGCCAGCTCCTTTCATTCAGTCAGTAGCTTCAAACATTTCTGGTATATGAATAACATGATGTTTTTCAATGGCAAAAATCAATGAATATTGTAAATGCACAAACAGTAATTTCTCCGCATTGCAAGGTGCAATTCTGAAAT
Organism: Phyllobates terribilis; assembly: GCF_046119375.1. Classification (NCBI taxonomy): domain Eukaryota; kingdom Metazoa; phylum Chordata; class Amphibia; order Anura; family Dendrobatidae; genus Phyllobates; species Phyllobates terribilis. The sequence continues at coordinate 744,216 of NW_027363227.1, forward strand.
TTTTTGCTTTTTCCTGCTCCTCTTAGCATGATAAAGAAGATTCAAAGAGAGTGAGATGCCAGCTCCTTTCATTCAGTCAGTAGGTTCAATCATTTCTGGACGTTTTTCAATGGCAAAAATCAATAAATATTGTAAATGCACAAACAGTAATTTCTCCGCATTGCAAGGTGCAATTCTGAAATTTTTTGCTTTTTCCTGCTCCTCTTAGCATGATAAAGAAAATTCAAAGAGAGTGAGATGCCAGCTCCTTTCATTCAGTCAGTAGCTTCAAACATTTCTGGTATATGAATAACATGATGTTTTTCAATGGCAAAAATCAATGAATATTGTAAATGCACAAACAGTAATTTCTCCGCATTGCAAGGTGCAATTCTGAAATTTTTTGCTTTTTCCTGCTCCTCTTAGCATGATAAAGAAGATTCAAAGAGAGTGAGATGCCAGCTCCTTTCATTCAGTCAGTAGCTTCAAACATTTCTGGTATATGAATAACATGTTTTTCATTAGCAAAAATCAATGAATATTGTAAATGCACAAACAGTAATTTCTCCGCATTGCAAGGTGCAATTCTGAAATTTTTTGCTTTTTCCTGCTCCTCTTAGCATGATAAAGAAGATTCAAAGAGAGTGAGATGCCAGCTCCTTTCATTCAGTCAGTAGCTTCAATCATTTCTGGACGTTTTTCAATGGCAAAAATCAATGAATATTGTAAATGCACAAACAGTAATTTCTCCGCATTGCAAGGTGCAATTCTGAAATTTTTTGCTTTTTCCTGCTCCTCTTAGCATGATAAAGAAGATTCAAAGAGAGTGAGATGCCAGCTCCTTTCATTCAGTCAGTAGCTTCAATCATTTCTGGACGTTTTTCAATGGCAAAAATCAATGAATATTGTAAATGCACAAACAGTAATTTCTCCGCATTGCAAGGTGCAATTCTGAAATTTTTTGCTTTTTCCTGCTCCTCTTAGCATGATAAAGAAGATTCAAAGAGAGTGAGATGCCAGCTCCTTTCATTCAGTCAGTAGCTTCAATCATTTCTGGACGTTTTTCAATGGCAAAAATCAATGAATATTGTAAATGCACAAACAGTAATTTCTCCGCATTGCAAGGTGCAATTCTGAAATTTTTTGCTTTTTCCTGCTCCTCTTAGCATGATAAAGAAGATTCAAAGAGAGTGAGATGCCAGCTCCTTTCATTCAGTCAGTAGCTTCAAACATTTCTGGTATATGAATAACATGATGTTTTTCAATGGCAAAAATCAATGAATATTGTAAATGCACAAACAGTAATATCTCCGCATTGCAAGGTGCAATTCTGAAATTTTTTGCTTTTTCCTGCTCCTCTTAGCATGATAAAGAAGATTCAAAGAGAGTGAGATGCCAGCTCCTTTCATTCAGTCAGTAGCTTCAATCATTTCTGGACGTTTTTCAATGGCAAAAATCAATGAATATTGTAAATGCACAAACAGTAATTTCTCCGCATTGCAAGGTGCAATTCTGAAATTTTTTGCTTTTTCCTGCTCCTCTTAGCATGATAAAGAAGATTCAAAGAGAGTGAGATGCCAGCTACTTTCATTCAGTCAGTAGCTTCAAACATTTCTGGTATATGAATAACATGATGTTTTTCAATGGCAAAAATCAATGAATATTGTAAATGCACAAACAGTAATTTCTCCGCATTGCAAGGTGCAATTCTGAAATTTTTTGCTTTTTCCTGCTCCTCTTAGCATGATAAAGAAGATTCAAAGAGAGTGAGATGCCAGCTCCTTTCATTCAGTCAGTAGCTTCAATCATTTCTGGACGTTTTTCAATGGCAAAAATCAATGAATATTGTAAATGCACAAACAGTAATTTCTCCGCATTGCAAGGTGAAATTCTGAAATTTTTTGCTTTTTCCTGCTCCTCTTAGCACGATAAAGAATATTCAAAGAGAGTGAGATGCCAGCTCCTTTCATTCAGTCAGTAGCTTCAAACATTTCTGGTATATGAATAACATGATGTTTTTCAATGGCAAAAATCAATGAATATTGTAAATGCACAAACAGTAATTTCTCCGCATTGCAAGGTGCAATTCTGAAATTTTTTGCTTTTTCCTGCTGCTCTTAGCATGATAAAGAAGATTCAAAGAGATTGAGATGCCAGCTCCTTTCATTCAGTCAGTAGCTTCAAACATTTCTGGTATATGAATAACATGTTTTTCAATGGCAAAAATCAATGAATATTGTAAATGCACAAACAGTAATTTCTCCGCATTGCAAGGTGCAATTCTGAAATTTTTTGCTTTTTCCTGCTCCTCTTAGCATGATAAAGAAGATTCAAAGAGAGTGAGATGCCAGCTCCTTTCATTCAGTCAGTAGCTTCAAACATTTCTGGTATATGAATAACATGTTTTTCAATGGCAAAAATCAATGAATATTGTAAATGCACAAACAGTAATTTCTCCGCATTGCAAGGTGCAATTCTGAAATTTTTTGCTTTTTCCTGCTCCACTTAGCATGATAAAGAAGATTCAAAGAGAGTGAGATGCCAGCTCCTTTCATTCAGTCAGTAGCTTCAATCATTTCTGGACGTTTTTCAATGGCAAAAATCAATGAATATTGTAAATGCACAAACAGTAATTTTTCCGCATTGCAAGGTGCAATTCTGAAATTTTTTGCTTTTTCCTGCTCCTCTTAGCATGACAAAGAAGATTCAAAGAGAGTGAGATGCCAGCTCCTTTCATTCAGTCAGTAGCTTCAAACATTTCTGGTATATGAATAACATGATGTTTTTCAATGGCAAAAATCAATGAATATTGTAAATGCACAAACAGTAATTTCTCCGCATTGCAAGGTGCAATTCTGAAATTTTTTGCTTTTTCCTGCTCCTCTTAGCATGATAAAGAAGATTCAAAGAGATTGAGATGCCAGCTCCTTTCATTCAGTCAGTAGCTTCAAACATTTCTGGTATATGAATAACATGTTTTTCAATGGCAAAAATCAATGAATATTGTAAATGCACAAACAGTAATTTCTCCGCATTGCAAGGTGCAATTCTGAAATTTTTTGCTTTTTCCTGCTCCTCTTAGCATGATAAAGAAGATTCAAAGAGAGTGAGATGCCAGCTCCTTTCATTCAGTCAGTAGCTTCAAACATTTCTGGTATATGAATAACATGTTTTTCAATGGCAAAAATCAATGAATATTGTAAATGCACAAACAGTAATTTCTCCGCATTGCAAGGTGCAATTCTGAAATTTTTTGCTTTTTCCTGCTCCACTTAGCATGATAAAGAAGATTCAAAGAGAGTGAGATGCCAGCTCCTTTCATTCAGTCAGTAGCTTCAATCATTTCTGGACGTTTTTCAATGGCAAAAATCAATGAATATTGTAAATGCACAAACAGTAATTTTTCCGCATTGCAAGGTGCAATTCTGAAATTTTTTGCTTTTTCCTGCTCCTCTTAGCATGACAAAGAAGATTCAAAGAGAGTGAGATGCCAGCTCCTTTCATTCAGTCAGTAGCTTCAAACATTTCTGGTATATGAATAACATGATGTTTTTCAATGGCAAAAATCAATGAATATTGTAAATGCACAAACAGTAATTTCTCCGCATTGCAAGGTGCAATTCTGAAATTTTTTGCTTTTTCCTGCTCCTCTTAGCATGATAAAGAAGATTCAAAGAGAGTGAGATGCCAGCTCCTTTCATTCAGTCAGTAGCTTCAATCATTTCTGGACGTTTTTCAATGGCAAAAATCAATGAATATTGTAAATGCACAAACAGTAATTTCTCCGCATTGCAAGGTGCAATTCTGAAATTTTTTGCTTTTTCCTGCTCCTCTTAGCACGATAAAGAAGATTCAAAGAGAGTGAGTTGCCAGCTCCTTTCATTCAGTCAGTAGCTTCAAACATTTCTGGTATATGAATAACATGATGTTTTTCAATGGCAAAAATCAATGAATGTTGTAAATGCACAAACAGTAATTTCTCCGCATTGCAAGGTGCAATTCTGAAATTTTTTGCTTTTTCCTGCTCCTCTTAGCATGATAAAGAAGATTCAAAGAGAGTGAGATGCCAGCTCCTTTCATTCAGTCAGTAGCTTCAAACATTTCTGGTATATGAATAACATGATGTTTTTCAATGGCAAAAATCAATGAATATTGTAAATGCACAAACAGTAATTTCTCCGCATTGCAAGGTGCAATTCTGAAATTTTTTGCTTTTTCCTGCTCCTCTTAGCATGATAAAGAAGATTCAAAGAGAGTGAGATGCCAGCTCCTTTCATTCAGTCAGTAGCTTCAATCATTTCTGGACGTTTTTCAATGGCAAAAATCAATGAATATTGTAAATGCACAAACAGTAATTTCTCCGCATTGCAAGGTGAAATTCTGAAATTTTTTGCTTTTTCCTGCTCCTCTTAGCACGATAAAGAAGATTCAAAGAGAGTGAGATGCCAGCTCCTTTCATTCAGTCAGTAGCTTCAAACATTTCTGGTATATGAATAACATGATGTTTTTCAATGGCAAAAATCATTGAATATTGTAAATGCACAAACAGTAATTTCTCCGCATTGCAAGGTGCAATTCTGAAATTTTTTGCTTTTTCCTGCTCCTCTTAGCATGATAAAGAAGATTCAAAGAGAGTGAGATGCCAGCTCCTTTCATTCAGTCAGTAGCTTCAAACATTTCTGGTATATGAATAACATGTTTTTCAATGGCAAAAATCAATGAATATTGTAAATGCACAAACAGTAATTTCTCCGCATTGCAAGGTGCAATTCTGAAATTTTTTGCTTTTTCCTGCTCCTCTTAGCATGATAAAGAAGATTCAAAGAGAGTGAGATGCCAGCTCCTTTCATTCAGTCAGTAGCTTCAAACATTTCTGGTATATGAATAACATGTTTTTCAATGGCAAAAATCAATGAATATTGTAAATGCACAAACAGTAATTTCTCCGCATTGCAAGGTGCAATTCTGAAATTTTTTGCTTTTTCCTGCTCCTCTTAGCATGACAAAGAAGATTCAAAGAGAGTGAGATGCCAGCTCCTTTCATTCAGTCAGTAGCTTCAAACATTTCTGGTATATGAATAACATGATGTTTTTCAATGGCAAAAATCAATGAATATTGTAAATGCACAAACAGTAATTTCTCCGCATTGCAAGGTGCAATTCTGAAATTTTTTGCTTTTTCCTGCTCCTCTTAGCATGATAAAGAAGATTCAAAGAGAGTGAGATGCCAGCTCCTTTCATTCAGTCAGTAGCTTCAATCATTTCTGGACGTTTTTCAATGGCAAAAATCAATGAATATTGTAAATGCACAAACAGTAATTTCTCCGCATTGCAAGGTGCAATTCTGAAATTTTTTGCTTTTTCCTGCTCCTCTTAGCATGATAAAGAAAATTCAAAGAGAGTGAGATGCCAGCTCCTTTCATTCAGTCAGTAGCTTCAAACATTTCTGGTATATGAATAACATGATGTTTTTCAATGGCAAAAATCAATGAATATTGTAAATGCACAAACAGTAATTTCTCCGCATTGCAAGGTGCAATTCTGAAATTTTTTGCTTTTTCCTGCTCCTCTTAGCATGATAAAGAAGATTCAAAGAGAGTGAGATGCCAGCTCCTTTCATTCAGTCAGTAGCTTCAAACATTTCTGGTATATGAATAACATGATGTTTTTCAATGGCAAAAATCAATGAATATTGTAAATGCACAAACAGTAATTTCTCCGCATTGCAAGGTGCAATTCTGAAATTTTTTGCTTTTTCCTGCTCCTCTTAGCATGATAAAGAAGATTCAAAGAGAGTGAGATGCCAGCTCCTTTCATTCAGTCAGTAGCTTCAATCATTTCTGGACGTTTTTCAATGGCAAAAATCAATGAATATTGTAAATGCACAAACAGTAATTTCTCCGCATTGCAAGGTGCAATTCTGAAATTTTTTTCTTTTTCCTGCTCCTCTTAGCATGATAAAGAAGATTCAAAGAGAGTGAGACGCCAGCTCCTTTCATTCAGTCAGTAGCTTCAATCATTTCTGGACGTTTTTCAATGGCAAAAATCAATGAATATTGTAAATGCACAAACTAATTTCACCGCATTGCAAGGTGCAATTCTGAAATTTTTTGCTTTTTCCTGCTCCTCTTAGCATGATAAAGAAGATTCAAAGAGAGTGAGATGCCAGCTCCTTTCATTCAGTCAGTAGCTTCAAACATTTCTGGTATATGAATAACATGTTTTTCAATGGCAAAAATCAATGAATATTGTAAATGCACAAACAGTAATTTCTCCGCATTGCAAGGTGCAATTCTGAAATTTTTTGCTTTTTCCTGCTCCTCTTAGCATGATAAAGAAGATTCAAAGAGAGTGAGATGCCAGCTCCTTGCATTCAGTCAGTAGCTTCAATCATTTCTGGACGTTTTTCAATGGCAAAAATCAATGAATATTGTAAATGCACAAACAGTAATTTCTCCGCATTGCAAGGTGCAATTCTGAAATTTTTTGCTTTTTCCTGCTCCTCTTAGCATGATAAAGAAGATTCAAAGAGAGTGAGATGCCAGCTCCTTTCATTCAGTCAGTAGCTTCAAACATTTCTGGTATATGAATAACATGATGTTTTTCAATGGCAAAAATCAATGAATATTGTAAATGCACAAACAGTAATTTCTCCGCATTGCAAGGTGCAATTCTGAAATTTTTTGCTTTTTCCTGCTCCTCTTAGCATGATAAAGAAGATTCAAAGAGAGTGAGATGCCAGCTCCTTTCATTCAGTCAGTAGGTTCAATCATTTCTGGACGTTTTTCAATGGCAAAAATCAATAAATATTGTAAATGCACAAACAGTAATTTCTCCGCATTGCAAGGTGCAATTCTGAAATTTTTTGCTTTTTCCTGCTCCTCTTAGCATGATAAAGAAAATTCAAAGAGAGTGAGATGCCAGCTCCTTTCATTCAGTCAGTAGCTTCAAACATTTCTGGTATATGAATAACATGATGTTTTTCAATGGCAAAAATCAATGAATATTGTAAATGCACAAACAGTAATTTCTCCGCATTGCAAGGTGCAATTCTGAAATTTTTTGCTTTTTCCTGCTCCTCTTAGCATGATAAAGAAGATTCAAAGAGAGTGAGATGCCAGCTCCTTTCATTCAGTCAGTAGGTTCAATCATTTCTGGACGTTTTTCAATGGCAAAAATCAATAAATATTGTAAATGCACAAACAGTAATTTCTCCGCATTGCAAGGTGCAATTCTGAAATTTTTTGCTTTTTCCTGCTCCTCTTAGCATGATAAAGAAAATTCAAAGAGAGTGAGATGCCAGCTCCTTTCATTCAGTCAGTAGCTTCAAACATTTCTGGTATATGAATAACATGATGTTTTTCAATGGCAAAAATCAATGAATATTGTAAATGCACAAACAGTAATTTCTCCGCATTGCAAGGTGCAATTCTGAAATTTTTTGCTTTTTCCTGCTCCTCTTAGCATGATAAAGAAGATTCAAAGAGAGTGAGATGCCAGCTCCTTTCATTCAGTCAGTAGCTTCAAACATTTCTGGTATATGAATAACATGATGTTTTTCAATGGCAAAAATCAATGAATATTGTAAATGCACAAACAGTAATTTCTCCGCATTGCAAGGTGCAATTCTGAAATTTTTTGCTTTTTCCTGCTCCTCTTAGCATGATAAAGAAGATTCAAAGAGAGTGAGATGCCAGCTCCTTTCATTCAGTCAGTAGCTTCAATCATTTCTGGACGTTTTTCAATGGCAAAAATCAATGAATATTGTAAATGCACAAACAGTAATTTCTCCGCATTGCAAGGTGCAATTCTGAAATTTTTTTCTTTTTCCTGCTCCTCTTAGCATGATAAAGAAGATTCAAAGAGAGTGAGACGCCAGCTCCTTTCATTCAGTCAGTAGCTTCAATCATTTCTGGACGTTTTTCAATGGCAAAAATCAATGAATATTGTAAATGCACAAACTAATTTCACCGCATTGCAAGGTGCAATTCTGAAATTTTTTGCTTTTTCCTGCTCCTCTTAGCATGATAAAGAAGATTCAAAGAGAGTGAGATGCCAGCTCCTTTCATTCAGTCAGTAGCTTCAAACATTTCTGGTATATGAATAACATGTTTTTCAATGGCAAAAATCAATGAATATTGTAAATGCACAAACAGTAATTTCTCCGCATTGCAAGGTGCAATTCTGAAATTTTTTGCTTTTTCCTGCTCCTCTTAGCATGATAAAGAAGATTCAAAGAGAGTGAGATGCCAGCTCCTTGCATTCAGTCAGTAGCTTCAATCATTTCTGGACGTTTTTCAATGGCAAAAATCAATGAATATTGTAAATGCACAAACAGTAATTTCTCCGCATTGCAAGGTGCAATTCTGAAATTTTTTGCTTTTTCCTGCTCCTCTTAGCATGATAAAGAAGATTCAAAGAGAGTGAGATGCCAGCTCCTTTCATTCAGTCAGTAGCTTCAAACATTTCTGGTATATGAATAACATGATGTTTTTCAATGGCAAAAATCAATGAATATTGTAAATGCACAAACAGTAATTTCTCCGCATTGCAAGGTGCAATTCTGAAATTTTTTGCTTTTTCCTGCTCCTCTTAGCATGATAAAGAAGATTCAAAGAGAGTGAGATGCCAGCTCCTTTCATTCAGTCAGTAGGTTCAATCATTTCTGGACGTTTTTCAATGGCAAAAATCAATAAATATTGTAAATGCACAAACAGTAATTTCTCCGCATTGCAAGGTGCAATTCTGAAATTTTTTGCTTTTTCCTGCTCCTCTTAGCATGATAAAGAAAATTCAAAGAGAGTGAGATGCCAGCTCCTTTCATTCAGTCAGTAGCTTCAAACATTTCTGGTATATGAATAACATGATGTTTTTCAATGGCAAAAATCAATGAATATTGTAAATGCACAAACAGTAATTTCTCCGCATTGCAAGGTGCAATTCTGAAATTTTTTGCTTTTTCCTGCTCCTCTTAGCATGATAAAGAAGATTCAAAGAGAGTGAGATGCCAGCTCCTTTCATTCAGTCAGTAGCTTCAAACATTTCTGGTATATGAATAACATGTTTTTCATTAGCAAAAATCAATGAATATTGTAAATGCACAAACAGTAATTTCTCCGCATTGCAAGGTGCAATTCTGAAATTTTTTGCTTTTTCCTGCTCCTCTTAGCATGATAAAGAAGATTCAAAGAGAGTGAGATGCCAGCTCCTTTCATTCAGTCAGTAGCTTCAGTCATTTCTGGACGTTTTTCAATGGCAAAAATCAATGAATATTGTAAATGCACAAACAGTAATATCTCCGCCTTGCAAGGTGCAATTCTGAAATTTTTTGCTTTTTCCTGCTCCTCTTAGCATGATAAAGAAGATTCAAAGAGAGTGAGATGCCAGCTCCTTTCATTCAGTCAGTAGCTTCAAACATTTCTGGTATATGAATAACATGATGTTTTTCAATGGCAAAAATCAATGAATATTGTAAATGCACAAACAGTAATTTCTCCGCATTGCAAGGTGCAATTCTGAAATTTTTTGCTTTTTCCTGCTCCTCTTAGCATGATAAAGAAGATTCAAAGAGAGTGAGATGCCAGCTCCTTTCATTCAGTCAGTAGCTTCAATCATTTCTGGACGTTTTTCAATGGCAAAAATCAATGAATATTGTAAATGCACAAACAGTAATTTCTCCGCATTGCAAGGTGCAATTCTGAAATTTTTTGCTTTTTCCTGCTCCTCTTAGCATGATAAAGAAGATTCAAAGAGAGTGAGATGCCAGCTCCTTTCATTCAGTCAGTAGCTTCAATCATTTCTGGACGTTTTTCAATGGCAAAAATCAATGAATATTGTAAATGCACAAACAGTAATTTCTCCGCATTGCAAGGTGCAATTCTGAAATTTTTTGCTTTTTCCTGCTCCTCTTAGCATGATAAAGAAGATTCAAAGAGAGTGAGATGCCAGCTCCTTTCATTCAGTCAGTAGCTTCAAACATTTCTGGTATATGAATAACATGATGTTTTTCAATGGCAAAAATCAATGAATATTGTAAATGCACAAACAGTAATTTCTCCGCATTGCAAGGTGCAATTCTGAAATTTTTTGCTTTTTCCTGCTCCTCTTAGCATGATAAAGAAGATTCAAAGAGAGTGAGATGCCAGCTCCTTTCATTCAGTCAGTAGCTTCAATCATTTCTGGACGTTTTTCAATGGCAAAAATCAATGAATATTGTAAATGCACAAACAGTAATTTCTCCGCATTGCAAGGTGCAATTCTGAAATTTTTTGCTTTTTCCTGCTCCTCTTAGCATGATAAAGAAGATTCAAAGAGAGTGAGATGCCAGCTACTTTCATTCAGTCAGTAGCTTCAAACATTTCTGGTATATGAATAACATGATGTTTTTCAATGGCAAAAATCAATGAATATTGTAAATGCACAAACAGTAATTTCTCCGCATTGCAAGGTGCAATTCTGAAATTTTTTGCTTTTTCCTGCTCCTCTTAGCATGATAAAGAAGATTCAAAGAGAGTGAGATGCCAGCTCCTTTCATTCAGTCAGTAGCTTCAATCATTTCTGGACGTTTTTCAATGGCAAAAATCAATGAATATTGTAAATGCACAAACAGTAATTTCTCCGCATTGCAAGATGAAATTCTGAAATTTTTTGCTTTTTCCTGCTCCTCTTAGCACGATAAAGAATATTCAAAGAGAGTGAGATGCCAGCTCCTTTCATTCAGTCAGTAGATTCAAACATTTCTGGTATATGAATAACATGATGTTTTTCAATGGCAAAAATCAATGAATATTGTAAATGCACAAACAGTAATTTCTCCGCATTGCAAGGTGCAATTCTGAAATTTTTTGCTTTTTCCTGCTCCTCTTAGCATGATAAAGAAGATTCAAAGAGATTGAGATGCCAGCTCCTTTCATTCAGTCAGTAGCTTCAAACATTTCTGGTATATGAATAACATGTTTTTCAATGGCAAAAATCAATGAATATTGTAAATGCACAAACAGTAATTTCTCCGCATTGCAAGGTGCAATTCTGAAATTTTTTGCTTTTTCCTGCTCCTCTTAGCATGATAAAGAAGATTCAAAGAGAGTGAGATGCCAGCTCCTTTCATTCAGTCAGTAGCTTCAAACATTTCTGGTATATGAATAACATGTTTTTCAATGGCAAAAATCAATGAATATTGTAAATGCACAAACAGTAATTTCTCCGCATTGCAAGGTGCAATTCTGAAATTTTTTGCTTTTTCCTGCTCCACTTAGCATGATAAAGAAGATTCAAAGAGAGTGAGATGCCAGCTCCTTTCATTCAGTCAGTAGCTTCAATCATTTCTGGACGTTTTTCAATGGCAAAAATCAATGAATATTGTAAATGCACAAACAGTAATTTTTCCGCATTGCAAGGTGCAATTCTGAAATTTTTTGCTTTTTCCTGCTCCTCTTAGCATGACAAAGAAGATTCAAAGAGAGTGAGATGCCAGCTCCTTTCATTCAGTCAGTAGCTTCAAACATTTCTGGTATATGAATAACATGATGTTTTTCAATGGCAAAAATCAATGAATATTGTAAATGCACAAACAGTAATTTCTCCGCATTGCAAGGTGCAATTCTGAAATTTTTTGCTTTTTCCTGCTCCTCTTAGCATGATAAAGAAGATTCAAAGAGAGTGAGATGCCAGCTCCTTTCATTCAGTCAGTAGCTTCAATCATTTCTGGACGTTTTTCAATGGCAAAAATCAATGAATATTGTAAATGCACAAACAGTAATTTCTCCGCATTGCAAGGTGCAATTCTGAAATTTTTTGCTTTTTCCTGCTCCTCTTAGCACGATAAAGAAGATTCAAAGAGAGTGAGTTGCCAGCTCCTTTCATTCAGTCAGTAGCTTCAAACATTTCTGGTATATGAATAACATGATGTTTTTCAATGGCAAAAATCAATGAATGTTGTAAATGCACAAACAGTAATTTCTCCGCATTGCAAGGTGCAATTCTGAAATTTTTTGCTTTTTCCTGCTCCTCTTAGCATGATAAAGAAGATTCAAAGAGAGTGAGATGCCAGCTCCTTTCATTCAGTCAGTAGCTTCAAACATTTCTGGTATATGAATAACATGATGTTTTTCAATGGCAAAAATCAATGAATATTGTAAATGCACAAACAGTAATTTCTCCGCATTGCAAGGTGCAATTCTGAAATTTTTTGCTTTTTCCTGCTCCTCTTAGCATGATAAAGAAGATTCAAAGAGAGTGAGATGCCAGCTCCTTTCATTCAGTCAGTAGCTTCAATCATTTCTGGACGTTTTTCAATGGCAAAAATCAATGAATATTGTAAATGCACAAACAGTAATTTCTCCGCATTGCAAGGTGAAATTCTGAAATTTTTTGCTTTTTCCTGCTCCTCTTAGCACGATAAAGAAGATTCAAAGAGAGTGAGATGCCAGCTCCTTTCATTCAGTCAGTAGCTTCAAACATTTCTGGTATATGAATAACATGATGTTTTTCAATGGCAAAAATCATTGAATATTGTAAATGCACAAACAGTAATTTCTCCGCATTGCAAGGTGCAATTCTGAAATTTTTTGCTTTTTCCTGCTCCTCTTAGCATGATAAAGAAGATTCAAAGAGAGTGAGATGCCAGCTCCTTTCATTCAGTCAGTAGCTTCAAACATTTCTGGTATATGAATAACATGTTTTTCAATGGCAAAAATCAATGAATATTGTAAATGCACAAACAGTAATTTCTCCGCATTGCAAGGTGCAATTCTGAAATTTTTTGCTTTTTCCTGCTCCTCTTAGCATGATAAAGAAGATTCAAAGAGAGTGAGATGCCAGCTCCTTTCATTCAGTCAGTAGCTTCAAACATTTCTGGTATATGAATAACATGTTTTTCAATGGCAAAAATCAATGAATATTGTAAATGCACAAACAGTAATTTCTCCGCATTGCAAGGTGCAATTCTGAAATTTTTTGCTTTTTCCTGCTCCTCTTAGCATGACAAAGAAGATTCAAAGAGAGTGAGATGCCAGCTCCTTTCATTCAGTCAGTAGCTTCAAACATTTCTGGTATATGAATAACATGATGTTTTTCAATGGCAAAAATCAATGAATATTGTAAATGCACAAACAGTAATTTCTCCGCATTGCAAGGTGCAATTCTGAAATTTTTTGCTTTTTCCTGCTCCTCTTAGCATGATAAAGAAGATTCAAAGAGAGTGAGATGCCAGCTCCTTTCATTCAGTCAGTAGCTTCAATCATTTCTGGACGTTTTTCAATGGCAAAAATCAATGAATATTGTAAATGCACAAACAGTAATTTCTCCGCATTGCAAGGTGCAATTCTGAAATTTTTTGCTTTTTCCTGCTCCTCTTAGCACGATAAAGAAGATTCAAAGAGAGTGAGTTGCCAGCTCCTTTAATTCAGTCAGTAGCTTCAAACATTTCTGGTATATGAATAACATGATGTTTTTCAATGGCAAAAATCAATGAATGTTGTAAATGCACAAACAGTAATTTCTCCGCATTGCAAGGTGCAATTCTGAAATTTTTTGCTTTTTCCTGCTCCTCTTAGCATGATAAAGAAGATTCAAAGAGAGTGAGATGCCAGCTCCTTTCATTCAGTCAGTAGCTTCAAACATTTCTGGTATATGAATAACATGATGTTTTTCAATGGCAAAAATCAATGAATATTGTAAATGCACAAACAGTAATTTCTCCGCATTGCAAGGTGCAATTCTGAAATTTTTTGCTTTTTCCTGCTCCTCTTAGCATGATAAAGAAGATTCAAAGAGAGTGAGATGCCAGCTCCTTTCATTCAGTCAGTAGCTTCAATCATTTCTGGACGTTTTTCAATGGCAAAAATCAATGAATATTGTAAATGCACAAACAGTAATTTCTCCGCATTGCAAGGTGAAATTCTGAAATTTTTTGCTTTTTCCTGCTCCTCTTAGCACGATAAAGAAGATTCAAAGAGAGTGAGATGCCAGCTCCTTTCATTCAGTCAGTAGCTTCAAACATTTCTGGTATATGAATAACATGATGTTTTTCAATGGCAAAAATCATTGAATATTGTAAATGCACAAACAGTAATTTCTCCGCATTGCAAGGTGCAATTCTGAAATTTTTTGCTTTTTCCTGCTCCTCTTAGCATGATAAAGAAGATTCAAAGAGAGTGAGATGCCAGCTCCTTTCATTCAGTCAGTAGCTTCAAACATTTCTGGTATATGAATAACATGTTTTTCAATGGCAAAAATCAATGAATATTGTAAATGCACAAACAGTAATTTCTCCGCATTGCAAGGTGCAATTCTGAAATTTTTTGCTTTTTCCTGCTCCTCTTAGCATGATAAAGAAGATTCAAAGAGAGTGAGATGCCAGCTCCTTTCATTCAGTCAGTAGCTTCAAACATTTCTGGTATATGAATAACATGTTTTTCAATGGCAAAAATCAATGAATATTGTAAATGCACAAACAGTAATTTCTCCGCATTGCAAGGTGCAATTCTGAAATTTTTTGCTTTTTCCTGCTCCACTTAGCATGATAAAGAAGATTCAAAGAGAGTGAGATGCCAGCTCCTTTCATTCAGTCAGTAGCTTCAATCATTTCTGGACGTTTTTCAATGGCAAAAATCAATGAATATTGTAAATGCACAAACAGTAATTTTTCCGCATTGCAAGGTGCAATTCTGAAATTTTTTGCTTTTTCCTGCTCCTCTTAGCATGACAAAGAAGATTCAAAGAGAGTGAGATGCCAGCTCCTTTCATTCAGTCAGTAGCTTCAAACATTTCTGGTATATGAATAACATGATGTTTTTCAATGGCAAAAATCAATGAATATTGTAAATGCACAAACAGTAATTTCTCCGCATTGCAAGGTGCAATTCTGAAATTTTTTGCTTTTTCCTGCTCCTCTTAGCATGATAAAGAAGATTCAAAGAGAGTGAGATGCCAGCTCCTTTCATTCAGTCAGTAGCTTCAATCATTTCTGGACGTTTTTCAATGGCAAAAATCAATGAATATTGTAAATGCACAAACAGTAATTTCTCCGCATTGCAAGGTGAAATTCTGAAATTTTTTGCTTTTTCCTGCTCCTCTTAGCACGATAAAGAAGATTCAAAGAGAGTGAGATGCCAGCTCCTTTCATTCAGTCAGTAGCTTCAAACATTTCTGGTATATGAATAACATGATGTTTTTCAATGGCAAAAATCATTGAATATTGTAAATGCACAAACAGTAATTTCTCCGCATTGCAAGGTGCAATTCTGAAATTTTTTGCTTTTTCCTGCTCCTCTTAGCATGATAAAGAAGATTCAAAGAGAGTGAGATGCCAGCTCCTTTCATTCAGTCAGTAGCTTCAAACATTTCTGGTATATGAATAACATGTTTTTCAATGGCAAAAATCAATGAATATTGTAAATGCACAAACAGTAATTTCTCCGCATTGCAAGGTGCAATTCTGAATTTTTTTGCTTTTTCCTGCTCCTCTTAGCATGATAAAGAAGATTCAAAGAGAGTGAGATGCCAGCTCCTTTCATTCAGTCAGTAGCTTCAAACATTTCTGGTATATGAATAACATGTTTTTCAATGGCAAAAATCAATGAATATTGTAAATGCACAAACAGTAATTTCTCCGCATTGCAAGGTGCAATTCTGAAATTTTTTGCTTTTTCCTGCTCCACTTAGCATGATAAAGAAGATTCAAAGAGAGTGAGATGCCAGCTCCTTTCATTCAGTCAGTAGGTTCAATCATTTCTGGACGTTTTTCAATGGCAAAAATCAATGAATATTGTAAATGCACAAACAGTAATTTTTCCGCATTGCAAGGTGCAATTCTGAAATTTTTTGCTTTTTCCTGCTCCTCTTAGCATGACAAAGAAGATTCAAAGAGAGTGAGATGCCAGCTCCTTTCATTCAGTCAGTAGCTTCAAACATTTCTGGTATATGAATAACATGATGTTTTTCAATGGCAAAAATCAATGAATATTGTAAATGCACAAACAGTAATTTCTCCGCATTGCAAGGTGCAATTCTGAAATTTTTTGCTTTTTCCTGCTCCTCTTAGCATGATAAAGAAGATTCAAAGAGAGTGAGATGCCAGCTCCTTTCATTCAGTCAGTAGCTTCAATCATTTCTGGACGTTTTTCAATGGCAAAAATCAATGAATATTGTAAATGCACAAACAGTAATTTCTCCGCATTGCAAGGTGCAATTCTGAAATTTTTTGCTTTTTCCTGCTCCTCTTAGCACGATAAAGAAGATTCAAAGAGAGTGAGTTGCCAGCTCCTTTCATTCAGTCAGTAGCTTCAAACATTTCTGGTATATGAATAACATGATGTTTTTCAATGGCAAAAATCAATGAATATTGTAAATGCACAAACAGTAATTTCTCCGCATTGCAAGGTGCAATTCTGAAATTTTTTGCTTTTTGCTGCTCCTCTTAGCATGATAAAGAAGATTCAAAGAGAGTGAGATGCCAGCTCCTTTCATTCAGTCAGTAGCTTCAAACATTTCTGGTATATGAATAACATGTTTTTCAATGGCAAAAATCAATGAATATTGTAAATGCACAAACAGTAATTTCTCCGCATTGCAAGGTGCAATTCTGAAATTTTTTGCTTTTTCCTGCTCCTCTTAGCATGATAAAGAAGATTCAAAGAGAGTGAGATGCCAGCTCCTTTCATTCAGTCAGTAGCTTCAATCATTTCTGGATGTTTTTCAGTGGCAAAAATCAATGAATATTGTAAATGCACAAACAGTAATTTCTCCGCATTGCAAGGTGCAATTCTGAAATTTTTTGCTTTTTCCTGCTCCTCTTAGCATGATAAAGAAGATTCAAAGAGAGTGAGATGCCAGCTCCTTTCATTCAGTCAGTAGCTTCAATCATTTCTGGACGTTTTTCAATGGCAAAAATCAATGAATATTGTAAATGCACAAACAGTAATTTCTCCGCATTGCAAGGTGCAATTCTGAAATTTTTTGCTTTTTCCTGCTCCTCTTAGCATGATAAAGAAGATTCAAAGAGAGTGAGATGCCAGCTCCTTTCATTCAGTCAGTAGCTTCAATCATTTCTGGACGTTTTTCAATGGCAAAAATCAATGAATATTGTAAATGCACAAACAGTAATTTCTCCGCATTGCAAGGTGAAATTCTGAAATTTTTTGCTTTTTCCTGCTCCTCTTAGCACGATAAAGAAGATTCAAAGAGAGTGAGATGCCAGCTCCTTTCATTCAGTCAGTAGCTTCAAACATTTCTGGTATGTGAATAACATGATGTTTTTCAATGGCAAAAATCAATGAATATTGTAAATGCACAAACAGTAATTTCTCCGCATTGCAAGGTGCAATTCTGAAATTTTTTGCTTTTTCCTGCTCCTCTTAGCATGATAAAGAAGATTCAAAGAGAGTGAGATGCCAGCTCCTTTCATTCAGTCAGTAGCTTCAAACATTTCTGGTATATGAATAACATGTTTTTCAATGGCAAAAATCAATGAATATTGTAAATGCACAAACAGTAATTTCTCCGCATTGCAAGGTGCAATTCTGAAATTTTTTGCTTTTTCCTGCTCCTCTTAGCATGATAAAGAAGATTCAAAGAGAGTGAGATGCCAGCTCCTTTCATTCAGTCAGTAGCTTCAAACATTTCTGGTATATGAATAACATGTTTTTCAATGGCAAAAATCAATGAATATTGTAAATGCACAAACAGTAATTTCTCCGCATTGCAAGGTGCAATTCTGAAATTTTTTGCTTTTTCCTGCTCCACTTAGCATGATAAAGAAGATTCAAAGAGAGTGAGATGCCAGCTCCTTTCATTCAGTCAGTAGCTTCAATCATTTCTGGACGTTTTTCAATGGCAAAAATCAATGAATATTGTAAATGCACAAACAGTAATTTTTCCGCATTGCAAGGTGCAATTCTGAAATTTTTTGCTTTTTCCTGCTCCTCTTAGCATGACAAAGAAGATTCAAAGAGAGTGAGATGCCAGCTCCTTTCATTCAGTCAGTAGCTTCAAACATTTCTGGTATATGAATAACATGATGTTTTTCAATGGCAAAAATCAATGAATATTGTAAATGCACAAACAGTAATTTCTCCGCATTGCAAGGTGCAATTCTGAAATTTTTTGCTTTTTCCTGCTCCTCTTAGCATGATAAAGAAGATTCAAAGAGAGTGAGATGCCAGCTCCTTTCATTCAGTCAGTAGCTTAAATCATTTCAGGACGTTTTTCAATGGCAAAAATCAATGAATATTGTAAATGCACAAACAGTAATTTCTCCGCATTGCAAGGTGCAATTCTGAAATTTTTTGCTTTTTGCTGCTCCTCTTAGCATGATAAAGAAGATTCAAAGAGAGTGAGATGCCAGCTCCTTTCATTCAGTCAGTAGCTTCAAACATTTCTGGTATATGAATAACATGTTTTTCAATGGCAAAAATCAATGAATATTGTAAATGCACAAACAGTAATTTCTCCGCATTGCAAGGTGCAATTCTGAAATTTTTTGCTTTTTCCTGCTCCTCTTAGCATGATAAAGAAGATTCAAAGAGAGTGAGATGCCAGCTCCTTTCATTCAGTCAGTAGCTTCAATCATTTCTGGACGTTTTTCAATGGCAAAAATCAATGAATATTGTAAATGCACAAACAGTAATTTCTCCGCATTGCAAGGTGCAATTCTGAAATTTTTTGCTTTTTCCTGCTCCTCTTAGCATGATAAAGAAGATTCAAAGAGAGTGAGATGCCAGCTCCTTTCATTCAGTCAGTAGCTTCAATCATTTCTGGACGTTTTTCAATGGCAAAAATCAATGAATATTGTAAATGCACAAACAGTAATTTCTCCGCATTGCAAGGTGCAATTCTGAAATTTTTTGCTTTTTCCTGCTCCTCTTAGCATGATAAAGAAGATTCAAAGAGAGTGAGATGCCAGCTCCTTTCATTCAGTCAGTAGCTTCAAACATTTCTGGTATATGAATAACATGATGTTTTTCAATGGCAAAAATCAATGAATATTGTAAATGCACAAACAGTAATTTCTCCGCATTGCAAGGTGCAATTCTGAAATTTTTTGCTTTTTCCTGCTCCTCTTAGCATGATAAAGAAGATTCAAAGAGAGTGAGATGCCAGCTCCTTTCATTCAGTCAGTAGCTTAAATCATTTCTGGACGTTTTTCAATGGCAAAAATCAATGAATATTGTAAATGCACAAACAGTAATTTCTCCGCATTGCAAGGTGCAATTCTGAAATTTTTTGCTTTTTGCTGCTCCTCTTAGCATGATAAAGAAGATTCAAAGAGAGTGAGATGCCAGCTCCTTTCATTCAGTCAGTAGCTTCAAACATTTCTGGTATATGAATAACATGTTTTTCAATGGCAAAAATCAATGAATATTGTAAATGCACAAACAGTAATTTCTCCGCATTGCAAGGTGCAATTCTGAAATTTTTTGCTTTTTCCTGCTCCTCTTAGCATGATAAAGAAGATTCAAAGAGAGTGAGATGCCAGCTCCTTTCATTCAGTCAGTAGCTTCAAACATTTCTGGTATATGAATAACATGTTTTTCAATGGCAAAAATCAATGAATATTGTAAATGCACAAACAGTAATTTCTCCGCATTGCAAGGTGCAATTCTGAAATTTTTTGCTTTTTCCTGCTCCTCTTAGCATGATAAAGAAGATTCAAAGAGAGTGAGATGCCAGCTCCTTTCATTCAGTCAGTAGCTTAAATCATTTCTGGACGTTTTTCAATGGCAAAAATCAATGAATATTGTAAATGCACAAACAGTAATTTCTCCGCATTGCAAGGTGCAATTCTGAAATTTTTTGCTTTTTGCTGCTCCTCTTAGCATGATAAAGAAGATTCAAAGAGAGTGAGATGCCAGCTCCTTTCATTCAGTCAGTAGCTTCAAACATTTCTGGTATATGAATAACATGTTTTTCAATGGCAAAAATCAATGAATATTGTAAATGCACAAACAGTAATTTCTCCGCATTGCAAGGTGCAATTCTGAAATTTTTTGCTTTTTCCTGCTCCTCTTAGCATGATAAAGAAGATTCAAAGAGAGTGAGATGCCAGCTCCTTTCATTCAGTCAGTAGCTTCAAACATTTCTGGTATATGAATAACATGTTTTTCAATGGCAAAAATCAATGAATATTGTAAATGCACAAACAGTAATTTCTCCGCATTGCAAGGTGCAATTCTGAAATTTTTTGCTTTTTCCTGCTCCACTTAGCATGATAAAGAAGATTCAAAGAGAGTGAGATGCCAGCTCCTTTCATTCAGTCAGTAGCTTCAATCATTTCTGGACGTTTTTCAATGGCA
Organism: Phyllobates terribilis; assembly: GCF_046119375.1. Classification (NCBI taxonomy): domain Eukaryota; kingdom Metazoa; phylum Chordata; class Amphibia; order Anura; family Dendrobatidae; genus Phyllobates; species Phyllobates terribilis. The sequence goes on from NW_027363227.1 coordinate 764,486, forward strand.
AAAATCAATGAATATTGTAAATGCACAAACAGTAATTTTTCCGCATTGCAAGGTGCAATTCTGAAATTTTTTGCTTTTTCCTGCTCCTCTTAGCATGACAAAGAAGATTCAAAGAGAGTGAGATGCCAGCTCCTTTCATTCAGTCAGTAGCTTCAAACATTTCTGGTATATGAATAACATGATGTTTTTCAATGGCAAAAATCAATGAATATTGTAAATGCACAAACAGTAATTTCTCCGCATTGCAAGGTGCAATTCTGAAATTTTTTGCTTTTTCCTGCTCCTCTTAGCATGATAAAGAAGATTCAAAGAGAGTGAGATGCCAGCTCCTTTCATTCAGTCAGTAGCTTCAATCATTTCTGGACGTTTTTCAATGGCAAAAATCAATGAATATTGTAAATGCACAAACAGTAATTTCTCCGCATTGCAAGGTGCAATTCTGAAATTTTTTGCTTTTTCCTGCTCCTCTTAGCACGATAAAGAAGATTCAAAGAGAGTGAGTTGCCAGCTCCTTTCATTCAGTCAGTAGCTTCAAACATTTCTGGTATATGAATAACATGATGTTTTTCAATGGCAAAAATCAATGAATATTGTAAATGCACAAACAGTAATTTCTCCGCATTGCAAGGTGCAATTCTGAAATTTTTTGCTTTTTGCTGCTCCTCTTAGCATGATAAAGAAGATTCAAAGAGAGTGAGATGCCAGCTCCTTTCATTCAGTCAGTAGCTTCAAACATTTCTGGTATATGAATAACATGTTTTTCAATGGCAAAAATCAATGAATATTGTAAATGCACAAACAGTAATTTCTCCGCATTGCAAGGTGCAATTCTGAAATTTTTTGCTTTTTCCTGCTCCTCTTAGCATGATAAAGAAGATTCAAAGAGAGTGAGGTGCCAGCTCCTTTCATTCAGTCAGTAGCTTCAATCATTTCTGGACGTTTTTCAATGGCAAAAATCAATGAATATTGTAAATGCACAAACAGTAATTTCTCCGCATTGCAAGGTGCAATTCTGAAATTTTTTGCTTTTTCCTGCTCCTCTTAGCATGATAAAGAAGATTCAAAGAGAGTGAGATGCCAGCTCCTTTCATTCAGTCAGTAGCTTCAATCATTTCTGGACGTTTTTCAATGGCAAAAATCAATGAATATTGTAAATGCACAAACAGTAATTTCTCCGCATTGCAAGGTGCAATTCTGAAATTTTTTGCTTTTTCCTGCTCCTCTTAGCATGATAAAGAAGATTCAAAGAGAGTGAGATGCCAGCTCCTTTCATTCAGTCAGTAGCTTCAAACATTTCTGGTATATGAATAACATGATGTTTTTCAATGGCAAAAATCAATGAATATTGTAAATGCACAAACAGTAATTTCTCCGCATTGCAAGGTGCAATTCTGAAATTTTTTGCTTTTTCCTGCTCCTCTTAGCATGATAAAGAAGATTCAAAGAGAGTGAGATGCCAGCTCCTTTCATTCAGTCAGTAGCTTCAATCATTTCTGGACGTTTTTCAATGGCAAAAATCAATGAATATTGTAAATGCACAAACAGTAATTTCTCCGCATTGCAAGGTGAAATTCTGAAATTTTTTGCTTTTTCCTGCTCCTCTTAGCACGATAAAGAAGATTCAAAGAGAGTGAGATGCCAGCTCCTTTCATTCAGTCAGTAGCTTCAAACATTTCTGGTATATGAATAACATGATGTTTTTCAATGGCAAAAATCAATGAATATTGTAAATGCACAAACAGTAATTTCTCCGCATTGCAAGGTGCAATTCTGAAATTTTTTGCTTTTTCCTGCTCCTCTTAGCATGATAAAGAAGATTCAAAGAGAGTGAGATGCCAGCTCCTTTCATTCAGTCAGTAGCTTCAAACATTTCTGGTATATGAATAACATGTTTTTCAATGGCAAAAATCAATGAATATTGTAAATGCACAAACAGTAATTTCTCCGCATTGCAAGGTGCAATTCTGAAATTTTTTGCTTTTTCCTGCTCCTCTTAGCATGATAAAGAAGATTCAAAGAGAGTGAGATGCCAGCTCCTTTCATTCAGTCAGTAGCTTCAAACATTTCTGGTATATGAATAACATGATGTTTTTCAATGGCAAAAATCAATGAATATTGTAAATGCACAAACAGTAATTTCTCCGCATTGCAAGGTGCAATTCTGAAATTTTTTGCTTTTTCCTGCTCCTCTTAGCATGATAAAGAAGATTCAAAGAGAGTGAGATGCCAGCTCCTTTCATTCAGTCAGTAGCTTAAATCATTTCTGGACGTTTTTCAATGGCAAAAATCAATGAATATTGTAAATGCACAAACAGTAATTTCTCCGCATTGCAAGGTGCAATTCTGAAATTTTTTGCTTTTTGCTGCTCCTCTTAGCATGATAAAGAAGATTCAAAGAGAGTGAGATGCCAGCTCCTTTCATTCAGTCAGTAGCTTCAAACATTTCTGGTATATGAATAACATGTTTTTCAATGGCAAAAATCAATGAATATTGTAAATGCACAAACAGTAATTTCTCCGCATTGCAAGGTGCAATTCTGAAATTTTTTGCTTTTTCCTGCTCCTCTTAGCATGATAAAGAAGATTCAAAGAGAGTGAGATGCCAGCTCCTTTCATTCAGTCAGTAGCTTCAAACATTTCTGGTATATGAATAACATGTTTTTCAATGGCAAAAATCAATGAATATTGTAAATGCACAAACAGTAATTTCTCCGCATTGCAAGGTGCAATTCTGAAATTTTTTGCTTTTTCCTGCTCCACTTAGCATGATAAAGAAGATTCAAAGAGAGTGAGATGCCAGCTCCTTTCATTCAGTCAGTAGCTTCAATCATTTCTGGACGTTTTTCAATGGCAAAAATCAATGAATATTGTAAATGCACAAACAGTAATTTTTCCGCATTGCAAGGTGCAATTCTGAAATTTTTTGCTTTTTCCTGCTCCTCTTAGCATGACAAAGAAGATTCAAAGAGAGTGAGATGCCAGCTCCTTTCATTCAGTCAGTAGCTTCAAACATTTCTGGTATATGAATAACATGATGTTTTTCAATGGCAAAAATCAATGAATATTGTAAATGCACAAACAGTAATTTCTCCGCATTGCAAGGTGCAATTCTGAAATTTTTTGCTTTTTCCTGCTCCTCTTAGCATGATAAAGAAGATTCAAAGAGAGTGAGATGCCAGCTCCTTTCATTCAGTCAGTAGCTTCAATCATTTCTGGACGTTTTTCAATGGCAAAAATCAATGAATATTGTAAATGCACAAACAGTAATTTCTCCGCATTGCAAGGTGCAATTCTGAAATTTTTTGCTTTTTCCTGCTCCTCTTAGCACGATAAAGAAGATTCAAAGAGAGTGAGTTGCCAGCTCCTTTCATTCAGTCAGTAGCTTCAAACATTTCTGGTATATGAATAACATGATGTTTTTCAATGGCAAAAATCAATGAATATTGTAAATGCACAAACAGTAATTTCTCCGCATTGCAAGGTGCAATTCTGAAATTTTTTGCTTTTTGCTGCTCCTCTTAGCATGATAAAGAAGATTCAAAGAGAGTGAGATGCCAGCTCCTTTCATTCAGTCAGTAGCTTCAAACATTTCTGGTATATGAATAACATGTTTTTCAATGGCAAAAATCAATGAATATTGTAAATGCACAAACAGTAATTTCTCCGCATTGCAAGGTGCAATTCTGAAATTTTTTGCTTTTTCCTGCTCCTCTTAGCATGATAAAGAAGATTCAAAGAGAGTGAGATGCCAGCTCCTTTCATTCAGTCAGTAGCTTCAATCATTTCTGGACGTTTTTCAATGGCAAAAATCAATGAATATTGTAAATGCACAAACAGTAATTTCTCCGCATTGCAAGGTGCAATTCTGAAATTTTTTGCTTTTTCCTGCTCCTCTTAGCATGATAAAGAAGATTCAAAGAGAGTGAGATGCCAGCTCCTTTCATTCAGTCAGTAGCTTCAATCATTTCTGGACGTTTTTCAATGGCAAAAATCAATGAATATTGTAAATGCACAAACAGTAATTTCTCCGCATTGCAAGGTGCAATTCTGAAATTTTTTGCTTTTTCCTGCTCCTCTTAGCATGATAAAGAAGATTCAAAGAGAGTGAGATGCCAGCTCCTTTCATTCAGTCAGTAGCTTCAAACATTTCTGGTATATGAATAACATGATGTTTTTCAATGGCAAAAATCAATGAATATTGTAAATGCACAAACAGTAATTTCTCCGCATTGCAAGGTGCAATTCTGAAATTTTTTGCTTTTTCCTGCTCCTCTTAGCATGATAAAGAAGATTCAAAGAGAGTGAGATGCCAGCTCCTTTCATTCAGTCAGTAGCTTCAATCATTTCTGGACGTTTTTCAATGGCAAAAATCAATGAATATTGTAAATGCACAAACAGTAATTTCTCCGCATTGCAAGGTGAAATTCTGAAATTTTTTGCTTTTTCCTGCTCCTCTTAGCACGATAAAGAAGATTCAAAGAGAGTGAGATGCCAGCTCCTTTCATTCAGTCAGTAGCTTCAAACATTTCTGGTATATGAATAACATGATGTTTTTCAATGGCAAAAATCAATGAATATTGTAAATGCACAAACAGTAATTTCTCCGCATTGCAAGGTGCAATTCTGAAATTTTTTGCTTTTTCCTGCTCCTCTTAGCATGATAAAGAAGATTCAAAGAGAGTGAGATGCCAGCTCCTTTCATTCAGTCAGTAGCTTCAAACATTTCTGGTATATGAATAACATGTTTTTCAATGGCAAAAATCAATGAATATTGTAAATGCACAAACAGTAATTTCTCCGCATTGCAAGGTGCAATTCTGAAATTTTTTGCTTTTTCCTGCTCCTCTTAGCATGATAAAGAAGATTCAAAGAGAGTGAGATGCCAGCTCCTTTCATTCAGTCAGTAGCTTCAAACATTTCTGGTATATGAATAACATGTTTTTCAATGGCAAAAATCAATGAATATTGTAAATGCACAAACAGTAATTTCTCCGCATTGCAAGGTGCAATTCTGAAATTTTTTGCTTTTTCCTGCTCCACTTAGCATGATAAAGAAGATTCAAAGAGAGTGAGATGCCAGCTCCTTTCATTCAGTCAGTAGCTTCAATCATTTCTGGACGTTTTTCAATGGCAAAAATCAATGAATATTGTAAATGCACAAACAGTAATTTTTCCGCATTGCAAGGTGCAATTCTGAAATTTTTTGCTTTTTCCTGCTCCTCTTAGCATGACAAAGAAGATTCAAAGAGAGTGAGATGCCAGCTCCTTTCATTCAGTCAGTAGCTTCAAACATTTCTGGTATATGAATAACATGATGTTTTTCAATGGCAAAAATCAATGAATATTGTAAATGCACAAACAGTAATTTCTCCGCATTGCAAGGTGCAATTCTGAAATTTTTTGCTTTTTCCTGCTCCTCTTAGCATGATAAAGAAGATTCAAAGAGAGTGAGATGCCAGCTCCTTTCATTCAGTCAGTAGCTTCAATCATTTCTGGACGTTTTTCAATGGCAAAAATCAATGAATATTGTAAATGCACAAACAGTAATTTCTCCGCATTGCAAGGTGCAATTCTGAAATTTTTTGCTTTTTCCTGCTCCTCTTAGCACGATAAAGAAGATTCAAAGAGAGTGAGTTGCCAGCTCCTTTCATTCAGTCAGTAGCTTCAAACATTTCTGGTATATGAATAACATGATGTTTTTCAATGGCAAAAATCAATGAATATTGTAAATGCACAAACAGTAATTTCTCCGCATTGCAAGGTGCAATTCTGAAATTTTTTGCTTTTTGCTGCTCCTCTTAGCATGATAAAGAAGATTCAAAGAGAGTGAGATGCCAGCTCCTTTCATTCAGTCAGTAGCTTCAAACATTTCTGGTATATGAATAACATGTTTTTCAATGGCAAAAATCAATGAATATTGTAAATGCACAAACAGTAATTTCTCCGCATTGCAAGGTGCAATTCTGAAATTTTTTGCTTTTTCCTGCTCCTCTTAGCATGATAAAGAAGATTCAAAGAGAGTGAGATGCCAGCTCCTTTCATTCAGTCAGTAGCTTCAATCATTTCTGGACGTTTTTCAATGGCAAAAATCAATGAATATTGTAAATGCACAAACAGTAATTTCTCCGCATTGCAAGGTGCAATTCTGAAATTTTTTGCTTTTTCCTGCTCCTCTTAGCATGATAAAGAAGATTCAAAGAGAGTGAGATGCCAGCTCCTTTCATTCAGTCAGTAGCTTCAATCATTTCTGGACGTTTTTCAATGGCAAAAATCAATGAATATTGTAAATGCACAAACAGTAATTTCTCCGCATTGCAAGGTGCAATTCTGAAATTTTTTGCTTTTTCCTGCTCCTCTTAGCATGATAAAGAAGATTCAAAGAGAGTGAGATGCCAGCTCCTTTCATTCAGTCAGTAGCTTCAAACATTTCTGGTATATGAATAACATGATGTTTTTCAATGGCAAAAATCAATGAATATTGTAAATGCACAAACAGTAATTTCTCCGCATTGCAAGGTGCAATTCTGAAATTTTTTGCTTTTTCCTGCTCCTCTTAGCATGATAAAGAAGATTCAAAGAGAGTGAGATGCCAGCTCCTTTCATTCAGTCAGTAGCTTCAATCATTTCTGGACGTTTTTCAATGGCAAAAATCAATGAATATTGTAAATGCACAAACAGTAATTTCTCCGCATTGCAAGGTGAAATTCTGAAATTTTTTGCTTTTTCCTGCTCCTCTTAGCACGATAAAGAAGATTCAAAGAGAGTGAGATGCCAGCTCCTTTCATTCAGTCAGTAGCTTCAAACATTTCTGGTATATGAATAACATGATGTTTTTCAATGGCAAAAATCAATGAATATTGTAAATGCACAAACAGTAATTTCTCCGCATTGCAAGGTGCAATTCTGAAATTTTTTGCTTTTTCCTGCTCCTCTTAGCATGATAAAGAAGATTCAAAGAGAGTGAGATGCCAGCTCCTTTCATTCAGTCAGTAGCTTCAAACATTTCTGGTATATGAATAACGTTTTTCAATGGCAAAAATCAATGAATATTGTAAATGCACAAACAGTAATTTCTGCGCATTGCAAGGTGCAATTCTGAAATTTTTTGCTTTTTCCTGCTCCTCTTAGCATGATAAAGAAGATTCAAAGAGAGTGAGATGCCAGCTCCTTTCATTCAGTCAGTAGCTTCAAACATTTCTGGTATATGAATAACATGATGTTTTTCAATGGCAAAAATCAATGAATATTGTAAATGCACAAACAGTAATTTCTCCGCATTGCAAGGTGCAATTCTGAAATTTTTTGCTTTTTCCTGCTCCTCTTAGCATGATAAAGAAGATTCAAAGAGAGTGAGATGCCAGCTCCTTTCATTCAGTCAGTAGCTTCAAACATTTCTGGTATATGAATAACATGTTTTTCAATGGCAAAAATCAATGAATATTGTAAATGCACAAACAGTAATTTCTCCGCATTGCAAGGTGCAATTCTGAAATTTTTTGCTTTTTCCTGCTCCTCTTAGCATGATAAAGAAGATTCAAAGAGAGTGAGATGCCAGCTCCTTTCATTCAGTCAGTAGCTTCAAACATTTCTGGTATATGAATAACATGTTTTTCAATGGCAAAAATCAATGAATATTGTAAATGCACAAACAGTAATTTCTCCGCATTGCAAGGTGCAATTCTGAAATTTTTTGCTTTTTCCTGCTCCACTTAGCATGATAAAGAAGATTCAAAGAGAGTGAGATGCCAGCTCCTTTCATTCAGTCAGTAGCTTCAATCATTTCTGGACGTTTTTCAATGGCAAAAATCAATGAATATTGTAAATGCACAAACAGTAATTTTTCCGCATTGCAAGGTGCAATTCTGAAATTTTTTGCTTTTTCCTGCTCCTCTTAGCATGACAAAGAAGATTCAAAGAGAGTGAGATGCCAGCTCCTTTCATTCAGTCAGTAGCTTCAAACATTTCTGGTATATGAATAACATGATGTTTTTCAATGGCAAAAATCAATGAATATTGTAAATGCACAAACAGTAATTTCTCCGCATTGCAAGGTGCAATTCTGAAATTTTTTGCTTTTTCCTGCTCCTCTTAGCATGATAAAGAAGATTCAAAGAGAGTGAGATGCCAGCTCCTTTCATTCAGTCAGTAGCTTCAATCATTTCTGGACGTTTTTCAATGGCAAAAATCAATGAATATTGTAAATGCACAAACAGTAATTTCTCCGCATTGCAAGGTGCAATTCTGAAATTTTTTGCTTTTTCCTGCTCCTCTTAGCACGATAAAGAAGATTCAAAGAGAGTGAGTTGCCAGCTCCTTTCATTCAGTCAGTAGCTTCAAACATTTCTGGTATATGAATAACATGATGTTTTTCAATGGCAAAAATCAATGAATATTGTAAATGCACAAACAGTAATTTCTCCGCATTGCAAGGTGCAATTCTGAAATTTTTTGCTTTTTGCTGCTCCTCTTAGCATGATAAAGAAGATTCAAAGAGAGTGAGATGCCAGCTCCTTTCATTCAGTCAGTAGCTTCAAACATTTCTGGTATATGAATAACATGTTTTTCAATGGCAAAAATCAATGAATATTGTAAATGCACAAACAGTAATTTCTCCGCATTGCAAGGTGCAATTCTGAAATTTTTTGCTTTTTCCTGCTCCTCTTAGCATGATAAAGAAGATTCAAAGAGAGTGAGATGCCAGCTCCTTTCATTCAGTCAGTAGCTTCAATCATTTCTGGACGTTTTTCAATGGCAAAAATCAATGAATATTGTAAATGCACAAACAGTAATTTCTCCGCATTGCAAGGTGCAATTCTGAAATTTTTTGCTTTTTCCTGCTCCTCTTAGCATGATAAAGAAGATTCAAAGAGAGTGAGATGCCAGCTCCTTTCATTCAGTCAGTAGCTTCAATCATTTCTGGACGTTTTTCAATGGCAAAAATCAATGAATATTGTAAATGCACAAACAGTAATTTCTCCGCATTGCAAGGTGCAATTCTGAAATTTTTTGCTTTTTCCTGCTCCTCTTAGCATGATAAAGAAGATTCAAAGAGAGTGAGATGCCAGCTCCTTTCATTCAGTCAGTAGCTTCAAACATTTCTGGTATATGAATAACATGATGTTTTTCAATGGCAAAAATCAATGAATATTGTAAATGCACAAACAGTAATTTCTCCGCATTGCAAGGTGCAATTCTGAAATTTTTTGCTTTTTCCTGCTCCTCTTAGCATGATAAAGAAGATTCAAAGAGAGTGAGATGCCAGCTCCTTTCATTCAGTCAGTAGCTTCAATCATTTCTGGACGTTTTTCAATGGCAAAAATCAATGAATATTGTAAATGCACAAACAGTAATTTCTCCGCATTGCAAGGTGAAATTCTGAAATTTTTTGCTTTTTCCTGCTCCTCTTAGCACGATAAAGAAGATTCAAAGAGAGTGAGATGCCAGCTCCTTTCATTCAGTCAGTAGCTTCAAACATTTCTGGTATATGAATAACATGATGTTTTTCAATGGCAAAAATCAATGAATATTGTAAATGCACAAACAGTAATTTCTCCGCATTGCAAGGTGCAATTCTGAAATTTTTTGCTTTTTCCTGCTCCTCTTAGCATGATAAAGAAGATTCAAAGAGAGTGAGATGCCAGCTCCTTTCATTCAGTCAGTAGCTTCAAACATTTCTGGTATATGAATAACGTTTTTCAATGGCAAAAATCAATGAATATTGTAAATGCACAAACAGTAATTTCTGCGCATTGCAAGGTGCAATTCTGAAATTTTTTGCTTTTTCCTGCTCCTCTTAGCATGATAAAGAAGATTCAAAGAGAGTGAGATGCCAGCTCCTTTCATTCAGTCAGTAGCTTCAAACATTTCTGGTATATGAATAACATGATGTTTTTCAATGGCAAAAATCAATGAATATTGTAAATGCACAAACAGTAATTTCTCCGCATTGCAAGGTGCAATTCTGAAATTTTTTGCTTTTTCCTGCTCCTCTTAGCATGATAAAGAAGATTCAAAGAGAGTGAGATGCCAGCTCCTTTCATTCAGTCAGTAGCTTCAATCATTTCTGGACGTTTTTCAATGGCAAAAATCAATGAATATTGTAAATGCACAAACAGTAATTTCTCCGCATTGCAAGGTGAAATTCTGAAATTTTTTGCTTTTTCCTGCTCCTCTTAGCACGATAAAGAAGATTCAAAGAGAGTGAGATGCCAGCTCCTTTCATTCAGTCAGTAGCTTCAAACATTTCTGGTATATGAATAACATGATGTTTTTCAATGGCAAAAATCAATGAATATTGTAAATGCACAAACAGTAATTTCTCCGCATTGCAAGGTGCAATTCTGAAATTTTTTGCTTTTTCCTGCTCCTCTTAGCATGATAAAGAAGATTCAAAGAGAGTGAGATGCCAGCTCCTTTCATTCAGTCAGTAGCTTCAAACATTTCTGGTATATGAATAACGTTTTTCAATGGCAAAAATCAATGAATATTGTAAATGCACAAACAGTAATTTCTGCGCATTGCAAGGTGCAATTCTGAAATTTTTTGCTTTTTCCTGCTCCTCTTAGCATGATAAAGAAGATTCAAAGAGAGTGAGATGCCAGCTCCTTTCATTCAGTCAGTAGCTTCAAACATTTCTGGTATATGAATAACATGTTTTTCAATGGCAAAAATCAATGAATATTGTAAATGCACAAACAGTAATTTCTCCGCATTGCAAGGTGCAATTCTGAAATTTTTTGCTTTTTCCTGCTCCACTTAGCATGATAAAGAAGATTCAAAGAGAGTGAGATGCCAGCTCCTTTCATTCAGTCAGTAGTTTCAATCATTTCTGGACGTTTTTCAATGGCAAAAATCAATGAATATTGTAAATGCACAAACAGTAATTTTTCCGCATTGCAAGGTGCAATTCTGAAATTTTTTGCTTTTTCCTGCTCCTCTTAGCATGACAAAGAAGATTCAAAGAGAGTGAGATGCCAGCTCCTTTCATTCAGTCAGTAGCTTCAAACATTTCTGGTATATGAATAACATGATGTTTTTCAATGGCAAAAATCAATGAATATTGTAAATGCACAAACAGTAATTTCTCCGCATTGCAAGGTGCAATTCTGAAATTTTTTGCTTTTTCCTGCTCCTCTTAGCATGATAAAGAAGATTCAAAGAGAGTGAGATGCCAGCTCCTTTCATTCAGTCAGTAGCTTAAATCATTTCTGGACGTTTTTCAATGGCAAAAATCAATGAATATTGTAAATGCACAAACAGTAATTTCTCCGCATTGCAAGGTGCAATTCTGAAATTTTTTGCTTTTTGCTGCTCCTCTTAGCATGATAAAGAAGATTCAAAGAGAGTGAGATGCCAGCTCCTTTCATTCAGTCAGTAGCTTCAAACATTTCTGGTATATGAATAACATGTTTTTCAATGGCAAAAATCAATGAATATTGTAAATGCACAAACAGTAATTTCTCCGCATTGCAAGGTGCAATTCTGAAATTTTTTGCTTTTTCCTGCTCCTCTTAGCATGATAAAGAAGATTCAAAGAGAGTGAGATGCCAGCTCCTTTCATTCAGTCAGTAGCTTCAATCATTTCTGGACGTTTTTCAATGGCAAAAATCAATGAATATTGTAAATGCACAAACAGTAATTTCTCCGCATTGCAAGGTGCAATTCTGAAATTTTTTGCTTTTTCCTGCTCCTCTTAGCATGATAAAGAAGATTCAAAGAGAGTGAGATGCCAGCTCCTTTCATTCAGTCAGTAGCTTCAATCATTTCTGGACATTTTTCAATGGCAAAAATCAATGAATATTGTAAATGCACAAACAGTAATTTCTCCGCATTGCAAGGTGCAATTCTGAAATTTTTTGCTTTTTCCTGCTCCTCTTAGCATGATAAAGAAGATTCAAAGAGAGTGAGATGCCAGCTCCTTTCATTCAGTCAGTAGCTTCAAACATTTCTGGTATATGAATAACATGATGTTTTTCAATGGCAAAAATCAATGAATATTGTAAATGCACAAACAGTAATTTCTCCGCATTGCAAGGTGCAATTCTGAAATTTTTTGCTTTTACCTGCTCCACTTAGCATGATAAAGAAGATTCAAAGAGAGTGAGATGCCAGCTCCTTTCATTCAGTCAGTAGCTTCAATCATTTCTGGACGTTTTTCAATGGCAAAAATCAATGAATATTGTAAATGCACAAACAGTAATTTTTCCGCATTGCAAGGTGCAATTCTGAAATTTTTTGCTTTTTCCTGCTCCTCTTAGCATGACAAAGAAGATTCAAAGAGAGTGAGATGCCAGCTCCTTTCATTCAGTCAGTAGCTTCAAACATTTCTGGTATATGAATAACATGATGTTTTTCAATGGCAAAAATCAATGAATATTGTAAATGCACAAACAGTAATTTCTCCGCATTGCAAGGTGCAATTCTGAAATTTTTTGCTTTTTCCTGCTCCTCTTAGCATGATAAAGAAGATTCAAAGAGAGTGAGATGCCAGCTCCTTTCATTCAGTCAGTAGCTTAAATCATTTCTGGACGTTTTTCAATGGCAAAAATCAATGAATATTGTAAATGCACAAACAGTAATTTCTCCGCATTGCAAGGTGCAATTCTGAAATTTTTTGCTTTTTGCTGCTCCTCTTAGCATGATAAAGAAGATTCAAAGAGAGTGAGATGCCAGCTCCTTTCATTCAGTCAGTAGCTTCAAACATTTCTGGTATATGAATAACATGTTTTTCAATGGCAAAAATCAATGAATATTGTAAATGCACAAACAGTAATTTCTCCGCATTGCAAGGTGCAATTCTGAAATTTTTTGCTTTTTCCTGCTCCTCTTAGCATGATAAAGAAGATTCAAAGAGAGTGAGATGCCAGCTCCTTTCATTCAGTCAGTAGCTTCAATCATTTCTGGACGTTTTTCAATGGCAAAAATCAATGAATATTGTAAATGCACAAACAGTAATTTCTCCGCATTGCAAGGTGCAATTCTGAAATTTTTTGCTTTTTCCTGCTCCTCTTAGCATGATAAAGAAGATTCAAAGAGAGTGAGATGCCAGCTCCTTTCATTCAGTCAGTAGCTTCAATCATTTCTGGACATTTTTCAATGGCAAAAATCAATGAATATTGTAAATGCACAAACAGTAATTTCTCCGCATTGCAAGGTGCAATTCTGAAATTTTTTGCTTTTTCCTGCTCCTCTTAGCATGATAAAGAAGATTCAAAGAGAGTGAGATGCCAGCTCCTTTCATTCAGTCAGTAGCTTCAAACATTTCTGGTATATGAATAACATGATGTTTTTCAATGGCAAAAATCAATGAATATTGTAAATGCACAAACAGTAATTTCTCCGCATTGCAAGGTGCAATTCTGAAATTTTTTGCTTTTACCTGCTCCACTTAGCATGATAAAGAAGATTCAAAGAGAGTGAGATGCCAGCTCCTTTCATTCAGTCAGTAGCTTCAATCATTTCTGGACGTTTTTCAATGGCAAAAATCAATGAATATTGTAAATGCACAAACAGTAATTTTTCCGCATTGCAAGGTGCAATTCTGAAATTTTTTGCTTTTTCCTGCTCCTCTTAGCATGACAAAGAAGATTCAAAGAGAGTGAGATGCCAGCTCCTTTCATTCAGTCAGTAGCTTCAAACATTTCTGGTATATGAATAACATGATGTTTTTCAATGGCAAAAATCAATGAATATTGTAAATGCACAAACAGTAATTTCTCCGCATTGCAAGGTGCAATTCTGAAATTTTTTGCTTTTTCCTGCTCCTCTTAGCATGATAAAGAAGATTCAAAGAGAGTGAGATGCCAGCTCCTTTCATTCAGTCAGTAGCTTAAATCATTTCTGGACGTTTTTCAATGGCAAAAATCAATGAATATTGTAAATGCACAAACAGTAATTTCTCCGCATTGCAAGGTGCAATTCTGAAATTTTTTGCTTTTTGCTGCTCCTCTTAGCATGATAAAGAAGATTCAAAGAGAGTGAGATGCCAGCTCCTTTCATTCAGTCAGTAGCTTCAAACATTTCTGGTATATGAATAACATGTTTTTCAATGGCAAAAATCAATGAATATTGTAAATGCACAAACAGTAATTTCTCCGCATTGCAAGGTGCAATTCTGAAATTTTTTGCTTTTTCCTGCTCCTCTTAGCATGATAAAGAAGATTCAAAGAGAGTGAGATGCCAGCTCCTTTCATTCAGTCAGTAGCTTCAATCATTTCTGGACGTTTTTCAATGGCAAAAATCAATGAATATTGTAAATGCACAAACAGTAATTTCTCCGCATTGCAAGGTGCAATTCTGAAATTTTTTGCTTTTTCCTGCTCCTCTTAGCATGATAAAAAAGATTCAAAGAGAGTGAGATGCCAGCTCCTTTCATTCAGTCAGTAGCTTCAATCATTTCTGGACGTTTTTCAATGGCAAAAATCAATGAATATTGTAAATGCACAAACAGTAATTTCTCCGCATTGCAAGGTGCAATTCTGAAATTTTTTGCTTTTTCCTGCTCCTCTTAGCATGATAAAGAAGATTCAAAGAGAGTGAGATGCCAGCTCCTTTCATTCAGTCAGTAGCTTCAAACATTTCTGGTATATGAATAACATGATGTTTTTCAATGGCAAAAATCAATGAATATTGTAAATGCACAAACAGTAATTTCTCCGCATTGCAAGGTGCAATTCTGAAATTTTTTGCTTTTTCCTGCTCCTCTTAGCATGATAAAGAAGATTCAAAGAGAGTGAGATGCCAGCTCCTTTCATTCAGTCAGTAGCTTCAATCATTTCTGGACGTTTTTCAATGGAAAAAATCAATGAATATTGTAAATGCACAAACAGTAATTTCTCCGCATTGCAAGGTGAAATTCTGAAATTTTTTGCTTTTTCCTGCTCCTCTTAGCACGATAAAGAAGATTCAAAGAGAGTGAGATGCCAGCTCCTTTCATTCAGTCAGTAGCTTCAAACATTTCTGGTATATGAATAACATGATGTTTTTCAATGGCAAAAATCAATGAATATTGTAAATGCACAAACAGTAATTTCTCCGCATTGCAAGGTGCAATTCTGAAATTTTTTGCTTTTTCCTGCTCCTCTTAGCATGATAAAGAGGATTCAAAGAGATTGAGATGCCAGCTCCTTTCATTCAGTCAGTAGCTTCAAACATTTCTGGTATATGAATAACATGTTTTTCAATGGCAAAAATCAATGAATATTGTAAATGCACAAACAGTAATTTCTCCGCATTGCAAGGTGCAATTCTGAAATTTTTTGCTTTTTCCTGCTCCTCTTAGCATGATAAAGAAGATTCAAAGAGAGTGAGATGCCAGCTCCTTTCATTCAGTCAGTAGCTTCAAACTTTTCTGGTATATGAATAACATGTTTTTCAATGTCAAAAATCAATGAATATTGTAAATGCACAAACAGTAATTTCTCCGCATTGCAAGGTGCAATTCTGAAATTTTTTGCTTTTTCCTGCTCCACTTAGCATGATAAAGAAGATTCAAAGAGAGTGAGATGCCAGCTCCTTTCATTCAGTCAGTAGCTTCAATCATTTCTGGACGTTTTTCAATGGCAAAAATCAATGAATATTGTAAATGCACAAACAGTAATTTTTCCGCATTGCAAGGTGCAATTCTGAAATTTTTTGCTTTTTCCTGCTCCTCTTAGCATGACAAAGATGATTCAAATAGAGTGAGATGCCAGCTCCTTTCATTCAGTCAGTAGCTTCAAACATTTCTGGTATATGAATAACATGATGTTTTTCAATGGCAAAAATCAATGAATATTGTAAATGCACAAACAGTAATTTCTCCGCATTGCAAGGTGCAATTCTGAAATTTTTTGCTTTTTCCTGCTCCTCTTAGCATGATAAAGAAGATTCAAAGAGAGTGAGATGCCAGCTCCTTTCATTCAGTCAGTAGCTTCAATCATTTCTGGACGTTTTTCAATGGCAAAAATCAATGAATATTGTAAATGCACAAACAGTAATTTCTCCGCATTGCAAGGTGCAATTCTGAAATTTTTTGCTTTTTCCTGCTCCTCTTAGCACGATAAAGAAGATTCAAAGAGAGTGAGTTGCCAGCTCCTTTCATTCAGTCAGTAGCTTCAAACATTTCTGGTATATGAATAACATGATGTTTTTCAATGGCAAAAATCAATGAATATTGTAAATGCACAAACAGTAATTTCTCCGCATTGCAAGGTGCAATTCTGAAATTTTTTGCTTTTTGCTGCTCCTCTTAGCATGATAAAGAAGATTCAAAGAGAGTGAGATGCCAGCTCCTTTCATTCAGTCAGTAGCTTCAAACATTTCTGGTATATGAATAACATGTTTTTCAATGGCAAAAATCAATGAATATTGTAAATGCACAAACAGTAATTTCTCCGCATTGCAAGGTGCAATTCTGAAATTTTTTGCTTTTTCCTGCTCCTCTTAGCATGATAAAGAAGATTCAAAGAGAGTGAGATGCCAGCTCCTTTCATTCAGTCAGTAGCTTCAATCATTTCTGGACATTTTTCAATGGCAAAAATCAATGAATATTGTAAATGCACAAACAGTAATTTCTCCGCATTGCAAGGTGCAATTCTGAAATTTTTTGCTTTTTCCTGCTCCTCTTAGCATGATAAAGAAGATTCAAAGAGAGTGAGATGCCAGCTCCTTTCATTCAGTCAGGAGCTTCAAACATTTCTGGTATATGAATAACATGATGTTTTTCAATGGCAAAAATCAATGAATATTGTAAATGCACAAACAGTAATTTCTCCGCATTGCAAGGTGCAATTCTGAAATTTTTTGCTTTTTCCTGCTCCTCTTTGCATGATAAAGAAGATTCAAAGAGAGTGAGATGCCAGCTCCTTTCATTCAGTCAGTAGCTTCAAACATTTCTGGTATATGAATAACATGATGTTTTTCAATGGCAAAAATCAATGAATATTGTAAATGCACAAACAGTAATTTCTCCGCATTGCAAGGTGCAATTCTGAAATTTTTTGCTTTTTCCTGCTCCTCTTAGCATGATAAAGAATATTCAAAGAGAGTGAGATGCCAGCTCCTTTCATTCAGTCAGTAGCTTCAATCATTTCTGGACGTTTTTCAATGGCAAAAATCAATGAATATTGTAAATGCACAAACAGTAATTTCTCCGCATTGCAAGGTGCAATTCTGAAATTTTTTGCTTTTTCCTGCTCCTCTTAGCACGATAAAGAAGATTCAAAGAGAGTGAGTTGCCAGCTCCTTTCATTCAGTCAGTAGCTTCAAACATTTCTGGTATATGAATAACATGATGTTTTTCAATGGCAAAAATCAATGAATATTGTAAATGCACAAACAGTAATTTCTCCGCATTGCAAGGTGCAATTCTGAAATTTTTTGCTTTTTGCTGCTCCTCTTAGCATGATAAAGAAGATTCAAAGAGAGTGAGATGCCAGCTCCTTTCATTCAGTCAGTAGCTTCAAACATTTCTGGTATATGAATAACATGTTTTTCAATGGCAAAAATCAATGAATATTGTAAATGCACAAACAGTAATTTCTCCGCATTGCAAGGTGCAATTCTGAAATTTTTTGCTTTTTCCTGCTCCTCTTAGCATGATAAAGAAGATTCAAAGAGAGTGAGATGCCAGCTCCTTTCATTCAGTCAGTAGCTTCAATCATTTCTGGACATTTTTCAATGGCAAAAATCAATGAATATTGTAAATGCACAAACAGTAATTTCTCCGCATTGCAAGGTGCAATTCTGAAATTTTTTGCTTTTTCCTGCTCCTCTTAGCATGATAAAGAAGATTCAAAGAGAGTGAGATGCCAGCTCCTTTCATTCAGTCAGGAGCTTCAAACATTTCTGGTATATGAATAACATGATGTTTTTCAATGGCAAAAATCAATGAATATTGTAAATGCACAAACAGTAATTTCTCCGCATTGCAAGGTGCAATTCTGAAATTTTTTGCTTTTTCCTGCTCCTCTTAGCATGAAAAAGAAGATTCAAAGAGAGTGAGATGCCAGCTCCTTTCATTCAGTCAGTAGCTTCAAACATTTCTGGTATATGAATAACATGATGTTTTTCAATGGCAAAAATCAATGAATATTGTAAATGCACAAACAGTAATTTCTCCGCATTGCAAGGTGCAATTCTGAAATTTTTTGCTTTTTCCTGCTCCTCTTAGCATGATAAAGAAGATTCAAAGAGAGTGAGATGCCAGCTCCTTTCATTCAGTCAGTAGCTTCAATCATTTCTGGACGTTTTTCAATGGCAAAAATCAATGAATATTGTAAATGCACAAACAGTAATTTCTCCGCATTGCAAGGTGAAATTCTGAAATTTTTTGCTTTTTCCTGCTCCTCTTAGCACGATAAAGAAGATTCAAAGAGAGTGAGATGCCAGCTCCTTTCATTCAGTCAGTAGCTTCAAACATTTCTGGTATATGAATAACATGATGTTTTTCAATGGCAAAAATCAATGAATATTGTAAATGCACAAACAGTAATTTCTCCGCATTGCAAGGTGCAATTCTGAAATTTTTTGCTTTTTCCTGCTCCTCTTAGCATGATAAAGAAGATTCAAAGAGAGTGAGATGCCAGCTCCTTTCATTCAGTCAGTAGCTTCAAACATTTCTGGTATATGAATAACATGTTTTTCAATGGCAAAAATCAATGAATATTGTAAATGCACAAACAGTAATTTCTCCGCATTGCAAGGTGCAATTCTGAAATTTTTTGCTTTTTCCTGCTCCTCTTAGCATGATAAAGAGGATTCAAAGAGATTGAGATGCCAGCTCCTTTCATTCAGTCAGTAGCTTCAAACATTTCTGGTATATGAATAACATGTTTTTCAATGGCAAAAATCAATGAATATTGTAAATGCACAAACAGTAATTTCTCCGCATTGCAAGGTGCAATTCTGAAATTTTTTGCTTTTTCCTGCTCCTCTTAGCATGATAAAGAAGATTCAAAGAGAGTGAGATGCCAGCTCCTTTCATTCAGTCAGTAGCTTCAAACTTTTCTGGTATATGAATAACATGTTTTTCAATGTCAAAAATCAATGAATATTATAAATGCACAAACAGTAATTTCTCCGCATTGCAAGGTGCAATTCTGAAATTTTTTGCTTTTTCCTGCTCCACTTAGCATGATAAAGAAGATTCAAAGAGAGTGAGATGCCAGCTCCTTTCATTCAGTCAGTAGCTTCAATCATTTCTGGACGTTTTTCAATGGCAAAAATCAATGAATATTGTAAATGCACAAACAGTAATTTTTCCGCATTGCAAGGTGCAATTCTGAAATTTTTTGCTTTTTCCTGCTCCTCTTAGCATGACAAAGATGATTCAAATAGAGTGAGATGCCAGCTCCTTTCATTCAGTCAGTAGCTTCAAACATTTCTGGTATATGAATAACATGATGTTTTTCAATGGCAAAAATCAATGAATATTGTAAATGCACAAACAGTAATTTCTCCGCATTGCAAGGTGCAATTCTGAAATTTTTTGCTTTTTCCTGCTCCTCTTAGCATGATAAAGAAGATTCAAAGAGAGTGAGATGCCAGCTCCTTTCATTCAGTCAGTAGCTTCAATCATTTCTGGACGTTTTTCAATGGCAAAAATCAATGAATATTGTAAATGCACAAACAGTAATTTCTCCGCATTGCAAGGTGCAATTCTGAAATTTTTTGCTTTTTCCTGCTCCTCTTAGCACGATAAAGAAGATTCAAAGAGAGTGAGTTGCCAGCTCCTTTCATTCAGTCAGTAGCTTCAAACATTTCTGGTATATGAATAACATGATGTTTTTCAATGGCAAAAATCAATGAATATTGTAAATGCACAAACAGTAATTTCTCCGCATTGCAAGGTGCAATTCTGAAATTTTTTGCTTTTTGCTGCTCCTCTTAGCATGATAAAGAAGATTCAAAGAGAGTGAGATGCCAGCTCCTTTCATTCAGTCAGTAGCTTCAAACATTTCTGGTATATGAATAACATGTTTTTCAATGGCAAAAATAAATGAATATTGTAAATGCACAAACAGTAATTTCTCCGCATTGCAAGGTGCAATTCTGAAATTTTTTGCTTTTTCCTGCTCCTCTTTGCATGATAAAGAAGATTCAAAGAGAGTGAGATGCCAGCTCCTTTCATTCAGTCAGTAGCTTCAATCATTTCTGGACATTTTTCAATGGCAAAAATCAATGAATATTGTAAATGCACAAACAGTAATTTCTCCGCATTGCAAGGTGCAATTCTGAAATTTTTTGCTTTTTCCTGCTCCTCTTAGCATGATAAAGAAGATTCAAAGAGAGTGAGATGCCAGCTCCTTTCATTCAGTCAGGAGCTTCAAACATTTCTGGTATATGAATAACATGATGTTTTTCAATGGCAAAAATCAATGAATATTGTAAATGCACAAACAGTAATTTCTCCGCATTGCAAGGTGCAATTCTGAAATTTTTTGCTTTTTCCTGCTCCTCTTTGCATGATAAAGAAGATTCAAAGAGAGTGAGATGCCAGCTCCTTTCATTCAGTCAGTAGCTTCAAACATTTCTGGTATATGAATAACATGATGTTTTTCAATGGCAAAAATCAATGAATATTGTAAATGCACAAACAGTAATTTCTCCGCATTGCAAGGTGCAATTCTGAAATTTTTTGCTTTTTCCTGCTCCTCTTAGCATGATAAAGAATATTCAAAGAGAGTGAGATGCCAGCTCCTTTCATTCAGTCAGTAGCTTCAATCATTTCTGGACGTTTTTCAATGGCAAAAATCAATGAATATTGTAAATGCACAAACAGTAATTTCTCCGCATTGCAAGGTGCAATTCTGAAATTTTTTGCTTTTTCCTGCTCCTCTTAGCACGATAAAGAAGATTCAAAGAGAGTGAGTTGCCAGCTCCTTTCATTCAGTCAGTAGCTTCAAACATTTCTGGTATATGAATAACATGATGTTTTTCAATGGCAAAAATCAATGAATATTGTAAATGCACAAACAGTAATTTCTCCGCATTGCAAGGTGCAATTCTGAAATTTTTTGCTTTTTGCTGCTCCTCTTAGCATGATAAAGAAGATTCAAAGAGAGTGAGATGCCAGCTCCTTTCATTCAGTCAGTAGCTTCAAACATTTCTGGTATATGAATAACATGTTTTTCAATGGCAAAAATCAATGAATATTGTAAATGCACAAACAGTAATTTCTCCGCATTGCAAGGTGCAATTCTGAAATTTTTTGCTTTTTCCTGCTCCTCTTAGCATGATAAAGAAGATTCAAAGAGAGTGAGATGCCAGCTCCTTTCATTCAGTCAGTAGCTTCAATCATTTCTGGACATTTTTCAATGGCAAAAATCAATGAATATTGTAAATGCACAAACAGTAATTTCTCCGCATTGCAAGGTGCAATTCTGAAATTTTTTGCTTTTTCCTGCTCCTCTTAGCATGATAAAGAAGATTCAAAGAGAGTGAGATGCCAGCTCCTTTCATTCAGTCAGGAGCTTCAAACATTTCTGGTATATGAATAACATGATGTTTTTCAATGGCAAAAATCAATGAATATTGTAAATGCACAAACAGTAATTTCTCCGCATTGCAAGGTGCAATTCTGAAATTTTTTGCTTTTTCCTGCTCCTCTTAGCATGATAAAGAAGATTCAAAGAGAGTGAGATGCCAGCTCCTTTCATTCAGTCAGTAGCTTCAAACATTTCTGGTATATGAATAACATGATGTTTTTCAATGGCAAAAATCAATGAATATTGTAAATGCACAAACAGTAATTTCTCCGCATTGCAAGGTGCAATTCTGAAATTTTTTGCTTTTTCCTGCTCCTCTTAGCATGATAAAGAAGATTCAAAGAGAGTGAGATGCCAGCTCCTTTCATTCAGTCAGTAGCTTCAATCATTTCTGGACGTTTTTCAATGGCAAAAATCAATGAATATTGTAAATGCACAAACAGTAATTTCTCCGCATTGCAAGGTGAAATTCTGAAATTTTTTGCTTTTTCCTGCTCCTCTTAGCACGATAAAGAAGATTCAAAGAGAGTGAGATGCCAGCTCCTTTCATTCAGTCAGTAGCTTCAAACATTTCTGGTATATGAATAACATGATGTTTTTCAATGGCAAAAATCAATGAATATTGTAAATGCACAAACAGTAATTTCTCCGCATTGCAAGGTGCAATTCTGAAATTTTTTGCTTTTTCCTGCTCCTCTTAGCATGATAAAGAAGATTCAAAGAGAGTGAGATGCCAGCTCCTTTCATTCAGTCAGTAGCTTCAAACATTTCTGGTATATGAATAACATGTTTTTCAATGGCAAAAATCAATGAATATTGTAAATGCACAAACAGTAATTTCTCCGCATTGCAAGGTGCAATTCTGAAATTTTTTGCTTTTTCCTGCTCCACTTAGCATGATAAAGAAGATTCAAAGAGAGTGAGATGCCAGCTCCTTTCATTCAGTCAGTAGCTTCAATCATTTCTGGACGTTTTTCAATGGCAAAAATCAATGAATATTGTAAATGCACAAACAGTAATTTTTCCGCATTGCAAGGTGCAATTCTGAAATTTTTTGCTTTTTCCTGCTCCTCTTAGCATGACAAAGAAGATTCAAAGAGAGTGAGATGCCAGCTCCTTTCATTCAGTCAGTAGCTTCAAACATTTCTGGTATATGAATAACATGATGTTTTTCAATGGCAAAAATCAATGAATATTGTAAATGCACAAACAGTAATTTCTCCGCATTGCAAGGTGCAATTCTGAAATTTTTTGCTTTTTCCTGCTCCTCTTAGCATGATAAAGAAGATTCAAAGAGAGTGAGATGCCAGCTCCTTTCATTCAGTCAGTAGCTTCAATCATTTCTGGACGTTTTTCAATGGCAAAAATCAATGAATATTGTAAATGCACAAACAGTAATTTCTCCGCATTGCAAGGTGCAATTCTGAAATTTTTTGCTTTTTCCTGCTCCTCTTAGCACGATAAAGAAGATTCAAAGAGAGTGAGTTGCCAGCTCCTTTCATTCAGTCAGTAGCTTCAAACATTTCTGGTATATGAATAACATGATGTTTTTCAATGGCAAAAATCAATGAATATTGTAAATGCACAAACAGTAATTTCTCCGCATTGCAAGGTGCAATTCTGAAATTTTTTGCTTTTTCCTGCTCCTCTTAGCATGATAAAGAAGATTCAAAGAGAGTGAGATGCCAGCTCCTTTCATTCAGTCAGTAGCTTCAATCATTTCTGGACATTTTTCAATGGCAAAAATCAATGAATATTGTAAATGCACAAACAGTAATTTCTCCGCATTGCAAGGTGCAATTCTGAAATTTTTTGCTTTTTCCTGCTCCTCTTAGCATGATAAAGAAGATTCAAAGAGAGTGAGATGCCAGCTCCTTTCATTCAGTCAGGAGCTTCAAACATTTCTGGTATATGAATAACATGATGTTTTTCAATGGCAAAAATCAATGATTATTGTAAATGCACAAACAGTAATTTCTCCGCATTGCAAGGTGCAATTCTGAAATTTTTTGCTTTTTCCTGCTCCTCTTAGCATGATAAAGAAGATTCAAAGAGAGTGAGATGCCAGCTCCTTTCATTCAGTCAGTAGCTTCAATCATTTCTGGACGTTTTTCAATGGCAAAAATCAATGAATATTGTCAATGCACAAACAGTAATTTCTCCGCATTGCAAGGTGCAATTCTGAAATTTTTTGCTTTTTCCTGCTCCTCTTAGCATGATAAAGAAGATTCAAAGAGAGTGAGATGCCAGCTCCTTTCATTCAGTCAGTAGCTTCAATCATTTCTGGACGTTTTTCAATGGCAAAAATCAATGAATATTGTAAATGCACAAACAGTAATTTCTCCGCATTGCAAGGTGCAATTCTGAAATTTTTTGCTTTTTCCTGCTCCTCTTAGCATGATAAAGAAGATTCAAAGAGAGTGAGATGCCAGCTCCTTTCATTCAGTCAGTAGCTTCAAACATTTCTGGTATATGAATAACATGATGTTTTTCAATGGCAAAAATCAATGAATATTGTAAATGCACAAACAGTAATTTCTCCGCATTGCAAGGTGCAATTCTGAAATTTTTTGCTTTTTCCTGCTCCTCTTAGCATGATAAAGAAGATTCAAAGAGAGTGAGATTCCAGCTCCTTTCATTCAGTCAGTAGCTTCAATCATTTCTGGACGTTTTTCAATGGCAAAAATCAATGAATATTGTCAATGCACAAACAGTAATTTCTCCGCATTGCAAGGTGCAATTCTGAAATTTTTTGCTTTTTCCTGCTCCTCTTAGCATGATAAAGAAGATTCAAAGAGAGTGAGATGCCAGCTCCTTTCATTCAGTCAGTAGCTTCAATCATTTCTGGATGTTTTTCAATGGCAAAAATCAATAAATATTGTAAATGCACAAAGAGTAATTTCTCCGCATTGCAAGGTGCAATTCTGAAATTTTTTGCTTTTTCCTGCTCCTCTTAGCATGATAAAGAAGATTCAAAGAGAGTGAGATGCCAGCTCCTTTCATTCAGTCAGTAGCTTCAAACATTTCTGGTATATGAATAACATGTTTTTCAATGGCAAAAATCAATGAATATTGTAAATGCACAAACAGTAATTTCTCCGCATTGCAAGGTGCAATTCTGAAATTTTTTGCTTTTTCCTGCTCCTCTTAGCATGATAAAGAAGATTCAAAGAGAGTGAGATGCCAGCTCCCTTCATTCAGTCAGTAGCTTCAATCATTTCTGGTATATGAATAACATGTTTTTCAATGGCAAAAATCAATGAATATTGTAAATGCACAAACAGTAATTTCTCCGCATTGCAAGGTGCAATTCTGAAATTTTTTGCTTTTTCCTGCTCCTCTTAGCATGATAAAGAAGATTCAAAGAGAGTGAGATGCCAGCTCCTTTCATTCAGTCAGTAGCTTCAATCATTTCTGGACGTTTTTCAATGGCAAAAATCAATGAATATTGTAAATGCACAAACAGTAATTTCTCCGCATTGCAAGGTGCAATTCTGAAATTTTTTGCTTTTTCCTGCTCCTCTTAGCATGATAAAGAAGATTCAAAGAGAGTGAGATGCCAGCTCCTTTCATTCAGTCAGTAGCTTCAAACATTTCTGGTATATGAATAACATGATGTTTTTCAATGGCAAAAATCAATGAATATTGTAAATGCACAAACAGTAATTTCTCCGCATTGCAAGGTGCAATTCTGAAATTTTTTGCTTTTTAATGCTCCTCTTAGCATGATAAAGAAGATTCAAAGAGAGTGAGATGCCAGCTCCTTTCATTCAGTCAGTAGCTTCAATCATTTCTGGACGTTTTTCAATGGCAAAAATCAATGAATATTGTCAATGCACAAACAGTAATTTCTCCGCATTGCAAGGTGCAATTCTGAAATTTTTTGCTTTTTCCTGCTCCTCTTAGCATGATAAAGAAGATTCAAAGAGAGTGAGATGCCAGCTCCTTTCATTCAGTCAGTAGCTTCAATCATTTCTGGATGTTTTTCAATGGCAAAAATCAATAAATATTGTAAATGCACAAAGAGTAATTTCTCCGCATTGCAAGGTGCAATTCTGAAATTTTTTGCTTTTTCCTGCTCCTCTTAGCATGATAAAGAAGATTCAAAGAGAGTGAGATGCCAGCTCCTTTCATTCAGTCAGTAGCTTCAAACATTTCTGGTATATGAATAACATGTTTTTCAGTGGCAAAAATCAATGAATATTGTAAATGCACAAACAGTAATTTCTCCGCATTGCAAGGTGCAATTCTGAAATTTTTTGCTTTTTCCTGCTCCTCTTAGCATGATAAAGAAGATTCAAAGAGAGTGAGATGCCAGCTCCTTTCATTCAGTCAGTAGCTTCAAACATTTCTGGTATATGAATAACATGATGTTTTTCAATGGCAAAAATCAATGAATATTGTAAATGCACAAACAGTAATTTCTCCGCATTGCAAGGTGCAATTCTGAAATTTTTTTCTTTTTCCTGCTCCTCTTAGCATGATAAAGAAGATTCAAAGAGAGTGAGACGCCAGCTCCTTTCATTCAGTCAGTAGCTTCAATCATTTCTGGACGTTTTTCAATGGCAAAAATCAATGAATATTGTAAATGCACAAACTAATTTCTCCGCATTGCAAGGTGCAATTCTGAAATTTTTTGCTTTTTCCTGCTCCTCTTAGCATGATAAAGAAGATTCAAAGAGAGTGAGATGCCAGCTCCTTTCATTCAGTCAGTAGCTTCAGTCATTTCTGAACGTTTTTCAATGGCAAAAATCAATGAATATTGTAAATGCACAAACAGTAATTTCTCCGCATTGCAAGGTGCAATTCTGAAATTTTTTCCTTTTTCCTGCTCCTCTTAGCATGATAAAGAAGATTCAAAGAGAGTGAGATGCCAGCTCCTTTCATTCAGTCAGTAGCTTCAAACATTTCTGGTATATGAATAACATGATGTTTTTCAATGGCAAAAATCAATGATTATTGTAAATGCACAAACAGTAATTTCTCCGCATTGCAAGGTGCAATTCTGAAATTTTTTGCTTTTTCCTGCTCCTCTTAGCATGATAAAGAAGATTCAAAGAGAGTGAGATGCCAGCTCCTTTCATTCAGTCAGTAGCTTCAAACATTTCTGGACGTTTTTCAATGGCAAAAATCAATGAATATTGTAAATGCACAAACAGTAATTTCTCCGCATTGCAAGGTGCAATTCTGAAATTTTTTGCTTTTTCCTGCTCCTCTTAGCATGATAAAGAAGATTCAAATAGAGTGAGATGCCAGCTCCTTTCATTCAGTCAGTAGCTTCAATCATTTCTGGACGTTTTTCAATGGCAAAAATCAATGAATATTGTAAATGCACAAACAGTAATTTCTCCACATTGCAAGGTGCAATTCTGAAATTTTTTGCTTTTTCCTGCTCCTCTTAGCATGATAAAGAAGATACAAAGAGAGTGAGATGCCACCTCCTTTCATTCAGTCAGTAGCTTCAAACATTTCTGGACGTTTTTCAATGGCAAAAATCAATGAATATTGTAAATGCACAAACAGTAATTTCTCCGCATTGCAAGGTGCGATTCTGAAATTTTTTGCTTTTTCCTGCTCCTCTTAGCATGATAAAGAAGATTCAAAGAGAGTGAGATGCCAGCTCCTTTCATTCAGTCAGTAGCTTCAATCATTTCTGGACGTTTTTCAATGGCAAAAATCAATGAATATTGTAAATGCACAAACAGTAATTTCTCCACATTGCAAGGTGCAATTCTGAAATTTTATGCTTTTTCCTGCTCCTCTTAGCATGATAAAGAAGATTCAAATAGAGTGAGATGCCAGCTCCTTTCATTCAGTCAGTAGCTTCAAACATTTCTGGACGTTTTTCAATGGCAAAAATCAATGAATATTGTAAATGCACAAACAGTAAT
This sequence comes from Phyllobates terribilis, assembly GCF_046119375.1. NCBI lineage: Eukaryota > Metazoa > Chordata > Amphibia > Anura > Dendrobatidae > Phyllobates > Phyllobates terribilis. Next base: position 791,844 of record NW_027363227.1, read on the forward strand.
TTCTCCGCATTGCAAGGTGCAATTCTGAAATTTTTTGCTTTTTCCTGCTCCTCTTAGCATGATAAAAAAGATTCAAAGAGAGTGAGATGCCAGCTCCTTTCATTCAGTCAGTAGCTTCAAACATTTCTGGTATATGAATAACATGTTTTTCAATGGCAAAAATCAATGAATATTGTAAATGCACAAACAGTAATTTCTCCGCATTGCAAGGTGCAATTCTGAAATTTTTTGCTTTTTCCTGCTCCTCTTAGCATGATAAAGAAGATTCAAAGAGAGTGAGATGCCAGCTCCTTTCATTCAGTCAGTAGCTTCAAACATTTCTGGTATATGAATAACATGATGTTTTTCAATGGAAAAAATCAATGAATATTGTAAATGCACAAACAGTAATTTCTCCGCATTGCAAGGTGCAATTCTGAAATTTTTTGCTTTTTCCTGCTCCTCTTAGCATGATAAAGAAGATTCAAAGAGAGTGAGATGCCAGCTCTTTTCATTCAGTCAGTAGCTTCAAACATTTCTGGTATATGAATAACATGTTTTTCAATGGCAAAAATCAATGAATATTGTAAATGCACAAACAGTAATTTCTCCGCATTGCAAGGTGCAATTCTGAAATTTTTTGCTTTTTCCTGCTCCTTTTAGCATGATAAAGAAGATTCAAAGAGAGTGAGATGCCAGCTCCTTTCATTCAGTCAGTAGCTTCAAACATTTCTGGTGTATGAATAACATGATGTTTTTCAATGGCAAAAATCAATGAATATTGTAAATGCACAAACAGTAATTTCTCCGAATTGCAAGGTGCAATTCTGAAATTTTTTGCTTTTTCCTGCTCCTCTTAGCATGATAAAGAAGATTCAAAGAGAGTGAGATGCCAGCTCCTTTCATTCAGTCAGTAGCTTCAAACATTTCTGGACGTTTTTCAATGGCAAAAATCAATGAATATTGTAAATGCACAAACAGTAATTTCTCCGCATTGCAAGGTGCAATTCTGAAATTTTTTGCTTTTTACTGCTCCTCTTAGCATGATAAAGAAGATTCAAATAGAGTGAGATGCCAGCTCCTTTCATTCAGTCAGTAGCTTCAAACATTTCTGGACGTTTTTCAATGGCAAAAATCAATGAATATTGTAAATGCACAAACAGTAATTTCTCCACATTGCAAGGTGCAATTCTGAAATTTTTTGCTTTTTCCTGCTCCTCTTAGCATGATAAAGAAGATACAAAGAGAGTGAGATGCCACCTCCTTTCATTCAGTCAGTAGCTTCAAACATTTCTGGACGTTTTTCAATGGCAAAAATCAATGAATATTGTAAATGCACAAACAGTAATTTCTCCGCATTGCAAGGTGCGATTCTGAAATTTTTTGCTTTTTCCTGCTCCTCTTAGCATGATAAAGAAGATTCAAAGAGAGTGAGATGCCAGCTCCTTTCATTCAGTCAGTAGCTTCAATCATTTCTGGATGTTTTTCAATGGCAAAAATCAATGAATATTGTAAATGCACAAACAGTAATTTCTCCACATTGCAAAGTGCAATTCTGAAATTTTATGCTTTTTCCTGCTCCTCTTAGCATGATAAAGAAGATTCAAATACAGTGAGATGCCAGCTCCTTTCATTCAGTCAGTAGCTTCAAACATTTCTGGACGTTTTTCAATGGCAAAAATCAATGAATATTGTAAATGCACAAACAGTAATTTCTCCGCATTGCAAGGTGCAATTCTGAAATTTTTTGCTTTTTCCTGCTCCTCTTAGCATGATAAAGAAGATTCAAAGAGAGTGAGATGCCAGCTCCTTTCATTCAGTCAGTAGCTTCAATCATTTCTGGACGTTTTTCAATGGCAAAAATCAATGAATATTGTAAATGCACAAACAGTAATTTCTCCACATTGCAAGGTGCAATTCTGAAATTTTATGCTTTTTCCTGCTCCTCTTAGCATGATAAAGAAGATTCAAATAGAGTGAGATGCCAGCTCCTTTCATTCAGTCAGTAGCTTCAAACATTTCTGGACGTTTTTCAATGGCAAAAATCAATGAATATTGTAAATGCACAAACAGTAATTTCTCCGCATTGCAAGGTGCAATTCTGAAATTTTTTGCTTTTTCCTGCTCCTCTTAGCATGATAAATAAGATTCAAAGAGAGTGAGATGCCAGCTCCTTTCATTCAGTCAGTAGCTTCAAACATTTCTGGTATATGAATAACATGATGTTTTTCAATGGCAAAAATCAATGAATATTGTAAATGCACAAACAGTAATTTCTCCGCATTGCAAGGTGCAATTCTGAAATTTTTTGCTTTTTCCTGCTCCTCTTAGCATGATAAAGAAGATTCAAAGAGAGTGAGATGCCAGCTCCTTTCATTCAGTCAGTAGCTTCAAACATTTCTGGACGTTTTTCAATGGCAAAAATCAATGAATATTGTAAATGCACAAACAGTAATTTCTCCGCATTGCAAGGTGCAATTCTGAAATTTTTTGCTTTTTCCTGCTCCTCTTAGCATGATAAAGAAGATTCAAATAGAGTGAGATGCCAGCTCCTTTCATTCAGTCAGTAGCTTCAAACATTTCTGGACGTTTTTCAATGGCAAAAATCAATGAATATTGTAAATGCACAAACAGTAATTTCTCCACATTGCAAGGTGCAATTCTGAAATTTTTTGCTTTTTCCTGCTCCTCTTAGCATGATAAAGAAGATACAAAGAGAGTGAGATGCCACCTCCTTTCATTCAGTCAGTAGCTTCAAACATTTCTGGACGTTTTTCAATGGCAAAAATCAATGAATATTGTAAATGCACAAACAGTAATTTCTCCGCATTGCAAGGTGCGATTCTGAAATTTTTTGCTTTTTCCTGCTCCTCTTAGCATGATAAAGAAGATTCAAAGAGAGTGAGATGCCAGCTCCTTTCATTCAGTCAGTAGCTTCAATCATTTCTGGACGTTTTTCAATGGCAAAAATCAATGAATATTGTAAATGCACAAACAGTAATTTCTCCACATTGCAAGGTGCAATTCTGAAATTTTATGCTTTTTCCTGCTCCTCTTAGCATGATAAAGAAGATTCAAATAGAGTGAGATGCCAGCTCCTTTCATTCAGTCAGTAGCTTCAAACATTTCTGGACGTTTTTCAATGGCAAAAATCAATGAATATTGTAAATGCACAAACAGTAATTTCTCCGCATTGCAAGGTGCAATTCTGAAATTTTTTGCTTTTTCCTGCTCCTCTTAGCATGATAAAGAAGATTCAAAGAGAGTGAGATGCCAGCTCCTTTCATTCAGTCAGTAGCTTCAAACATTTCTGGTATATGAATAACATGATGTTTTTCAATGGCAAAAATCAATGAATATTGTAAATGCACAAACAGTAATTTCTCCGCATTGCAAGGTGCAATTCTGAAATTTTTTGCTTTTTCCTGCTCCTCTTAGCATTATAAAGAAGATTCAAAGAGAGTGAGATGCCAGCTCTTTTCATTCAGTCAGTAGCTTCAAACATTTCTGGTATATGAATAACATGTTTTTCAATGGCAAAAATCAATGAATATTGTAAATGCACAAACAGTAATTTCTCCGCATTGCAAGGTGCAATTCTGAAATTTTTTGCTTTTTCCTGCTCCTCTTAGCATGATAAAGAAGATTCAAAGAGAGTGAGATGCCAGCTCCTTTCATTCAGTCAGTAGCTTCAAACATTTCTGGTGTATGAATAACATGATATTTTTCAATGGCAAAAATCAATGAATATTGTAAATGCACAAACAGTAATTTCTCCGCATTGCAAGGTGCAATTCTGAAATTTTTTGCTTTTTCCTGCTCCTCTTAGCATGATAAAGAAGATTCAAAGAGAGTGAGATGCCAGCTCCTTTCATTCAGTCAGTAGCTTCAAACATTTCTGGACGTTTTTCAATGGCAAAAATCAATGAATATTGTAAATGCACAAACAGTAATTTCTCCGCATTGCAAGGTGCAATTCTGAAATTTTTTGCTTTTTCCTGCTCCTCTTAGCATGATAAAGAAGATTCAAAGAGAGTGAGATGCCAGCTCCTTTCATTCAGTCAGTAGCTTCAAACATTTCTGGTATATGAATAACATGTTTTTCAATGGCAAAAATCAATGAATATTGTAAATGCACAAACAGTAATTTCTCCGCATTGCAAGGTGCAATTCTGAAATTTTTTGCTTTTTCCTGCTCCTCTTAGCATGATAAAGAAGATTCAAAGAGAGTGAGATGCCAGCTCCTTTCATTCAGTCAGTAGCTTCAATCATTTCTGGACGTTTTTCAATGGCAAAAATCAATGAATATTGTAAATGCACAAACAGTAATTTCTCCACATTGCAAGGTGCAATTCTGAAATTTTATGCTTTTTCCTGCTCCTCTTAGCATGATAAAGAAGATTCAAATAGAGTGAGATGCCAGCTCCTTTCATTCAGTCAGTAGCTTCAAACATTTCTGGACGTTTTTCAATGGCAAAAATCAATGAATATTGTAAATGCACAAACAGTAATTTCTCCGCATTGCAAGGTGCAATTCTGAAATTTTTTGCTTTTTCCTGCTCCTCTTAGCATGATAAAGAAGATTCAAAGAGAGTGAGATGCCAGCTCCTTTCATTCAGTCAGTAGCTTCAAACATTTCTGGTATATGAATAACATGATGTTTTTCAATGGCAAAAATCAATGAATATTGTAAATGCACAAACAGTAATTTCTCCGCATTGCAAGGTGCAATTCTGAAATTTTTTGCTTTTTCCTGCTCCTCTTAGCATTATAAAGAAGATTCAAAGAGAGTGAGATGCCAGCTCTTTTCATTCAGTCAGTAGCTTCAAACATTTCTGGTATATGAATAACATGTTTTTCAATGGCAAAAATCAATGAATATTGTAAATGCACAAACAGTAATTTCTCCGCATTGCAAGGTGCAATTCTGAAATTTTTTGCTTTTTCCTGCTCCTCTTAGCATGATAAAGAAGATTCAAAGAGAGTGAGATGCCAGCTCCTTTCATTCAGTCAGTAGCTTCAAACATTTCTGGTGTATGAATAACATGATATTTTTCAATGGCAAAAATCAATGAATATTGTAAATGCACAAACAGTAATTTCTCCGCATTGCAAGGTGCAATTCTGAAATTTTTTGCTTTTTCCTGCTCCTCTTAGCATGATAAAGAAGATTCAAAGAGAGTGAGATGCCAGCTCCTTTCATTCAGTCAGTAGCTTCAAACATTTCTGGACGTTTTTCAATGGCAAAAATCAATGAATATTGTAAATGCACAAACAGTAATTTCTCCGCATTGCAAGGTGCAATTCTGAAATTTTTTGCTTTTTCCTGCTCCTCTTAGCATGATAAAGAAGATTCAAAGAGAGTGAGATGCCAGCTCCTTTCATTCAGTCAGTAGCTTCAAACATTTCTGGTATATGAATAACATGTTTTTCAATGGCAAAAATCAATGAATATTGTAAATGCACAAACAGTAATTTCTCCGCATTGCAAGGTGCAATTCTGAAATTTTTTGCTTTTTCCTGCTCCTCTTAGCATGATAAAGAAGATTCAAAGAGAGTGAGATGCCAGCTCCTTTCATTCAGTCAGTAGCTTCAAACATTTCTGGTATATGAATAACATGATGTTTTTCAATGGCAAAAATCAATGAATATTGTAAATGCACAAACAGTAATTTCTCCGCATTGCAAGGTGCAATTCTGAAATTTTTTGCTTTTTCCTGCTCCTCTTAGCATGATAAAGAAGATTCAAAGAGAGTGAGATGCCAGCTCCTTTCATTCAGTCAGTAGCTTCAAACATTTCTGGTGTATGAATAACATGATGTTTTTCAATGGCAAAAATCAATGAATATTGTAAATGCACAAACAGTAATTTCTCCGCATTGCAAGGTGCAATTCTGAAATTTTTTGCTTTTTCCTGCTCCTCTTAGCATGATAAAGAAGATTCAAAGAGAGTGAGATGCCAGCTCCTTTCATTCAGTCAGTAGCTTCAAACATTTCTGGACGTTTTTCAATGGCAAAAATCAATGAATATTGTAAATGCACAAACAGTAATTTCTCCGCATTGCAAGGTGCAATTCTGAAATTTTTTGCTTTTTCCTGCTCCTCTTAGCATGATAAAGAAGATTCAAATAGAGTGAGATGCCAGCTCCTTTCATTCAGTCAGTAGCTTCAAACATTTCTGGACGTTTTTCAATGGCAAAAATCAATGAATATTGTAAATGCACAAACAGTAATTTCTCCACATTGCAAGGTGCAATTCTGAAATTTTTTGCTTTTTCCTGCTCCTCTTAGCATGATAAAGAATATACAAAGAGAGTGAGATGCCACTTCCTTTCATTCAGTCAGTAGCTTCAAACATTTCTGGACGTTTTTCAATGGCAAAAATCAATGAATATTGTAAATGCACAAACAGTAATTTCTCCGCATTGCAAGGTGCGATTCTGAAATTTTTTGCTTTTTCCTGCTCCTCTTAGCATGATAAAGAAGATTCAAAGAGAGTGAGATGCCAGCTCCTTTCATTCAGTCAGTAGCTTCAATCATTTCTGGACGTTTTTCAATGGCAAAAATCAATGAATATTGTAAATGCACAAACAGTAATTTCTCCACATTGCAAGGTGCAATTCTGAAATTTTATGCTTTTTCCTGCTCCTCTTAGCATGATAAAGAAGATTCAAATAGAGTGAGATGCCAGCTCCTTTCATTCAGTCAGTAGCTTCAAACATTTCTGGACGTTTTTCAATGGCAAAAATCAATGAATATTGTAAATGCACAAACAGTAATTTCTCCGCATTGCAAGGTGCAATTCTGAAATTTTTTGCTTTTTCCTGCTCCTCTTAGCATGATAAAGAAGATTCAAAGAGAGTGAGATGCCAGCTCCTTTCATTCAGTCAGTAGCTTCAAACATTTCTGGTATATGAATAACATGATGTTTTTCAATGGCAAAAATCAATGAATATTGTAAATGCACAAACAGTAATTTCTCCGCATTGCAAGGTGCAATTCTGAAATTTTTTGCTTTTTCCTGCTCCACTTAGCATGATAAAGAAGATTCAAAGAGAGTGAGATGCCAGCTCCTTTCATTCAGTCAGTAGCTTCAATCATTTCTGGACGTTTTTCAATGGCAAAAATCAATGAATATTGTAAATGCACAAACAGTAATTTCTCCGCATTGCAAGGTGCAATTCTGAAATTTTTTGCTTTTTCCTGCTCCTCTTGGCATGATAAAGAAGATTCAAAGAGAGTGAGATGCCAGCTCCTTTCATTCAGTCAGTAGCTTCAAACATTTCTGGACGTTTTTCAATGGCAAAAATCAATGAATATTGTAAATGCACAAACAGTAATTTCTCCACATTGCAAGGTGCAATTCTGAAATTTTTTGCTTTTTCCTGCTCCTCTTAGCATGATAAAGAAGATTCAAAGAGAGTGAGATGCCAGCTCCTTTCATTCAGTCAGTAGCTTCAAACATTTCTGGTATATGAATAACATGATGTTTTTCAATGGCAAAAATCAATGAATATTGTAAATGCACAAACAGTAATTTCTCCGCATTGCAAGGTGCAATTCTGAAATTTTTTGCTTTTTCCTGCTCCTCTTAGCATGATAAAGAAGATTCAAAGAGAGTGAGATGCCAGCTCCTTTCATTCAGTCAGTAGCTTCAAAATTTCTGGACGTTTTTCAATGGCAAAAATCAATGAATATTGTAAATGCACAAACAGTAATTTCTCCGCATTGCAAGGTGCAATTCTGAAATTTTTTGCTTTTTCCTGCTCCTCTTGGCATGATAAAGAAGATTCAAAGAGAGTGAGATGCCAGCTCCTTTCATTCAGTCAGTAGCTTCAAACATTTCTGGACGTTTTTCAATGGCAAAAATCAATGAATATTGTAAATGCACAAACAGTAATTTCTCCACATTGCAAGGTGCAATTCTGAAATTTTTTGCTTTTTCCTGCTCCTCTTAGCATGATAAAGAAGATTAAAGAGAGTGAGATGCCAGCTCCTTTCATTCAGTCAGTAGCTTCAAACATTTCTGGTATATGAATAACATGATGTTTTTCAATGGCAAAAATCAATGAATATTGTAAATGCACAAACAGTAATTTCTCCGCATTGCAAGGTGCAATTCTGAAATTTTTTGCTTTTGCCTGCTCCTCTTAGCATGATAAAGAAGATTCAAAGAGAGTGAGATGCCAGCTCCTTTCATTCAGTCAGTAGCTTCAATCATTTCTGGACGTTTTTCAATGGCAAAAATCAATGAATATTGTAAATGCACAAACAGTAATTTCTCCGCATTGCAAGGTGCAATTCTGAATTTTTTTTTCTTTTTCCTGCTCCTCTTAGCATGATAAAGACGATTCAATGAGAGTGAGATGCCAGCTCCTTTCATTCAGTCAGTAGCTTCAATCATTTCTGGACGTTTTTCAATGGCAAAAATCAATGAATATTGTAAATGCACAAACTAATTTCTCCGCATTGCAAGGTGCAATTCTGAAATTTTATGCTTTTTCCTGCTCCTCTTAGCATGATAAAGAAGATTCAAAGAGAGTGAGATGCCAGCTCCTTTCATTCAGTCAGTAGCTTCAAACATTTCTGGTATATGAATAACATGATGTTTTTCAATGGCAAAAATCAATGAATATTGTAAATGCACAAACAGTAATTTCTCCGCATTGCAAGGTGCAATTCTGAAATTTTTTGCTTTTTCCTGCTCCTCTTAGCATGATAAAGAAGATTCAAAGAGAGTGAGATGCCAGCTCCTTTCATTCAGTCAGTAGCTTCAATCATTTCTGGACGTTTTTCAATGGCAAAAATCAATGAATATTGTAAATGCACAAACAGTAATTTCTCCACATTGCAAGGTGCAATTCTGAAATTTTTTGCTTTTTCCTGCTCCTCTTAGCATGATAAAGAAGATTCAAAGAGAGTGAGATGCCAGCTCCTTTCATTCAGTCAGTAGCTTCAAACATTTCTGGTATATGAATAACATGATGTTTTTCAATGGCAAAAATCAATGAATATTGTAAATGCACAAACAGTAATTTCTCCGCATTGCAAGGTGCAATTCTGAAATTTTTTGCTTTTTCCTGCTCCTCTTAGCATGATAAAGAAGATTCAAAGAGTGTGAAATGCCAGCTCCTTTCATTCAGTCAGTAGCTTCAATCATTTCTGGACGTTTTTTCAATGGCAAAAATCAATGAATATTGTAAATGCACAAACAGTAATTTCTCCGCATTGCAAGGTGCAATTCTGAAATTTTTTTCTTTTTCCTGCTCCTCTTAGCATGATAAAGAAGATTCAAAGAGAGTGAGATGCCAGCTCCTTTCATTCAGTCAGTAGCTTCAATCATTTCTGGACGTTTTTCAATGGCAAAAATCAATGAATATTGTAAATGCACAAACTAATTGCTCCGCATTGCAAGGTGCAATTCTGAAATTGTTTGCTTTTTCCTGCTCCTCTTAGCATGATAAAGAAGATTCAAAGAGAGTGAGATGCCAGCTCCTTTCATTCAGTCAGTAGCTTCAAACATTTCTGGTATATGAATAACATGATGTTTTTCAATGGCAAAAATCAATGAATATTGTAAATGCACAAACAGTAATTTCTCCGCATTGCAAGGTGCAATTCTGAAATTTTTTGCTTTTTCCTGCTCCTCTTACCATGATAAAGAAGATTCAAAGAGAGTGAGATGCCAGCTCCTTTCATTCAGTCAGTAGCTTCAGTCATTTCTGGACGTTTTTCAATGGCAAAAATCAATGAATATTGTAAATGCACAAACAGTAATTTCCCCGCATTGCAAGGTGCAATTCTGAAATTTTTTGCTTTTTCCTGCTCCTCTTGGCATGATAAAGAAGATTCAAAGAGAGTGAGATGCCAGCTCCTTTCATTCAGTCAGTAGCTTCAAACATTTCTGGACATTTTTCAATGGCAAAAATCAATGAATATTGTAAATGCACAAACAGTAATTTCTCCACATTGCAAGGTGCAATTCTGAAATTTTTTGCTTTTTCCTGCTCCTCTTAGCATGATAAAGAAGATTCAAAGAGAGTGAGATGCCAGCTCCTTTCATTCAGTCAGTAGCTTCAAACATTTCTGGTATATGAATAACATGATGTTTTTCAATGGCAAAAATCAATGAATATTGTAAATGCACAAACAGTAATTTCTCCGCATTGCAAGGTTCAATTCTGAAATTTTTTGCTTTTTCCTGCTCCTCTTAGCATGATAAAGAAGATTCAAAGAGAGTGAGATGCCAGCTCCTTTCATTCAGTCAGTAGCTTCAAACATTTCTGGTATATGAATAACATGATGTTTTTCAATGGCAAAAATCAATGAATATTGTAAATGCACAAACAGTAATTTCTCCGCATTGCAAGGTGCAATTCTGAAATTTTTTGCTTTTTTCTGCTCCTCTTAGCATGATAAAGAAGATTCAAAGAGAGTGAGATGCCAGCTCCTTTCATTCAGTCAGTAGCTTCAAACATTTCTGGTATATGAATAACATGTTTTTCAATGGCAAAAATCAATGAATATTGTAAATGCACAAACAGTAATTTCTCCGCATTGCAAGGTGCAATTCTGAAATTTTTTGCTTTTTCCTGCTCCTCTTAGCATGATAAAGAAGATTCAAAGAGAGTGAGATGCCAGCTCCTTGCATTCAGTCAGTAGCTTCAATCATTTCTGGACGTTTTTCAATGGCAAAAATCAATGAATATTGTAAATGCACAAACAGTAATTTCTCCGCATTGCAAGGTGCAATTCTGAAATTTTTTGCTTTTTCCTGCTCCTCTTAGCATGATAAAGAAGATTCAAAGAGAGAGAGATGCCAGCTCCTTTCATTCAGTCAGTAGCTTCAAACATTTCTGGTATATGAATAACATGATGTTTTTCAATGGCAAAAATCAATGAATATTGTAAATGCATAAACAGTAATTTCTCCGCATTGCAAGGTGCAATTCTGAAATTTTTTGCTTTTTCCTGCTCCTCTTAGCATGATAAAGAAGATTCAAAGAGAGTGAGATGCCAGCTCCTTTCATTCAGTCAGTAGCTTCAAACATTTCTGGATGTTTTTCAATGGCAAAAATCAATGAATATTGTAAATGCACAAACAGTAATTTCTCCACATTGCAAGGTGCAATTCTGAAATTTTTTGCTTTTTCCTGCTCCTCTTAGCATGATAAAGAAGATTCAAAGAGAGTGAGATGCCAGCTCCTTTCATTCAGTCAGTAGCTTCAAACATTTCTGGTATATGAATAACATGATGTTTTTCAATGGCAAAAATCAATGAATATTGTAAATGCACAAACAGTAATTTCTCCGCATTGCAAGGTGCAATTCTGAAATTTTTTGCTTTTCCTGCTCCTCTTAGCATGATAAAGAAGATTCAAAGAGAGTGAGATGCCAGCTCCTTTCATTCAGTCAGTAGCTTCAATCATTTCTGGACGTTTTTCTATGGCAAAAATCAATGATTATTGTAAATGCACAAACAGTAATTTCTCCGCATTGCAAGGTGCAATTCTGAAATTTTTTTCTTTTTCCTGCTCCTCTTAGCATGATAAAGAAGATTCAAAGAGAGTGAGATGCCAGCTCCTTTCATTCAGTCAGTAGCTTCAATCATTTCTGGACATTTTTCAATGGCAAAAATCAATGAATATTGTAAATGCACAAACAGTAATTTCTACGCATTGCAAGGTGCAATTCTGAAATTTTTTGCTTTTTCCTGCTCCTCTTAGCATGATAAAGAAGATTCAAAGAGAGTGAGATGCCTACTCCTTTCATTCAGTCAGTAGCTTCAAACATTTCTGGTATATGAATAACATGATGTTTTTCAATGGCAAAAATCAATGAATATTGTAAATGCACAAATAGTAATTTCTCCGCATTGCAAGGTGCAATTCTGAAATTTTTTGCTTTTTCCTGCTCCTCTTAGCATGATAAAGAAGATTCAAAGAGAGTGAGATGCCAGCTCCTTTCATTCAGTCAGTAGCTTCAAACATTTCTGGTATATGAATAACATGATGTTTTTCAATGGCAAAAATCAATGAATATTGTAAATGCACAAACAGTAATTTCTCCGCATTGCAAGGTGCAATTCTGAAATTTTTTGCTTTTTCCTGCTCCTCTTAGCATGATAAAGAAGATTCAAAGAGAGTGAGATGCCAGCTCCTTTCATTCAGTCAGTAGCTTCAGTCATTTCTGGACGTTTTTCAATGGCAAAAATCAATGAATATTGTAAATGCACAAACAGTAATTTCTCCGCATTGCAAGGTGCAATTCTGAAATTTTTTGCTTTTTCCTGCTCCTCTTAGCATGATAAAGAAGATTCAAAGAGAGTGAGATGCCAGCTCCTTTCATTCAGTCAGTAGCTTCAAACATTTCTGGTATATGAATAACATGATGATTTTCAATGGCAAAAATCAATGAATATTGTAAATGCACAAACAGTAATTTCTCCGCATTGCAAGGTGCAATTCTGAAATTTTTTGCTTTTTCCTGCTCCTCTTAGCATGATAAAGAAGATTCAAAGAGAGTGAGATGCCAGCTCCTTTCATTCAGTCAGTAGCTTCAATCATTTCTGGACGTTTTTCAATGGCAAAAATCAATGAATATTGTAAATGCACAAACAGTAATTTCTCCACATTGCAAGGTGCAATTCTGAAATTTTATGCTTTTTCCTGCTCCTCTTAGCATGATAAAGAAGATTCAAATAGAGTGAGATGCCAGCTCCTTTCATTCAGTCAGTAGCTTCAAACATTTCTGGATGTTTTTCAATGGCAAAAATCAATGAATATTGTAAATGCACAAACAGTAATTTCTCCGCATTGCAAGGTGCAATTCTGAAATTTTTTGCTTTTTCCTGCTCCTCTTAGCATGATAAAGAAGATTCAAAGAGAGTGAGATGCCAGCTCCTTTCATTCAGTCAGTAGCTTCAAACATTTCTGGTATATGAATAACATGATGTTTTTCAATGGCAAAAATCAATGAATATTGTAAATGCACAAACTGTAATTTCTCCGCATTGCAATGTGCAATTCTGAAATTTTTTGCTTTTTCCTGCTCCTCTTAGCATGATAAAGAAGATTCAAAGAGAGTGAGATGCCAGCTCTTTTCATTCAGTCAGTAGCTTCAAACATTTCTGGTATATGAATAACATGTTTTTCAATGGCAAAAATCAATGAATATTGTAAATGCACAAACAGTAATTTCTCCGCATTGCAAGGTGCAATTCTGAAATTTTTTGCTTTTTCCTGCTCCTCTTAGCATGATAAAGAAGATTCAAAGAGAGTGAGATGCCAGCTCCTTTCATTCAGTCAGTAGCTTCAAACATTTCTGGACGTTTTTCAATGGCAAAAATCAATGAATATTGTAAATGCACAAACAGTAATTTCTCCGCATTGCAAGGTGCAATTCTGAAATTTTTTGCTTTTTCCTGCTCCTCTTAGCATGATAAAGAAGATTCAAAGAGAGTGAGATGCCAGCTCCTTTCATTCAGTCAGTAGCTTCAAACATTTCTGGTATATGAATAACATGTTTTTCAATGGCAAAAATCAATGAATATTGTAAATGCACAAACAGTAATTTCTCCGCATTGCAAGGTGCAATTCTGAAATTTTTTGCTTTTTCCTGCTCCTCTTAGCATGATAAAGAAGATTCAAAGAGAGTGAGATGCCAGCTCTTTTCATTCAGTCAGTAGCTTCAAACATTTCTGGTATATGAATAACATGTTTTTCAATGGCAAAAATCAATGAATATTGTAAATGCACAAACAGTAATTTCTCCGCATTGCAAGGTGCAATTCTGAAATTTTTTGCTTTTTCCTGCTCCTCTTAGCATGATAAAGAAGATTCAAAGAGAGTGAGATGCCAGCTCCTTTCATTCAGTCAGTAGCTTCAAACATTTCTGGTGTATGAATAACATGATGTTTTTCAATGGCAAAAATCAATGAATATTGTAAATGCACAAACAGTAATTTCTCCGCATTGCAAGGTGCAATTCTGAAATTTTTTGCTTTTTCCTGCTCCTCTTAGCATGATAAAGAAGATTCAAAGAGAGTGAGATGCCAGCTCCTTTCATTCAGTCAGTAGCTTCAAACATTTCTGGACGTTTTTCAATGGCAAAAATCAATGAATATTGTAAATGCACAAACAGTAATTTCTCCGCATTGCAAGGTGCAATTCTGAAATTTTTTGCTTTTTCCTGCTCCTCTTAGCATGATAAAGAAGATTCAAATAGAGTGAGATGCCAGCTCCTTTCATTCAGTCAGTAGCTTCAAACATTTCTGGACGTTTTTCAATGGCAAAAATCAATGAATATTGTAAATGCACAAACAGTAATTTCTCCACATTGCAAGGTGCAATTCTGAAATTTTTTGCTTTTTCCTGCTCCTCTTAGCATGATAAAGAATATACAAAGAGAGTGAGATGCCACCTCCTTTCATTCAGTCAGTAGCTTCAAACATTAATGGACGTTTTTCAATGGCAAAAATCAATGAATATTGTAAATGCACAAACAGTAATTTCTCCGCATTGCAAGGTGCGATTCTGAAATTTTTTGCTTTTTCCTGCTCCTCTTAGCATGATAAAGAAGATTCAAAGAGAGTGAGATGCCAGCTCCTTTCATTCAGTCAGTAGCTTCAATCATTTCTGGACGTTTTTCAATGGCAAAAATCAATGAATATTGTAAATGCACAAACAGTAATTTCTCCACATTGCAAGGTGCAATTCTGAAATTTTATGCTTTTTCCTGCTCCTCTTAGCATGATAAAGAAGATTCAAATAGAGTGAGATGCCAGCTCCTTTCATTCAGTCAGTAGCTTCAAACATTTCTGGACGTTTTTCAATGGCAAAAATCAATGAATATTGTAAATGCACAAACAGTAATTTCTCCGCATTGCAAGGTGCAATTCTGAAATTTTTTGCTTTTTCCTGCTCCTCTTAGCATGATAAAGAAGATTCAAAGAGAGTGAGATGCCAGCTCCTTTCATTCAGTCAGTAGCTTCAAACATTTCTGGTATATGAATAACATGATGTTTTTCAATGGCAAAAATCAATGAATATTGTAAATGCACAAACAGTAATTTCTCCGCATTGCAAGGTGCAATTCTGAAATTTTTTGCTTTTTCCTGCTCCTCTTGGCATGATAAAGAAGATTCAAAGAGAGTGAGATGCCAGCTCCTTTCATTCAGTCAGTAGCTTCAAACATTTCTGGACGTTTTTCAATGGCAAAAATCAATGAATATTGTAAATGCACAAACAGTAATTTCTCCACATTGCAAGGTGCAATTCTGAAATTTTTTGCTTTTTCCTGCTCCTCTTAGCATGATAAAGAAGATTCAAAGAGAGTGAGATGCCAGCTCCTTTCATTCAGTCAGTAGCTTCAAACATTTCTGGTATATGAATAACATGATGTTTTTCAATGGCAAAAATCAATGAATATTGTAAATGCACAAACAGTAATTTCTCCGCATTGCAAGGTGCAATTCTGAAATTTTTTGCTTTTTCCTGCTCCTCTTAGCATGATAAAGAAGATTCAAAGAGAGTGAGATGCCAGCTCCTTTCATTCAGTCAGTAGCTTCAAACATTTCTGGACGTTTTTCAATGGCAAAAATCAATGAATATTGTAAATGCACAAACAGTAATTTCTCCGCATTGCAAGGTGCAATTCTGAAATTTTTTGCTTTTTCCTGCTCCTCTTGGCATGGTAAAGAAGATTCAAAGAGAGTGAGATGCCAGCTCCTTTCATTCAGTCAGTAGCTTCAAACATTTCTGGACGTTTTTCAATGGCAAAAATCAATGAATATTGTAAATGCACAAACAGTAATTTCTCCACATTGCAAGGTGCAATTCTGAAATTTTTTGCTTTTTCCTGCTCCTCTTAGCATGATAAAGAAGATTCAAAGAGAGTGAGATGCCAGCTCCTTTCATTCAGTCAGTAGCTTCAAACATTTCTGGTATATGAATAACATGATGTTTTTCAATGGCAAAAATCAATGAATATTGTAAATGCACAAACAGTAATTTCTCCGCATTGCAAGGTGCAATTCTGAAATTTTTTGCTTTTGCCTGCTCCTCTTAGCATGATAAAGAAGATTCAAAGAGAGTGAGATGCCAGCTCCTTTCATTCAGTCAGTAGCTTCAATCATTTCTGGACGTTTTTCAATGGCAAAAATCAATGAATATTGTAAATGCACAAACAGTAATTTCTCCGCATTGCAAGGTGCAATTCTGAATTTTTTTTTCTTTTTCCTGCTCCTCTTAGCATGATAAAGACGATTCAATGAGAGTGAGATGCCAGCTCCTTTCATTCAGTCAGTAGCTTCAATCATTTCTGGACGTTTTTCAATGGCAAAAATCAATGAATATTGTAAATGCACAAACTAATTTCTCCGCATTGCAAGGTGCAATTCTGAAATTTTATGCTTTTTCCTGCTCCTCTTAGCATGATAAAGAAGATTCAAAGAGAGTGAGATGCCAGCTCCTTTCATTCAGTCAGTAGCTTCAAATATTTCTGGTATATGAATAACATGATGTTTTTCAATGGCAAAAATCAATGAATATTGTAAATGCACAAACAGTAATTTCTCCGCATTGCAAGGTGCAATTCTGAAATTTTTTGCTTTTTCCTGCTCCTCTTAGCATGATAAAGAAGATTCAAAGAGAGTGAGATGCAGGCTCCTTTCATTCAGTCAGTAGCTTCAATCATTTCTGGACGTTTTTCAATGGCAAAAATCAATGAATATTGTAAATGCACAAACAGTAATTTCTCCACATTGCAAGGTGCAATTCTGAAATTTTTTGCTTTTTCCTGCTCCTCTTAGCATGATAAAGAAGATTCAA
Organism: Phyllobates terribilis; assembly: GCF_046119375.1. Classification (NCBI taxonomy): domain Eukaryota; kingdom Metazoa; phylum Chordata; class Amphibia; order Anura; family Dendrobatidae; genus Phyllobates; species Phyllobates terribilis. Next base: position 808,652 of record NW_027363227.1, read on the forward strand.
AGAGAGTGAGATGCCAGCTCCTTTCATTCAGTCAGTAGCTTCAAACATTTCTGGTGTATGAATAACATGATGTTTTTCAATGGCAAAAATCAATGAATATTGTAAATGCACAAACAGTAATTTCTCCGCATTGCAAGGTGCAATTCTGAAATTTTTTGCTTTTTCCTGCTCCTCTTAGCATGATAAAGAAGATTCAAAGAGAGTGAGATGCCAGCTCCTTTCATTCAGTCAGTAGCTTCAAACATTTCTGGACGTTTTTCAATGGCAAAAATCAATGAATATTGTAAATGCACAAACAGTAATTTCTCCGCATTGCAAGGTGCAATTCTGAAATTTTTTGCTTTTTCCTGCTCCTCTTAGCATGATAAAGAAGATTCAAAGAGAGTGAGATGCCAGCTCCTTTCATTCAGTCAGTAGCTTCAAACATTTCTGGTATATGAATAACATGTTTTTCAATGGCAAAAATCAATGAATATTGTAAATGCACAAACAGTAATTTCTCCGCATTGCAAGGTGCAATTCTGAAATTTTTTGCTTTTTCCTGCTCCTCTTAGCATGATAAAGAAGATTCAAAGAGAGTGAGATGCCAGCTCTTTTCATTCAGTCAGTAGCTTCAAACATTTCTGGTATATGAATAACATGTTTTTCAATGGCAAAAATCAATGAATATTGTAAATGCACAAACAGTAATTTCTCCGCATTGCAAGGTGCAATTCTGAAATTTTTTGCTTTTTCCTGCTCCTCTTAGCATGATAAAGAAGATTCAAAGAGAGTGAGATGCCAGCTCCTTTCATTCAGTCAGTAGCTTCAAACATTTCTGGTGTATGAATAACATGATGTTTTTCAATGGCAAAAATCAATGAATATTGTAAATGCACAAACAGTAATTTCTCCGCATTGCAAGGTGCAATTCTGAAATTTTTTGCTTTTTCCTGCTCCTCTTAGCATGATAAAGAAGATTCAAAGAGAGTGAGATGCCAGCTCCTTTCATTCAGTCAGTAGCTTCAAACATTTCTGGACGTTTTTCAATGGCAAAAATCAATGAATATTGTAAATGCACAAACAGTAATTTCTCCGCATTGCAAGGTGCAATTCTGAAATTTTTTGCTTTTTCCTGCTCCTCTTAGCATGATAAAGAAGATTCAAATAGAGTGAGATGCCAGCTCCTTTCATTCAGTCAGTAGCTTCAAACATTTCTGGACGTTTTTCAATGGCAAAAATCAATGAATATTGTAAATGCACAAACAGTAATTTCTCCACATTGCAAGGTGCAATTCTGAAATTTTTTGCTTTTTCCTGCTCCTCTTAGCATGATAAAGAATATACAAAGAGAGTGAGATGCCACCTCCTTTCATTCAGTCAGTAGCTTCAAACATTTCTGGACGTTTTTCAATGGCAAAAATCAATGAATATTGTAAATGCACAAACAGTAATTTCTCCGCATTGCAAGGTGCGATTCTGAAATTTTTTGCTTTTTCCTGCTCCTCTTAGCATGATAAAGAAGATTCAAAGAGAGTGAGATGCCAGCTCCTTTCATTCAGTCAGTAGCTTCAATCATTTCTGGACGTTTTTCAATGGCAAAAATCAATGAATATTGTAAATGCACAAACAGTAATTTCTCCACATTGCAAGGTGCAATTCTGAAATTTTATGCTTTTTCCTGCTCCTCTTAGCATGATAAAGAAGATTCAAATAGAGTGAGATGCCAGCTCCTTTCATTCAGTCAGTAGCTTCAAACATTTCTGGACGTTTTTCAATGGCACAAATCAATGAATATTGTAAATGCACAAACAGTAATTTCTCCGCATTGCAAGGTGCAATTCTGAAATTTTTTGCTTTTTCCTGCTCCTCTTAGCATGATAAAGAAGATTCAAAGAGAGTGAGATGCCAGCTCCTTTCATTCAGTCAGTAGCTTCAAACATTTCTGGTATATGAATAACATGATGTTTTTCAATGGCAAAAATCAATGAATATTGTAAATGCACAAACAGTAATTTCTCCGCATTGCAAGGTGCAATTCTGAAATTTTTTGCTTTTTCCTGCTCCACTTAGCATGATAAAGAAGATTCAAAGAGAGTGAGATGCCAGCTCCTTTCATTCAGTCAGTAGCTTCAATCATTTCTGGACGTTTTTCAATGGCAAAAATCAATGAATATTGTAAATGCACAAACAGTAATTTCTCCGCATTGCAAGGTGCAATTCTGAAATTTTTTGCTTTTTCCTGCTCCTCTTGGCATGATAAAGAAGATTCAAAGAGAGTGAGATGCCAGCTCCTTTCATTCAGTCAGTAGCTTCAAACATTTCTGGACGTTTTTCAATGGCAAAAATCAATGAATATTGTAAATGCACAAACAGTAATTTCTCCGCATTGCAAGGTGCAATTCTGAAATTTTTTGCTTTTTCCTGCTCCTCTTAGCATGATAAAGAAGATTCAAAGAGAGTGAGATGCCAGCTCCTTTCATTCAGTCAGTAGCTTCAAACATTTCTGGTATATGAATAACATGTTTTTCAATGGCAAAAATCAATGAATATTGTAAATGCACAAACAGTAATTTCTCCGCATTGCAAGGTGCAATTCTGAAATTTTTTGCTTTTTCCTGCTCCTCTTAGCATGATAAAGAAGATTCAAAGAGAGTGAGATGCCAGCTCTTTTCATTCAGTCAGTAGCTTCAAACATTTCTGGTATATGAATAACATGTTTTTCAATGGCAAAAATCAATGAATATTGTAAATGCACAAACAGTAATTTCTCCGCATTGCAAGGTGCAATTCTGAAATTTTTTGCTTTTTCCTGCTCCTCTTAGCATGATAAAGAAGATTCAAAGAGAGTGAGATGCCAGCTCCTTTCATTCAGTCAGTAGCTTCAAACATTTCTGGTGTATGAATAACATGATGTTTTTCAATGGCAAAAATCAATGAATATTGTAAATGCACAAACAGTAATTTCTCCGCATTGCAAGGTGCAATTCTGAAATTTTTTGCTTTTTCCTGCTCCTCTTAGCATGATAAAGAAGATTCAAAGAGAGTGAGATGCCAGCTCCTTTCATTCAGTCAGTAGCTTCAAACATTTCTGGACGTTTTTCAATGGCAAAAATCAATGAATATTGTAAATGCACAAACAGTAATTTCTCCGCATTGCAAGGTGCAATTCTGAAATTTTTTGCTTTTTCCTGCTCCTCTTAGCATGATAAAGAAGATTCAAATAGAGTGAGATGCCAGCTCCTTTCATTCAGTCAGTAGCTTCAAACATTTCTGGACGTTTTTCAATGGCAAAAATCAATGAATATTGTAAATGCACAAACAGTAATTTCTCCATATTGCAAGGTGCAATTCTGAAATTTTTTGCTTTTTCCTGCTCCTCTTAGCATGATAAAGAATATACAAAGAGAGTGAGATGCCACCTCCTTTCATTCAGTCAGTAGCTTCAAACATTTCTGGACGTTTTTCAATGGCAAAAATCAATGAATATTGTAAATGCACAAACAGTAATTTCTCCGCATTGCAAGGTGCGATTCTGAAATTTTTTGCTTTTTCCTGCTCCTCTTAGCATGATAAAGAAGATTCAAAGAGAGTGAGATGCCAGCTCCTTTCATTCAGTCAGTAGCTTCAATCATTTCTGGACGTTTTTCAATGGCAAAAATCAATGAATATTGTAAATGCACAAACAGTAATTTCTCCACATTGCAAGGTGCAATTCTGAAATTTTATGCTTTTTCCTGCTCCTCTTAGCATGATAAAGAAGATTCAAATAGAGTGAGATGCCAGCTCCTTTCATTCAGTCAGTAGCTTCAAACATTTCTGGACGTTTTTCAATGGCACAAATCAATGAATATTGTAAATGCACAAACAGTAATTTCTCCGCATTGCAAGGTGCAATTCTGAAATTTTTTGCTTTTTCCTGCTCCTCTTAGCATGATAAAGAAGATTCAAAGAGAGTGAGATGCCAGCTCCTTTCATTCAGTCAGTAGCTTCAAACATTTCTGGTATATGAATAACATGATGTTTTTCAATGGCAAAAATCAATGAATATTGTAAATGCACAAACAGTAATTTCTCCGCATTGCAAGGTGCAATTCTGAAATTTTTTGCTTTTTCCTGCTCCACTTAGCATGATAAAGAAGATTCAAAGAGAGTGAGATGCCAGCTCCTTTCATTCAGTCAGTAGCTTCAATCATTTCTGGACGTTTTTCAATGGCAAAAATCAATGAATATTGTAAATGCACAAACAGTAATTTCTCCGCATTGCAAGGTGCAATTCTGAAATTTTTTGCTTTTTCCTGCTCCTCTTGGCATGATAAAGAAGATTCAAAGAGAGTGAGATGCCAGCTCCTTTCATTCAGTCAGTAGCTTCAAACATTTCTGGACGTTTTTCAATGGAAAAATCAATGAATATTGTAAATGCACAAACAGTAATTTCTCCACATTGCAAGGTGCAATTCTGAAATTTTTTGCTTTTTCCTGCTCCTCTTAGCATGATAAAGAAGATTCAAAGAGAGTGAGATGCCAGCTCCTTTCATTCAGTCAGTAGCTTCAAACATTTCTGGTATATGAATAACATGATGTTTTTCAATGGCAAAAATCAATGAATATTGTAAATGCACAAACAGTAATTTCTCCGCATTGCAAGGTGCAATTCTGAAATTTTTTGCTTTTTCCTGCTCCTCTTAGCATGATAAAGAAGATTCAAAGAGAGTGAGATGCCAGCTCCTTTCATTCAGTCAGTAGCTTCAAACATTTCTGGACGTTTTTCAATGGCAAAAATCAATGAATATTGTAAATGCACAAACAGTAATTTCTCCGCATTGCAAGGTGCAATTCTGAAATTTTTTGCTTTTTCCTGCTCCTCTTGGCATGGTAAAGAAGATTCAAAGAGAGTGAGATGCCAGCTCCTTTCATTCAGTCAGTAGCTTCAAACATTTCTGGACGTTTTTCAATGGCAAAAATCAATGAATATTGTAAATGCACAAACAGTAATTTCTCCACATTGCAAGGTGCAATTCTGAAATTTTTTGCTTTTTCCTGCTCCTCTTAGCATGATAAAGAAGATTCAAAGAGAGTGAGATGCCAGCTCCTTTCATTCAGTCAGTAGCTTCAAACATTTCTGGTATATGAATAACATGATGTTTTTCAATGGCAAAAATCAATGAATATTGTAAATGCACAAACAGTAATTTCTCCGCATTGCAAGGTGCAATTCTGAAATTTTTTGCTTTTGCCTGCTCCTCTTAGCATGATAAAGAAGATTCAAAGAGAGTGAGATGCCAGCTCCTTTCATTCAGTCAGTAGCTTCAATCATTTCTGGACGTTTTTCAATGGCAAAAATCAATGAATATTGTAAATGCACAAACAGTAATTTCTCCGCATTGCAAGGTGCAATTCTGAATTTTTTTTTCTTTTTCCTGCTCCTCTTAGCATGATAAAGATGATTCAATGAGAGTGAGATGCCAGCTCCTTTCATTCAGTCAGTAGCTTCAATCATTTCTGGACGTTTTTCAATGGCAAAAATCAATGAATATTGTAAATGCACAAACTAATTTCTCCGCATTGCAAGGTGCAATTCTGAAATTTTATGCTTTTTCCTGCTCCTCTTAGCATGATAAAGAAGATTCAAAGAGAGTGAGATGCCAGCTCCTTTCATTCAGTCAGTAGCTTCAAACATTTCTGGTATATGAATAACATGATGTTTTTCAATGGCAAAAATCAATGAATATTGTAAATGCACAAACAGTAATTTCTCCGCATTGCAAGGTGCAATTCTGAAATTTTTTGCTTTTTCCTGCTCCTCTTAGCATGATAAAGAAGATTCAAAGAGAGTGAGATGCCAGCTCCTTTCATTCAGTCAGTAGCTTCAATCATTTCTGGACGTTTTTCAATGGCAAAAATCAATGAATATTGTAAATGCACAAACAGTAATTTCTCCACATTGCAAGGTGCAATTCTGAAATTTTTTGCTTTTTCCTGCTCCTCTTAGCATGATAAAGAAGATTCAAAGAGAGTGAGATTCCAGCTCCTTTCATTCAGTCAGTAGCTTCAAACATTTCTGGTATATGAATAACATGATGTTTTTCAATGGCAAAAATCAATGAATATTGTAAATGCACAAACAGTAATTTCTCCGCATTGCAAGGTGCAATTCTGAAATTTTTTGCTTTTTCCTGCTCCTCTTAGCATGATAAAGAAGATTCAAAGAGAGTGAAATGCCAGCTCCTTTCATTCAGTCAGTAGCTTCAATCATTTCTGGACGTTTTTTCAATGGCAAAAATCAATGAATATTGTAAATGCACAAACAGTAATTTCTCCGCATTGCAAGGTGCAATTCTGAAATTTTTTTCTTTTTCCTGCTCCTCTTAGCATGATAAAGAAGATTCAAAGAGAGTGAGATGCCAGCTCCTTTCATTCAGTCAGTAGCTTCAATCATTTCTGGACGTTTTTCAATGGCAAAAATCAATGAATATTGTAAATGCACAAACTAATTGCTCCGCATTGCAAGGTGCAATTCTGAAATTGTTTGCTTTTTCCTGCTCCTCTTAGCATGATAAAGAAGATTCAAAGAGAGTGAGATGTGAGCTCCTTTCATTCAGTCAGTAGCTTCAAACATTTCTGGTATATGAATAACATGATGTTTTTCAATGGCAAAAATCAATGAATATTGTAAATGCACAAACAGTAATTTCTCCGCATTGCAAGGTGCAATTCTGAAATTTTTTGCTTTTTCCTGCTCCTCTTACCATGATAAAGAAGATTCAAAGAGAGTGAGATGCCAGCTCCTTTCATTCAGTCAGTAGCTTCAGTCATTTCTGGACGTTTTTCAATGGCAAAAATCAATGAATATTGTAAATGCACAAACAGTAATTTCTCCGCATTGCAAGGTGCAATTCTGAAATTTTTTGCTTTTTCCTGCTCCTCTTGGCATGATAAAGAAGATTCAAAGAGAGTGAGATGCCAGCTCCTTTCATTCAGTCAGTAGATTCAAACATTTCTGGTATATGAATAACATGATGTTTTTCAATGGCAAAAATCAATGAATATTGTAAATGCACAAACAGTAATTTCTCCGCATTGCAAGGTTCAATTCTGAAATTTTTTGCTTTTTCCTGCTCCTCTTAGCATGATAAAGAAGATTCAAAGAGAGTGAGATGCCAGCTCCTTTCATTCAGTCAGTAGCTTCAAACATTTCTGGTATATGAATAACATGATGTTTTTCAATGGCAAAAATCAATGAATATTGTAAATGCACAAACAGTAATTTCTCCGCATTGCAAGGTGCAATTCTGAAATTTTTTGCTTTTTTCTGCTCCTCTTAGCATGATAAAGAAGATTCAAAGAGAGTGAGATGCCAGCTCCTTTCATTCAGTCAGTAGCTTCAAACATTTCTGGTATATGAATAACATGTTTTTCAATGGCAAAAATCAATGAATATTGTAAATGCACAAACAGTAATTTCTCCGCATTGCAAGGTGCAATTCTGAAATTTTTTGCTTTTTCCTGCTCCTCTTAGCATGATAAAGAAGATTCAAAGAGAGTGAGATGCCAGCTCCTTGCATTCAGTCAGTAGCTTCAATCATTTCTGGACGTTTTTCAATGGCAAAAATCAATGAATATTGTAAATGCACAAACAGTAATTTCTCCGCATTGCAAGGTGCAATTCTGAAATTTTTTGCTTTTTCCTGCTCCTCTTAGCATGATAAAGAAGATTCAAAGAGAGAGAGATGCCAGCTCCTTTCATTCAGTCAGTAGCTTCAAACATTTCTGGTATATGAATAACATGATGTTTTTCAATGGCAAAAATCAATGAATATTGTAAATGCATAAACAGTAATTTCTCCGCATTGCAAGGTGCAATTCTGAAATTTTTTGCTTTTTCCTGCTCCTCTTAGCATGATAAAGAAGATTCAAAGAGAGTGAGATGCCAGCTCCTTTCATTCAGTCAGTAGCTTCAAACATTTCTGGTATATGAATAACATGATGTTTTTCAATGGCAAAAATCAATGAATATTGTAAATGCACAAACAGTAATTTCTCCGCATTGCAAGGTGCAATTCTGAAATTTTTTGCTTTTTCCTGCTCCTCTTAGCATGATAAAGAAGATTCAAAGAGAGTGAGATGCCAGCTCCTTTCATTCAGTCAGTAGCTTCAATCATTTCTGGACGTTTTTCAATGGCAAAAATCAATGAATATTGTAAATGCACAAACAGTAATTTCTCCGCATTGCAAGGTGCAATTCTGAAATTTTTTGCTTTTTCCTGCTCCTCTTAGCATGATAAAGAAGATTCAAAGAGAGTGAGATGCCAGCTCCTTTCATTCAGTCAGTAGCTTCAAACATTTCTGGATGTTTTTCAATGGCAAAAATCAATGAATATTGTAAATGCACAAACAGTAATTTCTCCACATTGCAAAGTGCAATTCTGAAATTTTTTGCTTTTTCCTGCTCCTCTTAGCATGATAAAGAAGATTCAAAGAGAGTGAGATGCCAGCTCCTTTCATTCAGTCAGTAGCTTCAAACATTTCTGGTATATGAATAACATGATGTTTTTCAATGGCAAAAATCAATGAATATTGTAAATGCACAAACAGTAATTTCTCCGCATTGCAAGGTGCAATTCTGAAATTTTTTGCTTTTCCTGCTCCTCTTAGCATGATAAAGAAGATTCAAAGAGAGTGAGATGCCAGCTCCTTTCATTCAGTCAGTAGCTTCAATCATTTCTGGATGTTTTTCTATGGCAAAAATCAATGAATATTGTAAATGCACAAACAGTAATTTCTCCGCATTGCAAGGTGCAATTCTGAAATTTTTTTCTTTTTCCTGCTCCTCTTAGCATGATAAAGAAGATTCAAAGAGAGTGAGATGCCAGCTCCTTTCATTCAGTCAGTAGCTTCAATCATTTCTGGACATTTTTCAATGGCAAAAATCAATGAATATTGTAAATGCACAAACAGTAATTTCTACGCATTGCAAGGTGCAATTCTGAAATTTTTTGCTTTTTCCTGCTCCTCTTAGCATGATAAAGAAGATTCAAAGAGAGTGAGATGCCTACTCCTTTCATTCAGTCAGTAGCTTCAAACATTTCTGGTATATGAATAACATGATGTTTTTCAATGGCAAAAATCAATGAATATTTTAAATGCACAAATAGTAATTTCTCCGCATTGCAAGGTGCAATTCTGAAATTTTTTGCTTTTTCCTGCTCCTCTTAGCATGATAAAGAAGATTCAAAGAGAGTGAGATGCCAGCTCCTTTCATTCAGTCAGTAGCTTCAAACATTTCTGGTATATGAATAACATGATGTTTTTCAATGGCAAAAATCAATGAATATTGTAAATGCACAAACAGTAATTTCTCCGCATTGCAAGGTGCAATTCTGAAATTTTTTGCTTTTTCCTGCTCCTCTTAGCATGATAAAGAAGATTCAAAGAGAGTGAGATGCCAGCTCCTTTCATTCAGTCAGTAGCTTCAGTCATTTCTGGACGTTTTTCAATGGCAAAAATCAATGAATATTGTAAATGCACAAACAGTAATTTCTCCGCATTGCAAGGTGCAATTCTGAAATTTTTTGCTTTTTCCTGCTCCTCTTAGCATGATAAAGAAGATTCAAAGAGAGTGAGATGCCAGCTCCTTTCATTCAGTCAGTAGCTTCAAACATTTCTGGTATATGAATAACATGATGATTTTCAATGGCAAAAATCAATGAATATTGTAAATGCACAAACAGTAATTTCTCCGCATTGCAAGGTGCAATTCTGAAATTTTTTGCTTTTTCCTGCTCCTCTTAGCATGATAAAGAAGATTCAAAGAGAGTGAGATGCCAGCTCCTTTCCTTCAGTCAGTAGCTTCAATCATTTCTGGACGTTTTTCAATGGCAAAAATCAATGAATATTGTAAATGCACAAACAGTAATTTCTCCGCATTGCAAGGTGCAATTCTGCAATTTTTTGCTTTTTCCTGCTCCTCTTGGCATGATAAAGAAGATTCAAAGAGAGTGAGATGCCAGCTCCTTTCATTCAGTCAGTAGCTTCAAACATTTCTGGACGTTTTTCAATGGCAAAAATCAATGAATATTGTAAATGCACAAACAGTAATTTCTCCGCATTGGAAGGTGCAATTCTGAAATTTTTTTCTTTTTCCTGCTCCTCTTAGCATGATAAAGAAGATTCAAAGAGAGTGAGACGCCAGCTCCTTTCATTCAGTCAGTAGCTTCAATCATTTCTGGACGTTTTTCAATGGCAAAAATCAATGAATATTGTAAATGCACAAACTAATTTCTCCGCATTGCAAGGTGCAATTCTGAAATTTTTTGCTTTTTCCTGCTCCTCATAGCATGATAAAGAAGATTCAAAGAGAGTGAGATGCCAGCTCCTTTCATTCAGTCAGTAGCTTCAAACATTTCTGGTATATGAATAACATGTTTTTCAATGGCAAAAATCAATGAATATTGTAAATGCACAAACAGTAATTTCTCCGCATTGCAAGGTGCAATTCTGAAATTTTTTGCTTTTTCCTGCTCCTCTTAGCATGATAAAGAAGATTCAAAGAGAGTGAGATGCCAGCTCCTTGCATTCAGTCAGTAGCTTCAATCATTTCTGGACGTTTTTCAATGGCAAAAATCAATGAATATTGTAAATGCACAAACAGTAATTTCTCCGCATTGCAAGGTGCAATTCTGAAATTTTTTGCTTTTTCCTGCTCCTCTTAGCATGATAAAGAAGATTCAAAGAGAGTGAGATGCCAGCTCCTTTCATTCAGTCAGTAGCTTCAAACATTTCTGGTATATGAATAACATGATGTTTTTCAATGGCAAAAATCAATGAATATTGTAAATGCACAAACAGTAATTTCTCCGCATTGCAAGGTGCAATTCTGAAATTTTTTGCTTTTTCCTGCTCCTCTTAGCATGATAAAGAAGATTCAAAGAGAGTGAGATGCCTACTCCTTTCATTCAGTCAGTAGCTTCAAACATTTCTGGTATATGAATAACATGATGTTTTTCAATGGCAAAAATCAATGAATATTGTAAATGCACAAACAGTAATTTCTCCGCATTGCAAGGTGCAATTCTGAAATTTTTTGCTTTTTCCTGCTCCTCTTAGCATGATAAAGAAGATTCAAAGAGAGTGAGATGCCAGCTCCTTTCATTCAGTCAGTAGCTTCAAACATTTCTGGTATATGAATAACATGATGTTTTTCAATGGCAAAAATCAATGAATATTGTAAATGCACAAACAGTAATTTCTCCGCATTGCAAGGTGCAATTCTGAAATTTTTTGCTTTTTCCTGCTCCTCTTAGCATGATAAAGAAGATTGAAAGAGAGTGAGATGCCAGCTCCTTTCATTCAGTCAGTAGCTTCAGTCATTTCTGGACGTTTTTCAATGGCAAAAATCAATGAATATTGTAAATGCACAAACAGTAATTTCTCCGCATTGCAAGGTGCAATTCTGAAATTTTTTGCTTTTTCCTGCTCCTCTTAGCATGATAAAGAAGATTCAAAGAGAGTGAGATGCCAGCTCCTTTCATTCAGTCAGTAGCTTCAAACATTTCTGGTATATGAATAACATGATGTTTTTCAATGGCAAAAATCAATGAATATTGTAAATGCACAAACAGTAATTTCTCCGCATTGCAAGGTGCAATTCTGAAATTTTTTGCTTTTTCCTGCTCCTCTTAGCATGATAAAGAAGATTCAAAGAGAGTGAGATGCCAGCTCCTTTCATTCAGTCAGTAGCTTCAATCATTTCTGGACGTTTTTCAATGGCAAAAATCAATGAATATTGTAAATGCACAAACAGTAATTTCTCCGCATTGCAAGGTGCAATTCTGAAATTTTTTGCTTTTTCCTGCTCCTCTTGGCATGATAAAGAAGATTCAAAGAGAGTGAGATGCCAGCTCCTTTCATTCAGTCAGTAGCTTCAAACATTTCTGGACATTTTTCAATGGCAAAAATCAATGAATATTGTAAATGCACAAACAGTAATTTCTCCACATTGCAAGGTGCAATTCTGAAATTTTTTGCTTTTTCCTGCTCCTCTTAGCATGATAAAGAAGATTCAAAGAGAGTGAGATGCCAGCTCGTTTCATTCAGTCAGTAGCTTCAAACATTTCTGGTATATGAATAACATGATGTTTTTCAATGGCAAAAATCAATGAATATTGTAAATGCACAAACAGTAATTTCTCCGCATTGCAAGGTGCAATTCTGAAATTTTTTGCTTTTTCCTGCTCCTCTTAGCATGGTAAAGAAGATTCAAAGAGAGTGAGATGCCAGCTCCTTTCATTCAGTCAGTAGCTTCAATCATTTCTGGACGTTTTTCAATGGCAAAAATCAATGAATATTGTAAATGCACAAACAGTAATTTCTCCGCATTGCAAGGTGCAATTCTGAAATTTTTTTCTTTTTCCTGCTCCTCTTAGCATGATAAAGAAGATTCAAAGAGAGTGAGACGCCAGCTCCTTTCATTCAGTCAGTAGCTTCAATCATTTCTGGACGTTTTTCAATGGCAAAAATCAATGAATATTGTAAATGCACAAACTAATTTCTCCGCATTGCAAGGTGCAATTCTGAAATTTTTTGCTTTTTCCTGCTCCTCTTAGCATGATAAAGAAGATTCAAAGAGAGTGAGATGCCAGCTCCTTTCATTCAGTCAGTAGCTTCAGTCATTTCTGAACGTTTTTCAATGGCAAAAATCAATGAATATTGTAAATGCACAAACAGTAATTTCTCCGCATTGCAAGGTGCAATTCTGAAATTTTTTCCTTTTTCCTGCTCCTCTTAGCATGATAAAGAAGATTCAAAGAGAGTGAGATGCCAGCTCCTTTCATTCAGTCAGTAGCTTCAAACATTTCTGGTATATGAATAACATGATGTTTTTCAATGGCAAAAATCAATGATTATTGTAAATGCACAAACAGTAATTTCTCCGCATTGCAAGGTGCAATTCTGAAATTTTTTGCTTTTTCCTGCTCCTCTTAGCATGATAAAGAAGATTCAAAGAGAGTGAGATGCCAGCTCCTTTCATTCAGTCAGTAGCTTCAGTCATTTCTGGACGTTTTTCAATGGCAAAAATCAATGAATATTGTAAATGCACAAACAGTAATTTCTCCGCATTGCAAGGTGCAATTCTGAATTTTTTTGCTTTTTCCTGCTCCTCTTAGCATGATAAAGAAGATTCAAAGAGAGTGAGATGCCAGCTCCTTTCATTCAGTCAGTAGCTTCAAACATTTCTGGTATATGAATAACATGATGTTTTTCAATGGCAAAAATCAATGAATATTGTAAATGCACAAACAGTAATTTCTCCGCATTGCAAGGTGCAATTCTGAAATTTGTTGCTTTTTCCTGCTCCTCTTAGCATGATAAAGAAGATTCAAAGAGAGTGAGATGCCAGCTCCTTTCATTCAGTCAGTAGCTTCAATCATTTCTGGACGTTTTTCAATGGCAAAAATCAATGAATATTGTAAATGCACAAACAGTAATTTCTCCGCATTGGAAGGTGCAATTCTGAAATTTTTTTCTTTTTCCTGCTCCTCTTAGCATGATAAAGAAGATTCAAAGAGAGTGAGACGCCAGCTCCTTTCATTCAGTCAGTAGCTTCAATCATTTCTGGACGTTTTTCAATGGCAAAAATCAATGAATATTGTAAATGCACAAACTAATTTCTCCGCATTGCAAGGTGCAATTCTGAAATTTTTTGCTTTTTCCTGCTCCTCTTAGCATGATAAAGAAGATTCAAAGAGAGTGAGATGCCAGCTCCTTTCATTCAGTCAGTAGCTTCAAACATTTCTGGTATATGAATAACATGTTTTTCAATGGCAAAAATCAATGAATATTGTAAATGCACAAACAGTAATTTCTCCGCATTGCAAGGTGCAATTCTGAAATTTTTTGCTTTTTCCTGCTCCTCTTAGCATGATAAAGAAGATTCAAAGAGAGTGAGATGCCAGCTCCTTGCATTCAGTCAGTAGCTTCAATCATTTCTGGACGTTTTTCAATGGCAAAAATCAATGAATATTGTAAATGCACAAACAGTAATTTCTCCGCATTGCAAGGTGCAATTCTGAAATTTTTTGCTTTTTCCTGCTCCTCTTAGCATGATAAAGAAGATTCAAAGAGAGTGAGATGCCAGCTCCTTTCATTCAGTCAGTAGCTTCAAACATTTCTGGTATATGAATAACATGATGTTTTTCAATGGCAAAAATCAATGAATATTGTAAATGCACAAACAGTAATTTCTCCGCATTGCAAGGTGCAATTCTGAAATTTTTTGCTTTTTCCTGCTCCTCTTAGCATGATAAAGAAGATTCAAAGAGTGAGATGCCTACTCCTTTCATTCAGTCAGTAGCTTCAAACATTTCTGGTATATGAATAACATGATGTTTTTCAATGGCAAAAATCAATGAATATTGTAAATGCACAAACAGTAATTTCTCCGCATTGCAAGGTGCAATTCTGAAATTTTTTGCTTTTTCCTGCTCCTCTTAGCATGATAAAGAAGATTCAAAGAGAGTGAGATGCCAGCTCCTTTCATTCAGTCAGTAGCTTCAAACATTTCTGGTATATGAATAACATGATGTTTTTCAATGGCAAAAATCAATGAATATTGTAAATGCACAAACAGTAATTTCTCCGTATTGCAAGGTGCAATTCTGAAATTTTTTGCTTTTTCCTGCTCCTCTTAGCATGATAAAGAAGATTGAAAGAGAGTGAGATGCCAGCTCCTTTCATTCAGTCAGTAGCTTCAGTCATTTCTGGACGTTTTTCAATGGCAAAAATCAATGAATATTGTAAATGCACAAACAGTAATTTCTCCGCATTGCAAGGTGCAATTCTGAAATTTTTTGCTTTTTCCTGCTCCTCTTAGCATGATAAAGAAGATTCAAAGAGAGTGAGATGCCAGCTCCTTTCATTCAATCAGTAGCTTCAAACATTTCTGGTATATGAATAACATGATGTTTTTCAATGGCAAAAATCAATGAATATTGTAAATGCACAAACAGTAATTTCTCCGCATTGCAAGGTGCAATTCTGAAATTTTTTGCTTTTTCCTGCTCCTCTTAGCATGATAAAGAAGATTCAAAGAGAGTGAGATGCCAGCTCCTTTCATTCAGTCAGTAGCTTCAATCATTTCTGGACGTTTTTCAATGGCAAAAATCAATGAATATTGTAAATGCACAAACAGTAATTTCTCCGCATTGCAAGGTGCAATTCTGAAATTTTTTGCTTTTTCCTGCTCCTCTTGGCATGATAAAGAAGATTCAAAGAGAGTGAGATGCCAGCTCCTTTCATTCAGTCAGTAGCTTCAAACATTTCTGGACGTTTTTCAATGGCAAAAATCAATGAATATTGTAAATGCACAAACAGTAATTTCTCCACATTGCAAGGTGCAATTCTGAAATTTTTTGCTTTTTCCTGCTCCTCTTAGCATGATAAAGAAGATTCAAAGAGAGTGAGATGCCAGCTCCTTTCATTCAGTCAGTAGCTTCAAACATTTCTGGTATATGAATAACATGATGTTTTTCAATGGCAAAAATCAATGAATATTGTAAATGCACAAACAGTAATTTCTCCGCATTGCAAGGTGGAATTCTGAAATTTTTTGCTTTTTCCTGCTCCTCTTAGCATGATAAAGAAGATTGAAAGAGAGTGAGATGCCAGCTCCTTTCATTCAGTCAGTAGCTTCAGTCATTTCTGGACGTTTTTCAATGGCAAAAATCAATGAATATTGTAAATGCACAAACAGTAATTTCTCCGCATTGCAAGGTGCAATTCTGAAATTTTTTGCTTTTTCCTGCTCCTCTTAGCATGATAAAGAAGATTCAAAGAGAGTGAGATGCCAGCTCCTTTCATTCAGTCAGTAGCTTCAAACATTTCTGGTATATGAATAACATGATGTTTTTCAATGGCAAAAATCAATGAATATTGTAAATGCACAAACAGTAATTTCTCCGCATTGCAAGGTGCAATTCTGAAATTTTTTGCTTTTTCCTGCTCCTCTTAGCATGATAAAGAAGATTCAAAGAGAGTGAGATGCCAGCTCCTTTCATTCAGTCAGTAGCTTCAATCATTTCTGGACGTTTTTCAATGGCAAAAATCAATGAATATTGTAAATGCACAAACAGTAATTTCTCCGCATTGCAAGGTGCAATTCTGAAATTTTTTGCTTTTTCCTGCTCCTCTTGGCATGATAAAGAAGATTCAAAGAGAGTGAGATGCCAGCTCCTTTCATTCAGTCAGTAGCTTCAAACATTTCTGGACATTTTTCAATGGCAAAAATCAATGAATATTGTAAATGCACAAACAGTAATTTCTCCACATTGCAAGGTGCAATTCTGAAATTTTTTGCTTTTTCCTGCTCCTCTTAGCATGATAAAGAAGATTCAAAGAGAGTGAGATGCCAGCTCCTTTCATTCAGTCAGTAGCTTCAAACATTTCTGGTATATGAATAACATGATGTTTTTCAATGGCAAAAATCAATGAATATTGTAAATGCACAAACAGTAATTTCTCCGCATTGCAAGGTGCAATTCTGAAATTTTTTGCTTTTTCCTGCTCCTCTTAGCATGGTAAAGAAGATTCAAAGAGAGTGAGATGCCAGCTCCTTTCATTCAGTCAGTAGCTTCAATCATTTCTGGACGTTTTTCAATGGCAAAAATCAATGAATATTGTAAATGCACAAACAGTAATTTCTCCGCATTGCAAGGTGCAATTCTGAAATTTTTTTCTTTTTCCTGCTCCTCTTAGCATGATAAAGAAGATTCAAAGAGAGTGAGACGCCAGCTCCTTTCATTCAGTCAGTAGCTTCAATCATTTCTGGACGTTTTTCAATGGCAAAAATCAATGAATATTGTAAATGCACAAACTAATTTCTCCGCATTGCAAGGTGCAATTCTGAAATTTTTTGCTTTTTCCTGCTCCTCTTAGCATGATAAAGAAGATTCAAAGAGAGTGAGATGCCAGCTCCTTTCATTCAGTCAGTAGCTTCAGTCATTTCTGAACGTTTTTCAATGGCAAAAATCAATGAATATTGTAAATGCACAAACAGTAATTTCTCCGCATTGCAAGGTGCAATTCTGAAATTTTTTCCTTTTTCCTGCTCCTCTTAGCATGATAAAGAAGATTCAAAGAGAGTGAGATGCCAGCTCCTTTCATTCAGTCAGTAGCTTCAAACATTTCTGGTATATGAATAACATGATGTTTTTCAATGGCAAAAATCAATGAATATTGTAAATGCACAAACAGTAATTTCTCCGCATTGCAAGGTGCAATTCTGAAATTTTTTGCTTTTTCCTGCTCCTCTTAGCATGATAAAGAAGATTCAAAGAGAGTGAGATGCCAGCTCCTTTCATTCAGTCAGTAGCTTCAGTCATTTCTGGACGTTTTTCAATGGCAAAAATCAATGAATATTGTAAATGCACAAACAGTAATTTCTCCGCATTGCAAGGTGCAATTCTGAATTTTTTTGCTTTTTCCTGCTCCTCTTAGCATGATAAAGAAGATTCAAAGAGAGTGAGATGCCAGCTCCTTTCATTCAGTCAGTAGCTTCAAACATTTCTGGTATATGAATAACATGATGTTTTTCAATGGCAAAAATCAATGAATATTGTAAATGCACAAACAGTAATTTCTCCGCATTGCAAGGTGCAATTCTGAAATTTGTTGCTTTTTCCTGCTCCTCTTAGCATGATAAAGAAGATTCAAAGAGAGTGAGATGCCAGCTCCTTTCATTCAGTCAGTAGCTTCAATCATTTCTGGACGTTTTTCAATGGCAAAAATCAATGAATATTGTAAATGCACAAACAGTAATTTCTCCGCATTGGAAGGTGCAATTCTGAAATTTTTTTCTTTTTCCTGCTCCCCTTAGCATGATAAAGAAGATTCAAAGAGAGTGAGACGCCAGTTCCTTTCATTCAGTCAGTAGCTTCAATCATTTCTGGACGTTTTTCAATGGCAAAAATCAATGAATATTGTAAATGCACAAACTAATTTCTCCGCATTGCAAGGTGCAATTCTGAAATTTTTTGCTTTTTCCTGCTCCTCTTAGCATGATAAAGAAGATTCAAAGAGAGTGAGATGCCAGCTCCTTTCATTCAGTCAGTAGCTTCAAACATTTCTGGTATATGAATAACATGTTTTTCAATGGCAAAAATCAATGAATATTGTAAATGCACAAACAGTAATTTCTCCGCATTGCAAGGTGCAATTCCGAAATTTTTTGCTTTTTCCTGCTCCTCTTAGCATGATAAAGAAGATTCAAAGAGAGTGAGATGCCAGCTCCTTGCATTCAGTCAGTAGCTTCAATCATTTCTGGACGTTTTTCAATGGCAAAAATCAATGAATATTGTAAATGCACAAACAGTAATTTCTCCGCATTGCAAGGTGCAATTCTGAAATTTTTTGCTTTTTCCTGCTCCTCTTAGCATGATAAAGAAGATTCAAAGAGTGAGATGCCTACTCCTTTCATTCAGTCAGTAGCTTCAAACATTTCTGGTATATGAATAACATGATGTTTTTCAATGGCAAAAATCAATGAATATTGTAAATGCACAAACAGTAATTTCTCCGCATTGCAAGGTGCAATTCTGAAATTTTTTGCTTTTTCCTGCTCCTCTTAGCATGATAAAGAAGATTCAAAGAGAGTGAGATGCCAGCTCCTTTCATTCAGTCAGTAGCTTCAAACATTTCTGGTATATGAATAACATGATGTTTTTCAATGGCAAAAATCAATGAATATTGTAAATGCACAAACAGTAATTTCTCCGTATTGCAAGGTGCAATTCTGAAATTTTTTGCTTTTTCCTGCTCCTCTTAGCATGATAAAGAAGATTGAAAGAGAGTGAGATGCCAGCTCCTTTCATTCAGTCAGTAGCTTCAGTCATTTCTGGACGTTTTTCAATGGCAAAAATCAATGAATATTGTAAATGCACAAACAGTAATTTCTCCGCATTGCAAGGTGCAATTCTGAAATTTTTTGCTTTTTCCTGCTCCTCTTAGCATGATAAAGAAGATTCAAAGAGAGTGAGATGCCAGCTCCTTTCATTCAATCAGTAGCTTCAAACATTTCTGGTATATGAATAACATGATGTTTTTCAATGGCAAAAATCAATGAATATTGTAAATGCACAAACAGTAATTTCTCCGCATTGCAAGGTGCAATTCTGAAATTTTTTGCTTTTTCCTGCTCCTCTTAGCATGATAAAGAAGATTCAAAGAGAGTGAGATGCCAGCTCCTTTCATTCAGTCAGTAGCTTCAATCATTTCTGGACGTTTTTCAATGGCAAAAATCAATGAATATTGTAAATGCACAAACAGTAATTTCTCCGCATTGCAAGGTGCAATTCTGAAATTTTTTGCTTTTTCCTGCTCCTCTTGACATGATAAAGAAGATTCAAAGAGAGTGAGATGCCAGCTCCTTTCATTCAGTCAGTAGCTTCAAACATTTCTGGACGTTTTTCAATGGCAAAAATCAATGAATATTGTAAATGCACAAACAGTAATTTCTCCACATTGCAAGGTGCAATTCTGAAATTTTTTGCTTTTTCCTGCTCCTCTTAGCATGATAAAGAAGATTCAAAGAGAGTGAGATGCCAGCTCCTTTCATTCAGTCAGTAGCTTCAAAAATTTCTGGTATATGAATAACATGATGTTTTTCAATGGCAAAAATCAATGAATATTGTAAATGCACAAACAGTAATTTCTCCGCATTGCAAGGTGCAATTCTGAAATTTTTTGCTTTTTCCTGCTCCTCTTAGCATGATAAAGAAGATTCAAAGAGAGTGAGATGCCAGCTCCTTTCATTCAGTCAGTAGCTTCAATCATTTCTGGACGTTTTTCAATGGCAAAAATCAATGAATATTGTAAATGCACAAACAGTAATTTCTCCGCATTGCAAGGTGCAATTCTGAAATTTTTTTCTTTTTCCTGCTCCTCTTAGCATGATAAAGAAGATTCAAAGAGAGTGAGACGCCAGCTCCTTTCATTCAGTCAGTAGCTTCAATCATTTCTGGACGTTTTTCAATGGCAAAAATCAATGAATATTGTAAATGCACAAACTAATTTCTCCGCATTGCAAGGTGCAATTCTGAAATTTTTTGCTTTTTCCTGCTCCTCTTAGCATGATAAAGAAGATTCAAAGAGAGTGAGATGCCAGCTCCTTTCATTCAGTCAGTAGCTTCAAACATTTCTGGTATATGAATAACATGTTTTTCAATGGCAAAAATCAATGAATATTGTAAATGCACAAACAGTAATTTCTCCGCATTGCAAGGTGCAATTCTGAAATTTTTTGCTTTTTCCTGCTCCTCTTAGCATGATAAAGAAGATTCAAAGAGAGTGAGATGCCAGCTCCTTGCATTCAGTCAGTAGCTTCAATCATTTCTGGACGTTTTTCAATGGCAAAAATCAATGAATATTGTAAATGCACAAACAGTAATTTCTCCGCATTGCAAGGTGCAATTCTGAAATTTTTTGCTTTTTCCTGCTCCTCTTAGCATGATAAAGAAGATTCAAAGAGAGTGAGATGCCAGCTCCTTTCATTCAGTCAGTAGCTTCAAACATTTCTGGTATATGAATAACATGATGTTTTTCAATGGCAAAAATCAATGAATATTGTAAATGCACAAACAGTAATTTCTCCGCATTGCAAGGTGCAATTCTGAAATTTTTTGCCTTTTCCTGCTCCTCTTAGCATGATAAAGAAGATTCAAAGAGAATGAGATGCCAGCTCCTTTCATTCAGTCAGTAGCTTCAAACATTTCTGGTATATGAATAGCATGATGTTTTTCAATGGCAAAAATCAATGAATATTGTAAATGCACAAACAGTAATTTCTCCGCATTGCAAGGTGCAATTCTGAAATTTTTTGCTTTTTCCTGCTCCTCTTAGCATGATAAAGAAGATTCAAAGAGAGTGAGATGCCAGCTCCTTTCATTCAGTCAGTAGCTTCAATCATTTCTGGACGTTTTTCAATGGCAAAAATCAATGAATATTGTAAATGCACAAACAGTAATTTCTCCGCATTGCAAGGTGCAATTCTGAATTTTTTTGCTTTTTCCTGCTCCTCTTAGCATGATAAAGAAGATTCAAAGAGAGTGAGATGCCAGCTCCTTTCATTCAGTCAGTAGCTTCAAACATTTCTGGACGTTTTTCAATGGCAAAAATCAATGAATATTGTAAATGCACAAACAGTAATTTCTCCACATTGCAAGGTGCAATTCTGAAATTTTTTGCTTTTTCCTGCTCCTCTTAGCATGATAAAGAAGATTCAAAGAGAGTGAGATGCCAGCTCCTTTCATTCAGTCAGTAGCTTCAAACATTTCTGGTATATGAATAACATGATGTTTTTCAATGGCAAAAATCAATGAATATTGTAAATGCACAAACAGTAATTTCTCCGCATTGCAAGGTGCAATTCTGAAATTTTTTGCTTTTTCCTGCTCCTCTTAGCATGATAAAGAAGATTCAAAGAGATTGAGATGCCAGCTCCTTTCATTCAGTCAGTAGCTTCAATCATTTCTGGACGTTTTTCTATGGCAAAAATCAATGAATATTGTAAATGCACAAACAGTAATTTCTCCGCATTGCAAGGTGCAATTCTGAAATTTTTTTCTTTTTCCTGCTCCTCTTAGCATGATAAAGAAGATTCAAAGAGAGTGAGATGCCAGCTCCTTTCATTCAGTCAGTAGCTTCAATCATTTCTGGACGTTTTTCAATTTCAAAAATCAATGAATATTGTAAATGCACAAACAGTAATTTCTACGCATTGCAAGGTGCAATTCTGAAATTTTTTGCTTTTTCCTGCTCCACTTAGCATGATAAAGAAGATTCAAAGAGAGTGAGATGCCAGCTCCTTTCATTCAGTCAGTAGCTTCAATCATTTCTGGACGTTTTTCAATGGCAAAAATCAATGAATATTGTAAATGCACAAACAGTAATTTTTCCGCATTGCAAGGTGCAATTCTGAAATTTTTTGCTTTTTCCTGCTCCTCTTAGCATGACAAAGAAGATTCAAAGAGAGTGAGATGCCAGCTCCTTTCATTCAGTCAGTAGCTTCAAACATTTCTGTTATATGAATAACATGATGTTTTTTAATGGCAAAAATCAATGAATATTGTAAATGCACAAACAGTAATTTCTCCGCATTGCAAGGTGCAATTCTGAAATTTTTTGCTTTTTCCTGCTCCTCTTAGCATGATAAAGAAGATTCAAAGAGAGTGAGATGCCAGCTCCTTTCATTCAGTCAGTAGCTTCAATCATTTCTGGACGTTTTTCAATGGCAAAAATCAATGAATATTGTAAATGCACAAACAGTAATTTCTCCGCATTGCAAAGTGCAATTCTGAAATTTTTTGCTTTTTCCTGCTCCTCTTAGCATGATAAAGAAGATTCAAAGAGAGTGAGTTGCCAGCTCCTTTCATTCAGTCAGTAGCTTCAAACATTTCTGGTATATGAATAACATGATGTTTTTCAATGGCAAAAGTCAATGAATATTGTAAATGCACAAACAGTAATTTCTCCGCATTGCAAGGTGCAATTCTGAAATTTTTTGCTTTTTGCTGCTCCTCTTAGCATGATAAAGAAGATTCAAAGAGAGTGAGATGCCAGCTCCTTTCATTCAGTCAGTAGCTTCAAACATTTCTGGTATATGAATAACATGTTTTTCAATGGCAAAAATCAATGAATATTGTAAATGCACAAACAGTAATTTCTCCGCATTGCAAGGTGCAATTCTGAAATTTTTTGCTTTTTCCTGCTCCTCTTAGCATGATAAAGAAGATTCAAAGAGAGTGAGATGCCAGCTCCTTTCATTCAGTCAGTAGCTTCAAACATTTCTGGTATATGAATAACATGTTTTTCAATGGCAAAAATCAATGAATATTGTAAATGCACAAACAGTAATTTCTCCGCATTGCAAGGTGCAATTCTGAAATTTTTTGCTTTTTCCTGCTCCACTTAGCATGATAAAGAAGATTCAAAGAGAGTGAGATGCCAGCTCCTTTCATTCAGTCAGTAGCTTCAATCATTTCTGGACGTTTTTCAATGGCAAAAATCAATGAATATTGTAAATGCACAAACAGTAATTTTTCCGCATTGCAAGGAGCAATTCTGAAATTTTTTGCTTTTTCCTGCTCCTCTTAGCATGACAAAGAAGATTCAAAGAGAGTGAGATGCCAGCTCCTTTCATTCAGTCAGTAGCTTCAAACATTTCTGGTATATGAATAACATGATGTTTTTCAATGGCAAAAATCAATGAATATTGTAAATGCACAAACAGTAATTTCTCCGCATTGCAAGGTGCAATTCTGAAATTTTTTGCTTTTTCCTGCTCCTCTTAGCATGATAAAGAAGATTCAAAGAGAGTGAGATGCCAGCTCCTTTCATTCAGTCAGTAGCTTCAATCATTTCTGGACGTTTTTCAATGGCAAAAATCAATGAATATTGTAAATGCACAAACAGTAATTTCTCCGCATTGCAAGGTGCAATTCTGAAATTTTTTGCTTTTTCCTGCTCCTCTTAGCACGATAAAGAAGATTCAAAGAGAGTGAGTTGCCAGCTCCTTTCATTCAGTCAGTAGCTTCAAACATTTCTGGTATATGAATAACATGATGTTTTTCAATGGCAAAAATCAATGAATATTGTAAATGCACAAACAGTAATTTCTCCGCATTGCAAGGTGCAATTCTGAAATTTTTTGCTTTTTGCTGCTCCTCTTAGCATGATAAAGAAGATTCAAAGAGAGTGAGATGCCAGCTCCTTTCATTCAGTCAGTAGCTTCAAACATTTCTGGTATATGAATAACATGTTTTTCAATGGCAAAAATCAATGAATATTGTAAATGCACAAACAGTAATTTCTCCACATTGCAAGGTGCAATTCTGAAATTTTTTGCTTTTTCCTGCTCCTCTTAGCATGATAAAGAAGATTCAAAGAGAGTGAGATGCCAGCTCCTTTCATTCAGTCAGTAGCTTCAATCATTTCTGGACATATTTCAATGGCAAAAATCAATGAATATTGTAAATGCACAAACAGTAATTTCTCCGCATTGCAAGGTGCAATTCTGAAATTTTTTGCTTTTTCCTGCTCCTCTTAGCATGATAAAGAAGATTCAAAGAGAGTGAGATGCCAGCTCCTTTCATTCAGTCAGGAGCTTCAAACATTTCTGGTATATGAATAACATGATGTTTTTCAATGGCAAAAATCAATGAATATTGTAAATGCACAAACAGTAATTTCTCCGCATTGCAAGGTGCAATTCTGAAATTTTTTGCTTTTTCCTGCTCCTCTTAGCATGATAAAGAAGATTCAAAGAGAGTGAGATGCCAGCTCCTTTCATTCAGTCAGTAGCTTCAAACATTTCTGGTATATGAATAACATGTTTTTCAATGGCAAAAATCAATGAATATTGTAAATGCACAAACAGTAATTTCTCCGCATTGCAAGGTGCAATTCTGAAATTTTTTGCTTTTTCCTGCTCCTCTTAGCATGATAAAGAAGATTCAAAGAGAGTGAGATGCCAGCTCCTTTCATTCAGTCAGTAGCTTCAAACATTTCTGGTATATGAATAACATGTTTTTCAATGGCAAAAATCAATGAATATTGTAAATGCACAAACAGTAATTTCTCCGCATTGCAAGGTGCAATTCTGAAATTTTTTGCTTTTTCCTGCTCCACTTAGCATGATAAAGAAGATTCAAAGAGAGTGAGATGCCAGCTCCTTTCATTCAGTCAGTAGCTTCAATCATTTCTGGACGTTTTTCAATGGCAAAAATCAATGAATATTGTAAATGCACAAACAGTAATTTTTCCGCATTGCAAGGTGCAATTCTGAAATTTTTTGCTTTTTCCTGCTCCTCTTAGCATGACAAAGAAGATTCAAAGAGAGTGAGATGCCAGCTCCTTTCATTCAGTCAGTAGCTTCAAACATTTCTGGTATATGAATAACATGATGTTTTTCAATGGCAAAAATCAATGAATATTGTAAATGCACAAACAGTAATTTCTCCGCATTGCAAGGTGCAATTCTGAAATTTTTTGCTTTTTCCTGCTCCTCTTAGCATGATAAAGAAGATTCAAAGAGAGTGAGATGCCAGCTCCTTTCATTCAGTCAGTAGCTTCAATCATTTCTGGACGTTTTTCAATGGCAAAAATCAATGAATATTGTAAATGCACAAACAGTAATTTCTCCGCATTGCAAGGTGCAATTCTGAAATTTTTTGCTTTTTCCTGCTCCTCTTAGCACGATAAAGAAGATTCAAAGAGAGTGAGTTGCCAGCTCCTTTCATTCAGTCAGTAGCTTCAAACATTTCTGGTATATGAATAACATGATGTTTTTCAATGGCAAAAATCAATGAATATTGTAAATGCACAAACAGTAATTTCTCCGCATTGCAAGGTGCAATTCTGAAATTTTTTGCTTTTTGCTGCTCCTCTTAGCATGATAAAGAAGATTCAAAGAGAGTGAGATGCCAGCTCCTTTCATTCAGTCAGTAGCTTCAAACATTTCTGGTATATGAATAACATGTTTTTCAATGGCAAAAATCAATGAATATTGTAAATGCACAAACAGTAATTTCTCCACATTGCAAGGTGCAATTCTGAAATTTTTTGCTTTTTCCTGCTCCTCTTAGCATGATAAAGAAGATTCAAAGAGAGTGAGATGCCAGCTCCTTTCATTCAGTCAGTAGCTTCAATCATTTCTGGACATATTTCAATGGCAAAAATCAATGAATATTGTAAATGCACAAACAGTAATTTCTCCGCATTGCAAGGTGCAATTCTGAAATTTTTTGCTTTTTCCTGCTCCTCTTAGCATGATAAAGAAGATTCAAAGAGAGTGAGATGCCAGCTCCTTTCATTCAGTCAGGAGCTTCAAACATTTCTGGTATATGAATAACATGATGTTTTTCAATGGCAAAAATCAATGAATATTGTAAATGCACAAACAGTAATTTCTCCGCATTGCAAGGTGCAATTCTGAAATTTTTTGCTTTTTCCTGCTCCTCTTAGCATGATAAAGAAGATTCAAAGAGAGTGAGATGCCAGCTCCTTTCATTCAGTCAGTAGCTTCAATCATTTCTGGACGTTTTTCAATGGCAAAAATCAATGAATATTGTCAATGCACAAACAGTAATTTCTCCGCATTGCAAGGTGCAATTCTGAAATTTTTTGCTTTTTCCTGCTCCTCTTAGCATGATAAAGAAGATTCAAAGAGTGTGAGATGCCAGCTCCTTTCATTCAGTCAGTAGCTTCAATCATTTCTGAACGTTTTTCAATGGCAAAAATCAATGAATATTGTAAATGCACAAACAGTAATTTCTCCGCATTGCAAGGTGCAATTCTGAAATTTTTTGCTTTTTGCTGCTCCTCTTAGCATGATAAAGAAGATTCAAAGAGAGTGAGATGCCAGCTCCTTTCATTCAGTCAGTAGCTTCAATCATTTCTGGTATATGAATAACATGTTTTTCAAAGGCAAAAATCAATGAATATTGTAAATGCACAAACAGTAATTTCTCCGCATTGCAAGGTGCAATTCTGAAATTTTTTGCTTTTTCCTGCTCCTCTTAGCATGATAAAGAAGATTCAAAGAGAGTGAGATGCCAGCTCCTTTCATTCAGTCAGTAGCTTCAATCATTTCTGGACGTTTTTCAATGGCAAAAATCAATGAATATTGTAAATGCACAAACAGTAATTTCTCCGCATTGCAAGGTGCAATTCTGAAATTTTTTGCTTTTTCCTGCTCCTCTTAGCATGATAAAGAAGATTCAAAGAGAGTGAGATGCCAGCTCCTTTCATTCAGTCAGTAGCTTCAAACATTTCTGGTATATGAATAACATGTTTTTCAATGGCAAAAATCAATGAATATTGTAAATGCACAAACAGTAATTTCTCCGCATTGCAAGGTGCAATTCTGAAATTTTTTGCTTTTTCCTGCTCCTCTTAGCATGATAAAGAAGATTCAAAGAGAGTGAGATGCCAGCTCCTTTCATTCAGTCAGTAGCTTCAAACATTTCTGGTATATGAATAACATGTTTTTCAATGGCAAAAATCAATGAATATTGTAAATGCACAAACAGCAATTTCTCCGCATTGCAAGGTGCAATTCTGAAATTTTTTGCTTTTTCCTGCTCCACTTAGCATGATAAAGAAGATTCAAAGAGAGTGAGATGCCAGCTCCTTTCATTCAGTCAGTAGCTTCAATCATTTCTGGACGTTTTTCAATGGCAAAAATCAATGAATATTGTAAATGCACAAACAGTAATTTTTCCGCATTGCAAGGTGCAATTCTGAAATTTTTTGCTTTTTCCTGCTCCTCTTAGCATGACAAAGAAGATTCAAAGAGAGTGAGATGCCAGCTCCTTTCATTCAGTCAGTAGCTTCAAACATTTCTGGTATATGAATAACATGATGTTTTTCAATGGCAAAAATCAATGAATATTGTAAATGCACAAACAGTAATTTCTCCGCATTGCAAGGTGCAATTCTGAAATTTTTTGCTTTTTCCTGCTCCTCTTAGCATGATAAAGAAGATTCAAAGAGAGTGAGATGCCAGCTCCTTTCATTCAGTCAGTAGCTTCAATCATTTCTGGACGTTTTTCAATGGCAAAAATCAATGAATATTGTAAATGCACAAACAGTAATTTCTCCGCATTGCAAGGTGCAATTCTGAAATTTTTTGCTTTTTCCTGCTCCTCTTAGCACGATAAAGAAGATTCAAAGAGAGTGAGTTGCCAGCTCCTTTCATTCAGTCAGTAGCTTCAAACATTTCTGGTATATGAATAACATGATGTTTTTCAATGGCAAAAATCAATGAATATTGTAAATGCACAAACAGTAATTTCTCCGCATTGCAAGGTGCAATTCTGAAATTTTTTGCTTTTTGCTGCTCCTCTTAGCATGATAAAGAAGATTCAAAGAGAGTGAGATGCCAGCTCCTTTCATTCAGTCAGTAGCTTCAAACATTTCTGGTATATGAATAACATGTTTTTCAATGGCAAAAATCAATGAATATTGTAAATGCACAAACAGTAATTTCTCCACATTGCAAGGTGCAATTCTGAAATTTTTTGCTTTTTCCTGCTCCTCTTAGCATGATAAAGAAGATTCAAAGAGAGTGAGATGCCAGCTCCTTTCATTCAGTCAGTAGCTTCAATCATTTCTGGACATATTTCAATGGAAAAATCAATGAATATTGTAAATGCACAAACAGTAATTTCTCCGCATTGCAAGGTGCAATTCTGAAATTTTTTGCTTTTTCCTGCTCCTCTTAGCATGATAAAGAAGATTCAAAGAGAGTGAGATGCCAGCTCCTTTCATTCAGTCAGGAGCTTCAAACATTTCTGGTATATGAATAACATGATGTTTTTCAATGGCAAAAATCAATGAATATTGTAAATGCACAAACAGTAATTTCTCCGCATTGCAAGGTGCAATTCTGAAATTTTTTGCTTTTTCCTGCTCCTCTTAGCATGATAAAGAAGATTCAAAGAGAGTGAGATGCCAGCTCCTTTCATTCAGTCAGTAGCTTCAATCATTTCTGGACGTTTTTCAATGGCAAAAATCAATGAATATTGTCAATGCACAAACAGTAATTTCTCCGCATTGCAAGGTGCAATTCTGAAATTTTTTGCTTTTTCCTGCTCCTCTTAGCATGATAAAGAAGATTCAAAGAGTGTGAGATGCCAGCTCCTTTCATTCAGTCAGTAGCTTCAATCATTTCTGAACGTTTTTCAATGGCAAAAATCAATGAATATTGTAAATGCACAAACAGTAATTTCTCCGCATTGCAAGGTGCAATTCTGAAATTTTTTGCTTTTTGCTGCTCCTCTTAGCATGATAAAGAAGATTCAAAGAGAGTGAGATGCCAGCTCCTTTCATTCAGTCAGTAGCTTCAATCATTTCTGGTATATGAATAACATGTTTTTCAAAGGCAAAAATCAATGAATATTGTAAATGCACAAACAGTAATTTCTCCGCATTGCAAGGTGCAATTCTGAAATTTTTTGCTTTTTCCTGCTCCTCTTAGCATGATAAAGAAGATTCAAAGAGAGTGAGATGCCAGCTCCTTTCATTCAGTCAGTAGCTTCAATCATTTCTGGACGTTTTTCAATGGCAAAAATCAATGAATATTGTAAATGCACAAACAGTAATTTCTCCGCATTGCAAGGTGCAATTCTGAAATTTTTTGCTTTTTCCTGCTCCTCTTAGCATGATAAAGAAGATTCAAAGAGAGTGAGATGCCAGCTCCTTTCATTCAGTCAGTAGCTTCAAACATTTCTGGTATATGAATAACATGATGTTTTTCAATGGCAAAAATCAATGAATATTGTAAATGCACAAACAGTAATTTCTCCGCATTGCAAGGTGCAATTCTGAAATTTTTTGCTTTTTCCTGCTCCTCTTAGCATGATAAAGAAGATTCAAAGAGAGTGAGATGCCAGCTCCTTTCATTCAGTCAGTAGCTTCAATCATTTCTGGACGTTTTTCAATGGCAAAAATCAATGAATATTGTCAATGCACAAACAGTAATTTCTCCGCATTGCAAGGTGCAATTCTGAAATTTTTTGCTTTTTCCTGCTCCTCTTAGCATGATAAACAAGATTCAAAGAGAGTGAGATGCCAGCTCCTTTCATTCAGTCAGTAGCTTCAATCATTTCTGGATGTTTTTCAATGGCAAAAATCAATGAATATTGTAAATCCACAAACAGTAATTTCTCCGCATTGCAAGGTGCAATTCTGAAATTTTTTGCTTTTTCCTGCTCCTCTTAGCATGATAAAGAAGATTCAAAGAGAGTGAGATGCCAGCTCCTTTCATTCAGTCAGTAGCTTCAAACATTTCTGGTATATGAATAACATGTTTTTCAATGGCAAAAATCAATGAATATTGTAAATGCACAAACAGTAATTTCTCCGCATTGCAAGGTGCAATTCTGAAATTTTTTGCTTTTTCCTGCTCCTCTTAGCATGATAAAGAAGATTCAAAGAGAGTGAGATGCCAGCTCCTTTCATTCAGTCAGTAGCTTCAAACATTTCTGGTATATGAATAACATGATGTTTTTCAATGGCAAAAATCAATGAATATTGTAAATGCACAAACAGTAATTTCTCCGCATTGCAAGGTGCAATTCTGAAATTTTTTGCTTTTTCCTGCTCCTCTTAGCATGATAAAGAAGATTCAAAGAGAGTGAGATGCCAGCTCTTTTCATTCAGTCAGTAGCTTCAAACATTTCTGGTATATGAATAACATGTTTTTCAATGGCAAAAATCAATGAATATTGTAAATGCACAAACAGTAATTTCTCCGCATTGCAAGGTGCAATTCTGAAATTTTTTGCTTTTTCCTGCTCCTCTTAGCATGATAAAGAAGATTCAAAGAGAGTGAGATGCCAGCTCCTTTCATTCAGTCAGTAGCTTCAAACATTTCTGGTGTATGAATAACATGATGTTTTTCAATGGCAAAAATCAATGAATATTGTAAATGCACAAACAGTAATTTCTCCGCATTGCAAGGTGCAATTCTGAAATTTTTTGCTTTTTCCTGCTCCTCTTAGCATGATAAAGAAGATTCAAAGAGAGTGAGATGCCAGCTCCTTTCATTCAGTCAGTAGCTTCAAACATTTCTGGACGTTTTTCAATGGCAAAAATCAATGAATATTGTAAATGCACAAACAGTAATTTCTCCGCATTGCAAGGTGCAATTCTGAAATTTTTTGCTTTTTCCTGCTCCTCTTAGCATGATAAAGAAGATTCAAATAGAGTGAGATGCCAGCTCCTTTCATTCAGTCAGTAGCTTCAAACATTTCTGGACGTTTTTCAATGGCAAAAATCAATGAATATTGTAAATGCACAAACAGTAATTTCTCCACATTGCAAGGTGCAATTCTGAAATTTTTTGCTTTTTCCTGCTCCTCTTAGCATGATAAAGAAGATACAAAGAGAGTGAGATGCCACCTCCTTTCATTCAGTCAGTAGCTTCAAACATTTCTGGACGTTTTTCAATGGCAAAAATCAATGAATATTGTAAATGCACAAACAGTAATTTCTCCGCATTGCAAGGTGCGATTCTGAAATTTTTTGCTTTTTCCTGCTCCTCTTAGCATGATAAAGAAGATTCAAAGAGAGTGAGATGCCAGCTCCTTTCATTCAGTCAGTAGCTTCAATCATTTCTGGACGTTTTTCAATGGCAAAAATCAATGAATATTGTAAATGCACAAACAGTAATTTCTCCACATTGCAAGGTGCAATTCTGAAATTTTATGCTTTTTCCTGCTCCTCTTAGCATGATAAAGAAGATTCAAATAGAGTGAGATGCCAGCTCCTTTCATTCAGTCAGTAGCTTCAAACATTTCTGGACGTTTTTCAATGGCAAAAATCAATGAATATTGTAAATGCACAAACAGTAATTTCTCCGCATTGCAAGGTGCAATTCTGAAATTTTTTGCTTTTTCCTGCTCCTCTTAGCATGATAAAGAAGATTCAAAGAGAGTGAGATGCCAGCTCCTTTCATTCAGTCAGTAGCTTCAAACATTTCTGGTATATGAATAACATGATGTTTTTCAATGGCAAAAATCAATGAATATTGTAAATGCACAAACAGTAATTTCTCCGCATTGCAAGGTGCAATTCTGAAATTGTTTGCTTTTTCCTGCTCCTCTTAGCATGATAAAGAAGATTCAAAGAGAGTGAGATGCCAGCTCCTTTCATTCAGTCAGTAGCTTCAATCATTTCTGGACGTTTTTCAATGGCAAAAATCAATGAATATTGTAAATGCACAAACAGTAATTTCTCCGCATTGCAAGGTGCAATTCTGAAATTTTTTGCTTTTTCCTGCTCCTCTTAGCATGATAAAGAAGATTCAAAGAGAGTGAGATGCCAGCTCCTTTCATTCAGTCAGTAGCTTCAAACATTTCTGGTATATGAATAACATGATGTTTTTCAATGGCAAAAATCAATGAATATTGTAAATGCACAAACAGTAATTTCTCCGCATTGCAAGGTGCAATTCTGAAATTTTTTGCTTTTTCCTGCTCCTCTTAGCATGATAAAGAAGATTCAAAGAGAGTGAGATGCCAGCTCCTTTCATTCAGTCAGTAGCTTCAATCATTTCTGGACGTTTTTCAATGGCAAAAATCAATGAATATTGTCAATGCACAAACAGTAATTTCTCCGCATTGCAAGGTGCAATTCTGAAATTTTTTGCTTTTTCCTGCTCCTCTTAGCATGATAAACAAGATTCAAAGAGAGTGAGATGCCAGCTCCTTTCATTCAGTCAGTAGCTTCAATCATTTCTGGATGTTTTTCAATGGCAAAAATCAATGAATATTGTAAATCCACAAACAGTAATTTCTCCGCATTGCAAGGTGCAATTCTGAAATTTTTTGCTTTTTCCTGCTCCTCTTAGCATGATAAAGAAGATTCAAAGAGAGTGAGATGCCAGCTCCTTTCATTCAGTCAGTAGCTTCAAACATTTCTGGTATATGAATAACATGTTTTTCAATGGCAAAAATCAATGAATATTGTAAATGCACAAACAGTAATTTCTCCGCATTGCAAGGTGCAATTCTGAAATTTTTTGCTTTTTCCTGCTCCTCTTAGCATGATAAAGAAGATTCAAAGAGAGTGAGATGCCAGCTCCTTTCATTCAGTCAGTAGCTTCAAACATTTCTGGTATATGAATAACATGATGTTTTTCAATGGCAAAAATCAATGAATATTGTAAATGCACAAACAGTAATTTCTCCGCATTGCAAGGTGCAATTCTGAAATTTTTTGCTTTTTCCTGCTCCTCTTAGCATGATAAAGAAGATTCAAAGAGAGTGAGATGCCAGCTCTTTTCATTCAGTCAGTAGCTTCAAACATTTCTGGTATATGAATAACATGTTTTTCAATGGCAAAAATCAATGAATATTGTAAATGCACAAACAGTAATTTCTCCGCATTGCAAGGTGCAATTCTGAAATTTTTTGCTTTTTCCTGCTCCTCTTAGCATGATAAAGAAGATTCAAAGAGAGTGAGATGCCAGCTCCTTTCATTCAGTCAGTAGCTTCAAACATTTCTGGTGTATGAATAACATGATGTTTTTCAATGGCAAAAATCAATGAATATTGTAAATGCACAAACAGTAATTTCTCCGCATTGCAAGGTGCAATTCTGAAATTTTTTGCTTTTTCCTGCTCCTCTTAGCATGATAAAGAAGATTCAAAGAGAGTGAGATGCCAGCTCCTTTCATTCAGTCAGTAGCTTCAAACATTTCTGGACGTTTTTCAATGGCAAAAATCAATGAATATTGTAAATGCACAAACAGTAATTTCTCCGCATTGCAAGGTGCAATTCTGAAATTTTTTGCTTTTTCCTGCTCCTCTTAGCATGATAAAGAAGATTCAAATAGAGTGAGATGCCAGCTCCTTTCATTCAGTCAGTAGCTTCAAACATTTCTGGACGTTTTTCAATGGCAAAAATCAATGAATATTGTAAATGCACAAACAGTAATTTCTCCACATTGCAAGGTGCAATTCTGAAATTTTTTGCTTTTTCCTGCTCCTCTTAGCATGATAAAGAAGATACAAAGAGAGTGAGATGCCACCTCCTTTCATTCAGTCAGTAGCTTCAAACATTTCTGGACGTTTTTCAATGGCAAAAATCAATGAATATTGTAAATGCACAAACAGTAATTTCTCCGCATTGCAAGGTGCGATTCTGAAATTTTTTGCTTTTTCCTGCTCCTCTTAGCATGATAAAGAAGATTCAAAGAGAGTGAGATGCCAGCTCCTTTCATTCAGTCAGTAGCTTCAATCATTTCTGGACGTTTTTCAATGGCAAAAATCAATGAATATTGTAAATGCACAAACAGTAATTTCTCCACATTGCAAGGTGCAATTCTGAAATTTTATGCTTTTTCCTGCTCCTCTTAGCATGATAAAGAAGATTCAAATAGAGTGAGATGCCAGCTCCTTTCATTCAGTCAGTAGCTTCAAACATTTCTGGACGTTTTTCAATGGCAAAAATCAATGAATATTGTAAATGCACAAACAGTAATTTCTCCGCATTGCAAGGTGCAATTCTGAAATTTTTTGCTTTTTCCTGCTCCTCTTAGCATGATAAAGAAGATTCAAAGAGAGTGAGATGCCAGCTCCTTTCATTCAGTCAGTAGCTTCAAACATTTCTGGTATATGAATAACATGATGTTTTTCAATGGCAAAAATCAATGAATATTGTAAATGCACAAACAGTAATTTCTCCGCATTGCAAGGTGCAATTCTGAAATTGTTTGCTTTTTCCTGCTCCTCTTAGCATGATAAAGAAGATTCAAAGAGAGTGAGATGACAGCTCCTTTCATTCAGTCAGTAGCTTCAATCATTTCTGGACATTTTTCAATGGCAAAAATCAATGAATATTGTAAATGCACAAACAGTAATTTCTCCGCATTGCAAGGTGCAATTCTGAAATTTTTTGCTTTTTCCTGCTCCTCTTAGCATGATAAAGAAGATTCAAAGAGAGTGAGATGCCAGCTCCTTTCATTCAGTCAGGAGCTTCAAACATTTCTGGTATATGAATAACATGATGTTTTTCAATGGCAAAAATCAATGAATATTGTAAATGCACAAACAATAATTTCTCCGCATTGCAAGGTGCAATTCTGAAATTTTTTGCTTTTTCCTGCTCCTCTTAGCATGATAAAGAAGATTCAAAGAGAGTGAGATGCCAGCTCCTTTCATTCAGTCAGTAGCTTCAATCATTTCTGGACGTTTTTCAATGGCAAAAATCAATGAATATTGTAAATGCACAAACAGTAATTTCTCCGCATTGCAAGGTGCAATTCTGAAATTTTTTGCTTTTTGCTGCTCCTCTTAGCATGATAAAGAAGATTCAAAGAGAGTGAGATGCCAGCTCCTTTCATTCAGTCAGTAGCTTCAATCATTTCTGGTATATGAATAACATGTTTTTCAATGGCAAAAATCAATGAATATTGTAAATGCACAAACAGTAATTTCTCCGCATTGCAAGGTGCAATTCTGAAATTTTTTGCTTTTTCCTGCTCCTCTTAGCATGATAAAGAAGATTCAAAGAGAGTGAGATGCCAGCTCCTTTCATTCAGTCAGTAGCTTCAATCATTTCTGGACGTTTTTCAATGGCAAAAATCAATGAATATTGTAAATGCACAAACAGTAATTTCTCCGCATTGCAAGGTGCAATTCTGAAATTTTTTGCTTTTTCCTGCTCCTCTTAGCATGATAAAGAAGATTCAAAGAGAGTGAGATGCCAGCTCCTTTCATTCAGTCAGTAGCTTCAAACATTTCTGGTATATGAATAACATGATGTTTTTCAATGGCAAAAATCAATGAATATTGTAAATGCACAAACAGTAATTTCTCCGCATTGCAAGGTGCAATTCTGAAATTTTTTGCTTTTTCCTGCTCCTCTTAGCATGATAAAGAAGATTCAAAGAGAGTGAGATGCC
Organism: Phyllobates terribilis; assembly: GCF_046119375.1. NCBI lineage: Eukaryota > Metazoa > Chordata > Amphibia > Anura > Dendrobatidae > Phyllobates > Phyllobates terribilis. Next base: position 844,092 of record NW_027363227.1, read on the forward strand.
AGCTCCTTTCATTCAGTCAGTAGCTTCAATCATTTCTGGACGTTTTACAATGGCAAAAATCAATGAATATTGTCAATGCACAAACAGTAATTTCTCCGCATTGCAAGGTGCAATTCTGAAATTTTTTGCTTTTTCCTGCTCCTCTTAGCATGATAAAGAACATTCAAAGAGAGTGAGATGCCAGCTCCTTTCATTCAGTCAGTAGCTTCAATCATTTCTGGATGTTTTTCAATGGCAAAAATCAATGAATATTGTAAATGCACAAACAGTAATTTCTCCGCATTGCAAGGTGCAATTCTGAAATTTTTTGCTTTTTCCTGCTCCTCTTAGCATGATAAAGAAGATTCAAAGAGAGTGAGATGCCAGCTCCTTTCATTCAGTCAGTAGCTTCAAACATTTCTGGTATATGAATAACATGTTTTTCAATGGCAAAAATCAATGAATATTGTAAATGCACAAACAGTAATTTCTCCGCATTGCAAGGTGCAATTCTGAATTTTTTTGCTTTTTCCTGCTCCTCTTAGCATGATAAAGAAGATTCAAAGAGAGTGAGATGCCAGCTCCTTTCATTCAGTCAGTAGCTTCAAACATTTCTGGTATATGAATAACATGATGTTTTTCAATGGCAAAAATCAATGAATATTGTAAATGCACAAACAATAATTTCTCCGCATTGCAAGGTGCAATTCTGAAATTTTTTGCTTTTTCCTGCTCCTCTTAGCATGATAAAGAAGATTCAAAGAGAGTGAGATGCCAGCTCTTTTCATTCAGTCAGTAGCTTCAAACATTTCTGGTATATGAATAACATGTTTTTCAATGGCAAAAATCAATGAATATTGTAAATGCACAAACAGTAATTTCTCCGCATTGCAAGGTGCAATTCTGAAATTTTTTGCTTTTTCCTGCTCCTCTTAGCATGATAAAGAAGATTCAAAGAGAGTGAGATGCCAGCTCCTTTCATTCAGTCAGTAGCTTCAAACATTTCTGGTGTATGAATAACATGATGTTTTTCAATGGCAAAAATCAATGAATATTGTAAATGCACAAACAGTAATTTCTCCGCATTGCAAGGTGCAATTCTGAAATTTTTTGCTTTTTCCTGCTCCTCTTAGCATGATAAAGAAGATTCAAAGAGAGTGAGATGCCAGCTCCTTTCATTCAGTCAGTAGCTTCAAACATTTCTGGATGTTTTTCAATGGCAAAAATCAATGAATATTGTAAATGCACAAACAGTAATTTCTCCGCATTGCAAGGTGCAATTCTGAAATTTTTTGCTTTTTCCTGCTCCTCTTAGCATGATAAAGAAGATTCAAATAGAGTGAGATGCCAGCTCCTTTCATTCAGTCAGTAGCTTCAAACATTTCTGGACGTTTTTCAATGGCAAAAATCAATGAATATTGTAAATGCACAAACAGTAATTTCTCCACATTGCAAGGTGCAATTCTGAAATTTTTTGCTTTTTCCTGCTCCTCTTAGCATGATAAAGAAGATACAAAGAGAGTGAGATGCCACCTCCTTTCATTCAGTCAGTAGCTTCAAACATTTCTGGACGTTTTTCAATGGCAAAAATCAATGAATATTGTAAATGCACAAACAGTAATTTCTCCGCATTGCAAGGTGCGATTCTGAATTTTTTTGCTTTTTCCTGCTCCTCTTAGCATGATAAAGAAGATTCAAAGAGAGTGAGATGCCAGCTCCTTTCATTCAGTCAGTAGCTTCAATCATTTCTGGACGTTTTTCAATGGCAAAAATCAATTAATATTGTAAATGCACAAACAGTAATTTCTCCACATTGCAAGGTGCAATTCTGAAATTTTATGCTTTTTCCTGCTCCTCTTAGCATGATAAAGAAGATTCAAATAGAGTGAGATGCCAGCTCCTTTCATTCAGTCAGTAGCTTCAAACATTTCTGGACGTTTTTCAATGGCAAAAATCAATGAATATTGTAAATGCACAAACAGTAATTTCTCCGCATTGCAAGGTGCAATTCTGAAATTTTTTGCTTTTTCCTGCTCCTCTTAGCATGATAAAGAAGATTCAAAGAGAGTGAGATGCCAGCTCCTTTCATTCAGTCAGCAGCTTCAAACATTTCTGGTATATGAATAACATGATGTTTTTCAATGGCAAAAATCAATGAATATTGTAAATGCACAAACAGTAATTTCTCCGCATTGCAAGGTGCAATTCTGAAATTGTTTGCTTTTTCCTGCTCCTCTTAGCATGATAAAGAAGATTCAAAGAGAGTGAGATGACAGCTCCTTTCATTCAGTCAGTAGCTTCAAACATTTCTGGTATATGAATAACATGATGTTTTTCAATGGCAAAAATCAATGAATATTGTAAATGCACAAACAGTAATTTCTCTGCATTGCAAGGTGCAATTCTGAAATTTTTTGCTTTTTCCTGCTCCTCTTAGCATGATAAAGAAGATTCAAAGAGAGTGAGATGCCAGCTCCTTTATTCAGTCAGTAGCTTCAAACATTTCTGGACGTTTTTCAATGGCAAAAATCAATGAATATTGTAAATGCACAAACAGTAATTTCTCCGCATTGCAAGGTGCAATTCTGAAATTTTTTGCTTTTTCCTGCTCCTCTTAGCATGATAAAGAAGATTCAAATAGAGTGAGATGCCAGCTCCTTTCATTCAGTCAGTAGCTTCAAACATTTCTGGACGTTTTTCAATGGCAAAAATCAATGAATATTGTAAATGCACAAACAGTAATTTCTCCACATTGCAAGGTGCAATTCTGAAATTTTTTGCTTTTTCCTGCTCCTCTTAGCATGATAAAGAAGATACAAAGAGAGTGAGATGCCACCTCCTTTCATTCAGTCAGTAGCTTCAAACATTTCTGGACGTTTTTCAATGGCAAAAATCAATGAATATTGTAAATGCACAAACAGTAATTTCTCCGCATTGCAAGGTGCGATTCTGAAATTTTTTGCTTTTTCCTGCTCCTCTTAGCATGATAAAGAAGATTCAAAGAGAGTGAGATGCCAGCTCCTTTCATTCAGTCAGTAGCTTCAATCATTTCTGGACGTTTTTCAATGGCAAAAATCAATGAATATTGTAAATGCACAAACAGTAATTTCTCCACATTGCAAGGTGCAATTCTGAAATTTTATGCTTTTTCCTGCTCCTCTTAGCATGATAAAGAAGATTCAAATAGAGTGAGATGCCAGCTCCTTTCATTCAGTCAGTAGCTTCAAACATTTCTGGACGTTTTTCAATGGCAAAAATCAATGAATATTGTAAATGCACAAACAGTAATTTCTCCGCATTGCAAGGTGCAATTCTGAAATTTTTTGCTTTTTCCTGCTCCTCTTAGCATGATAAAGAAGATTCAAAGAGAGTGAGATGCCAGCTCCTTTCATTCAGTCAGTAGCTTCAAACATTTCTGGTATATGAATAACATGATGTTTTTCAATGGCAAAAATCAATGAATATTGTAAATGCACAAACAGTAATTTCTCCGCATTGCAAGGTGCAATTCTGAAATTTTTTGCTTTTTCCTGCTCCTCTTAGCATGATAAAGAAGATTCAAAGAGAGTGAGATGCCAGCTCCTTTCATTCAGTCAGTAGCTTCAATCATTTCTGGACGTTTTTCAATGGCAAAAATCAATGAATATTGTAAATGCACAAACAGTAATTTCTCCGCATTGCAAGGTGCAATTCTGAAATTTTTTGCTTTTTCCTGCTCCTCTTGGCATGATAAAGAAGATTCAAAGAGAGTGAGATGCCAGCTCCTTTCATTCAGTCAGTAGCTTCAAACATTTCTGGACGTTTTTCAGTGGCAAAAATCAATGAATATTGTAAATGCACAAACAGTAATTTCTCCACATTGCAAGGTGCAATTCTGAAATTTTTTGCTTTTTCCTGCTCCTCTTAGCATGATAAAGAAGATTCAAAGAGAGTGAGATGCCAGCTCCTTTCATTCAGTCAGTAGCTTCAAACATTTCTGGTATATGAATAACATGATGTTTTTCAATGACAAAAATCAATGAATATTGTAAATGCACAAACAGTAATTTCTCCGCATTGCAAGGTGCAATTCTGAAATTTTTTGCTTTTTCCTGCTCCTCTTAGCATGATAAAGAGGATTCAAAGAGAGTGAGATGCCAGCTCCTTTCATTCAGTCAGTAGCTTCAAACATTTCAGGACGTTTTTCAATGGCAAATATCAATGAATATTGTAAATGCACAAACAGTAATTTCTCCGCATTGCAAGGTGCAATTCTGAAATTTTTTGCTTTTTCCTGCTCCTCTTGGCATGATAAAGAAGATTCAAAGAGAGTGAGATGCCAGCTCCTTTCATTCAGTCAGTAGCTTCAAACATTTCTGGACGTTTTTCAATGGCAAAAATCAATGAATATTGTAAATGCACAAACAGTAATTTCTCCACATTGCAAGGTGCAATTCTGAAATTTTTTGCTTTTTCCTGCTCCTCTTAGCATGATAAAGAAGATTCAAAGAGAGTGAGATGCCAGCTCCTTTCATTCAGTCAGTAGCTTCAAACATTTCTGGTATATGAATAACATGATGTTTTTCAATGGCAAAAATCAATTAATATTGTAAATGCACAAACAGTAATTTCTCCGCATTGCAAGGTGCAATTCTGAAATTTTTTGCTTTTTCCTGCTCCTCTTAGCATGATAAAGAAGATTCAAAGAGAGTGAGATGCCAGCTCCTTTCATTCAGTCAGTAGCTTCAATCATTTCTGGACGTTTTTCAATGGCAAAAATCAATGAATATTGTAAATGCACAAACAGTAATTTCTCCGCATTGCAAGGTGCAATTCTGAATTTTTTTTCTTTTTCCTGCTCCTCTTAGCATGATAAAGACGATTCAAAGAGAGTGAGATGCCAGCTCCTTTCATTCAGTCAGTAGCTTCAATCATTTCTGGACGTTTTTCAATGGCAAAAATCAATGAATATTGTAAATGCACAAACTAATTTCTCCGCATTGCAAGGTGCAATTCTGAAATTTTATGCTTTTTCCTGCTCCTCTTAGCATGATAAAGAAGATTCAAAGAGAGTGAGATGCCAGCTCCTTTCATTCAGTCAGTAGCTTCAAACATTTCTGGTATATGAATAACATGATGTTTTTCAATGGCAAAAATCAATGAATATTGTAAATGCACAAACAGTAATTTCTCCGCATTGCAAGGTGCAATTCTGAAATTTTTTGCTTTTTCCTGCTCCTCTTAGCATGATAAAGAAGATTCAAAGAGAGTGAGATGCCAGCTCCTTTCATTCAGTCAGTAGCTTCAATCATTTCTGGACGTTTTTCAATGGCAAAAATCAATGAATATTGTAAATGCACAAACAGTAATTTCTCCACATTGCAAGGTGCAATTCTGAAATTTTTTGCTTTTTCCTGCTCCTCTTAGCATGATAAAGAAGATTCAAAGAGAGTGAGATGCCAGCTCCTTTCATTCAGTCAGTAGCTTCAAACATTTCTGGTATATGAATAACATGATGTTTTTCAATGGCAAAAATCAATGAATATTGTAAATGCACAAACAGTAATTTCTCCGCATTGCAAGGTGCAATTCTGAAATTTTTTGCTTTTTCCTGCTCCTCTTAGCATGATAAAGAAGATTCAAAGAGAGTGAGATGCCAGCTCCTTTCATTCAGTCAGTAGCTTCAATCATTTCTGGACGTTTTTCAATGGCAAAAATCAATGAATATTGTAAATGCACAAACAGTAATTTCTCCGCATTGCAAGGTGCAATTCTGAAATTTTTTGCTTTTTCCTGCTCCTCTTAGCATGATAAAGAAGATTCAAAGAGAGTGAGATGCCAGCTCCTTTCATTCAGTCAGTAGCTTCAATCATTTCTGGACGTTTTTCAATGGCAAAAATCAATGAATATTGTAAATGCACAAACAGTAATTTCTCCGCATTGCAAGGTGCAATTCTGAAATTTTTTGCTTTTTCCTGCTCCTCTTAGCATGATAAAGAAGATTCAAAGAGAGTGAGATGCCAGCTCCTTTCATTCAGTCAGTAGCTTCAAACATTTCTGGTATATGAATAACATGATGTTTTTCAATGGCAAAAATCAATGAATATTGTAAATGCACAAACAGTAATTTCTCCGCATTGCAAGGTGCAATTCTGAAATTTTTTGCTTTTTCCTGCTCCTCTTAGCATGATAAAGAAGATTCAAAGAGAGTGAGATGCCAGCTCCTTTCATTCAGTCAGTAGCTTCAATCATTTCTGGACGTTTTTCAATGGCAAAAATCAATGAATATTGTAAATGCACAAACAGTAATTTCTCCGCATTGCAAGGTGCAATTCTGAAATTTTTTGCTTTTTCCTGCTCCTCTTGGCATGATAAAGAAGATTCAAAGAGAGTGAGATGCCAGCTCCTTTCATTCAGTCAGTAGCTTCAAACATTTCTGGACGTTTTTCAGTGGCAAAAATCAATGAATATTGTAAATGCACAAACAGTAATTTCTCCACATTGCAAGGTGCAATTCTGAAATTTTTTGCTTTTTCCTGCTCCTCTTAGCATGATAAAGAAGATTCAAAGAGAGTGAGATGCCAGCTCCTTTCATTCAGTCAGTAGCTTCAAACATTTCTGGTATATGAATAACATGATGTTTTTCAATGACAAAAATCAATGAATATTGTAAATGCACAAACAGTAATTTCTCCGCATTGCAAGGTGCAATTCTGAAATTTTTTGCTTTTTCCTGCTCCTCTTAGCATGATAAAGAGGATTCAAAGAGAGTGAGATGCCAGCTCCTTTCATTCAGTCAGTAGCTTCAAACATTTCAGGACGTTTTTCAATGGCAAATATCAATGAATATTGTAAATGCACAAACAGTAATTTCTCCGCATTGCAAGGTGCAATTCTGAAATTTTTTGCTTTTTCCTGCTCCTCTTGGCATGATAAAGAAGATTCAAAGAGAGTGAGATGCCAGCTCCTTTCATTCAGTCAGTAGCTTCAAACATTTCTGGACGTTTTTCAATGGCAAAAATCAATGAATATTGTAAATGCACAAACAGTAATTTCTCCACATTGCAAGGTGCAATTCTGAAATTTTTTGCTTTTTCCTGCTCCTCTTAGCATGATAAAGAAGATTCAAAGAGAGTGAGATGCCAGCTCCTTTCATTCAGTCAGTAGCTTCAAACATTTCTGGTATATGAATAACATGATGTTTTTCAATGGCAAAAATCAATTAATATTGTAAATGCACAAACAGTAATTTCTCCGCATTGCAAGGTGCAATTCTGAAATTTTTTGCTTTTTCCTGCTCCTCTTAGCATGATAAAGAAGATTCAAAGAGAGTGAGATGCCAGCTCCTTTCATTCAGTCAGTAGCTTCAATCATTTCTGGACGTTTTTCAATGGCAAATATCAATGAATATTGTAAATGCACAAACAGTAATTTCTCCGCATTGCAAGGTGCAATTCTGAAATTTTTTGCTTTTTCCTGCTCCTCTTGGCATGATAAAGAAGATTCAAAGAGAGTGAGATGCCAGCTCCTTTCATTCAGTCAGTAGCTTCAAACATTTCTGGACGTTTTTCAATGGCAAAAATCAATGAATATTGTAAATGCACAAACAGTAATTTCTCCACATTGCAAGGTGCAATTCTGAAATTTTTTGCTTTTTCCTGCTCCTCTTAGCATGATAAAGAAGATTCAAAGAGAGTGAGATGCCAGCTCCTTTCATTCAGTCAGTAGCTTCAAACATTTCTGGTATATGAATAACATGATGTTTTTCAATGGCAAAAATCAATTAATATTGTAAATGCACAAACAGTAATTTCTCCGCATTGCAAGGTGCAATTCTGAAATTTTTTGCTTTTTCCTGCTCCTCTTAGCATGATAAAGAAGATTCAAAGAGAGTGAGATGCCAGCTCCTTTCATTCAGTCAGTAGCTTCAATCATTTCTGGACGTTTTTCAATGGCAAAAATCAATGAATATTGTAAATGCACAAACAGTAATTTCTCCGCATTGCAAGGTGCAATTCTGAATTTTTTTTCTTTTTCCTGCTCCTCTTAGCATGATAAAGACGATTCAAAGAGAGTGAGATGCCAGCTCCTTTCATTCAGTCAGTAGCTTCAATCATTTCTGGACGTTTTTCAATGGCAAAAATCAATGAATATTGTAAATGCACAAACTAATTTCTCCGCATTGCAAGGTGCAATTCTGAAATTTTATGCTTTTTCCTGCTCCTCTTAGCATGATAAAGAAGATTCAAAGAGAGTGAGATGCCAGCTCCTTTCATTCAGTCAGTAGCTTCAAACATTTCTGGTATATGAATAACATGATGTTTTTCAATGGCAAAAATCAATGAATATTGTAAATGCACAAACAGTAATTTCTCCGCATTGCAAGGTGCAATTCTGAAATTTTTTGCTTTTTCCTGCTCCTCTTAGCATGATAAAGAAGATTCAAAGAGAGTGAGATGCCAGCTCCTTTCATTCAGTCAGTAGCTTCAATCATTTCTGGACGTTTTTCAATGGCAAAAATCAATGAATATTGTAAATGCACAAACAGTAATTTCTCCACATTGCAAGGTGCAATTCTGAAATTTTTTGCTTTTTCCTGCTCCTCTTAGCATGATAAAGAAGATTCAAAGAGAGTGAGATGCCAGCTCCTTTCATTCAGTCAGTAGCTTCAAACATTTCTGGTATATGAATAACATGATGTTTTTCAATGGCAAAAATCAATGAATATTGTAAATGCACAAACAGTAATTTCTCCGCATTGCAAGGTGCAATTCTGAAATTTTTTGCTTTTTCCTGCTCCTCTTAGCATGATAAAGAAGATTCAAAGAGAGTGAGATGCCAGCTCCTTTCATTCAGTCAGTAGCTTCAATCATTTCTGGACGTTTTTCAATGGCAAAAATCAATGAATATTGTAAATGCACAAACAGTAATTTCTCCGCATTGCAAGGTGCAATTCTGAAATTTTTTGCTTTTTCCTGCTCCTCTTAGCATGATAAAGAAGATTCAAAGAGAGTGAGATGCCAGCTCCTTTCATTCAGTCAGTAGCTTCAATCATTTCTGGACGTTTTTCAATGGCAAAAATCAATGAATATTGTAAATGCACAAACAGTAATTTCTCCGCATTGCAAGGTGCAATTCTGAAATTTTTTGCTTTTTCCTGCTCCTCTTAGCATGATAAAGAAGATTCAAAGAGAGTGAGATGCCAGCTCCTTTCATTCAGTCAGTAGCTTCAAACATTTCTGGTATATGAATAACATGATGTTTTTCAATGGCAAAAATCAATGAATATTGTAAATGCACAAACAGTAATTTCTCCGCATTGCAAGGTGCAATTCTGAAATTTTTTGCTTTTTCCTGCTCCTCTTAGCATGATAAAGAAGATTCAAAGAGAGTGAGATGCCAGCTCCTTTCATTCAGTCAGTAGCTTCAATCATTTCTGGACGTTTTTCAATGGCAAAAATCAATGAATATTGTAAATGCACAAACAGTAATTTCTCCGCATTGCAAGGTGCAATTCTGAAATTTTTTGCTTTTTCCTGCTCCTCTTGGCATGATAAAGAAGATTCAAAGAGAGTGAGATGCCAGCTCCTTTCATTCAGTCAGTAGCTTCAAACATTTCTGGACGTTTTTCAGTGGCAAAAATCAATGAATATTGTAAATGCACAAACAGTAATTTCTCCACATTGCAAGGTGCAATTCTGAAATTTTTTGCTTTTTCCTGCTCCTCTTAGCATGATAAAGAAGATTCAAAGAGAGTGAGATGCCAGCTCCTTTCATTCAGTCAGTAGCTTCAAACATTTCTGGTATATGAATAACATGATGTTTTTCAATGACAAAAATCAATGAATATTGTAAATGCACAAACAGTAATTTCTCCGCATTGCAAGGTGCAATTCTGAAATTTTTTGCTTTTTCCTGCTCCTCTTAGCATGATAAAGAGGATTCAAAGAGAGTGAGATGCCAGCTCCTTTCATTCAGTCAGTAGCTTCAAACATTTCAGGACGTTTTTCAATGGCAAATATCAATGAATATTGTAAATGCACAAACAGTAATTTCTCCGCATTGCAAGGTGCAATTCTGAAATTTTTTGCTTTTTCCTGCTCCTCTTGGCATGATAAAGAAGATTCAAAGAGAGTGAGATGCCAGCTCCTTTCATTCAGTCAGTAGCTTCAAACATTTCTGGACGTTTTTCAATGGCAAAAATCAATGAATATTGTAAATGCACAAACAGTAATTTCTCCACATTGCAAGGTGCAATTCTGAAATTTTTTGCTTTTTCCTGCTCCTCTTAGCATGATAAAGAAGATTCAAAGAGAGTGAGATGCCAGCTCCTTTCATTCAGTCAGTAGCTTCAAACATTTCTGGTATATGAATAACATGATGTTTATCAATGGCAAAAATCAATTAATATTGTAAATGCACAAACAGTAATTTCTCCGCATTGCAAGGTGCAATTCTGAAATTTTTTGCTTTTTCCTGCTCCTCTTAGCATGATAAAGAAGATTCAAAGAGAGTGAGATGCCAGCTCCTTTCATTCAGTCAGTAGCTTCAATCATTTCTGGACGTTTTTCAATGGCAAAAATCAATGAATATTGTAAATGCACAAACAGTAATTTCTCCGCATTGCAAGGTGCAATTCTGAATTTTTTTTCTTTTTCCTGCTCCTCTTAGCATGATAAAGACGATTCAAAGAGAGTGAGATGCCAGCTCCTTTCATTCAGTCAGTAGCTTCAATCATTTCTGGACGTTTTTCAATGGCAAAAATCAATGAATATTGTAAATGCACAAACTAATTTCTCCGCATTGCAACGTGCAATTCTGAAATTTTATGCTTTTTCCTGCTCCTCTTAGCATGATAAAGAAGATTCAAAGAGAGTGAGATGCCAGCTCCTTTCATTCAGTCAGTAGCTTCAAACATTTCTGGTATATGAATAACATGATGTTTTTCAATGGCAAAAATCAATGAATATTGTAAATGCACAAACAGTAATTTCTCCGCATTGCAAGGTGCAATTCTGAAATTTTTTGCTTTTTCCTGCTCCTCTTAGCATGATAAAGAAGATTCAAAGAGAGTGAGATGCCAGCTCCTTTCATTCAGTCAGTAGCTTCAATCATTTCTGGACGTTTTTCAATGGCAAAAATCAATGAATATTGTAAATGCACAAACAGTAATTTCTCCACATTGCAAGGTGCAATTCTGAAATTTTTTGCTTTTTCCTGCTCCTCTTAGCATGATAAAGAAGATTCAAAGAGAGTGAGATGCCAGCTCCTTTCATTCAGTCAGTAGCTTCAAACATTTCTGGTATATGAATAACATGATGTTTTTCAATGGCAAAAATCAATGAATATTGTAAATGCACAAACAGTAATTTCTCCGCATTGCAAGGTGCAATTCTGAAATTTTTTGCTTTTTCCTGCTCCTCTTAGCATGATAAAGAAGATTCAAAGAGAGTGAGATGCCAGCTCCTTTCATTCAGTCAGTAGCTTCAATCATTTCTGGACGTTTTTCAATGGCAAAAATCAATGAATATTGTAAATGCACAAACAGTAATTTCTCCGCATTGCAAGGTGCAATTCTGAAATTTTTTTCTTTTTCCTGCTCCTCTTAGCATGATAAAGAAGATTCAAAGAGAGTGAGATGCCAGCTCCTTTCATTCAGTCAGTAGCTTCAATCATTTCTGGACGTTTTTCAATGGCAAAAATCAATGAATATTGTAAATGCACAAACTAATTGCTCCGCATTGCAAGGTGCAATTCTGAAATTGTTTGCTTTTTCCTGCTCCTCTTAGCATGATAAAGAAGATTCAAAGAGAGTGAGATGCCAGCTCCTTTCATTCAGTCAGTAGCTTCAAACATTTCTGGTATATGAATAACATGATGTTTTTCAATGGCAAAAATCAATGAATATTGTAAATGCACAAACAGTAATTTCTCCGCATTGCAAGGTGCAATTCTGAAATTTTTTGCTTTTTCCTGCTCCTCTTGGCATGATAAAGAAGATTCAAAGAGAGTGAGATGCCAGCTCCTTTCATTCAGTCAGTAGCTTCAAACATTTCTGGACATTTTTCAATGGCAAAAATCAATGAATATTGTAAATGCACAAACAGTAATTTCTCCACATTGCAAGGTGCAATTCTGAAATTTTTTGCTTTTTCCTGCTCCTCTTAGCATGATAAAGAAGATTCAAAGAGAGTGAGATGCCAGCTCCTTTCATTCAGTCAGTAGCTTCAAACATTTCTGGTATATGAATTACATGATGTTTTTCAATGGCAAAAATCAATGAATATTGTAAATGCACAAACAGTAATTTCTCCGCATTGCAAGGTGCAATTCTGAAATTTTTTGCTTTTTCCTGCTCCTCTTAGCATGATAAAGAAGATTCAAAGAGAGTGAGATGCCAGCTCCTTTCATTCAGTCAGTAGCTTCAAACATTTCTGGTATATGAATAACATGATGTTTTTCAATGGCAAAAATCAATGAATATTGTAAATGCACAAACAGTAATTTCTCCGCATTGCAAGGTGCAATTCTGAAATTTTTTGCTTTTTCCTGCTCCTCTTAGCATGATAAAGAAGATTCAAAGAGAGTGAGATGCCAGCTCCTTTCATTCAGTCAGTAGCTTCAAACATTTCTGGTATATGAATAACATGTTTTTCAATGGCAAAAATCAATGAATATTGTAAATGCACAAACAGTAATTTCTCCGCATTGCAAGGTGCAATTCTGAAATTTTTTGCTTTTTCCTGCTCCTCTTAGCATGATAAAGAAGATTCAAAGAGAGTGAGATGCCAGCTCCTTGCATTCAGTCAGTAGCTTCAATCATTTCTGGACGTTTTTCAATGGCAAAAATCAATGAATATTGTAAATGCACAAACAGTAATTTCTCCGCATTGCAAGGTGCAATTCTGAAATTTTTTGCTTTTTCCTGCTCCTCTTAGCATGATAAAGAAGATTCAAAGAGAGAGAGATGCCAGCTCCTTTCATTCAGTCAGTAGCTTCAAACATTTCTGGTATATGAATAACATGATGTTTTTCAATGGCAAAAATCAATGAATATTGTAAATGCATAAACAGTAATTTCTCCGCATTGCAAGGTGCAATTCTGAAATTTTTTGCTTTTTCCTGCTCCTCTTAGCATGATAAAGAAGATTCAAAGAGAGTGAGATGCCAGCTACTTTCATTCAGTCAGTAGCTTCAAACATTTCTGGTATATGAATAACATGATGTTTTTCAATGGCAAAAATCAATGAATATTGTAAATGCACAAACAGTAATTTCTCCGCATTGCAAGGTGCAATTCTGAAATTTTTTGCTTTTTCCTGCTCCTCTTAGCATTCTAAGAAGATTCAAAGAGAGTGAGATGCCAGCTCCTTTCATTCAGTCAGTAGCTTCAATCATTTCTGGACGTTTTTCAATGGCAAAAATCAATGAATATTGTAAATGCACAAACAGTAATTTCTCCGCATTGCAAGGTGCAATTCTGAAATTTTTTGCTTTTTCCTGCTCCTCTTAGCATGATAAAGAAGATTCAAAGAGAGTGAGATGCCAGCTCCTTTCATTCAGTCAGTAGCTTCAAACATTTCTGGATGTTTTTCAATGGCAAAAATCAATGAATATTGTAAATGCACAAACAGTAATTTCTCCACATTGCAAGGTGCAATTCTGAAATTTTTTGCTTTTTCCTGCTCCTCTTAGCATGATAAAGAAGATTCAAAGAGAGTGAGATGCCAGCTCCTTTCATTCAGTCAGTAGCTTCAAACATTTCTGGTATATGAATAACATGATGTTTTTCAATGGCAAAAATCAATGAATATTGTAAATGCACAAACAGTAATTTCTCCGCATTGCAAGGTGCAATTCTGAAATTTTTTGCTTTTCCTGCTCCTCTTAGCATGATAAAGAAGATTCAAAGAGAGTGAGATGCCAGCTCCTTTCATTCAGTCAGTAGCTTCAATCATTTCTGGACGTTTTTCTATGGCAAAAATCAATGAATATTGTAAATGCACAAACAGTAATTTCTCCGCATTGCAAGGTGCAATTCTGAAATTTTTTTCTTTTTCCTGCTCCTCTTAGCATGATAAAGAAGATTCAAAGAGAGTGAGATGCCAGCTCCTTTCATTCAGTCAGTAGCTTCAATCATTTCTGGACGTTTTTCAATGGCAAAAATCAATGAATATTGTAAATGCACAAACAGTAATTTCTACGCATTGCAAGGTGCAATTCTGAAATTTTTTGCTTTTTCCTGCTCCTCTTAGCATGATAAAGAAGATTCAAAGAGAGTGAGATGCCTACTCCTTTCATTCAGTCAGTAGCTTCAAACATTTCTGGTATATGAATAACATGATGTTTTTCAATGGCAAAAATCAATGAATATTGTAAATGCACAAACAGTAATTTCTCCGCATTGCAAGGTGCAATTCTGAAATTTTTTGCTTTTTCCTGCTCCTCTTAGCATGATAAAGAAGATTCAAAGAGAGTGAGATGCCAGCTCCTTTCATTCAGTCAGTAGCTTCAAACATTTCTGGTATATGAATAACATGATGTTTTTCAATGGCAAAAATCAATGAATATTGTAAATGCACAAACAGTAATTTCTCCGCATTGCAAGGTGCAATTCTGAAATTTTTTGCTTTTTCCTGCTCCTCTTAGCATGATAAAGAAGATTCAAAGAGAGTGAGATGCCAGCTCCTTTCATTCAGTCAGTAGCTTCAGTCATTTCTGGACGTTTTTCAATGGCAAAAATCAATGAATATTGTAAATGCACAAACAGTAATTTCTCCGCATTGCAAGGTGCAATTCTGAAATTTTTTGCTTTTTCCTGCTCCTCTTAACATGATAAAGAAGATTCAAAGAGAGTGAGATGCCAGCTCCTTTCATTCAGTCAGTAGCTTCAAACATTTCTGGTATATGAATAACATGATGTTTTTCAATGGCAAAAATCAATGAATATTGTAAATGCACAAACAGTAATTTCTCCGCATTGCAAGGTGCAATTCTGAAATTTTTTGCTTTTTCCTGCTCCTCTTAGCATGATAAAGAAGATTCAAAGAGAGTGAGATGCCAGCTCCTTTCATTCAGTCAGTAGCTTCAAACATTTCTGGACGTTTTTCAATGGCAAAAATCAATGAATATTGTAAATGCACAAACAGTAATTTCTCCACATTGCAAGGTGCAATTCTGAAATTTTTTGCTTTTTCCTGCTCCTCTTAGCATGATAAAGAAGATTCAAAGAGAGTGAGATGCCAGCTCCTTTCATTCAGTCAGTAGCTTCAAACATTTCTGGTATATGAATAACATGATGTTTTTCAATGGCAAAAATCAATGAATATTGTAAATGCACAAACAGTAATTTCTCCGCATTGCAAGGTGCAATTCTGAAATTTTTTGCTTTTTCCTGCTCCTCTTAGCATGATAAAGAAGATTCAAAGAGAGTGAGATGCCAGCTCCTTTCATTCAGTCAGTAGCTTCAAACATTTCTGGACGTTTTTCAATGGCAAAAATCAATGAATATTGTAAATGCACAAACAGTAATTTCTCCGCATTGGAAGGTGCAATTCTGAAATTTTTTTCTTTTTCCTGCTCCTCTTAGCATGATAAAGAAGATTCAAAGAGAGTGAGACGCCAGCTCCTTTCATTCAGTCAGTAGCTTCAATCATTTCTGGACGTTTTTCAATGGCAAAAATCCATGAATATTGTAAATGCACAAACTAATTTCTCCGCATTGCAAGGTGCAATTCTGAAATTTTTTGCTTTTTCCTGCTCCTCTTAGCATGATAAAGAAGATTCAAAGAGAGTGAGATGCCAGCTCCTTTCATTCAGTCAGTAGCTTCAAACATTTCTGGTATATGAATAACATGTTTTTCAATGGCAAAAATCAATAAATATTGTAAATGCACAAACAGTAATTTCTCCGCATTGCAAGGTGCAATTCTGAAATTTTTTGCTTTTTCCTGCTCCTCTTAGCATGATAAAGAAGATTCAAAGAGAGTGAGATGCCAGCTCCTTGCATTCAGTCAGTAGCTTCAATCATTTCTGGACGTTTTTCAATGGCAAAAATCAATGAATATTGTAAATGCACAAACAGTAATTTCTCCGCATTGCAAGGTGCAATTCTGAAATTTTTTGCTTTTTCCTGCTCCTCTTAGCATGATAAAGAAGATTCAAAGAGAGTGAGATGCCAGCTCCTTTCATTCAGTCAGTAGCTTCAAACATTTCTGGTATATGAATAACATGATGTTTTTCAATGGCAAAAATCAATGAATATTGTAAATGCACAAACAGTAATTTCTCCGCATTGCAAGGTGCAATTCTGAAATTTTTTGCTTTTTCCTGCTCCTCTTAGCATGATAAAGAAGATTCAAAGAGAGTGAGATGCCTACTCCTTTCATTCAGTCAGTAGCTTCAAACATTTCTGGTATATGAATAACATGATGTTTTTCAATGGCAAAAATCAATGAATATTGTAAATGCATAAACAGTAATTTCTCCGCATTGCAAGGTGCAATTCTGAAATTTTTTGCTTTTTCCTGCTCCTCTTAGCATGATAAAGAAGATTCAAAGAGAGTGAGATGCCAGCTACTTTCATTCAGTCAGTAGCTTCAAACATTTCTGGTATATGAATAACATGATGTTTTTCAATGGCAAAAATCAATGAATATTGTAAATGCACAAACAGTAATTTCTCCGCATTGCAAGGTGCAATTCTGAAATTTTTTGCTTTTTCCTGCTCCTCTTAGCATGATAAAGAAGATTCAAAGAGAGTGAGATGCCAGCTCCTTTCATTCAGTCAGTAGCTTCAATCATTTCTGGACGTTTTTCAATGGCAAAAATCAATGAATATTGTAAATGCACAAACAGTAATTTCTCCGCATTGCAAGGTGCAATTCTGAAATTTTTTGCTTTTTCCTGCTCCTCTTAGCATGATAAAGAAGATTCAAATAGAGTGAGATGCCAGCTCCTTTCATTCAGTCAGTAGCTTCAAACATTTCTGGATGTTTTTCAATGGCAAAAATCAATGAATATTGTAAATGCACAAACAGTAATTTCTCCACATTGCAAGGTGCAATTCTGAAATTTTTTGCTTTTTCCTGCTCCTCTTAGCATGATAAAGAAGATTCAAAGAGAGTGAGATGCCAGCTCCTTTCATTCAGTCAGTAGCTTCAAACATTTCTGGTATATGAATAACATGATGTTTTTCAATGGCAAAAATCAATGAATATTGTAAATGCACAAACAGTAATTTCTCCGCATTGCAAGGTGCAATTCTGAAATTTTTTGCTTTTCCTGCTCCTCTTAGCATGATAAAGAAGATTCAAAGAGAGTGAGATGCCAGCTCCTTTCATTCAGTCAGTAGCTTCAATCATTTCTGGACGTTTTTCTATGGCAAAAATCAATGAATATTGTAAATGCACAAACAGTAATTTCTCCGCATTGCAAGGTGCAATTCTGAAATTTTTTTCTTTTTCCTGCTCCTCTTAGCATGATAAAGAAGATTCAAAGAGAGTGAGATGCCAGCTCCTTTCATTCAGTCAGTAGCTTCAATCATTTCTGGACGTTTTTCAATGGCAAAAATCAATGAATATTGTAAATGCACAAACAGTAATTTCTCCGCATTGCAAGGTGCAATTCTGAAATTTTTTGCTTTTTCCTGCTCCTCTTAGCATGATAAAGAAGATTCAAAGAGAGTGAGATGCCAGCTCCTTTCATTCAGTCAGTAGCTTCAGTCATTTCTGGACGTTTTTCAATGGCAAAAATCAATGAATATTGTAAATGCACAAACAGTAATTTCTCCGCATTGCAAGGTGCAATTCTGAAATTTTTTGCTTTTTCCTGCTCCTCTTAACATGATAAAGAAGATTCAAAGAGAGTGAGATGCCAGCTCCTTTCATTCAGTCAGTAGCTTCAAACATTTCTGGTATATGAATAACATGATGTTTTTCAATGGCAAAAATCAATGAATATTGTAAATGCACAAACAGTAATTTCTCCGCATTGCAAGGTGCAATTCTGAAATTTTTTGCTTTTTCCTGCTCCTCTTAGCATGATAAAGAAGATTCAAAGAGAGTGAGATGCCAGCTCCTTTCATTCAGTCAGTAGCTTCAAACATTTCTGGACGTTTTTCAATGGCAAAAATCAATGAATATTGTAAATGCACAAACAGTAATTTCTCCACATTGCAAGGTGCAATTCTGAAATTTTTTGCTTTTTCCTGCTCCTCTTAGCATGATAAAGAAGATTCAAAGAGAGTGAGATGCCAGCTCCTTTCATTCAGTCAGTAGCTTCAAACATTTCTGGTATATGAATAACATGATGTTTTTCAATGGCAAAAATCAATGAATATTGTAAATGCACAAACAGTAATTTCTCCGCATTGCAAGGTGCAATTCTGAAATTTTTTGCTTTTTCCTGCTCCTCTTAGCATGATAAAGAAGATTCAAAGAGAGTGAGATTCCAGCTCCTTTCATTCAGTCAGTAGCTTCAATCATTTCTGGACGTTTTTCAATGGCAAAAATCAATGAATATTGTAAATGCACAAACAGTAATTTCTCCGCATTGGAAGGTGCAATTCTGAAATTTTTTTCTTTTTCCTGCTCCTCTTAGCATGATAAAGAAGATTCAAAGAGAGTGAGACGCCAGCTCCTTTCATTCAGTCAGTAGCTTCAATCATTTCTGGACGTTTTTCAATGGCAAAAATCAATGAATATTGTAAATGCACAAACTAATTTCTCCGCATTGCAAGGTGCAATTCTGAAATTTTTTGCTTTTTCCTGCTCCTCTTAGCATGATAAAGAAGATTCAAAGAGAGTGAGATGCCAGCTCCTTTCATTCAGTCAGTAGCTTCAAACATTTCTGGTATATGAATAACATGTTTTTCAATGGCAAAAATCAATAAATATTGTAAATGCACAAACAGTAATTTCTCCGCATTGCAAGGTGCAATTCTGAAATTTTTTGCTTTTTCCTGCTCCTCTTAGCATGATAAAGAAGATTCAAAGAGAGTGAGATGCCAGCTCCTTGCATTCAGTCAGTAGCTTCAATCATTTCTGGACGTTTTTCAATGGCAAAAATCAATGAATATTGTAAATGCACAAACAGTAATTTCTCCGCATTGCAAGGTGCAATTCTGAAATTTTTTGCTTTTTCCTGCTCCTCTTAGCATGATAAAGAAGATTCAAAGAGAGTGAGATGCCAGCTCCTTTCATTCAGTCAGTAGCTTCAATCATTTCTGGACGTTTTTCAATGGCAAAAATCAATGAATATTGTAAATGCACAAACAGTAATTTCTCCGCATTGGAAGGTGCAATTCTGAAATTTTTTTCTTTTTCCTGCTCCTCTTAGCATGATAAAGAAGATTCAAAGAGAGTGAGACGCCAGCTCCTTTCATTCAGTCAGTAGCTTCAATCATTTCTGGACGTTTTTCAATGGCAAAAATCAATGAATATTGTAAATGCACAAACTAATTTCTCCGCATTGCAAGGTGCAATTCTGAAATTTTTTGCTTTTTCCTGCTCCTCTTAGCATGATAAAGAAGATTCAAAGAGAGTGAGATGCCAGCTCCTTTCATTCAGTCAGTAGCTTCAAACATTTCTGGTATATGAATAACATGTTTTTCAATGGCAAAAATCAATAAATATTGTAAATGCACAAACAGTAATTTCTCCGCATTGCAAGGTGCAATTCTGAAATTTTTTGCTTTTTCCTGCTCCTCTTAGCATGATAAAGAAGATTCAAAGAGAGTGAGATGCCAGCTCCTTGCATTCAGTCAGTAGCTTCAATCATTTCTGGACGTTTTTCAATGGCAAAAATCAATGAATATTGTAAATGCACAAACAGTAATTTCTCCGCATTGCAAGGTGCAATTCTGAAATTTTTTGCTTTTTCCTGCTCCTCTTAGCATGATAAAGAAGATTCAAAGAGAGTGAGATGCCAGCTCCTTTCATTCAGTCAGTAGCTTCAAACATTTCTGGTATATGAATAACATGATGTTTTTCAATGGCAAAAATCAATGAATATTGTAAATGCACAAACAGTAATTTCTCCGCATTGCAAGGTGCAATTCTGAAATTTTTTGCTTTTTCCTGCTCCTCTTAGCATGATAAAGAAGATTCAAAGAGAGTGAGATGCCTACTCCTTTCATTCAGTCAGTAGCTTCAAACATTTCTGGTATATGAATAACATGATGTTTTTCAATGGCAAAAATCAATGAATATTGTAAATGCACAAACAGTAATTTCTCCGCATTGCAAGGTGCAATTCTGAAATTTTTTGCTTTTTCCTGCTCCTCTTAGCATGATAAAGAAGATTCAAAGAGAGTGAGATGCCAGCTCCTTTCATTCAGTCAGTAGCTTCAGTCATTTCTGGACGTTTTTCAATGGCAAAAATCAATGAATATTGTAAATGCACAAACAGTAATTTCTCCGCATTGCAAGGTGCAATTCTGAAATTTTTTGCTTTTTCCTGCTCCTCTTAGCATGATAAAGAAGATTCAAAGAGAGTGAGATGCCAGCTCCTTTCATTCAGTCAGTAGCTTCAATCATTTCTGGACGTTTTTCAATGGCAAAAATCAATGAATATTGTAAATGCACAAACAGTAATTTCTCCGCATTGCAAGGTGCAATTCTGAAATTTTTTGCTTTTTCCTGCTCCTCTTGGCATGATAAAGAAGATTCAAAGAGAGTGAGATGCCAGCTCCTTTCATTCAGTCAGTAGCTTCAAACATTTCTGGACGTTTTTCAATGGCAAAAATCAATGAATATTGTAAATGCACAAACAGTAATTTCTCCACATTGCAAGGTGCAATTCTGAAATTTTTTGCTTTTTCCTGCTCCTCTTAGCATGATAAAGAAGATTCAAAGAGAGTGAGATGCCAGCTCCTTTCATTCAGTCAGTAGCTTCAAACATTTCTGGTATATGAATAACATGATGTTTTTCAATGGCAAAAATCAATGAATATTGTAAATGCACAAACAGTAATTTCTCCGCATTGCAAGGTGCAATTCTGAAATTTTTTGCTTTTTCCTGCTCCTCTTAGCATGATAAAGAAGATTCAAAGAGAGTGAGATGCCAGCTCCTTTCATTCAGTCAGTAGCTTCAGTCATTTCTGGACGTTTTTCAATGGCAAAAATCAATGAATATTGTAAATGCACAAACAGTAATTTCTCCGCATTGCAAGGTGCAATTCTGAAATTTTTTGCTTTTTCCTGCTCCTCTTAGCATGATAAAGAAGATTCAAAGAGAGTGAGATGCCAGCTCCTTTCATTCAGTCAGTAGCTTCAATCATTTCTGGACGTTTTTCAATGGCAAAAATCAATGAATATTGTAAATGCACAAACAGTAATTTCTCCGCATTGCAAGGTGCAATTCTGAAATTTTTTGCTTTTTCCTGCTCCTCTTGGCATGATAAAGAAGATTCAAAGAGAGTGAGATGCCAGCTCCTTTAATTCAGTCAGTAGCTTCAAACATTTCTGGACGTTTTTCAATGGCAAAAATCAATGAATATTGTAAATGCACAAACAGTAATTTCTCCACATTGCAAGGTGCAATTCTGAAATTTTTTGCTTTTTCCTGCTCCTCTTAGCATGATAAAGAAGATTCAAAGAGAGTGAGATGCCAGCTCCTTTCATTCAGTCAGTAGCTTCAAACATTTCTGGTATATGAATAACATGATGTTTTTCAATGGCAAAAATCAATGAATATTGTAAATGCACAAACAGTAATTTCTCCGCATTGCAAGGTGCAATTCTGAAATTTTTTGCTTTTTCCTGCTCCTCTTAGCATGATAAAGAAGATTCAAAGACAGTGAGATGCCAGCTCCTTTCATTCAGTCAGTAGCTTCAATCATTTCTGGACGTTTTTCAATGGCAAAAATCAATGAATATTGTAAATGCACAAACAGTAATTTCTCCGCATTGCAAGGTGCAATTCTGAAATTTTTTTCTTTTTCCTGCTCCTCTTAGCATGATAAAGAAGATTCAAAGAGAGTGAGACGCCAGCTCCTTTCATTCAGTCAGTAGCTTCATTCATTTCTGGACGTTTTTCAATGGCAAAAATCAATGAATATTGTAAATGCACAAACTAATTTTTCCGCATTGCAAGGTGCAATTCTGAAATTTTTTGCTTTTTCCTGCTCCTCTTAGCATGATAAAGAAGATTCAAAGAGAGTGAGATGCCAGCTCCTTTCATTCAGTCAGTAGCTTCAAACATTTCTGGTATATGAATAACATGTTTTTCAATGGCAAAAATCAATGAATATTGTAAATGCACAAACAGTAATTTCTCCGCATTGCAAGGTGCAATTCTGAAATTTTTTGCTTTTTCCTGCTCCTCTTAGCATGATAAAGAAGATTCAAAGAGAGTGAGATGCCAGCTCCTTGCATTCAGTCAGTAGCTTCAATCATTTCTGGACGTTTTTCAATGGCAAAAATCAATGAATATTGTAAATGCACAAACAGTAATTTCTCCGCATTGCAAGGTGCAATTCTGAATTTTTTTGCTTTTTCCTGCTCCTCTTAGCATGATAAAGAAGATTCAAAGAGAGTGAGATGCCAGCTCCTTTCATTCAGTCAGTAGCTTCAAACATTTCTGGTATATGAATAACATGATGTTTTTCAATGGCAAAAATCAATGAATATTGTAAATGCACAAACAGTAATTTCTCCGCATTGCAAGGTGCAATTCTGAAATTTTTTGCTTTTTCCTGCTCCTCTTAGCATGATAAAGAAGATTCAAAGAGAGTGAGATGCCAGCTCCTTTCATTCAGTCAGTAGCTTCAATCATTTCTGGACGTTTTTCAATGGCAAAAATCAATGAATATTGTAAATGCACAAACAGTAATTTCTCCGCATTGCAAGGTGCAATTCTGAAATTTTTTGCTTTTTCCTGCTCCTCTTAGCATGATAAAGAAGATTCAAAGAGAGTGAGATGCCAGCTCCTTTCATTCAGTCAGTAGCTTCAAACATTTCTGGACGTTTTTCAATGGCAAAAATCAATGAATATTGTAAATGCACAAACAGTAATTTCTCCACATTGCAAGGTGCAATTCTGAAATTTTTTGCTTTTTCCTGCTCCTCTTAGCATGATAAAGAAGATTCAAAGAGAGTGAGATGCCAGCTCCTTTCATTCAGTCAGTAGCTTCAAACATTTCTGGTATATGAATAACATGATGTTTTTCAATGGCAAAAATCAATGAATATTGTAAATGCACAAACAGTAATTTCTCCGCATTGCAAGGTGCAATTCTGAAATTTTTTGCTTTTTCCTGCTCCTCTTAGCATGATAAAGAATATTCAAAGACAGTGAGATGCCAGCTCCTTTCATTCAGTCAGTAGCTTCAATCATTTCTGGACGTTTTTCAATGGCAAAAATCAATGAATATTGTAAATGCACAAACAGTAATTTCTCCGCATTGCAAGGTGCAATTCTGAAATTTTTTTCTTTTTCCTGCTCCTCTTAGCATGATAAAGAAGATTCAAAGAGAGTGAGACGCCAGCTCCTTTCATTCAGTCAGTAGCTTCATTCATTTCTGGACGTTTTTCAATGGCAAAAATAAATGAATATTGTAAATGCACAAACTAATTTCTCCGCATTGCAAGGTGCAATTCTGAAATTTTTTGCTTTTTCCTGCTCCTCTTAGCATGATAAAGAAGATTCAAAGAGAGTGAGATGCCAGCTCCTTTCATTCAGTCAGTAGCTTCAAACATTTCTGGTATATGAATAACATGTTTTTCAATGGCAAAAATCAATGAATATTGTAAATGCACAAACAGTAATTTCTCCGCATTGCAAGGTGCAATTCTGAATTTTTTTGCTTTTTCCTGCTCCTCTTAGCATGATAAAGAAGATTCAAAGAGAGTGAGATGCCAGCTCCTTGCATTCAGTCAGTAGCTTCAATCATTTCTGGACGTTTTTCAATGGCAAAAATCAATGAATATTGTAAATGCACAAACAGTAATTTCTCCGCATTGCAAGGTGCAATTCTGAATTTTTTTGCTTTTTCCTGCTCCTCTTAGCATGATAAAGAAGATTCAAAGAGAGTGAGATGCCAGCTCCTTTCATTCAGTCAGTAGCTTCAAACATTTCTGGTATATGAATAACATGATGTTTTTCAATGGCAAAAATCAATGAATATTGTAAATGCACAAACAGTAATTTCTCCGCATTGCAAGGTGCAGTTCTGAAATTTTTTGCTTTTTCCTGCTCCTCTTAGCATGATAAAGAAGATTCAAAGAGAGTGAGATGCCAGCTCCTTTCATTCAGTCAGTAGCTTCAATCATTTCTGGACGTTTTTCAATGGCAAAAATCAATGAATATTGTAAATGCACAAACAGTAATTTCTCCGCATTGCAAGGTGCAATTCTGAAATTTTTTGCTTTTTCCTGCTCCTCTTAGCATGATAAAGAAGATTCAAAGAGAGTGAGATGCCAGCTCCTTTCATTCAGTCAGTAGCTTCAAACATTTCTGGACGTTTTTCAATGGCAAAAATCAATGAATATTGTAAATGCACAAACAGTAATTTCTCCACATTGCAAGGTGCAATTCTGAAATTTTTTGTTTTTTCCTGCTCCTCTTAGCATGATAAAGAAGATTCAAAGAGAGTGAGATGCCAGCTCCTTTCGTTCAGTCAGTAGCTTCAAACATTTCTGGTATATGAATAACATGATGTTTTTCAATGGCAAAAATCAATGAATATTGTAAATGCACAAACAGTAATTTCTCCGCATTGCAAGGTGCAATTCTGAAATTTTTTGCTTTTTCCTGCTCCTCTTAGCATGATAAAGAAGATTCAAAGAGAGTGAGATGCCAGCTCCTTTCGTTCAGTCAGTAGCTTCAATCATTTCTGGACGTTTTTCTATGGCAAAAATCAATGAATATTGTAAATGCACAAACAGTAATTTCTCCGCATTGCAAGGTGCAATTCTGAAATTTTTTTCTTTTTCCTGCTCCTCTTAGCATGATAAAGAAGATTCAAAGAGAGTGAGATGCCAGCTCCTTTCATTCAGTCAGTAGCTTCAATCATTTCTGGACGTTTTTCAATGGCAAAAATCAATGAATATTGTAAATGCACAAACAGTAATTTTTCCGCATTGCAAGGTGCAATTCTGAAATTTTTTGCTTTTTCCTGCTCCTCTTAGCATGACAAAGAAGATTCAAAGAGAGTGAGATGCCAGCTCCTTTCATTCAGTCAGTAGCTTCAAACATTTCTGGTATATGAATAACATGATGTTTTTCAATGGCAAAAATCAATGAATATTGTAAATGCACAAACAGTAATTTCTCCGCATTGCAAGGTGCAATTCTGAAATTTTTTGCTTTTTGCTGCTCCTCTTAGCATGATAAAGAAGATTCAAAGAGAGTGAGATGCCAGCTCCTTTCATTCAGTCAGTAGCTTCAATCATTTCTGGACGTTTTTCAATGGCAAAAATCAATGAATATTGTAAATGCACAAACAGTAATTTCTCCGCATTGCAAGGTGCAATTCTGAAATTTTTTGCTTTTTGCTGCTCCTCTTAGCATGATAAAGAAGATTCAAAGAGAGTGAGATGCCAGCTCCTTTCATTCAGTCAGTAGCTTCAATCATTTCTGGTATATGAATAACATGTTTTTCAATGGCAAAAATCAATGAATATTGTAAATGCACAAACAGTAATTTCTCCGCATTGCAAGGTGCAATTCTGAAATTTTTTGCTTTTTCCTGCTCCTCTTAGCATGATAAAGAAGATTCAAAGAGAGTGAGATGCCAGCTCCTTTCATTCAGTCAGTAGCTTCAATCATTTCTGGACGTTTTTCAATGGCAAAAATCAATGAATATTGTAAATGCACAAACAGTAATTTCTCCGCATTGCAAGGTGCAATTCTGAAATTTTTTGCTTTTTCCAGCTCCTCTTAGCATGATAAAGAAGATTCAAAGAGAGTGAGATGCCAGCTCCTTTCATTCAGTCAGTAGCTTCAAACATTTCTGGTATATGAATAACATTATGTTTTTCAATGGCAAAAATCAATGAATATTGTAAATGCACAAACAGTAATTTCTCCGCATTGCAAGGTGCAATTCTGAAATTTTTTGCTTTTTCCTGCTCCTCTTAGCATGATAAAGAAGATTCAAAGAGAGTGAGATGCCAGCTCCTTTCATTCAGTCAGTAGCTTCAATCATTTCTGGACGTTTTTCAATGGCAAAAATCAATGAATATTGTCAATGCACAAACAGTAATTTCTCCGCATTGCAAGGTGCAATTCTGAAATTTTTTGCTTTTTCCTGCTCCTCTTAGCATGATAAAGAACATTCAAAGAGAGTGAGATGCCAGCTCCTTTCATTCAGTCAGTAGCTTCAATCATTTCTGGATGTTTTTCAATGGCAAAAATCAATGAATATTGTAAATGCACAAACAGTAATTTCTCCGCATTGCAAGGTGCAATTCTGAAATTTTTTGCTTTTTCCTGCTCCTCTTAGCATGATAAAGAAGATTCAAAGAGAGTGAGATGCCAGCTCCTTTCATTCAGTCAGTAGCTTCAAACATTTCTGGTATATGAATAACATGATGTTTTTCAATGGCAAAAATCAATGAATATTGTAAATGCACAAACAGTAATTTCTCCGCATTGCAAGGTGCAATTCTGAAATTTTTTGCTTTTTCCTGCTCCTCTTAGCATGATAAAGAAGATTCAAAGAGAGTGAGATGCCAGCTCCTTTCATTCAGTCAGTAGCTTCAATCATTTCTGGACGTTTTTCAATTTCAAAAATCAATGAATATTGTAAATGCACAAACAGTAATTTCTCCGCATTGCAAGGTGCAATTCTGAAATTTTTTGCTTTTTCCTGCTTCTCTTAGCATGATAAAGAAGATTCAAAGAGAGTGAGATGCCAGCTCCTTTCATTCAGTCAGTAGCTTCAAACATTTCTGGTATATGAATAACATGATGTTTTTCAATGGCAAAAATCAATGAATATTGTAAATGCGCAAACAGTAATTTCTCCTCATTGCAAGGTGCAATTCTGAAATTTTTTGCTTTTTCCTGCTCCTCTTAGCATGATAAAGAAGATTCAAAGAGAGTGAGATGCCAGCTCCTTTCATTCAGTCAGTAGCTTCAATCATTTCTGGACGTTTTTCAATGGCAAAAATCAATGAATATTGTAAATGCACAAACAGTAATTTCTCCGCATTGCAAGGTGCAATTCTGAAATTTTTTGCTTTTTCCTGCTCCTCTTAGCATGATAAAGAATATTCAAAGAGATTGAGATGCCAGCTCCTTTCATTCAGTCAGTAGCTTCAAACATTTCTGGTATATGAATAACGATGTTTTTCAATGGCAAAAATCAATGAATATTGTAAATGCACAAACAGTAATTTCTCCGCATTGCAAGGTGCAATTCTGAAATTTTTTGCTTTTTCCTGCTCCTCTTAGCATGATAAAGAAAATTCAAAGAGAGTGAGATGCCAGCTCCTTTCATTCAGTCAGTAGCTTCAAACATTTCTGGTATATGAATAACATGATGTTTTTCAATGGCAAAAATCAATGAATATTGTAAATGCACAAACAGTAATTTCTCCGCATTGCAAGGTGCAATTCTGAAATTTTTTGCTTTTTCCTGCTCCTCTTAGCATGATAAAGAAGATTCAAAGAGAGTGAGATGCCAGCTCCTTTCATTCAGTCAGTAGCTTCAATCATTTCTGGACGTTTTTCAATGGCAAAAATCAATGAATATTGTAAATGCACAAACAGTAATTTCTCCACATTGCAAGGTGCAATTCTGAAATTTTTTGCTTTTTCCTGCTCCTCTTAGCATGATAAAGAAGATTCAAAGAGAGTGAGATGCCAGCTCCTTTCATTAAGTCAGTAGCTTCAATCATTTCTGGATGTTTTTCAATGGCAAAAATCTATGAATATTGTAAATGCACAAACAGTAATTTCTCCGCATTGCAAGGTGCAATTCTGAAATTTTTTGCTTTTTCCTGCTCCTCTTAGCATGATAAAGAAGATTCAAAGAGAGTGAGATGCCAGCTCCTTTCATTCAGTCAGTAGCTTCAATCATTTCTGGACGTTTTTCAATGGCAAAATCATTGAATATTGTAAATGCACAAACAGTAATTTCTACGCATTGCAAGGTGCAATTCTGAAATTTTTTGCTTTTTCCTGCTCCTCTTAGCATGATAAAGAAGATTCAAAGAGAGTGAGATGCCAGCTCCTTTCATTCAGTCAGTAGCTTCAATCATTTCTGGTATATGAATAACATGATGTTTTTCAATGGCAAAAATCAATGAATATTGTAAATGCACAAACAGTAATTTCTCCGCATTGCAAGGTGCAGTTCTGAAATTTTTTGCTTTTTCCTGCTCCTCTTAGCATGATAAAGAAGATTCAAAGAGAGTGAGATGCCAGCTCCTTTCATTCAGTCAGTAGCTTCAATCATTTCTGGACGTTTTTCAATCGCAAAAATCAATGAATATTGTAAATGCACAAACAGTAATTTCTCCGCATTGCAAGGTGCAATTCTGAAATTTTTTGCTTTTTCCTGCTCCTCTTAGCATAATAAAGAAGATTCAAAGAGAGTGAGATGCCAGCTCCTTTCATTCAGTCAGTAGCTTCAATCATTTCTGGACGTTTTTCAATGGCAAAAATCAATGAATATTGTAAATGCACAAACAGTAATTTCTCCGCATTGCAAGGTGCAATTCTGAAATTTTTTGCTTTTTCCTGCTCCTCTTAGCATGACAAAGAAGATTCAAAGAGAGTGAGATGCCAGCTCCTTTCATTCAGTCAGTAGCTTCAAACATTTCTGGTATATGAATAACATGATGTTTTTCAATGGCAAAAATCAATGAATATTGTAAATGCACAAACAGTAATTTCTCCGCATTGCAAGGTGCAATTCTGAAATTTTTTGCTTTTTCCTGCTCCTCTTAGCATGATAAAGAAGATTCAAAGAGAGTGAGATGCCAGCTCCTTTCATTCAGTCAGTAGCTTCAATCATTTCTGGACGTTTTTCAATGGCAAAAATCAATGAATATTGTAAATGCACAAACAGTAATTTCTCCACATTGCAAGGTGCAATTCTGAAATTTTTTGCTTTTTCCTGCTCCTCTTAGCATGATAAAGAAGATTCAAAGAGAGTGAGATGCCAGCTCCTTTCATTCAGTCAGTAGCTTCAATCATTTCTGGACGTTTTTCAATGGCAAAAATCTATGAATATTGTAAATGCACAAACAGTAATTTCTCCGCATTGCAAGGTGCAATTCTGAAATTTTTTGCTTTTTCCTGCTCCTCTTAGCATGATAAAGAAGATTCAAAGAGAGTGAGATGCCAGCTCCTTTCATTCAGTCAGTAGCTTCAATCATTTCTGGACGTTTTTCAATGGCAAAATCATTGAATATTGTAAATGCACAAACAGTAATTTCTCCGCATTGCAAGGTGCAATTCTGAAATTTTTTGCTTTTTCCTGCTCCTCTTAGCATGATAAAGAAGATTCAAAGAGAGTGAGATGCCAGCTCCTTTCATTCAGTCAGTAGCTTCAATCATTTCTGGACGTTTTTCAATTTCAAAAATCAATGAATATTGTAAATGCACAAACAGTAATTTCTCCGCATTGCAAGGTGCAATTCTGAAATTTTTTGCTTTTTCCTGCTTCTCTTAGCATGATAAAGAAGATTCAAAGAGAGTGAGATGCCAGCTCCTTTCATTCAGTCAGTAGCTTCAAACATTTCTGGTATATGAATAACATGATGTTTTTCAATGGCAAAAATCAATGAATATTGTAAATGCGCAAACAGTAATTTCTCCTCATTGCAAGGTGCAATTCTGAAATTTTTTGCTTTTTCCTGCTTCTCTTAGCATGATAAAGAAGATTCAAAGAGAGTGAGATGCCAGCTCCTTTCATTCAGTCAGTAGCTTCAATCATTTCTGGACGTTTTTCAATGGCAAAAATCAATGAATATTGTAAATGCACAAACAGTAATTTCTCCGCATTGCAAGGTGCAATTCTGAAATTTTTTGCTTTTTCCTGCTCCTCTTAGCATGATAAAGAATATTCAAAGAGATTGAGATGCCAGCTCCTTTCATTCAGTCAGTAGCTTCAAACATTTCTGGTATATGAATAACGATGTTTTTCAATGGCAAAAATCAATGAATATTGTAAATGCACAAACAGTAATTTCTCCGCATTGCAAGGTGCAATTCTGAAATTTTTTGCTTTTTCCTGCTCCTCTTAGCATGATAAAGAAAATTCAAAGAGAGTGAGATGCCAGCTCCTTTCATTCAGTCAGTAGCTTCAAACATTTCTGGTATATGAATAACATGATGTTTTTCAATGGCAAAAATCAATGAATATTGTAAATGCACAAACAGTAATTTCTCCGCATTGCAAGGTGCAATTCTGAAATTTTTTGCTTTTTCCTGCTCCTCTTAGCATGATAAAGAAGATTCAAAGAGAGTGAGATGCCAGCTCCTTTCATTCAGTCAGTAGCTTCAATCATTTCTGGACGTTTTTCAATGGCAAAAATCAATGAATATTGTAAATGCACAAACAGTAATTTCTCCACATTGCAAGGTGCAATTCTGAAATTTTTTGCTTTTTCCTGCTCCTCTTAGCATGATAAAGAAGATTCAAAGAGAGTGAGATGCCAGCTCCTTTCATTAAGTCAGTAGCTTCAATCATTTCTGGATGTTTTTCAATGGCAAAAATCTATGAATATTGTAAATGCACAAACAGTAATTTCTCCGCATTGCAAGGTGCAATTCTGAAATTTTTTGCTTTTTCCTGCTCCTCTTAGCATGATAAAGAAGATTCAAAGAGAGTGAGATGCCAGCTCCTTTCATTCAGTCAGTAGCTTCAATCATTTCTGGACGTTTTTCAATGGCAAAATCATTGAATATTGTAAATGCACAAACAGTAATTTCTACGCATTGCAAGGTGCAATTCTGAAATTTTTTGCTTTTTCCTGCTCCTCTTAGCATGATAAAGAAGATTCAAAGAGAGTGAGATGCCAGCTCCTTTCATTCAGTCAGTAGCTTCAATCATTTCTGGTATATGAATAACATGATGTTTTTCAATGGCAAAAATCAATGAATATTGTAAATGCACAAACAGTAATTTCTCCGCATTGCAAGGTGCAGTTCTGAAATTTTTTGCTTTTTCCTGCTCCTCTTAGCATGATAAAGAAGATTCAAAGAGAGTGAGATGCCAGCTCCTTTCATTCAGTCAGTAGCTTCAATCATTTCTGGACGTTTTTCAATCGCAAAAATCAATGAATATTGTAAATGCACAAACAGTAATTTCTCCGCATTGCAAGGTGCAATTCTGAAATTTTTTGCTTTTTCCTGCTCCTCTTAGCATAATAAAGAAGATTCAAAGAGAGTGAGATGCCAGCTCCTTTCATTCAGTCAGTAGCTTCAATCATTTCTGGACGTTTTTCAATGGCAAAAATCAATGAATATTGTAAATGCACAAACAGTAATTTCTCCGCATTGCAAGGTGCAATTCTGAAATTTTTTGCTTTTTCCTGCTCCTCTTAGCATGACAAAGAAGATTCAAAGAGAGTGAGATGCCAGCTCCTTTCATTCAGTCAGTAGCTTCAAACATTTCTGGTATATGAATAACATGATGTTTTTCAATGGCAAAAATCAATGAATATTGTAAATGCACAAACAGTAATTTCTCCGCATTGCAAGGTGCAATTCTGAAATTTTTTGCTTTTTCCTGCTCCTCTTAGCATGATAAAGAAGATTCAAAGAGAGTGAGATGCCAGCTCCTTTCATTCAGTCAGTAGCTTCAATCATTTCTGGACGTTTTTCAATGGCAAAAATCAATGAATATTGTAAATGCACAAACAGTAATTTCTCCACATTGCAAGGTGCAATTCTGAAATTTTTTGCTTTTTCCTGCTCCTCTTAGCATGATAAAGAAGATTCAAAGAGAGTGAGATGCCAGCTCCTTTCATTCAGTCAGTAGCTTCAATCATTTCTGGACGTTTTTCAATGGCAAAAATCTATGAATATTGTAAATGCACAAACAGTAATTTCTCCGCATTGCAAGGTGCAATTCTGAAATTTTTTGCTTTTTCCTGCTCCTCTTAGCATGATAAAGAAGATTCAAAGAGAGTGAGATGCCAGCTCCTTTCATTCAGTCAGTAGCTTCAATCATTTCTGGACGTTTTTCAATGGCAAAATCATTGAATATTGTAAATGCACAAACAGTAATTTCTCCGCATTGCAAGGTGCAATTCTGAAATTTTTTGCTTTTTCCTGCTCCTCTTAGCATGATAAAGAAGATTCAAAGAGAGTGAGATGCCAGCTCCTTTCATTCAGTCAGTAGCTTCAATCATTTCTGGTATATGAATAACATGATGTTTTTCAATGGCAAAAATCAATGAATATTGTAAATGCACAAACAGTAATTTCTCCGCATTGCAAGGTGCAGTTCTGAAATTTTTTGCTTTTTCCTGCTCCTCTTAGCATGATAAAGAAGATTCAAAGAGAGTGAGATGCCAAGCTCCTTTCATTCAGTCAGTAGCTTCAATCATTTCTGGACGTTTTTCAATGGCAAAAATCAATGAATATTGTAAATGCACAAACTAATTTCTCCGCATTGCAAGGTGCAATTCTGAAATTTTTTGCTTTTTCCTGCTCCTCTTAGCATGATAAGCAAGATTCAAAGAGAGTGAGATGCCAGCTCCTTTCATTCAGTCAGTAGCTTCAAACATTTCTGGTATATGAATAACATGATGTTTTTCAATGGCAAAAATCAATGAATATTGTAAATGCACAAACAGTAATTTCTCCGCATTGCAAGGTGCAATTCTGAAATTTTTTGCTTTTTCCTGCTCCTCTTAGCATGATAAAGAAGATTCAAAGAGAGTGAGATGCCAGCTCCTTTCATTCAGTCAGTAGCTTCAATCATTTCTGGACGTTTTTCAATCGCAAAAATCAATGAATATTGTAAATGTACAAACAGTAATTTCTCCGCATTGCAAGGTGCAATTCTGAAATTTTTTGCTTTTTCCTGCTCCTCTTAGCATAATAAAGAAGATTCAAAGAGAGTGAGATGCCAGCTCCTTTCATTCAGTCAGTAGCTTCAATCATTTCTGGACGTTTTTCAATGGCAAAAATCAATGAATATTGTAAATGCACAAACAGTAATTTCTCCGCATTGCAAGGTGCAATTCTGAAATTTTTTGCTTTTTCCTGCTCCTCTTAGCATGACATAGAAGATTCAAAGAGAGTGAGATGCCAGCTCCTTTCATTCAGTCAGTAGCTTCAAACATTTCTGGTATATGAATAACATGATGTTTTTCAATGGCAAAAATCAATGAATATTGTAAATGCACAAACAGTAATTTCTCCGCATTGCAAGGTGCAATTCTGAAATTTTTTGCTTTTTCCTGCTCCTCTTAGCATGATAAAGAAGATTCAAAGAGAGTGAGATGCCAGCTCCTTTCATTCAGTCAGTAGCTTCAATCATTTCTGGACGTTTTTCAATGGCAAAAATCAATGAATATTGTAAATGCACAAACAGTAATTTCTCCACATTGCAAGGTGCAATTCTGAAATTTTTTGCTTTTTCCTGCTCCTCTTAGCATGATAAAGAAGATTCAAAGAGAGTGAGATGCCAGCTCCTTTCATTCAGTCAGTAGCTTCAATCATTTCTGGACGTTTTTCAATCGCAAAAATCAATGAATATTGTAAATGTACAAACAGTAATTTCTCCGAATTGCAAGGTGCAATTCTGAAATTTTTTGCTTTTTCCTGCTCCTCTTAGCATAATAAAGAAGATTCAAAGAGAGTGAGATGCCAGCTCCTTTCATTCAGTCAGTAGCTTCAATCATTTCTGGACGTTTTTCAATGGCAAAAATCAATGAATATTGTAAATGCACAAACAGTAATTTCTCCGCATTGCAAGGTGCAATTCTGAAATTTTTTGCTTTTTCCTGCTCCTCTTAGCATGACATAGAAGATTCAAAGAGAGTGAGATGCCAGCTCCTTTCATTCAGTCAGTAGCTTCAAACATTTCTGGTATATGAATAACATGATGTTTTTCAATGGCAAAAATCAATGAATATTGTAAATGCACAAACAGTAATTTCTCCGCATTGCAAGGTGCAATTCTGAAATTTTTTGCTTTTTCCTGCTCCTCTTAGCATGATAAAGAAGATTCAAAGAGAGTGAGATGCCAGCTCCTTTCATTCAGTCAGTAGCTTCAATCATTTCTGGACGTTTTTCAATGGCAAAAATCAATGAATATTGTAAATGCACAAACAGTAATTTCTCCACATTGCAAGGTGCAATTCTGAAATTTTTTGCTTTTTCCTGCTCCTCTTAGCATGATAAAGAAGATTCAAAGAGAGTGAGATGCCAGCTCCTTTCATTCAGTCAGTAGCTTCAATCATTTCTGGACGTTTTTCAATGGCAAAAATCAATGAATATTGTAAATGCACAAACAGTAATTTCTCCGCATTGCAAGGTGCAATTCTGAAATTTTTTGCTTTTTCCTGCTCCTCTTAGCATGATAAAGAAGATTCAAAGAGAGTGAGATGCCAGCTCCTTTCATTCAGTCAGTAGCTTCAATCATTTCTGGACGTTTTTCAATGGCAAAATCATTGAATATTGTAAATGCACAAACAGTAATTTCTCCGCATTGCAAGGTGCAATTCTGAAATTTTTTGCTTTTTCCTGCTCCTCTTAGCATGATAAAGAAGATTCAAAGAGAGTGAGATGCCGGCTCCTTTCATTCAGTCAGTAGCTTCAATCATTTCTGGTATATGAATAACATGATGTTTTTCAATGGCAAAAATCAATGAATATTGTAAATGCACAAACAGTAATTTCTCCGCATTGCAAGGTGCAATTCTGAAATTTTTTGCTTTTTCCTGCTCCTCTTAGCATGATAAAGAAGATTCAAAGAGAGTGAGATGCCAGCTCCTTTCATTCAGTCAGTAGCTTCAATCATTACTGGACGTTTTTCAATGGGAAAAATCAATGAATATTGTAAATGCACAAACTAATTTCTCCGCATTGCAAGGTGCAATTCTGAAATTTTTTGCTTTTTCCTGCTCCTCTTAGCATGATAAACAAGATTCAAAGAGAGTGAGATGCCAGCTCCTTTCATTCAGTCAGTAGCTTCAAACATTTCTGGTAAATGAATAACATGATGTTTTTCAATGGCAAAAATCAATGAATATTGTAAATGCACAAACAGTAATTTCTCCGCATTGCAAGGTGCAATTCTGAAATTTTTTGCTTTTTCCTGCTCCTCTTAGCATGATAAGCAAGATTCAAAGAGAGTGAGATGCCAGCTCCTTTCATTCAGTCAGTAGCTTCAAACATTTCTGGTATATGAATAACATGATGTTTTTCAATGGCAAAAATCAATGAATATTGTAAATGCACAAACAGTAATTTCTCCCCATTCCAAGGTGCAATTCTGAAATTTTTTGCTTTTTCCTGCTCCTCTTAGCATGATAAAGAAGATTCAAAGAGAGTGAGATGCCAGCTCCTTTCATTCAGTCAGTAGCTTCAATCATTACTGGACGTTTTTCAATCGCAAAAATCAATGAATATTGTAAATGCACAAACAGTAATTTCTCCGCATTGCAAGGTGCAATTCTGAAATTTTTTGCTTTTTCCTGCTCCTCTTAGCATGATAAAGAAGATTCAAAGACATTGAGATGCCAGCTCCTTTCATTCAGTCAGTAGCTTCAAACATTTCTGGTATATGAATAACGATGTTTTTCAATGGCAAAAATCAATGAATATTGTAAATGCACAAACAGTAATTTCTCCGCATTGCAAGGTGCAATTCTGAAATTTTTTGCTTTTTCCTGCTCCTGTTAGCATAATAAAGAAGATTCAAAGAGAGTGAGATGCCAGCTCCTTTCATTCAGTCAGTAGCTTCAATCATTTCTGGACGTTTTTCAATGGCAAAAATCAATGAATATTGTAAATGCACAAACAGTAATTTCTCCGCATTGCAAGGTGCAATTTTGAAATTTTTTGCTTTTTCCTGCTCCTCTTAGCATGATAAAGAAGATTCAAAGAGAGTGAGATGCCAGCTCCTTTCATTCAGTCAGTAGCTTCAAACATTTCTGGTATATGAATAACATGATGTTTTTCAATGTCAAAAATCAATGAATATTGTAAATGCACAAACAGTAATTTCTCCGCATTGCAAGGTGCAATTCTGAAATTTTTTGCTTTTTCCTGCTCCTCTTAGCATGATAAAGAAGATTCAAAGAGAGTGAGATGCCAGCTCCTTTCATTCAGTCAGTAGCTTCAATCATTTCTGGACGTTTTTCAATGGCAAAAATCAATGAATATTGTAAATGCACAAACAGTAATTTCTCCACATTGCAAGGTGCAATTCTGAAATTTTTTACTTTTTCCTGCTCCTCTTAGCATGATAAAGGAGATTCAAAGAGAGTGAGATGCCAGCTCCTTTCATTCAGTCAGTAGCTTCAATCATTTCTGGACGTTTTTCAATGGCAAAAATCTATGAATATTGTAAATGCACAAACAGTAATTTCTCCGCATTGCAAGGTGCAATTCTGAAATTTTTTGCTTTTTCCTGCTCCTCTTAGCATGATAAAGAAGATTCAAAGGGAGTGAGATGCCAGCTCCTTTCATTCAGTCAGTAGCTTCAAACATTTCTGCTATATGAATAACATGATGTTTTTCAATGGCAAAAATCAATGAATATTGTAAATGCACAAACAGTAATTTCTCCGCATTGCAAGGTGCAATTCTGAAATTTTTTGCTTTTTCCTGCTCCTCTTAGCATGATAAAGAAGATTCAAAGAGAGTGAGATGCCAGCTCCTTTCATTCAGTCAGTAGCTTCAATCATTTCTGGACGTTTTTCAATGGCAAAAATCAATGAATATTGTAAATGCACAAACTAATTTCTCCGCATTGCAAGGTGCAATTCTGAAATTTTTTGCTTTTTCCTGCTCCTCTTAGCATGATAAACAAGATTCAAAGAGAGTGAGATGCCAGCTCCTTTCATTCAGTCAGTAGCTTCAAACATTTCTGGTAAATGAATAACATGATGTTTTTCAATGGCAAAAATCAATGAATATTGTAAATGCACAAACAGTAATTTCTCCGCATTGCAAGGTGCAATTCTGAAATTTTTTGCTTTTTCCTGCTCCTCTTAGCATGATAAGCAAGATTCAAAGAGAGTGAGATGCCAGCTCCTTTCATTCAGTCAGTAGCTTCAAACATTTCTGG
Source organism: Phyllobates terribilis (assembly GCF_046119375.1). Lineage (NCBI taxonomy): Eukaryota > Metazoa > Chordata > Amphibia > Anura > Dendrobatidae > Phyllobates > Phyllobates terribilis. The sequence continues at coordinate 881,257 of NW_027363227.1, forward strand.
TATATGAATAACATGATGTTTTTCAATGGCAAAAATCAATGAATATTGTAAATGCACAAACAGTAATTTCTCCGCATTGCAAGGTGCAATTCTGAAATTTTTTGCTTTTTCCTGCTCCTCTTAGCATGATAAAGAAGATTCAAAGAGAGTGAGATGCCAGCTCCTTTCATTCAGTCAGTAGCTTCAATCATTACTGGACGTTTTTCAATCGCAAAAATCAATGAATATTGTAAATGCACAAACAGTAATTTCTCCGCATTGCAAGGTGCAATTCTGAAATTTTTTGCTTTTTCCTGCTCCTCTTAGCATGATAAAGAAGATTCAAAGAGATTGAGATGCCTACTCCTTTCATTCAGTCAGTAGCTTCAAACATTTCTGGTATATGAATAACATGATGTTTTTCAATGGCAAAAATCAATGAATATTGTAAATGCACAAACAGTAATTTCTCCGCATTGCAAGGTGCAATTCTGAAATTTTTTGCTTTTTCCTGCTCCTCTTAGCATGATAAAGAAGATTCAAAGAGAGTGAGATGCCAGCTCCTTTCATTCAGTCAGTAGCTTCAAACATTTCTGGTATATGAATAACATGATGTTTTTCAATGGCAAAAATCAATGAATATTGTAAATGCACAAACAGTAATTTCTCCGCATTGCAAGGTGCAATTCTGAAATTTTTTGCTTTTTCCTGCTCCTCTTAGCATGATAAAGAAGATTCAAAGAGAGTGAGATGCCAGCTCCTTTCATTCAGTCAGTAGCTTCAGTCATTTCTGGACGTTTTTCAATGGCAAAAATCAATGAATATTGTAAATGCACAAACAGTAATTTCTCCGCATTGCAAGGTGCAATTCTGAAATTTTTTGCTTTTTCCTGCTCCTCTTAGCATGATAAAGAAGATTCAAAGAGAGTGAGATGCCAGCTCCTTTCATTCAGTCAGTAGCTTCAAACATTTCTGGTATATGAATAACATGATGTTTTTCAATGGCAAAAATCAATGAATATTGTAAATGCACAAACAGTAATTTCTCCGCATTGCAAGGTGCAATTCTGAAATTTTTTGCTTTTTCCTGCTCCTCTTAGCATGATAAAGAAGATTCAAAGAGAGTGAGATGCCAGCTCCTTTCATTCAGTCAGTAGCTTCAATCATTTCTGGACGTTTTTCAATGGCAAAAATCAATGAATATTGTAAATGCACAAACAGTAATTTCTCCGCATTGCAAGGTGCAATTCTGAAATTTTTTGCTTTTTCCTGCTCCTCTTAGCATGATAAAGAAGATTCAAAGAGAGTGAGATGCCAGCTCCTTTCATTCAGTCAGTAGCTTCAATCATTTCTGGACGTTTTTCAATGGCAAAAATCAATGAATATTGTAAATGCACAAACAGTAATTTCTCCGCATTGCAAGGTGCAATTCTGAAATTTTTTGCTTTTTCCTGCTCCTCTTAGCATGATAAAGAAGATTCAAAGAGAGTGAGATACCAGCTCCTTTCATTCAGTCAGTAGCTTCAATCATTTCTGGACGTTTTTCAATGGCAAAAATCAATGAATATTGTAAATGCACAAACAGTAATTTCTCCGCATTGCAAGGTGAAATTCTGAAATTTTTTGCTTTTTCCTGCTCCTCTTAGCACGATAAAGAAGATTCAAAGAGAGTGAGATGCCAGCTCCTTTCATTCAGTCAGTAGCTTCAAACATTTCTGGTATATGAATAACATGATGTTTTTCAATGGCAAAAATCAATGAATATTGTAAATGCACAAACAGTAATTTCTCCGCATTGCAAGGTGCAATTCTGAAATTTTTTGCTTTTTCCTGCTCCTCTTAGCATGATAAAGAAGATTCAAAGAGAGTGAGATGCCAGCTCCTTTCATTCAGTCAGTAGCTTCAAACATTTCTGGTATATGAATAACATGTTTTTCAATGGCAAAAATCAATGAATATTGTAAATGCACAAACAGTAATTTCTCCGCATTGCAAGGTGCAATTCTGAAATTTTTTGCTTTTTCCTGCTCCTCTTAACATGATAAAGAAGATTCAAAGAGAGTGAGATGCCAGCTCCTTTCATTCAGTCAGTAGCTTCAAACATTTCTGGTATATGAATAACATGTTTTTCAATGGCAAAAATCAATGAATATTGTAAATGCACAAACAGTAATTTCTCCGCATTGCAAGGTGCAATTCTGAAATTTTTTGCTTTTTCCTGCTCCACTTAGCATGATAAAGAAGATTCAAAGAGAGTGAGATGCCAGCTCCTTTCATTCAGTCAGTAGCTTCAATCATTTCTGGACGTTTTTCAATGGCAAAAATCAATGAATATTGTAAATGCACAAACAGTAATTTTTCCGCATTGCAAGGTGCAATTCTGAATTTTTTTGCTTTTTCCTGCTCCTCTTAGCATGATAAAGAAGATTCAAAGAGAGTGAGATGCCAGCTCCTTTCATTCAGTCAGTAGCTTCAATCATTTCTGGACGTTTTTCAATGGCAAAAATCAATGAATATTGTAAATGCACAAACAGTAATTTCTCCGCATTGCAAGGTGCAATTCTGAAATTTTTTGCTTTTTCCTGCTCCTCTTAGCATGATAAAGAAGATTCAAAGAGAGTGAGATTCCAGCTCCTTTCATTCAGTCAGTAGCTTCAAACATTTCTGGTATATGAATAACATGATGTTTTTCAATGGCAAAAATCAGTGAATATTGTAAATGCACAAACAGTAATTTCTCCGCATTGCAAGGTGCAATTCTGAAATTTTTTGCTTTTTCCTGCTCCTCTTAGCATGATAAAGAAGATTCAAAGAGAGTGAGATGCCAGCTCCTTTCATTCAGTCAGTAGCTTCAAACATTTCTGGTATATGAATAACATGATGTTTTTCAATGGCAAAAATCAATGAATATTGTAAATGCACAAACAGTAATTTCTCCGCATTGCAAGGTGCAATTCTGAAATTTTTTGCTTTTTCCTGCTCCTCTTAGCATGATAAAGAAGATTCAAAGAGAGTGAGATGCCAGCTCCTTTCATTCAGTCAGTAGCTTCAAACATTTCTGGTATATGAATAACATGTTTTTCAATGGCAAAAATCAATGAATATTGTAAATGCACAAACAGTAATTTCTCCGCATTGCAAGGTGCAATTCTGAAATTTTTTGCTTTTTCCTGCTCCTCTTAACATGATAAAGAAGATTCAAAGAGAGTGAGATGCCAGCTCCTTTCATTCAGTCAGTAGCTTCAAACATTTCTGGTATATGAATAACATGTTTTTCAATGGCAAAAATCTATGAATATTGTAAATGCACAAACAGTAATTTCTCCGCATTGCAAGGTGCAATTCTGAAATTTTTTGCTTTTTCCTGCTCCACTTAGCATGATAAAGAAGATTCAAAGAGAGTGAGATGCCAGCTCCTTTCATTCAGTCAGTAGCTTCAATATTTCTGGACGTTTTTCAATGGCAAAAATCAATGAATATTGTAAATGCACAAACAGTAATTTTTCCGCATTGCAAGGTGCAATTCTGAAATTTTTTGCTTTTTCCTGCTCCTCTTAGCATGATAAAGAATATTCAAAGAGAGTGAGATGCCAGCTCCTTTCATTCAGTCAGTAGCTTCAATCATTTCTGGACGTTTTTCAATGGCAAAAATCAATGAATATTGTAAATGCACAAACAGTAATTTCTCCGCATTGCAAGGTGCAATTCTGAAATTTTTTGCTTTTTCCTGCTCCTCTTAGCATGATAAAGAAGATTCAAAGAGAGTGAGATGCCAGCTCCTTTCATTCAGTCAGTAGTTTCAATCATTTCTGGACGTTTTTCAATGGCAAAAATCAATGAATATTGTAAATGCACAAACAGTAATTTCTCCGCATTGCAAGGTGCAATTCTGAAATTTTTTGCTTTTTCCTGCTCCTCTTAGCATGATAAAGAAGATTCAAAGAGAGTGAGATGCCAGCTCCTTTCATTCAGTCAGTAGCTTCAAACATTTCTGGTATATGAATAACATGATGTTTTTCAATGGCAAAAATCAATGAATATTGTAAATGCACAAACAGTAATTTCTCCGCATTGCAAGGTGCAATTCTGAAATTTTTTGCTTTTTCCTGCTCCTCTTAGCATGATAAAGAAGATTCAAAGAGAGTGAGATGCCAGCTCCTTTCATTCAGTCAGTAGCTTCAATCATTTCTGGACGTTTTTCAATGGCAAAAATCAATGAATATTGTAAATGCACAAACAGTAATTTCTCCGCATTGCAAGGTGAAATTCTGAAATGTTTTGCTTTTTCCTGCTCCTCTTAGCACTATAAAGAAGATTCAAAGAGAGTGAGATGCCAGCTCCTTTCATTCAGTCAGTAGCTTCAAACATTTCTGGTATATGAATAACATGTTTTTCAATGGCAAAAATCAATGAATATTGTAAATGCACAAACAGTAATTTCTCCGCATTGCAAGGTGCAATTCTGAAATTTTTTGCTTTTTCCTGCTCCTCTTAACATGATAAAGAAGATTCAAAGAGAGTGAGATGCCAGCTCCTTTCATTCAGTCAGTAGCTTCAAACATTTCTGGTATATGAATAACATGTTTTTCAATGGCAAAAATCAATGAATATTGTAAATGCACAAACAGTAATTTCTCCGCATTGCAAGGTGCAATTCTGAAATTTTTTGCTTTTTCCTGCTCCACTTAGCATGATAAAGAAGATTCAAAGAGAGTGAGATGCCAGCTCCTTTCATTCAGTCAGTAGCTTCAATCATTTCTGGACGTTTTTCAATGGCAAAAATCAATGAATATTGTAAATGCACAAACAGTAATTTTTCCGCATTGCAAGGTGCAATTCTGAAATTTTTTGCTTTTTCCTGCTCCTCTTAGCATGACAAAGAAGATTCAAAGAGAGTGAGATGCCAGCTCCTTTCATTCAGTCAGTAGCTTCAAACATTTCTGGTATATGAATAACATGTTTTTCAATGGCAAAAATCAATGAATATTGTAAATGCACAAACAGTAATTTCTCCGCATTGCAAGGTGCAATTCTGAAATTTTTTGCTTTTTCCTGCTCCTCTTAGCATGATAAAGAAGATTCAAAGAGAGTGAGATGCCAGCTCCTTTCATTCAGTCAGTAGCTTCAATCATTTCTGGGCATTTTTCAATGGCAAAAATCAATGAATATTGTAAATGCACAAACAGTAATTTCTCCGCATTGCAAGGTGCAATTCTGAAATTTTTTGCTTTTTCCTGCTCCTCTTAGCATGATAAAGAAGATTCAAAGAGAGTGAGATGCCAGCTCCTTTCATTCAGTCAGGAGCTTCAAACATTTCTGGTATATGAATAACATGATGTTTTTCAATGGCAAAAATCAATGAATATTGTAAATGCACAAACAGTAATTTCTCCGCATTGCAAGGTGCAATTCTGAAATTTTTTGCTTTTTCCTGCTCCTCTTAGCATGATAAAGAAGATTCAAAGAGAGTGAGATGCCAGCTCCTTTCATTCAGTCAGTAGCTTCAATCATTTCTGGACGTTTTTCAATGGCAAAAATCAATGAATATTGTCAATGCACAAACAGTAATTTCTCCGCATTGCAAGGTGCAATTCTGAAATTTTTTGCTTTTTGCTGCTCCTCTTAGCATGATAAAGAAGATTCAAAGAGAGTGAGATGCCAGCTCCTTTCATTCAGTCAGTAGCTTCAATCATTTCTGGACGTTTTTCAATGGCAAAAATCAATGAATATTGTAAATGCACAAACAGTAATTTCTCCGCATTGCAAGGTGCAATTCTGAAATTTTTTGCTTTTTGCTGCTCCTCTTAGCATGATAAAGAAGATTCAAAGAGAGTGAGATGCCAGCTCCTTTCATTCAGTCAGTAGCTTCAATCATTTCTGGTATATGAATAACATGTTTTTCAATGGCAAAAATCAATGAATATTGTAAATGCACAAACAGTAATTTCTCCGCATTGCAAGGTGCAATTCTGAAATTTTTTGCTTTTTCCTGCTCCTCTTAGCATGATAAAGAAGATTCAAAGAGAGTGAGATGCCAGCTCCTTTCATTCAGTCAGTAGCTTCAATCATTTCTGGATGTTTTTCAATGGCAAAAATCAATGAATATTGTCAATGCACAAACAGTAATTTCTCCGCATTGCAAGGTGCAATTCTGAAATTTTTTGCTTTTTCCTGCTCCTCTTAGCATGATAAAGAAGATTCAAAGAGAGTGAGATGCCAGCTCCTTTCATTCAGTCAGTAGCTTCAATCATTTCTGGATGTTTTTCAATGGCAAAAATCAATGAATATTGTAAATGCACAAACAGTAATTTCTCCGCATTGCAAGGTGCAATTCTGAAATTTTTTGCTTTTTCCTGCTCCTCTTAGCATGATAAAGAAGATTCAAAGAGAGTGAGATGCCAGCTCCTTTCATTCAGTCAGTAGCTTCAAACATTTCTGGTATATGAATAACATGATGTTTTTCAATGGCAAAAATCAATGAATATTGTAAATGCACAAACAGTAATTTCTCCGCATTGCAAGGTGCAATTCTGAAATTTTTTGCTTTTTCCTGCTCCTCTTAGCATGATAAAGAAGATTCAAAGAGAGTGAGATGCCAGCTCCTTTCATTCAGTCAGTAGCTTCAATCATTTCTGGATGTTTTTCAATGGCAAAAATCAATGAATATTGTCAATGCACAAACAGTAATTTCTCCGCATTGCAAGGTGCAATTCTGAAATTTTTTGCTTTTTCCTGCTCCTCTTAGCATGATAAAGAAGATTCAAAGAGAGTGAGATGCCAGCTCCTTTCATTCAGTCAGTAGCTTCAATCATTTCTGGATGTTTTTCAATGGCAAAAATCAATGAATATTGTAAATGCACAAACAGTAATTTCTCCGCATTGCAAGGTGCAATTCTGAAATTTTTTGCTTTTTCCTGCTCCTCTTAGCATGATAAAGAAGATTCAAAGAGAGTGAGATGCCAGCTCCTTTCATTCAGTCAGTAGCTTCAAACATTTCTGGTATATGAATAACATGATGTTTTTCAATGGCAAAAATCAATGAATATTGTAAATGCACAAACAGTAATTTCTCCGCATTGCAAGGTGCAATTCTGAAATTTTTTGCTTTTTCCTGCTCCTCTTAGCATGATAAAGAAGATTCAAAGAGAGTGAGATGCCAGCTCCTTTCATTCAGTCAGTAGCTTCAATCATTTCTGGACGTTTTTCAATGGCAAAAATCAATGAATATTGTAAATGCACAAACAGTAATTTCTCCGCATTGCAAGGTGCAATTCTGAAATTTTTTGCTTTTTCCTGCTTCTCTTAGCATGATAAAGAAGATTCAAAGAGAGTGAGATGCCAGCTCCTTTCATTCAGTCAGTAGCTTCAAACATTTCTGGTATATGAATAACATGATGTTTTTCAATGGCAAAAATCAATGAATATTGTAAATGCGCAAACAGTAATTTCTCCGCATTGCAAGGTGCAATTCTGAAATTTTTTGCTTTTTCCTGCTCCTCTTAGCATGATAAAGAAGATTCAAAGAGAGTGAGATGCCAGCTCCTTTCATTCAGTCAGTAGCTTCAATCATTTCTGGACGTTTTTTAATGGCAAAAATCAATGAATATTGTAAATGCACAAACAGTAATTTCTCCGCATTGCAAGGTGCAATTCTGAAATTTTTTGCTTTTTCCTGCTCCTCTTAGCATGATAAAGAAGATTCAAAGAGATTGAGATGCCAGCTCCTTTCATTCAGTCAGTAGCTTCAAACATTTCTGGTATATGAATAACGATGTTTTTCAATGGCAAAAATCAATGAATATTGTAAATGCACAAACAGTAATTTCTCTGCATTGCAAGGTGCAATTCTGAAATTTTTTGCTTTTTCCTGCTCCTCTTAGCATGATAAAGAAGATTCAAAGAGAGTGAGATGCCAGCTCCTTTCATTCAGTCAGTAGCTTCAAACATTTCTGCTATATGAATAACATGTTTTTCAATGGCAAAAATCAATGAATATTGTAAATGCACAAACAGTAATTTCTCCGCATTGCAAGGTGCAATTCTGAAATTTTTTGCTTTTTCCTGCTCCTCTTAGCATAATAAAGAAGATTCAAAGAGAGTGATATGCCAGCTCCTTTCATTCAGTCAGTAGCTTCAATCATTTCTGGACGTTTTTCAATGGCAAAAATCAATGAATATTGTAAATGCACAAACAGTAATTTCTCCGCATTGCAAGGTGCAATTCTGAAATTTTTTGCTTTTTCCTGCTCCTCTTAGCATGACAAAGAAGATTCAAAGAGAGTGAGATGCCAGCTCCTTTCATTCAGTCAGTAGCTTCAAACATTTCTGGTATATGAATAACATGATGTTTTTCAATGGCAAAAATCAATGAATATTGTAAATGCACAAACAGTAATTTCTCCGCATTGCAAGGTGCAATTCTGAAATTTTTTGCTTTTTCCTGCTCCTCTTAGCATGATAAAGAAGATTCAAAGAGAGTGAGATGCCAGCTCCTTTCATTCAGTCAGTAGCTTCAAACATTTCTGGTATATGAATAACATGTTTTTCAATGGCAAAAATCAATGAATATTGTAAATGCACAAACAGTAATTTCTCCGCATTGCAAGGTGCAATTCTGAAATTTTTTGCTTTTTCCTGCTCCTCTTAGCATAATAAAGAAGATTCAAAGAGAGTGATATGCCAGCTCCTTTCATTCAGTCAGTAGCTTCAATCATTTCTGGACGTTTTTCAATGGCAAAAATCAATGAATATTGTAAATGCACAAACAGTAATTTCTCCGCATTGCAAGGTGCAATTCTGAAATTTTTTGCTTTTTCCTGCTCCTCTTAGCATGACAAAGAAGATTCAAAGAGAGTGAGATGCCAGCTCCTTTCATTCAGTCAGTAGCTTCAAACATTTCTGGTATATGAATAACATGATGTTTTTCAATGGCAAAAATCAATGAATATTGTAAATGCACAAACAGTAATTTCTCCGCATTGCAAGGTGCAATTCTGAAATTTTTTGCATTTCCTGCTCCTCTTAGCATGATAAAGAAGATTCAAAGAGAGTGAGATGCCAGCTCCTTTCATTCAGTCAGTAGCTTCAATCATTTCTGGACGTTTTTCAATGGCAAAAATCTATGAATATTGTAAATGCACAAACAGTAATTTCTCCGCATTGCAAGGTGCAATTCTGAAATTTTTTGCTTTTTCCTGCTCCTCTTAGCATGATAGAGAAGATTCAAAGAGAGTGAGATGCCAGCTCCTTTCATTCAGTCAGTAGCTTCAATCATTTCTGGACGTTTTTCAATGGCAAAATCATTGAATATTGTAAATGCACAAACCGTAATTTCTCCGCATTGCAAGGTGCAATTCTGAAATTTTTTGCTTTTTCCTGCTCCTCTTAGCATGATAAAGAAGATTCAAAGAGAGTGAGATGCCAGCTCCTTTCATTCAGTCAGTAGCTTCAATCATTTCTGGTATATGAATAACATGATGTTTTTCAATGGCAAAAATCAATGAATATTGTAAATGCACAAACAGTAATTTCTCCGCATTGCAAGGTGCAATTCTGAAATTTTTTGCTTTTTCCTGCTCCTCTTAGCATGATAAAGAAGATTCAAAGAGAGTGAGATGCCAGCTCCTTTCATTCAGTCAGTAGCTTCAATCATTTCTGGACGTTTTTCAATGGCAAAAATCAATGAATATTGTAAATGCACAAACTAATTTCTCCGCATTGCAAGGTGCAATTCTGAAATTTTTTGCTTTTTCCTGCTCCTCTTAGCATGATAAAGAAGATTCAAAGAGAGTGAGATGCCAGCTCCTTTCATTCAGTCAGTAGCTTCAATCATTTCTGGACGTTTTTCAATGGCAAAAATCAATGAATATTGTAAATGCACAAACAGTAATTTCTCCGCATTGCAAGGTGCAATTCTGAAATTTTTTGCTTTTTCCTGCTTCTCTTAGCATGATAAAGAAGATTCAAAGAGAGTGAGATGCCAGCTCCTTTCATTCAGTCAGTAGCTTCAAACATTTCTGGTATATGAATAACATGATGTTTTTCAATGGCAAAAATCAATGAATATTGTAAATGCGCAAACAGTAATTTCTCCGCATTGCAAGGTGCAATTCTGAAATTTTTTGCTTTTTCCTGCTCCTCTTAGCATGATAAAGAAGATTCAAAGAGAGTGAGATGCCAGCTCCTTTCATTCAGTCAGTAGCTTCAATCATTTCTGGACGTTTTTTAATGGCAAAAATCAATGAATATTGTAAATGCACAAACAGTAATTTCTCCGCATTGCAAGGTGCAATTCTGAAATTTTTTGCTTTTTCCTGCTCCTTTTAGCATGATAAAGAAGATTCAAAGAGATTGAGATGCCAGCTCCTTTCATTCAGTCAGTAGCTTCAAACATTTCTGGTATATGAATAACGATGTTTTTCAATGGCAAAAATCAATGAATATTGTAAATGCACAAACAGTAATTTCTCCGCATTGCAAGGTGAAATTCTGAAATTTTTTGCTTTTTCCTGCTCCTCTTAGCATGATAAAGAAGATTCAAAGAGAGTGAGATGCCAGCTCCTTTCATTCAGTCAGTAGCTTCAAACATTTCTGGTATATGAATAACATGTTTTTCAATGGCAAAAATCAATGAATATTGTAAATGCACAAACAGTAATTTCTCCGCATTGCAAGGTGCAATTCTGAAATTTTTTGCTTTTTCCTGCTCCTCTTAGCATAATAAAGAAGATTCAAAGAGAGTGAGATGCCAGCTCCTTTCATTCAATCAGTAGCTTCAATCATTTCTGGACGTTTTTCAATGGCAAAAATCAATGAATATTGTAAATGCACAAACAGTAATTTCTCCGCATTGCAAGGTGCAATTCTGAAATTTTTTGCTTTTTCCTGCTCCTCTTAGCATGACAAAGAAGATTCAAAGAGAGTGAGATGCCAGCTCCTTTCATTCAGTCAGTAGTTCAAACATTTCTGGTATATGAATAACATGATGTTTTTCAATGGCAAAAATCAATGAATATTGTAAATGCTCAAACAGTAATTTCTCCGCATTGCAAGGTGCAATTCTGAAATTTTTTGCTTTTTCCTGCTCCTCTTAGCATGATAAAGAAGATTCAAAGAGAGTGAGATGCCAGCTCCTTTCATTCAGTCAGTAGCTTCAATCATTTCTGGACGTTTTTCAATGGCAAAAATCAATGAATATTGTAAATGCACAAACAGTAATTTCTCCGCATTGCAAGGTGCAATTCTGAAATTTTTTGCTTTTTCCTGCTCCTCTTAGCATGACAAAGAAGATTCAAAGAGAGTGAGATGCCAGCTCCTTTCATTCAGTCAGTAGCTTCAAACATTTCTGGTATATGAATAACATGATGTTTTTCAATGGCAAAAATCAATGAATATTGTAAATGCACAAACAGTAATTTCTCCGCATTGCAAGGTGCAATTCTGAAATTTTTTGCTTTTTCCTGCTCCTCTTAGCATGATAAAGAAGATTCAAAGAGAGTGAGATGCCAGCTCCTTTCATTCAGTCAGTAGCTTCAATCATTTCTGGACGTTTTTCAATGGCAAAAATCAATGAATATTGTAAATGCACAAACAGTAATTTCTCCACATTGCAAGGTGCAATTCTGAAATTTTTTGCTTTTTCCTGCTCCTCTTAGCATGATAAAGAAGATTCAAAGAGTGTGAGATGCCAGCTCCTTTCATTCAGTCAGTAGCTTCAATCATTTCTGGACGTTTTTCAATGGCAAAAATCTATGAATATTGTAAATGCACAAACAGTAATTTCTCCGCATTGCAAGGTGCAATTCTGAAATTTTTTGCTTTTTCCTGCTCCTCTTAGCATGATAAAGAAGATTCAAAGAGAGTGAGATGCCAGCTCCTTTCATTCAGTCAGTAGCTTCAATCATTTCTGGACGTTTTTCAATGGAAAAATCATTGAATATTGTAAATGCACAAACAGTAATTTCTTCGCATTGCAAGGTGCAATTCTGAAATTTTTTGCTTTTTCCTGCTCCTCTTAGCATGATAAAGAAGATTCAAAGAGAGTGAGATGCCAGCTCCTTTCATTCAGTCAGTAGCTTCAATCATTTCTGGTATATGAATAACATGATGTTTTTCAATGGCAAAAATCAATGAATATTGTAAATGCACAAACAGTAATTTCTCCGCATTGCAAGGTGCAATTCTGAAATTTTTTGCTTTTTCCTGCTCCTCTTAGCATGATAAAGAAGATTCAAAGAGAGTGAGATGCCAGCTCCTTTCATTCAGTCAGTAGCTTCACTCATTTCTGGACGTTTTTCAATGGCAAAAATCAATGAATATTGTAAATGCACAAACTAATTTCTCCGCATTGCAAGGTGCAATTCTGAAATTTTTTGCTTTTTCCTGCTCCTCTTAGCATGATAAAGAAGATTCAAAGAGAGTGAGATGCCAGCTCCTTTCATTCAGTCAGTAGCTTCAATCATTTCTGGACGTTTTTCAATGGCAAAAATCAATGAATATTGTAAATGCACAAACAGTAATTTCTCCGCATTGCAAGGTGCAATTCTGAAATTTTTTGCTTTTTCCTGCTTCTCTTAGCATGATAAAGAAGATTCAAAGAGAGTGAGATGCCAGCTCCTTTCATTCAGTCAGTAGCTTCAAACATTTCTGGTATATGAATAACATGATGTTTTTCAATGGCAAAAATCAATGAATATTGTAAATGCGCAAACAGTAATTTCTCCGCATTGCAAGGTGCAATTCTGAAATTTTTTGCTTTTTCCTGCTCCTCTTAGCATGATAAAGAAGATTCAAAGAGAGTGAGATGCCAGCTCCTTTCATTCAGTCAGTAGCTTCAATCATTTCTGGACGTTTTTTAATGGCAAAAATCAATGAATATTGTAAATGCACAAACAGTAATTTCTCCGCATTGCAAGGTGCAATTCTGAAATTTTTTGCTTTTTCCTGCTCCTCTTAGCATGATAAAGAAGATTCAAAGAGATTGAGATGCCAGCTCCTTTCATTCAGTCAGTAGCTTCAAACATTTCTGGTATATGAATAACGATGTTTTTCAATGGCAAAAATCAATGAATATTGTAAATGCACAAACAGTAATTTCTCCGCATTGCAAGGTGCAATTCTGAAATTTTTTGCTTTTTCCTGCTCCTCTTAGCATGATAAAGAAGATTCAAAGAGAGTGAGATGCCAGCTCCTTTCATTCAGTCAGTAGCTTCAAACATTTCTGGTATATGAATAACATGTTTTTCAATGGCAAAAATCAATGAATATTGTAAATGCACAAACAGTAATTTCTCTGCATTGCAAGGTGCAATTCTGAAATTTTTTGCTTTTTCCTGCTCCTCTTAGCATAATAAAGAAGATTCAAAGAGAGTGAGATGCCAGCTCCTTTCATTCAGTCAGTAGCTTCAATCATTTCTGGACGTTTTTCAATGGCAAAAATCAATGAATATTGTAAATGCACAAACAGTAATTTCTCCGCATTGCAAGGTGCAATTCTGAAATTTTTTGCTTTTTCCTGCTCCTCTTAGCATGATAAAGAAGATTCAAAGAGAGTGAGATGCCAGCTCCTTTCATTCAGTCAGTAGCTTCAATCATTTCTGGACGTTTTTCAATGGCAAAAATCAATGAATATTGTAAATGCACAAACAGTAATTTCTCCGCATTGCAAGGTGCAATTCTGAAATTTTTTGCTTTTTCCTGCTCCTCTTAGCATGATAAAGAAGATTCAAAGAGAGTGAGATGCCAGCTCCTTTCATTCAGTCAGTAGCTTCAAACATTTCTGGTATATGAATAACATGATGTTTTTCAATGGCAAAAATCAGTGAATATTGTAAATGCACAAACAGTAATTTCTCCGCATTGCAAGGTGCAATTCTGAAATTTTTTGCTTTTTCCTGCTCCTCTTAGCATGATAAAGAAGATTCAAAGAGAGTGAGATGCCAGCTCCTTTCATTCAGTCAGTAGCTTCAATCATTTCTGGACGTTTTTCAATGGCAAAAATCAATGAATATTGTAAATGCACAAACAATAATTTCTCCACATTGCAAGGTGCAATTCTGAAATTTTTTGCTTTTTCCTGCTCCTCTTAGCATGATAAAGAAGATTCAAAGAGAGTGAGATGCCAGCTCCTTTCATTCAGTCAGTAGCTTCAATCATTTCTGGACGTTTTTCAATGGCAAAAATCAATGAATATTGTAAATGCACAAAGAGTAATTTCTCCGCATTGCAAGGTGCAATTCTGAAATTTTTTGCTTTTTCCTGCTCCTCTTAGCATGATAAAGAAGATTCAAAGAGAGTGAGATGCCAGCTCCTTTCATTCAGTCAGTAGCTTCAAACATTTCTGGTATATGAATAACATGATGTTTTTCAATGGCAAAAATCAGTGAATATTGTAAATGCACAAACAGTAATTTCTCCGCATTGCAAGGTGCAATTCTGAAATTTTTTGCTTTTTCCTGCTCCTCTTAGCATGATAAAGAAGATTCAAAGAGAGTGAGATGCCAGCTCCTTTCATTCAGTCAGTAGCTTCAATCATTTCTGGACGTTTTTCAATGGCAAAAATCAATGAATATTGTAAATGCACAAACAGTAATTTCTCCGCATTGCAATGTGAAATTCTGAAATTTTTTGCTTTTTCCTGCTCCTCTTAGCACGATAAAGAAGATTCAAAGAGAGTGAGATGCCAGCTCCTTTCATTCAGTCAGTAGCTTCAAACATTTCTGGTATATGAATAACATGATGTTTTTCAATGGCAAAAATCAATGAATATTGTAAATGCACAAACAGTAATTTCTCCGCATTGCAAGGTGCAATTCTGAAATTTTTTGCTTTTTCCTGCTCCTCTTAGCATGATAAAGAAGATTCAAAGAGAGTGAGATGCCAGCTCCTTTCATTCAGTCAGTAGCTTCAAACATTTCTGGTATATGAATAACATGTTTTTCAATGGCAAAAATCAATGAATATTGTAAATGCACAAACAGTAATTTCTCCGCATTGCAAGGTGCAATTCTGAAATTTTTTGCTTTTTCCTGCTCCTCTTAACATGATAAAGAAGATTCAAAGAGAGTGAGATGCCAGCTCCTTTCATTCAGTCAGTAGCTTCAAACATTTCTGGTATATGAATAACATGTTTTTCAATGGCAAAAATCAATGAATATTGTAAATGCACAAACAGTAATTTCTCCGCATTGCAAGGTGCAATTCTGAAATTTTTTGCTTTTTCCTGCTCCACTTAGCATGATAAAGAAGATTCAAAGAGAGTGAGATGCCAGCTCCTTTCATTCAGTCAGTAGCTTCAATCATTTCTGGACGTTTTTCAATGGCAAAAATCAATGAATATTGTAAATGCACAAACAGTAATTTTTCCGCATTGCAAGGTGCAATTCTGAAATTTTTTGCTTTTTCCTGCTCCTCTTAGCATGATAAAGAATATTCAAAGAGAGTGAGATGCCAGCTCCTTTCATTCAGTCAGTAGCTTCAATCATTTCTGGACGTTTTTCAATGGCAAAAATCAATGAATATTGTAAATGCACAAACAGTAATTTTTCCGCATTGCAAGGTGCAATTCTGAAATTTTTTGCTTTTTCCTGCTCCTCTTAGCATGATAAAGAAGATTCAAAGAGAGTGAGATGCCAGCTCCTTTCATTCAGTCAGTAGCTTCAATCATTTCTGGACGTTTTTCAATGGCAAAAATCAATGAATATTGTAAATGCACAAACAGTAATTTCTCCGCATTGCAAGGTGCAATTCTGAAATTTTTTGCTTTTTCCTGCTCCTCTTAGCATGATAAAGAAGATTCAAAGAGAGTGAGATGCCAGCTCCTTTCATTCAGTCAGTAGCTTCAAACATTTCTGGTATATGAATAACATGATGTTTTTCAATGGCAAAAATCAATGAATATTGTAAATGCACAAACAGTAATTTCTCCGCATTGCAAGGTGCAATTCTGAAATTTTTTGCTTTTTCCTGCTCCTCTTAGCATGATAAAGAAGATTCAAAGAGAGTGAGATGCCAGCTCCTTTCATTCAGTCAGTAGCTTCAAACATTTCTGGTATATGAATAACATGTTTTTCAATGGCAAAAATCAATGAATATTGTAAATGCACAAACAGTAATTTCTCCGCATTGCAAGGTGCAATTCTGAAATTTTTTGCTTTTTCCTGCTCCTCTTAGCATAATAAAGAAGATTCAAAGAGAGTGAGATGCCAGCTCCTTTCATTCAGTCAGTAGCTTCAATCATTTCTGGACGTTTTTCAATGGCAAAAATCAATGAATATTGTAAATGCACAAACAGTAATTTCTCCGCATTGCAAGGTGCAATTCTGAAATTTTTTGCTTTTTCCTGCTCCTCTTAGCATGACAAAGAAGATTCAAAGAGAGTGAGATGCCAGCTCCTTTCATTCAGTCAGTAGTTCAAACATTTCTGGTATATGAATAACATGATGTTTTTCAATGGCAAAAATCAATGAATATTGTAAATGCACAAACAGTAATTTCTCCGCATTGCAAGGTGCAATTCTGAAATTTTTTGCTTTTTCCTGCTCCTCTTAGCATGACAAAGAAGATTCAAAGAGAGTGAGATGCCAGCTCCTTTCATTCAGTCAGTAGCTTCAAACATTTCTGGTATATGAATAACATGATGTTTTTCAATGGCAAAAATCAATGAATATTGTAAATGCACAAACAGTAATTTCTCCGCATTGCAAGGTGCAATTCTGAAATTTTTTGCTTTTTCCTGCTCCTCTTAGCATGATAAAGAAGATTCAAAGAGAGTGAGATGCCAGCTCCTTTCATTCAGTCAGTAGCTTCAATCATTTCTGGACGTTTTTCAATGGCAAAAATCAATGAATATTGTAAATGCACAAACAGTAATTTCTCCACATTGCAAGGTGCAATTCTGAAATTTTTTGCTTTTTCCTGCTCCTCTTAGCATGATAAAGAAGATTCAAAGAGAGTGAGATGCCAGCTCCTTTCATTCAGTCAGTAGCTTCAATCATTTCTGGACGTTTTTCAATGGCAAAAATCTATGAATATTGTAAATGCACAAACAGTAATTTCTCCGCATTGCAAGATGCAATTCTGAAATTTTTTGCTTTTTCCTGCTCCTCTTAGCATGATAAAGAAGATTCAAAGAGAGTGAGATGCCAGCTCCTTTCATTCAGTCAGTAGCTTCAATCATTTCTGGACGTTTTTCAATGGCAAAATCATTGAATATTGTAAATGCACAAACAGTAATTTCTTCGCATTGCAAGGTGCAATTCTGAAATTTTTTGCTTTTTCCTGCTCCTCTTAGCATGATAAAGAAGATTCAAAGAGAGTGAGATGCCAGCTCCTTTCATTCAGTCCGTAGCTTCAATCATTTCTGGTATATGAATAACATGATGTTTTTCAATGGCAAAAATCAATGAATATTGTAAATGCACAAACAGTAATTTCTCCGCATTGCAAGGTGCAATTCTGAAATTTTTTGCTTTTTCCTGCTCCTCTTAGCATGATAAAGAAGATTCAAAGAGAGTGAGATGCCAGCTCCTTTCATTCAGTCAGTAGCTTCACTCATTTCTGGACGTTTTTCAATGGCAAAAATCAATGAATATTGTAAATGCACAAACTAATTTCTCCGCATTGCAAGGTGCAATTCTGAAATTTTTTGCTTTTTCCTGCTCCTCTTAGCATGATAAAGAAGATTCAAAGAGAGTGAGATGCCAGCTCCTTTCATTCAGTCAGTAGCTTCAATCATTTCTGGACGTTTTTCAATGGCAAAAATAAATGAATATTGTAAATGCACAAACAGTAATTTCTCCGCATTGTAAGGTGCAATTCTGAAATTTTTTGCTTTTTCCTGCTTCTCTTAGCATGATAAAGAAGATTCAAAGAGAGTGAGATGCCAGCTCCTTTCATTCAGTCAGTAGCTTCAAACATTTCTGGTATATGAATAACATGATGTTTTTCAATGGCAAAAATCAATGAATATTGTAAATGCGCAAACAGTAATTTCTCCACATTGCAAGGTGCAATTCTGAAATTTTTTGCTTTTTCCTGCTCCTCTTAGCATGATAAAGAAGATTCAAAGAGAGTGAGATGCCAGCTCCTTTCATTCAGTCAGTAGCTTCAATCATTTCTGGACGTTTTTTAATGGCAAAAATCAATGAATATTGTAAATGCACAAACAGTAATTTCTCCGCATTGCAAGGTGCAATTCTGAAATTTTTTGCTTTTTCCTGCTCCTCTTAGCATGATAAAGAAGATTCAAAGAGATTGAGATGCCAGCTCCTTTCATTCAGTCAGTAGCTTCAAACATTTCTGGTATATGAATAACGATGTTTTTCAATGGCAAAAATCAAATGAATATTGTAAATGCACAAACAGTAATTTCTCCGCATTGCAAGGTGCAATTCTGAAATTTTTTGCTTTTTCCTGCTCCTCTTAGCATGATAAAGAAGATTCAAAGAGAGTGAGATGCCAGCTCCTTTCATTCAGTCAGTAGCTTCAAACATTTCTGGTATATGAATAACATGTTTTTCAATGGCAAAAATCAATGAATATTGTAAATGCACAAACAGTAATTTCTCTGCATTGCAAGGTGCAATTCTGAAATTTTTTGCTTTTTCCTGCTCCTCTTAGCATAATAAAGAAGATTCAAAGAGAGTGAGATGCCAGCTCCTTTCATTCAGTCAGTAGCTTCAATCATTTCTGGACGTTTTTCAATGGCAAAAATCAATGAATATTGTAAATGCACAAACAGTAATTTCTCCGCATTGCAAGGTGCAATTCTGAAATTTTTTGCTTTTTCCTGCTCCTCTTAGCATGATAAAGAAGATTCAAAGAGAGTGAGATGCCAGCTCCTTTCATTCAGTCAGTAGCTTCAATCATTTCTGGACGTTTTTCAATGGCAAAAATCAATGAATATTGTAAATGCACAAACAGTAATTTCTCCGCATTGCAAGGTGCAATTCTGAAATTTTTTGCTTTTTCCTGCTCCTCTTAGCATGATAAAGAAGATTCAAAGAGAGTGAGATGCCAGCTCCTTTCATTCAGTCAGTAGCTTCAAACATTTCTGGTATATGAATAACATGATGTTTTTCAATGGCAAAAATCAGTGAATATTGTAAATGCACAAACAGTAATTTCTCCGCATTGCAAGGTGCAATTCTGAAATTTTTTGCTTTTTCCTGCTCCTCTTAGCATGATAAAGAAGATTCAAAGAGAGTGAGATGCCAGCTCCTTTCATTCAGTCAGTAGCTTCAATCATTTCTGGACGTTTTTCAATGGCAAAAATCAATGAATATTGTAAATGCACAAACAGTAATTTCTCCACATTGCAAGGTGCAATTCTGAAATTTTTTGCTTTTTCCTGCTCCTCTTAGCATGATAAAGAAGATTCAAAGAGAGTGAGATGCCAGCTCCTTTCATTCAGTCAGTAGCTTCAATCATTTCTGGACGTCTTTCAATGGCAAAAATCAATGAATATTGTAAATGCACAAACAGTAATTTCTCCGCATTGCAAGGTGCAATTCTGAAATTTTTTGCTTTTTCCTGCTCCTCTTAGCATGATAAAGAAGATTCAAAGAGAGTGAGATGCCAGCTCCTTTCATTCAGTCAGTAGCTTCAAACATTTCTGGTATATGAATAACATGATGTTTTTCAATGGCAAAAATCAGTGAATATTGTAAATGCACAAACAGTAATTTCTCCGCATTGCAAGGTGCAATTCTGAAATTTTTTGCTTTTTCCTGCTCCTCTTAGCATGATAAAGAAGATTCAAAGAGAGTGAGATGCCAGCTCCTTTCATTCAGTCAGTAGCTTCAATCATTTCTGGACATTTTTCAATGGCAAAAATCAATGAATATTGTAAATGCACAAACAGTAATTTCTCCGCATTGCAAGGTGCAATTCTGAAATTTTTTGCTTTTTCCTGCTCCTCTTAGCATGATAAAGAAGATTCAAAGAGAGTGAGATGCCAGCTCCTTTCATTCAGTCAGGAGCTTCAAACATTTCTGGTATATGAATAACATGATGTTTTTCAATGGCAAAAATCAATGAATATTGTAAATGCACAAACAGTAATTTCTCCGCATTGCAAGGTGCAATTCTGAAATTTTTTGCTTTTTCCTGCTCCTCTTAGCATGATAAAGAAGATTCAAAGAGAGTGAGATGCCAGCTCCTTTCATTCAGTCAGGAGCTTCAAACATTTCTGGTATATGAATAACATGATGTTTTTCAATGGCAAAAATCAATGAATATTGTAAATGCACAAACAGTAATTTCTCCGCATTGCAAGGTGCAATTCTGAAATTTTTTGCTTTTTCCTGCTCCTCTTAGCATGATAAAGAAGATTCAAAGAGAGTGAGATGCCAGCTCCTTTCATTCAGTCAGTAGCTTCAAACATTTCTGGTATATGAATAACATGTTTTTCAATGGCAAAAATCAATGAATATTGTAAATGCACAAACAGTAATTTCTCCGCATTGCAAGGTGCAATTCTGAAATTTTTTGCTTTTTCCTGCTCCACTTAGCATGATAAAGAAGATTCAAAGAGAGTGAGATGCCAGCTCCTTTCATTCAGTCAGTAGCTTCAATCATTTCTGGACGTTTTTCAATGGCAAAAATCAATGAATATTGTAAATGCACAAACAGTAATTTTTCCGCATTGCAAGGTGCAATTCTGAAATTTTTTGCTTTTTCCTGCTCCTCTTAGCATGAGAAAGAATATTCAAAGAGAGTGAGATGCCAGCTCCTTTCATTCAGTCAGTAGCTTCAATCATTTCTGGACGTTTTTCAATGGCAAAAATCAATGAATATTGTAAATGCACAAACAGTAATTTTTCCGCATTGCAAGGTGCAATTCTGAAATTTTTTGCTTTTTCCTGCTCCTCTTAGCATGATAAAGAAGATTCAAAGAGAGTGAGATGCCAGCTCCTTTCATTCAGTCAGTAGCTTCAATCATTTCTGGACGTTTTTCAATGGCAAAAATCAATGAATATTGTAAATGCACAAACAGTAATTTCTCCGCATTGCAAGGTGCAATTCTGAAATTTTTTGCTTTTTCCTGCTCCTCTTAGCATGATAAAGAAGATTCAAAGAGAGTGAGATGCCAGCTCCTTTCATTCAGTCAGTAGCTTCAAACATTTCTGGTATATGAATAACATGATGTTTTTCAATGGCAAAAATCAATGAATATTGTAAATGCACAAACAGTAATTTCTCCGCATTGCAAGGTGCAATTCTGAAATTTTTTGCTTTTTCCTGCTCCTCTTAGCATGATAAAGAAGATTCAAAGAGAGTGAGATGCCAGCTCCTTTCATTCAGTCAGTAGCTTCAATCATTTCTGGACGTTTTTCAATGGCAAAAATCAATGAATATTGTAAATGCACAAACAGTAATTTCTCCGCATTGCAAGGTGAAATTCTGAAATTTTTTGCTTTTTCCTGCTCCTCTTAGCACGATAAAGAAGATTCAAAGAGAGTGAGATGCCAGCTCCTTTCATTCAGTCAGTAGCTTCAAACATTTCTGGTATATGAATAACATGATGTTTTTCAATGGCAAAAATCAATGAATATTGTAAATGCACAAACAGTAATTTCTCCGCATTGCAAGGTGCAATTCTGAAATTTTTTGCTTTTTCCTGCTCCTCTTAGCATGATAAAGAAGATTCAAAGAGAGTGAGATGCCAGCTCCTTTCATTCAGTCAGTAGCTTCAAACATTTCTGGTATATGAATAACATGTTTTTCAATGGCAAAAATCAATGAATATTGTAAATGCACAAACAGTAATTTCTCCGCATTGCAAGGTGCAATTCTGAAATTTTTTGCTTTTTCCTGCTCCTCTTAACATGATAAAGAAGATTCAAAGAGAGTGAGATGCCAGCTCCTTTCATTCAGTCAGTAGCTTCAATCATTTCTGGACGTTTTTCAATGGCAAAAATCAATGAATATTGTAAATGCACAAACAGTAATTTTTCCGCATTGCAAGGTGCAATTCTGAAAATTTTTGCTTTTTCCTGCTCCTCTTAGCATGACAAAGAAGATTCAAAGAGAGTGAGATGCCAGCTCCTTTCATTCAGTCAGTAGCTTCAAACATTTCTGGTATATGAATAACATGATGTTTTTCAATGGCAAAAATCAATGAATATTGTAAATGCACAAACAGTAATTTCTCCGCATTGCAAGGTGCAATTCTGAAATTTTTTGCTTTTTGCTGCTCCTCTTAGCATGATAAAGAAGATTCAAAGAGAGTGATATGCCAGCTCCTTTCATTCAGTCAGTAGCTTCAAACATTTCTGGTATATGAATAACATGTTTTTCAATGGCAAAAATCAATGAATATTGTAAATGCACAAACAGTAATTTCTCCGCATTGCAAGGTGCAATTCTGAAATTTTTTGCTTTTTCCTGCTCCTCTTAGCATGATAAAGAAGATTCAAAGAGAGTGAGATGCCAGCTCCTTTCATTCAGTCAGTAGCTTCAATCATTTCTGGACATTTTTCAATGGCAAAAATCAATGAATATTGTAAATGCACAAACAGTAATTTCTCCGCATTGCAAGGTGCAATTCTGAAATTTTTTGCTTTTTCCTGCTCCTCTTAGCATGATAAAGAAGATTCAAAGAGAGTGAGATGCCAGCTCCTTTCATTCAGTCAGGAGCTTCAAACATTTCTGGTATATGAATAACATGATGTTTTTCAATGGCAAAAATCAATGAATATTGTAAATGCACAAACAGTAATTTCTCCGCATTGCAAGGTGCAATTCTGAAATTTTTTGCTTTTTCCTGCTCCTCTTAGCATGATAAAGAAGATTCAAAGAGAGTGAGATGCCAGCTCCTTTCATTCAGTCAGTAGCTTCAATCATTTCTGGACGTTTTTCAATGGCAAAAATCAATGAATATTGTCAATGCACAAACAGTAATTTCTCCGCATTGCAAGGTGCAATTCTGAAATTTTTTGCTTTTTCCTGCTCCTCTTAACATGATAAAGAAGATTCAAAGAGAGTGAGATGCCAGCTCCTTTCATTCAGTCAGTAGCTTCAAACATTTCTGGTATATGAATAACATGTTTTTCAATGGCAAAAATCAATGAATATTGTAAATGCACAAACAGTAATTTCTCCGCATTGCAAGGTGCAATTCTGAAATTTTTTGCTTTTTCCTGCTCCACTTAGCATGATAAAGAAGATTCAAAGAGAGTGAGATGCCAGCTCCTTTCATTCAGTCAGTAGCTTCAATCATTTCTGGACGTTTTTCAATGGCAAAAATCAATGAATATTGTAAATGCACAAACAGTAATTTTTCCGCATTGCAAGGTGCAATTCTGAAATTTTTTGCTTTTTCCTGCTCCTCTTAGCATGATAAAGAATATTCAAAGAGAGTGAGATGCCAGCTCCTTTCATTCAGTCAGTAGCTTCAATCATTTCTGGACGTTTTTCAATGGCAAAAATCAATGAATATTGTAAATGCACAAACAGTAATTTTTCCGCATTGCAAGGTGCAATTCTGAAATTTTTTGCTTTTTCCTGCTCCTCTTAGCATGATAAAGAAGATTCAAAGAGAGTGAGATGCCAGCTCCTTTCATTCAGTCAGTAGCTTCAATCATTTCTGGACGTTTTTCAATGGCAAAAATCAATGAATATTGTAAATGCACAAACAGTAATTTCTCCGCATTGCAAGGTGCAATTCTGAAATTTTTTGCTTTTTCCTGCTCCTCTTAGCATGATAAAGAAGATTCAAAGAGAGTGAGATGCCAGCTCCTTTCATTCAGTCAGTAGCTTCAAACATTTCTGGTATATGAATAACATGATGTTTTTCAATGGCAAAAATCAATGAATATTGTAAATGCACAAACAGTAATTTCTCCGCATTGCAAGGTGCAATTCTGAAATTTTTTGCTTTTTCCTGCTCCTCTTAGCATGATAAAGAAGATTCAAAGAGAGTGAGATGCCAGCTCCTTTCATTCAGTCAGTAGCTTCAATCATTTCTGGACGTTTTTCAATGGCAAAAATCAATGAATATTGTAAATGCACAAACAGTAATTTCTCCACATTGCAAGGTGAAATTCTGAAATTTTTTGCTTTTTCCTGCTCCTTTAAGCACGATAAAGAAGATTCAAAGAGAGTGAGATGCCAGCTCCTTTCATTCAGTCAGTAGCTTCAAACATTTCTGGTATATGAATAACATGATGTTTTTCAATGGCAAAAATCAATGAATATTGTAAATGCACAAACAGTAATTTCTCCGCATTGCAAGGTGCAATTCTGAAATTTTTTGCTTTTTCCTGCTCCTCTTAGCATGATAAAGAAGATTCAAAGAGAGTGAGATGCCAGCTCCTTTCATTCAGTCAGTAGCTTCAAACATTTCTGGTATATGAATAACATGTTTTTCAATGGCAAAAATCAATGAATATTGTAAATGCACAAACAGTAATTTCTCCGCATTGCAAGGTGCAATTCTGAAATTTTTTGCTTTTTCCTGCTCCTCTTAACATGATAAAGAAGATTCAAAGAGAGTGAGATGCCAGCTCCTTTCATTCAGTCAGTAGCTTCAAACATTTCTGGTATATGAATAACATGTTTTTCAATGGCAAAAATCAATGAATATTGTAAATGCACAAACAGTAATTTCTCCGCATTGCAAGGTGCAATTCTGAAATTTTTTGCTTTTTCCTGCTCCACTTAGCATGATAAAGAAGATTCAAAGAGAGTGAGATGCCAGCTCCTTTCATTCAGTCAGTAGCTTCAATCATTTCTGGACGTTTTTCAATGGCAAAAATCAATGAATATTGTAAATGCACAAACAGTAATTTTTCCGCATTGCAAGGTGCAATTCTGAAATTTTTTGCTTTTTCCTGCTCCTCTTAGCATGACAAAGAAGATTCAAAGAGAGTGAGATGCCAGCTCCTTTCATTCAGTCAGTAGCTTCAAACATTTCTGGTATATGAATAACATGATGTTTTTCAATGGCAAAAATCAATGAATATTGTAAATGCACAAACAGTAATTTCTCCGCATTGCAAGGTGCAATTCTGAAATTTTTTGCTTTTTGCTGCTCCTCTTAGCATGATAAAGAAGATTCAAAGAGAGTGATATGCCAGCTCCTTTCATTCAGTCAGTAGCTTCAAACATTTCTGGTATATGAATAACATGTTTTTCAATGGCAAAAATCAATGAATATTGTAAATGCACAAACAGTAATTTCTCCGCATTGCAAGGTGCAATTCTGAAATTTTTTGCTTTTTCCTGCTCCTCTTAGCATGATAAAGAAGATTCAAAGAGAGTGAGATGCCAGCTCCTTTCATTCAGTCAGTAGCTTCAATCATTTCTGGACATTTTTCAATGGCAAAAATCAATGAATATTGTAAATGCACAAACAGTAATTTCTCCGCATTGCAAGGTGCAATTCTGAAATTTTTTGCTTTTTCCTGCTCCTCTTAGCATGATAAAGAAGATTCAAAGAGAGTGAGATGCCAGCTCCTTTCATTCAGTCAGGAGCTTCAAACATTTCTGGTATATGAATAACATGATGTTTTTCAATGGCAAAAATCAATGAATATTGTAAATGCACAAACAGTAATTTCTCCGCATTGCAAGGTGCAATTCTGAAATTTTTTGCTTTTTCCTGCTCCTCTTAGCATGATAAAGAAGATTCAATGAGAGTGAGATGCCAGCTCTTTTCATTCAGTCAGTAGCTTCAATCATTTCTGGACGTTTTTCAATGGCAAAAATCAATGAATATTGTCAATGCACAAACAGTAATTTCTCCGCATTGCAAGGTGCAATTCTGAAATTTTTTGCTTTTTCCTGCTCCTCTTAGCATGATAAAGAAGATTCAAAGAGAGTGAGATGCCAGCTCCTTTCATTCAGTCAGTAGCTTCAATCATTTCTGGACGTTTTTCAATGGCAAAAATCAATGAATATTGTAAATGCACAAACAGTAATTTCTCCGCATTGCAAGGTGCAATTCTGAAATTTTTTGCTTTTTGCTGCTCCTCTTAGCATGATAAAGAAGATTCAAAGAGAGTGAGATGCCAGCTCCTTTCATTCAGTCAGTAGCTTCAATCATTTCTGGTATATGAATAACATGTTTTTCAATGGCAAAAATCAATGAATATTGTAAATGCACAAACAGTAATTTCTCCGCATTGCAAGGTGCAATTCTGAAATTTTTTGCTTTTTCCTGCTCCTCTTAGCACGATAAAGAAGATTCAAAGAGAGTGAGATGCCAGCTCCTTTCATTCAGTCAGTAGCTTCAATCATTTCTGGACGTTTTTCAATGGCAAAAATCAATGAATATTGTAAATGCACAAACAGTAATTTCTCCGCATTGCAAGGTGCAATTCTGAAATTTTTGCTTTTTCCTGCTCCTCTTAGCATGATAAAGAAGATTCAAAGAGAGTGAGATGCCAGCTCCTTTCATTCAGTCAGTAGCTTCAAACATTTCTGGTATATGAATAACATGATGTTTTTCAATGGCAAAAATCAATGAATATTGTAAATGCACAAACAGTAATTTCTCCGCATTGCAAGGTGCAAATCTGAAATTTTTTGCTTTTTCCTGCTTCTCTTAGCATGATAAAGAAGATTCAAAGAGAGTGAGATGCCAGCTCCTTTCATTCAGTCAGTAGCTTCAATCATTTCTGGACGTTTTTCAATGGCAAAAATCAATGAATATTGTCAATGCACAAACAGTAATTTCTCCGCATTGCAAGGTGCAATTCTGAAATTTTTTGCTTTTTCCTGCTCCTCTTAGCATGATAAAGAAGATTCAAAGAGAGTGAGATGCCAGCTCCTTTCATTCAGTCAGTAGCTTCAATCATTTCTGGACGTTTTTCAATGGCAAAAATCAATGAATATTGTAAATGCACAAACAGTAATTTCTCCGCATTGCAAGGTGCAATTCTGAAATTTTTTGCTTTTTCCTGCTTCTCTTAGCATGATAAAGAAGATTCAAAGAGAGTGAGATGCCAGCTCCTTTCATTCAGTCAGTAGCTTCAAACATTTCTGGTATATGAATAACATGATGTTTTTCAATGGCAAAAATCAATGAATATTGTAAATGCGCAAACAGTAATTTCTCCGCATTGCAAGGTGCAATTCTGAAATTTTTTGCTTTTTCCTGCTCCTCTTAGCATGATAAAGAAGATTCAAAGAGAGTGAGATGCCAGCTCCTTTCATTCAGTCAGTAGCTTCAATCATTTCTGGACGTTTTTTAATGGCAAAAATCAATGAATATTGTAAATGCACAAACAGTAATTTCTCCGCATTGCAAGGTGCAATTCTGAAATTTTTTGCTTTTTCCTGCTCCTCTTAGCATGATAAAGAAGATTCAAAGAGAGTGAGATGCCAGCTCCTTTCATTCAGTCAGTAGCTTCAAACATTTCTGGTATATGAATAACATGTTTTTCAATGGCAAAAATCAATGAATATTGTAAATGCACAAACAGTATTTTCTCCGCATTGCAAGGTGCAATTCTGAAATTTTTTGCTTTTTCCTGCTCCTCTTAGCATAATAAAGAAGATTCAAAGAGAGTGATATGCCAGCTCCTTTCATTCAGTCAGTAGCTTCAATCATTTCTGGACGTTTTTCAATGGCAAAAATCAATGAATATTGTAAATGCACAAACAGTAATTTCTCCGCATTGCAAGGTGCAATTCTGAAATTTTTTGCTTTTTCCTGCTCCTCTTAGCATGACAAAGAAGATTCAAAGAGAGTGAGATGCCAGCTCCTTTCATTCAGTCAGTAGCTTCAAACATTTCTGGTATATGAATAACATGATGTTTTTCAATGGCAAAAATCAATGAATATTGTAAATGCACAAACAGTAATTTCTCCGCATTGCAAGGTGCAATTCTGAAATTTTTTGCTTTTTCCTGCTCCTCTTAGCATGATAAAGAAGATTCAAAGAGAGTGAGATGCCAGCTCCTTTCATTCAGTCAGTAGCTTCAATCATTTCTGGACGTTTTTCAATGGCAAAAATCAATGAATATTGTAAATGCACAAACAGTAATTTCTCCACATTGCAAGGTGCAATTCTGAAATTTTTTGCTTTTTCCTGCTCCTCTTAGCATGATAAAGAAGATTCAAAGAGAGTGAGATGCCAGCTCCTTTCATTCTGTCAGTAGCTTCAATCATTTCTGGACGTTTTTCAATGGCAAAAATCTATGAATATTGTAAATGCACAAACAGTAATTTCTCCGCATTGCAAGGTGCAATTCTGAAATTTTTTGCTTTTTCCTGCTCCTCTTAGCATGATAAAGAAGATTCAAAGAGAGTGAGATGCCAGCTCCTTTCATTCAGTCAGTAGCTTCAATCATTTCTGGACGTTTTTCAATGGCAAAATCATTGAATATTGTAAATGCACAAACAGTAATTTCTCCGCATTGCAAGGTGCAATTCTGAAATTTTTTGCTTTTTCCTGCTCCTCTTAGCATGATAAAGAAGATTCAAAGAGAGTGAGATGCCAGCTCCTTTCATTCAGTCAGTAGCTTCAATCATTTCTGGTATATGAATAACATGATGTTTTTCAATGGCAAAAATCAATGAATATTGTAAATGCACAAACAGTAATTTCTCCGCATTGCAAGGTGCAATTCTGAAATTTTTTGCTTTTTCCTGCTCCTCTTAGCATGATAAAGAAGATTCAAAGAGAGTGAGATGCCAGCTCCTTTCATTCAGTCAGTAGCTTCAATCATTTCTGGACGTTTTTCAATGGCAAAAATCAATGAATATTGTAAATGCACAAACTAATTTCTCCGCATTGCAAGGTGCAATTCTGAAATTTTTTGCTTTTTCCTGCTCCTCTTAGCATGATAAAGAAGATTCAAAGAGAGTGAGATGCCAGCTCCTTTCATTCAGTCAGTAGCTTCAATCATTTCTGGACGTTTTTCAATGGCAAAAATCAATGAATATTGTAAATGCACAAACAGTAATTTCTCCGCATTGCAAGGTGCAATTCTGAATTTTTTTGCTTTTTCCTGCTTCTCTTAGCATGATAAAGAAGATTCAAAGAGAGTGAGATGCCAGCTCCTTTCATTCAGTCAGTAGCTTCAAACATTTCTGGTATATGAATAACATGATGTTTTTCAATGGCAAAAATCAATGAATATTGTAAATGCGCAAACAGTAATTTCTCCACATTGCAAGGTGCAATTCTGAAATTTTTTGCTTTTTCCTGCTCCTCTTAGCATGATAAAGAAGATTCAAAGAGAGTGAGATGCCAGCTCCTTTCATTCAGTCAGTAGCTTCAATCATTTCTGGACGTTTTTTAATGGCAAAAATCAATGAATATTGTAAATGCACAAACAGTAATTTCTCCGCATTGCAAGGTGCAATTCTGAAATTTTTTGCTTTTTCCTGCTCCTCTTAGCATGATAAAGAAGATTCAAAGAGATTGAGATGCCAGCTCCTTTCATTCAGTCAGTAGCTTCAAACATTTCTGGTATATGAATAACGATGTTTTTCAATGGCAAAAATCAATGAATATTGTAAATGCACAAACAGTAATTTCTCCGCATTGCAAGGTGCAATTCTGAAATTTTTTGCTTTTTCCTGCTCCTCTTAGCATGATAAAGAAGATTCAAAGAGAGTGAGATGCCAGCTCCTTTCATTCAGTCAGTAGCTTCAAACATTTCTGGTATATGTATAACATGTTTTTCAATGGCAAAAATCAATGAATATTGTAAATGCACAAACAGTAATTTCTCCGCATTGCAAGGTGCAATTCTGAAATTTTTTGCTTTTTCCTGCTCCTCTTAGCATAATAAAGAAGATTCAAAGAGAGTGAGATGCCAGCTCCTTTCATTCAGTCAGTAGCTTCAATCATTTCTGGACGTTTTTCAATGGCAAAAATCAATGAATATTGTAAATGCACAAACAGTAATTTCTCCGCATTGCAAGGTGCAATTCTGAAATTTTTTGCTTTTTCCTGCTCCTCTTAGCATGACAAAGAAGATTCAAAGAGAGTGAGATGCCAGCTCCTTTCATTCAGTCAGTAGTTCAAACATTTCTGGTATATGAATAACATGATGTTTTTCAATGGCAAAAATCAATGAATATTGTAAATGCACAAACAGTAATTTCTCCGCATTGCAAGGTGCAATTCTGAAATTTTTTGCTTTTTCCTGCTCCTCTTAGCATGATAAAGAAGATTCAAAGAGAGTGAGATGCCAGCTCCTTTCATTCAGTCAGTAGCTTCAATCATTTCTGGACGTTTTTCAATGGCAAAAAATCAATGAATATTGTAAATGCACAAACAGTAATTTCTCCACATTGCAAGGTGCAATTCTGAAATTTTTTGCTTTTTCCTGCTCCTCTTAGCATGATAAAGAAGATTCAAAGAGAGTGAGATGCCAGCTCCTTTCATTCAGTCAGTAGCTTCAATCATTTCTGGACGTTTTTCAATGGCAAAAATCAATGAATATTGTAAATGCACAAACAGTAATTTCTCCGCATTGCAAGGTGCAATTCTGAAATTTTTTGCTTTTTCCTGCTCCTCTTAGCATGATAAAGAAGATTCAAAGAGAGTGAGATGCCAGCTCCTTTCATTCAGTCAGTAGCTTCAAACATTTCCGGTATATGAATAACATGATGTTTTTCAATGGCAAAAATCAATGAATATTGTAAATGCACAAACAGTAATTTCTCCGCATTGCAAGGTGCAATTCTGAAATTTTTTACTTTTTCCTGCTCCTCTTAGCATGATAAAGAAGATTCAAAGAGAGTGAGATGCCAGCTCCTTTCATTCAGTCAGTAGCTTCAATCATTTCTGGACGTTTTTCAATGGCAAAAATCAATGAATATTGTCAATGCACAAACAGTAATTTCTCCGCATTGCAAGGTGCAATTCTGAAATTTTTTGCTTTTTCCTGCTCCTCTTAGCATGATAAAGAAGATTCAAAGAGAGTGAGATGCCAGCTCCTTTCATTCAGTCAGTAGCTTCAATCATTTCTGGATGTTTTTCAATGGCAAAAATCAATGAATATTGTAAATGCACAAACAGTAATTTCTCCGCATTGCAAGGTGCAATTCTGAAATTTTTTGCTTTTTCCTGCTCCTCTTAGCATGATAAAGAAGATTTAAAGAGAGTGAGATGTCAGCTCCTTTCATTCAGTCAGTAGCTTCAATCATTTCTGGACGTTTTTCAATGGCAAAAATCAATGAATATTGTAAATGCACAAACAGTAATTTCTCCACATTGCAAGGTGCAATTCTGAAATTTTTTGCTTTTTCCTGCTCCTCTTAGCATGATAAAGAAGATTCAAAGAGAGTGAGATGCCAGCTCCTTTCATTCAGTCAGTAGCTTCAATCATTTCTGGACGTTTTTCAATGGCAAAAATCAATGAATATTGTAAATGCACAAACAGTAATTTCTCCGCATTGCAAGGTGCAATTCTGAAATTTTTTGCTTTTTCCTGCTTCTCTTAGCATGATAAAGAAGATTCAAAGAGAGTGAGATGCCAGCTCCTTTCATTCAGTCAGTAGCTTCAAACATTTCTGGTATATGAATAACATGATGTTTTTCAATGGCAAAAATCAATGAATATTGTAAATGCGCAAACAGTAATTTCTCCGCATTGCAAGGTGCAATTCTGAAATTTTTTGCTTTTTCCTGCTCCTCTTAGCATGATAAAGAAGATTCAAAGAGAGTGAGATGCCAGCTCCTTTCATTCAGTCAGTAGCTTCAATCATTTCTGGACGTTTTTTATTGGCAAAAATCAATGAATATTGTAAATGCACAAACAGTAATTTCTCCGCATTGCAAGGTGCAATTCTGAAATTTTTTGCTTTTTCCTGCTCCTCTTAGCATGATAAAGAAGATTCAAAGAGATTGAGATGCCAGCTCCTTTCATTCAGTCAGTAGCTTCAAACATTTCTGGTATATGAATAACGATGTTTTTCAATGGCAAAAATCAATGAATATTGTAAATGCACAAACAGTAATTTCTCCGCATTGCAAGGTGCAATTCTGAAATTTTTTGCTTTTTCCTGCTCCTCTTAGCATGATAAAGAAGATTCAAAGAGAGTGAGATGCCAGCTCCTTTCATTCAGTCAGTAGCTTCAAACATTTCTGGTATATGAATAACATGTTTTTCAATGGCAAAAATCAATGAATATTGTAAATGCACAAACAGTAATTTCACCGCATTGCAAGGTGCAATTCTGAAATTTTTTGCTTTTTCCTGCTCCTCTTAGCATAATAAAGAAGATTCAAAGAGAGTGATATGCCAGCTCCTTTCATTCAGTCAGTAGCTTCAATCATTTCTGGACGTTTTTCAATGGCAAAAATCAATGAATATTGTAAATGCACAAACAGTAATTTCTCCGCATTGCAAGGTGCAATTCTGAAATTTTTTGCTTTTTCCTGCTCCTCTTAGCATGACAAAGAAGATTCAAAGAGAGTGAGATGCCAGCTCCTTTCATTCAGTCAGTAGCTTCAAACATTTCTGGTATATGAATAACATGTTTTTCAATGGCAAAAATCAATGAATATTGTAAATGCGCAAACAGTAATTTCTCCGCATTGCAAGGTGCAATTCTGAAATTTTTTGCTTTTTCCTGCTCCTCTTAGCATGATAAAGAAGATTCAAAGAGAGTGAGATGCCAGCTCCTTTCATTCAGTCAGTAGCTTCAATCATTTCTGGACGTTTTTTAATGGCAAAAATCAATGAATATTGTAAATGCACAAACAGTAATTTCTCCGCATTGCAAGGTGCAATTCTGAAATTTTTTGCTTTTTCCTGCTCCTCTTAGCATGATAAAGAAGATTCAAAGAGAGTGAGATGCCAGCTCCTTTCATTCAGTCAGTAGCTTCAAACATTTCTGGTATATGAATAACATGTTTTTCAATGGCAAAAATCAATGAATATTGTAAATGCACAAACAGTAATTTCTCCGCATTGCAAGGTGCAATTCTGAAATTTTTTGCTTTTTCCTGCTCCTCTTAGCATAATAAAGAAGATTCAAAGAGAGTGAGATGCCAGCTCCTTTCATTCAGTCAGTAGCTTCAATCATTTCTGGACGTTTTTCAATGGCAAAAATCAATGAATATTGTAAATGCACAAACAGTAATTTCTCCACATTGCAAGGTGCAATTCTGAAATTTTTTGCTTTTTCCTGCTCCTCTTAGCATGATAAAGAAGATTCAAAGAGAGTGAGATGCCAGCTCCTTTCATTCAGTCAGTAGCTTCAATCATTTCTGGACGTTTTTCAATGGCAAAAATCAATGAATATTGTAAATGCACAAACAGTAATTTCTCCGCATTGCAAGGTGCAATTCTGAAATTTTTTGCTTTTTCCTGCTCCTCTTAGCATGATAAAGAAGATTCAAAGAGAGTGAGATGCCAGCTCCTTTCATTCAGTCAGTAGCTTCAAACATTTCCGGTATATGAATAACATGATATTTTTCAATGGCAAAAATCAATGAATATTGTAAATGCACAAACAGTAATTTCTCCGCATTGCAAGGTGCAATTCTGAAATTTTTTACTTTTTCCTGCTCCTCTTAGCATGATAAAGAAGATTCAAAGAGAGTGAGATGCCAGCTCCTTTCATTCAGTCAGTAGCTTCAATCATTTCTGGACGTTTTTCAATGGCAAAAATCAATGAATATTGTCAATGCACAAACAGTAATTTCTCCGCATTGCAAGGTGCAATTCTGAAATTTTTTGCTTTTTCCTGCTCCTCTTAGCATGATAAAGAAGATTCAAAGAGAGTGAGATGCCAGCTCCTTTCATTCAGTCAGTAGCTTCAATCATTTCTGGATGTTTTTCAATGGCAAAAATCAATGAATATTGTAAATGCACAAACAGTAATTTCTCCGCATTGCAAGGTGCAATTCTGAAATTTTTTGCTTTTTCCTGCTCCTCTTAGCATGATAAAGAAGATTTAAAGAGAGTGAGATGTCAGCTCCTTTCATTCAGTCAGTAGCTTCAATCATTTCTGGACGTTTTTCAATGGCAAAAATCAATGAATATTGTAAATGCACAAACAGTAATTTCTCCACATTGCAAGGTGCAATTCTGAAATTTTTTGCTTTTTCCTGCTCCTCTTAGCATGATAAAGAAGATTCAAAGAGAGTGAGATGCCAGCTCCTTTCATTCAGTCAGTAGCTTCAATCATTTCTGGACGTTTTTCAATGGCAAAAATCAATGAATATTGTAAATGCACAAACAGTAATTTCTCCGCATTGCAAGGTGCAATTCTGAAATTTTTTGCTTTTTCCTGCTCCTCTTAGCATGATAAAGAAGATTCAAAGAGATTGAGATGCCAGCTCCTTTCATTCAGTCAGTAGCTTCAAACATTTCTGGTATATGAATAACGATGTTTTTCAATGGCAAAAATCAATGAATATTGTAAATGCACAAACAGTAATTTCTCCGCATTGCAAGGTGCAATTCTGAAATTTTTTGCTTTTTCCTGCTCCTCTTAGCATGATAAAGAAGATTCAAAGAGAGTGAGATGCCAGCTCCTTTCATTCAGTCAGTAGCTTCAAACATTTCTGGTATATGAATAACATGTTTTTCAATGGCAAAAATCAATGAATATTGTAAATGCACAAACAGTAATTTCACCGCATTGCAAGGTGCAATTCTGAAATTTTTTGCTTTTTCCTGCTCCTCTTAGCATAATAAAGAAGATTCAAAGAGAGTGATATGCCAGCTCCTTTCATTCAGTCAGTAGCTTCAATCATTTCTGGACGTTTTTCAATGGCAAAAATCAATGAATATTGTAAATGCACAAACAGTAATTTCTCCGCATTGCAAGGTGCAATTCTGAAATTTTTTGCTTTTTCCTGCTCCTCTTAGCATGACAAAGAAGATTCAAAGAGAGTGAGATGCCAGCTCCTTTCATTCAGTCAGTAGCTTCAAACATTTCTGGTATATGAATAACATGTTTTTCAATGGCAAAAATCAATGAATATTGTAAATGCGCAAACAGTAATTTCTCCGCATTGCAAGGTGCAATTCTGAAATTTTTTGCTTTTTCCTGCTCCTCTTAGCATGATAAAGAAGATTCAAAGAGAGTGAGATGCCAGCTCCTTTCATTCAGTCAGTAGCTTCAATCATTTCTGGACGTTTTTTAATGGCAAAAATCAATGAATATTGTAAATGCACAAACAGTAATTTCTCCGCATTGCAAGGTGCAATTCTGAAATTTTTTGCTTTTTCCTGCTCCTCTTAGCATGATAAAGAAGATTCAAAGAGAGTGAGATGCCAGCTCCTTTCATTCAGTCAGTAGCTTCAAACATTTCTGGTATATGAATAACATGTTTTTCAATGGCAAAAATCAATGAATATTGTAAATGCACAAACAGTAATTTCTCCGCATTGCAAGGTGCAATTCTGAAATTTTTTGCTTTTTCCTGCTCCTCTTAGCATAATAAAGAAGATTCAAAGAGAGTGAGATGCCAGCTCCTTTCATTCAGTCAGTAGCTTCAATCATTTCTGGACGTTTTTCAATGGCAAAAATCAATGAATATTGTAAATGCACAAACAGTAATTTCTCCACATTGCAAGGTGCAATTCTGAAATTTTTTGCTTTTTCCTGCTCCTCTTAGCATGATAAAGAAGATTCAAAGAGAGTGAGATGCCAGCTCCTTTCATTCAGTCAGTAGCTTCAATCATTTCTGGACGTTTTTCAATGGCAAAAATCAATGAATATTGTAAATGCACAAACAGTAATTTCTCCGCATTGCAAGGTGCAATTCTGAAATTTTTTGCTTTTTCCTGCTCCTCTTAGCATGATAAAGAAGATTCAAAGAGAGTGAGATGCCAGCTCCTTTCATTCAGTCAGTAGCTTCAAACATTTCCGGTATATGAATAACATGATATTTTTCAATGGCAAAAATCAATGAATATTGTAAATGCACAAACAGTAATTTCTCCGCATTGCAAGGTGCAATTCTGAAATTTTTTACTTTTTCCTGCTCCTCTTAGCATGATAAAGAAGATTCAAAGAGAGTGAGATGCCAGCTCCTTTCATTCAGTCAGTAGCTTCAATCATTTCTGGACGTTTTTCAATGGCAAAAATCAATGAATATTGTCAATGCACAAACAGTAATTTCTCCGCATTGCAAGGTGCAATTCTGAAATTTTTTGCTTTTTCCTGCTCCTCTTAGCATGATAAAGAAGATTCAAAGAGAGTGAGATGCCAGCTCCTTTCATTCAGTCAGTAGCTTCAATCATTTCTGGATGTTTTTCAATGGCAAAAATCAATGAATATTGTAAATGCACAAACAGTAATTTCTCCGCATTGCAAGGTGCAATTCTGAAATTTTTTGCTTTTTCCTGCTCCTCTTAGCATGATAAAGAAGATTTAAAGAGAGTGAGATGTCAGCTCCTTTCATTCAGTCAGTAGCTTCAATCATTTCTGGACGTTTTTCAATGGCAAAAATCAATGAATATTGTAAATGCACAAACAGTAATTTCTCCACATTGCAAGGTGCAATTCTGAAATTTTTTGCTTTTTCCTGCTCCTCTTAGCATGATAAAGAAGATTCAAAGAGAGTGAGATGCCAGCTCCTTTCATTCAGTCAGTAGCTTCAATCATTTCTGGACGTTTTTCAATGGCAAAAATCAATGAATATTGTAAATGCACAAACAGTAATTTCTCCGCATTGCAAGGTGCAATTCTGAAATTTTTTGCTTTTTCCTGCTTCTGTTAGCATGATAAAGAAGATTCAAAGAGAGTGAGATGCCAGCTCCTTTCATTCAGTCAGTAGCTTCAAACATTTCTGGTATATGAATAACATGATGTTTTTCAATGGCAAAAATCAATGAATATTGTAAATGCGCAAACAGTAATTTCTCCGCATTGCAAGGTGCAATTCTGAAATTTTTTGCTTTTTCCTGCTCCTCTTAGCATGAT
This sequence comes from Phyllobates terribilis, assembly GCF_046119375.1. Classification (NCBI taxonomy): domain Eukaryota; kingdom Metazoa; phylum Chordata; class Amphibia; order Anura; family Dendrobatidae; genus Phyllobates; species Phyllobates terribilis. The sequence goes on from NW_027363227.1 coordinate 918,086, forward strand.
AAAGAAGATTCAAAGAGAGTGAGATGCCAGCTCCTTTCATTCAGTCAGTAGCTTCAATCATTTCTGGACGTTTTTTATTGGCAAAAATCAATGAATATTGTAAATGCACAAACAGTAATTTCTCCGCATTGCAAGGTGCAATTCTGAAATTTTTTGCTTTTTCCTGCTCCTCTTAGCATGATAAAGAAGATTCAAAGAGATTGAGATGCCAGCTCCTTTCATTCAGTCAGTAGCTTCAAACATTTCTGGTATATGAATAACGATGTTTTTCAATGGCAAAAATCAATGAATATTGTAAATGCACAAACAGTAATTTCTCCGCATTGCAAGGTGCAATTCTGAAGTTTTTTGCTTTTTCCTGCTCCTCTTAGCATGATAAAGAAGATTCAAAGAGAGTGAGATGCCAGCTCCTTTCATTCAGTCAGTAGCTTCAAACATTTCTGGTATATGAATAACATGTTTTTCAATGGCAAAAATCAATGAATATTGTAAATGCACAAACAGTAATTTCACCGCATTGCAAGGTGCAATTCTGAAATTTTTTGCTTTTTCCTGCTCCTCTTAGCATAATAAAGAAGATTCAAAGAGAGTGATATGCCAGCTCCTTTCATTCAGTCAGTAGCTTCAATCATTTCTGGACGTTTTTCAATGGCAAAAATCAATGAATATTGTAAATGCACAAACAGTAATTTCTCCGCATTGCAAGGTGCAATTCTGAAATTTTTTGCTTTTTCCTGCTCCTCTTAGCATGACAAAGAAGATTCAAAGAGAGTGAGATGCCAGCTCCTTTCATTCAGTCAGTAGCTTCAAACATTTCTGGTATATGAATAACATGATGTTTTTCAATGGCAAAAATCAATGAATATTGTAAATGCACAAACAGTAATTTCTCCGCATTGCAAGGTGCAATTCTGAAATTTTTTGCTTTTTCCTGCTCCTCTTAGCATGATAAAGAAGATTCAAAGAGAGTGAGATGCCAGCTCCTTTCATTCAGTCAGTAGCTTCAATCATTTCTGGACGTTTTTCAATGGCAAAAATCAATGAATATTGTAAATGCACAAACAGTAATTTCTCCACATTGCAAGGTGCAATTCTGAAATTTTTTGCTTTTTCCTGCTCCACTTAGCATGATAAAGAAGATTCAAAGAGAGTGAGATGCCAGCTCCTTTCATTCAGTCAGTAGCTTCAATCATTTCTGGACGTTTTTCAATGGCAAAAATCTATGAATATTGTAAATGCACAAACAGTAATTTCTCCGCATTGCAAGGTGCAATTCTGAAATTTTTTGCTTTTTCCTGCTCCTCTTAGCATGATAAAGAAGATTCAAAGAGAGTGAGATGCCAGCTCCTTTCATTCAGTCAGTAGCTTCAAACATTTCTGGTATATGAATAACATGTTTTTCAATGGCAAAAATCAATGAATATTGTAAATGCACAAACAGTAATTTCTCCGCATTGCAAGGTGCAATTCTGAAATTTTTTGCTTTTTCCTGCTCCTCTTAGCATAATAAAGAAGATTCAAAGAGAGTGAGATGCCAGCTCCTTTCATTCAGTCAGTAGCTTCAATCATTTCTGGACGTTTTTCAATGGCAAAAATCAATGAATATTGTAAATGCACAAACAGTAATTTCTCCACATTGCAAGGTGCAATTCTGAAATTTTTTGCTTTTTCCTGCTCCTCTTAGCATGATAAAGAAGATTCAAAGAGAGTGAGATGCCAGCTCCTTTCATTCAGTCAGTAGCTTCAATCATTTCTGGACGTTTTTCAATGGCAAAAATCAATGAATATTGTAAATGCACAAACAGTAATTTCTCCGCATTGCAAGGTGCAATTCTGAAATTTTTTGCTTTTTCCTGCTCCTCTTAGCATGATAAAGAAGATTCAAAGAGAGTGAGATGCCAGCTCCTTTCATTCAGTCAGTAGCTTCAAACATTTCCGGTATATGAATAACATGATATTTTTCAATGGCAAAAATCAATGAATATTGTAAATGCACAAACAGTAATTTCTCCGCATTGCAAGGTGCAATTCTGAAATTTTTTACTTTTTCCTGCTCCTCTTAGCATGATAAAGAAGATTCAAAGAGAGTGAGATGCCAGCTCCTTTCATTCAGTCAGTAGCTTCAATCATTTCTGGACGTTTTTCAATGGCAAAAATCAATGAATATTGTCAATGCACAAACAGTAATTTCTCCGCATTGCAAGGTGCAATTCTGAAATTTTTTGCTTTTTCCTGCTCCTCTTAGCATGATAAAGAAGATTCAAAGAGAGTGAGATGCCAGCTCCTTTCATTCAGTCAGTAGCTTCAATCATTTCTGGATGTTTTTCAATGGCAAAAATCAATGAATATTGTAAATGCACAAACAGTAATTTCTCCGCATTGCAAGGTGCAATTCTGAAATTTTTTGCTTTTTCCTGCTCCTCTTAGCATGATAAAGAAGATTTAAAGAGAGTGAGATGTCAGCTCCTTTCATTCAGTCAGTAGCTTCAATCATTTCTGGACGTTTTTCAATGGCAAAAATCAATGAATATTGTAAATGCACAAACAGTAATTTCTCCACATTGCAAGGTGCAATTCTGAAATTTTTTGCTTTTTCCTGCTCCTCTTAGCATGATAAAGAAGATTCAAAGAGAGTGAGATGCCAGCTCCTTTCATTCAGTCAGTAGCTTCAATCATTTCTGGACGTTTTTCAATGGCAAAAATCAATGAATATTGTAAATGCACAAACAGTAATTTCTCCGCATTGCAAGGTGCAATTCTGAAATTTTTTGCTTTTTCCTGCTTCTGTTAGCATGATAAAGAAGATTCAAAGAGAGTGAGATGCCAGCTCCTTTCATTCAGTCAGTAGCTTCAAACATTTCTGGTATATGAATAACATGATGTTTTTCAATGGCAAAAATCAATGAATATTGTAAATGCGCAAACAGTAATTTCTCCGCATTGCAAGGTGCAATTCTGAAATTTTTTGCTTTTTCCTGCTCCTCTTAGCATGATAAAGAAGATTCAAAGAGAGTGAGATGCCAGCTCCTTTCATTCAGTCAGTAGCTTCAATCATTTCTGGACGTTTTTTATTGGCAAAAATCAATGAATATTGTAAATGCACAAACAGTAATTTCTCCGCATTGCAAGGTGCAATTCTGAAATTTTTTGCTTTTTCCTGCTCCTCTTAGCATGATAAAGAAGATTCAAAGAGATTGAGATGCCAGCTCCTTTCATTCAGTCAGTAGCTTCAAACATTTCTGGTATATGAATAACGATGTTTTTCAATGGCAAAAATCAATGAATATTGTAAATGCACAAACAGTAATTTCTCCGCATTGCAAGGTGCAATTCTGAAGTTTTTTGCTTTTTCCTGCTCCTCTTAGCATGATAAAGAAGATTCAAAGAGAGTGAGATGCCAGCTCCTTTCATTCAGTCAGTAGCTTCAAACATTTCTGGTATATGAATAACATGTTTTTCAATGGCAAAAATCAATGAATATTGTAAATGCACAAACAGTAATTTCACCGCATTGCAAGGTGCAATTCTGAAATTTTTTGCTTTTTCCTGCTCCTCTTAGCATAATAAAGAAGATTCAAAGAGAGTGATATGCCAGCTCCTTTCATTCAGTCAGTAGCTTCAATCATTTCTGGACTTTTTCAATGGCAAAAATCAATGAATATTGTAAATGCACAAACAGTAATTTCTCCGCATTGCAAGGTGCAATTCTGAAATTTTTTGCTTTTTCCTGCTCCTCTTAGCATGACAAAGAAGATTCAAAGAGAGTGAGATGCCAGCTCCTTTCATTCAGTCAGTAGCTTCAAACATTTCTGGTATATGAATAACATGATGTTTTTCAATGGCAAAAATCAATGAATATTGTAAATGCACAAACAGTAATTTCTCCGCATTGCAAGGTGCAATTCTGAAATTTTTTGCTTTTTCCTGCTCCTCTTAGCATGATAAAGAAGATTCAAAGAGAGTGAGATGCCAGCTCCTTTCATTCAGTCAGTAGCTTCAATCATTTCTGGACGTTTTTCAATGGCAAAAATCAATGAATATTGTAAATGCACAAACAGTAATTTCTCCACATTGCAAGGTGCAATTCTGAAATTTTTTGCTTTTTCCTGCTCCACTTAGCATGATAAAGAAGATTCAAAGAGAGTGAGATGCCAGCTCCTTTCATTCAGTCAGTAGCTTCAATCATTTCTGGACGTTTTTCAATGGCAAAAATCTATGAATATTGTAAATGCACAAACAGTAATTTCTCCGCATTGCAAGGTGCAATTCTGAAATTTTTTGCTTTTTCCTGCTCCTCTTAGCATGATAAAGAAGATTCAAAGAGAGTGAGATGCCAGCTCCTTTCATTCAGTCAGTAGCTTCAATCATTTCTGGACATTTTTCAATGGCAAAATCATTGAATATTGTAAATGCACAAACAGTAATTTCTCCGCATTGCAAGGTGCAATTCTGAAATTTTTTGCTTTTTCCTGCTCCTCTTAGCATGATAAAGAAGATTCAAAGAGAGTGAGATGCCAGCTCCTTTCATTCAGTCAGTAGCTTCAATCATTTCTGGTATATGAATAACATGATGTTTTTCAATGGCAAAAATCAATGAATATTGTAAATGCACAAACAGTAATTTCTCCGCATTGCAAGGTGCAATTCTGAAATTTTTTGCTTTTTCCTGCTCCTCTTAGCATGATAAAGAAGATTCAAAGAGAGTGAGATGCCAGCTCCTTTCATTCAGTCAGTAGCTTCAATCATTTCTGGACGTTTTTCAATGGCAAAAATCAATGAATATTGTAAATGCACAAACTAATTTCTCCGCATTGCAAGGTGCAATTCTGAAATTTTTTGCTTTTTCCTGCTCCTCTTAGCATGATAAAGAAGATTCAAAGAGAGTGAGATGCCAGCTCCTTTCATTCAGTCAGTAGCTTCAATCATTTCTGGACGTTTTTCAATGGCAAAAATCAATGAATATTGTATATGCACAAACAGTAATTTCTCCGCATTGCAAGGTGCAATTCTGAAATTTTTTGCTTTTTCCTGCTTCTCTTAGCATGATAAAGAAGATTCAAAGAGAGTGAGATGCCAGCTCCTTTCATTCAGTCAGTAGCTTCAAACATTTCTGGTATATGAATAACATGATGTTTTTCAAAGGCAAAAATCAATGAATATTGTAAATGCGCAAACAGTAATTTCTCCGCATTGCAAGGTGCAATTCTGAAATTTTTTGCTTTTTCCTGCTCCTCTTAGCATGATAAAGAAGATTCAAAGAGAGTGAGATGTCAGCTCCTTTCATTCAGTCAGTAGCTTCAATCATTTCTGGACGTTTTTTAATGGCAAAAATCAATGAATATTGTAAATGCACAAACAGTAATTTCTCCGCATTGCAAGGTGCAATTCTGAAATTTTTTACTTTTTCCTGCTTCTCTTAGCATGATAAAGAAGATTCAAAGAGATTGAGATGCCAGCTCCTTTCATTCAGTCAGTAGCTTCAAACATTTCTGGTATATGAATAACGATGTTTTTCAATGGCAAAAATCAATGAATATTGTAAATGCACAAACAGTAATTTCTCCGCATTGCAAGGTGCAATTCTGAAATTTTTTGCTTTTTCCTGCTCCTCTTAGCATGATAAAGAAGATTCAAAGAGAGTGAGATGCCAGCTCCTTTCATTCAGTCAGTAGCTTCAAACATTTCCGGTATATGAATAACATGATGTTTTTCAATGGCAAAAATCAATGAATATTGTAAATGCACAAACAGTAATTTCTCCGCATTGCAAGGTGCAATTCTGAAATTTTTTACTTTTTCCTGCTCCTCTTAGCATGATAAAGAAGATTCAAAGAGAGTGAGATGCCAGCTCCTTTCATTCAGTCAGTAGCTTCAATCATTTCTGGACGTTTTTCAATGGCAAAAATCAATGAATATTGTCAATGCACAAACAGTAATTTCTCCGCATTGCAAGGTGCAATTCTGAAATTTTTTGCTTTTTCCTGCTCCTCTTAGCATGATAAAGAAGATTCAAAGAGAGTGAGATGCCAGCTCCTTTCATTCAGTCAGTAGCTTCAATCATTTCTGGACGTTTTTCAATGGCAAAAATCAATGAATATTGTAAATGCACAAACTAATTTCTCCGCATTGCAAGGTGCAATTCTGAAATTTTTTGCTTTTTCCTGCTCCTCTTAGCATGATAAAGAAGATTCAAAGAGAGTGAGATGCCAGCTCCTTTCATTCAGTCAGTAGCTTCAATCATTTCTGGACGTTTTTCAATGGCAAAAATCAATGAATATTGTATATGCACAAACAGTAATTTCTCCGCATTGCAAGGTGCAATTCTGAAATTTTTTGCTTTTTCCTGCTTCTCTTAGCATGATAAAGAAGATTCAAAGAGAGTGAGATGCCAGCTCCTTTCATTCAGTCAGTAGCTTCAAACATTTCTGGTATATGAATAACATGATGTTTTTCAAAGGCAAAAATCAATGAATATTGTAAATGCGCAAACAGTAATTTCTCCGCATTGCAAGGTGCAATTCTGAAATTTTTTGCTTTTTCCTGCTCCTCTTAGCATGATAAAGAAGATTCAAAGAGAGTGAGATGTCAGCTCCTTTCATTCAGTCAGTAGCTTCAATCATTTCTGGACGTTTTTTAATGGCAAAAATCAATGAATATTGTAAATGCACAAACAGTAATTTCTCCGCATTGCAAGGTGCAATTCTGAAATTTTTTACGTTTTCCTGCTTCTCTTAGCATGATAAAGAAGATTCAAAGAGATTGAGATGCCAGCTCCTTTCATTCAGTCAGTAGCTTCAAACATTTCTGGTATATGAATAACGATGTTTTTCAATGGCAAAAATCAATGAATATTGTAAATGCACAAACAGTAATTTCTCCGCATTGCAAGGTGCAATTCTGAAATTTTTTGCTTTTTCCTGCTCCTCTTAGCATGATAAAGAAGATTCAAAGAGAGTGAGATGCCAGCTCCTTTCATTCAGTCAGTAGCTTCAAACATTTCCGGTATATGAATAACATGATGTTTTTCAATGGCAAAAATCAATGAATATTGTAAATGCACAAACAGTAATTTCTCCGCATTGCAAGGTGCAATTCTGAAATTTTTTACTTTTTCCTGCTCCTCTTAGCATGATAAAGAAGATTCAAAGAGAGTGAGATGCCAGCTCCTTTCATTCAGTCAGTAGCTTCAATCATTTCTGGACGTTTTTCAATGGCAAAAATCAATGAATATTGTCAATGCACAAACAGTAATTTCTCCGCATTGCAAGGTGCAATTCTGAAATTTTTTGCTTTTTCCTGCTCCTCTTAGCATGATAAAGAAGATTCAAAGAGAGTGAGATGCCAGCTCCTTTCATTCAGTCAGTAGCTTCAATCATTTCTGGATGTTTTTCAATGGCAAAAATCAATGAATATTGTAAATGCACAAACAGTAATTTCTCCGCATTGCAAGGTGCAATTCTGAAATTTTTTGCTTTTTCCTGCTCCTCTTAGCATGATAAAGAAGATTTAAAGAGAGTGAGATGTCAGCTCCTTTCATTCAGTCAGTAGCTTCAATCATTTCTGGACGTTTTTCAATGGCAAAAATCAATGAATATTGTAAATGCACAAACAGTAATTTCTCCACATTGCAAGGTGCAATTCTGAAATTTTTTGCTTTTTCCTGCTCCTCTTAGCATTATAAAGAAGATTCAAAGAGAGTGAGATGCCAGCTCCTTTCATTCAGTCAGTAGCTTCAATCATTTCTGGACGTTTTTCAATGGCAAAAATCAATGAATATTGTAAATGCACAAACAGTAATTTCTCCGCATTGCAAGGTGCAATTCTGACATTTTTTGCTTTTTCCTGCTTCTCTTAGCATGATAAAGAAGATTCAAAGAGAGTGAGATGCCAGCTCCTTTCATTCAGTCAGTAGCTTCAAACATTTCTGGTATATGAATAACATGATGTTTTTCAAAGGCAAAAATCAATGAATATTGTAAATGCGCAAACAGTAATTTCTCCGCATTGCAAGGTGCAATTCTGAAATTTTTTGCTTTTTCCTGCTCCTCTTAGCATGATAAAGAAGATTCAAAGAGAGTGAGATGTCAGCTCCTTTCATTCAGTCAGTAGCTTCAATCATTTCTGGACGTTTTTTAATGGCAAAAATCAATGAATATTGTAAATGCACAAACAGTAATTTCTCCGCATTGCAAGGTGCAATTCTGAAATTTTTTACTTTTTCCTGCTTCTCTTAGCATGATAAAGAAGATTCAAAGAGATTGAGATGCCAGCTCCTTTCATTCAGTCAGTAGCTTCAAACATTTCTGGTATATGAATAACGATGTTTTTCAATGGCAAAAATCAATGAATATTGTAAATGCACAAACAGTAATTTCTCCGCATTGCAAGGTGCAATTCTGAAATTTTTTGCTTTTTCCTGCTCCTCTTAGCATGATAAAGAAGATTCAAAGAGAGTGAGATGCCAGCTCCTTTCATTCAGTCAGTAGCTTCAAACATTTCCGGTATATGAATAACATGATGTTTTTCAATGGCAAAAATCAATGAATATTGTAAATGCACAAACAGTAATTTCTCCGCATTGCAAGGTGCAATTCTGAAATTTTTTACTTTTTCCTGCTCCTCTTAGCATGATAAAGAAGATTCAAAGAGAGTGAGATGCCAGCTCCTTTCATTCAGTCAGTAGCTTCAATCATTTCTGGACGTTTTTCAATGGCAAAAATCAATGAATATTGTCAATGCACAAACAGTAATTTCTCCGCATTGCAAGGTGCAATTCTGAAATTTTTTGCTTTTTCCTGCTCCTCTTAGCATGATAAAGAAGATTCAAAGAGAGTGAGATGCCAGCTCCTTTCATTCAGTCAGTAGCTTCAATCATTTCTGGATGTTTTTCAATGGCAAAAATCAATGAATATTGTAAATGCACAAACAGTAATTTCTCCGCATTGCAAGGTGCAATTCTGAAATTTTTTGCTTTTTCCTGCTCCTCTTAGCATGATAAAGAAGATTTAAAGAGAGTGAGATGTCAGCTCCTTTCATTCAGTCAGTAGCTTCAATCATTTCTGGACGTTTTTCAATGGCAAAAATCAATGAATATTGTAAATGCACAAACAGTAATTTCTCCACATTGCAAGGTGCAATTCTGAAATTTTTTGATTTTTCCTGCTCCTCTTAGCATGATAAAGAAGATTCAAAGAGAGTGAGATGCCAGCTCCTTTCATTCAGTCAGTAGCTTCAATCATTTCTGGACGTTTTTCAATGGCAAAAATCAATGAATATTGTAAATGCACAACCAGTAATTTCTCCGCATTGCAAGGTGCAATTCTGAAATTTTTTGCTTTTTCCTGCTTCTCTTAGCATGATAAAGAAGATTCAAAGAGAGTGAGATGCCAGCTCCTTTCATTCAGTCAGTAGCTTCAATCATTTCTGGACGTTTTTCAATGGCAAAAATCAATGAATATTGTAAATGCACAAACAGTAATTTCTCCACATTGCAAGGTGCAATTCTGAAATTTTTTGCTTTTTCCTGCTCCTCTTAGCATGATAAAGAAGATTCAAAGAGAGTGAGATGCCAGCTCCTTTCATTCAGTCAGTAGCTTCAATCATTTCTGGACGTTTTTTATTGGCAAAAATCAATGAATATTGTAAATGCACAAACAGTAATTTCTCCGCATTGCAAGGTGCAATTCTGAAATTTTTTGCTTTTTCCTGCTCCTCTTAGCATGATAAAGAAGATTCAAAGAGATTGAGATGCCAGCTCCTTTCATTCAGTCAGTAGCTTCAAACATTTCTGGTATATGAATAACGATGTTTTTCAATGGCAAAAATCAATGAATATTGTAAATGCACAAACAGTAATTTCTCCGCATTGCAAGGTGCAATTCTGAAATTTTTTGCTTTTTCCTGCTCCTCTTAGCATGATAAAGAAGATTCAAAGAGAGTGAGATGCCAGCTCCTTTCATTCAGTCAGTAGCTTCAAACATTTCTGGTATATGAATAACATGTTTTTCAATGGCAAAAATCAATGAATATTGTAAATGCACAAACAGTAATTTCACCGCATTGCAAGGTGCAATTCTGAAATTTTTTGCTTTTTCCTGCTCCTCTTAGCATAATAAAGAAGATTCAAAGAGAGTGATATGCCAGCTCCTTTCATTCAGTCAGTAGCTTCAATCATTTCTGGACGTTTTTCAATGGCAAAAATCAATGAATATTGTAAATGCACAAACAGTAATTTCTCCGCATTGCAAGCTGCAATTCTGAAATTTTTTGCTTTTTCCTGCTCCTCTTAGCATGACAAAGAAGATTCAAAGAGAGTGAGATGCCAGCTCCTTTCATTCAGTCAGTAGCTTCAAACATTTCTGGTATATGAATAACATGATGTTTTTCAATGGCAAAAATCAATGAATATTGTAAATGCACAAACAGTAATTTCTCCGCATTGCAAGGTGCAATTCTGAAATTTTTTGCTTTTTCCTGCTCCTCTTAGCATGATAAAGAAGATTCAAAGAGAGTGAGATGCCAGCTCCTTTCATTCAGTCAGTAGCTTCAATCATTTCTGGACGTTTTTCAATGGCAAAAATCAATGAATATTGTAAATGCACAAACAGTAATTTCTCCACATTGCAAGGTGCAATTCTGAAATTTTTTGCTTTTTCCTGCTCCACTTAGCATGATAAAGAAGATTCAAAGAGAGTGAGATGCCAGCTCCTTTCATTCAGTCAGTAGCTTCAAACATTTCTGGTATATGAATAACATGATGTTTTTCAATGGCAAAAATCAATGAATATTGTAAATGCACAAACAGTAATTTCTCCGCATTGCAAGGTGCAATTCTGAAATTTTTTGCTTTTTCCTGCTCCTCTTAGCATGATAAAGAAGATTCAAAGAGAGTGAGATGCCAGCTCCTTTCATTCAGTCAGTAGCTTCAATCATTTCTGGACGTTTTTCAATGGCAAAAATCAATGAATATTGTAAATGCACAAACAGTAATTTCTCCACATTGCAAGGTGCAATTCTGAAATTCTTTGCTTTTTCCTGCTCCACTTAGCATGATAAAGAAGATTCAAAGAGAGTGAGATGCCAGCTCCTTTCATTCAGTCAGTAGCTTCAATCATTTCTGGACGTTTTTCAATGGCAAAAATCTATGAATATTGTAAATGCACAAACAGTAATTTCTCCGCATTGCAAGGTGCAATTCTGAAATTTTTTGCTTTTTCCTCCTCCTCTTAGCATGATAAAGAAGATTCAAAGAGAGTGAGATGCCAGCTCCTTTCATTCAGTCAGTAGCTTCAATCATTTCTGGACATTTTTCAATGGCAAAATCATTGAATATTGTAAATGCACAAACAGTAATTTCTCCGCATTGCAAGGTGCAATTCTGAAATTTTTTGCTTTTTCCTGCTCCTCTTAGCATGATAAAGAAGATTCAAAGAGAGTGAGATGCCAGCTCCTTTCATTCAGTCAGTAGCTTCAATCATTTCTGGTATATGAATAACATGATGTTTTTCAATGGCAAAAATCAATGAATATTGTAAATGCACAAACAGTAATTTCTCCGCATTGCAAGGTGCAATTCTGAAATTTTTTGCTTTTTCCTGCTCCTCTTAGCATGATAAAGAAGATTCAAAGAGAGTGAGATGCCAGCTCCTTTCATTCAGTCAGTAGCTTCAATCATTTCTGGACGTTTTTCAATGGCAAAAATCAATGAATATTGTAAATGCACAAACTAATTTCTCCGCATTGCAAGGTGCAATTCTGAAATTTTTTGCTTTTTCCTGCTCCTCTTAGCATGATAAAGAAGATTCAAAGAGAGTGAGATGCCAGCTCCTTTCATTCAGTCAGTAGCTTCAATCATTTCTGGACGTTTTTCAATGGCAAAAATCAATGAATATTGTAAATGCACAAACAGTAATTTCTCCGCATTGCAAGGTGCAATTCTGAAATTTTTTGCTTTTTCCTGCTTCTCTTAGCATGATAAAGAAGATTCAAAGAGAGTGAGATGCCAGCTCCTTTCATTCAGTCAGTAGCTTCAAACATTTCTGGTATATGAATAACATGATGTTTTTCAAAGGCAAAAATCAATGAATATTGTAAATGCGCAAACAGTAATTTCTCCGCATTGCAAGGTGCAATTCTGAAATTTTTTGCTTTTTCCTGCTCCTCTTAGCATGATAAAGAAGATTCAAAGAGAGTGAGATGTCAGCTCCTTTCATTCAGTCAGTAGCTTCAATCATTTCTGGACGTTTTTTAATGGCAAAAATCAATGAATATTGTAAATGCACAAACAGTAATTTCTCCGCATTGCAAGGTGCAATTCTGAAATTTTTTACTTTTTCCTGCTTCTCTTAGCATGATAAAGAAGATTCAAAGAGATTGAGATGCCAGCTCCTTTCATTCAGTCAGTAGCTTCAAACATTTCTGGTATATGAATAACGATGTTTTTCAATGGCAAAAATCAATGAATATTGTAAATGCACAAACAGTAATTTCTCCGCATTGCAAGGTGCAATTCTGAAATTTTTTGCTTTTTCCTGCTCCTCTTAGCATGATAAAGAAGATTCAAAGAGAGTGAGATGCCAGCTCCTTTCATTCAGTCAGTAGCTTCAAACATTTCCGGTATATGAATAACATGATGTTTTTCAATGGCAAAAATCAATGAATATTGTAAATGCACAAACAGTAATTTCTCCGCATTGCAAGGTGCAATTCTGAAATTTTTTACTTTTTCCTGCTCCTCTTAGCATGATAAAGAAGATTCAAAGAGAGTGAGATGCCAGCTCCTTTCATTCAGTCAGTAGCTTCAATCATTTCTGGACGTTTTTCAATGGCAAAAATCAATGAATATTGTCAATGCACAAACAGTAATTTCTCCGCATTGCAAGGTGCAATTCTGAAATTTTTTGCTTTTTCCTGCTCCTCTTAGCATGATAAAGAAGATTCAAAGAGAGTGAGATGCCAGCTCCTTTCATTCAGTCAGTAGCTTTAATCATTTCTGGATGTTTTTCAATGGCAAAAATCAATGAATATTGTAAATGCACAAACAGTAATTTCTCCGCATTGCAAGGTGCAATTCTGAAATTTTTTGCTTTTTCCTGCTCCTCTTAGCATGATAAAGAAGATTTAAAGAGAGTGAGATGTCAGCTCCTTTCATTCAGTCAGTAGCTTCAATCATTTCTGGACGTTTTTCAATGGCAAAAATCAATGAATATTGTAAATGCACAAACAGTAATTTCTCCACATTGCAAGGTGCAATTCTGAAATTTTTTGCTTTTTCCTGCTCCTCTTAGCATGATAAAGAAGATTCAAAGAGAGTGAGATGCCAGCTCCTTTCATTCAGTCAGTAGCTTCAATCATTTCTGGACGTTTTTCAATGGCAAAAATCAATGAATATTGTAAATGCACAAACAGTAATTTCTCCGCATTGCAAGGTGCAATTCTGAAATTTTTTGCTTTTTCCTGCTTCTCTTAGCATGATAAAGAAGATTCAAAGAGAGTGAGATGCCAGCTCCTTTCATTCAGTCAGTAGCTTCAAACATTTCTGGTATATGAATAACATGATGTTTTTCAAAGGCAAAAATCAATGAATATTGTAAATGCGCAAACAGTAATTTCTCCGCATTGCAAGGTGCAATTCTGAAATTTTTTGCTTTTTCCTGCTCCTCTTAGCATGATAAAGAAGATTCAAAGAGAGTGAGATGTCAGCTCCTTTCATTCAGTCAGTAGCTTCAATCATTTCTGGACGTTTTTTAATGGCAAAAATCAATGAATATTGTAAATGCACAAACAGTAATTTCTCCGCATTGCAAGGTGCAATTCTGAAATTTTTTACTTTTTCCTGCTTCTCTTAGCATGATAAAGAAGATTCAAAGAGATTGAGATGCCAGCTCCTTTCATTCAGTCAGTAGCTTCAAACATTTCTGGTATATGAATAACGATGTTTTTCAATGGCAAAAATCAATGAATATTGTAAATGCACAAACAGTAATTTCTCCGCATTGCAAGGTGCAATTCTGAAATTTTTTGCTTTTTCCTGCTCCTCTTAGCATGATAAAGAAGATTCAAAGAGAGTGAGATGCCAGCTCCTTTCATTCAGTCAGTAGCTTCAAACATTTCCGGTATATGAATAACATGATGTTTTTCAATGGCAAAAATCAATGAATATTGTAAATGCACAAACAGTAATTTCTCCGCATTGCAAGGTGCAATTCTGAAATTTTTTACTTTTTCCTGCTCCTCTTAGCATGATAAAGAAGATTCAAAGAGAGTGAGATGCCAGCTCCTTTCATTCAGTCAGTAGCTTCAATCATTTCTGGACGTTTTTCAATGGCAAAAATCAATGAATATTGTCAATGCACAAACAGTAATTTCTCCGCATTGCAAGGTGCAATTCTGAAATTTTTTGCTTTTTCCTGCTCCTCTTAGCATGATAAAGAAGATTCAAAGAAAGTGAGATGCCAGCTCCTTTCATTCAGTCAGTAGCTTCAATCATTTCTGGATGTTTTTCAATGGCAAAAATCAATGAATATTGTAAATGCACAAACAGTAATTTCTCCGCATTGCAAGGTGCAATTCTGAAATTTTTTGATTTTTCCTGCTCCTCTTAGCATGATAAAGAAGATTCAAAGAGAGTGAGATGCCAGCTCCTTTCATTCAGTCAGTAGCTTCAATCATTTCTGGACGTTTTTCAATGGCAAAAATCAATGAATATTGTAAATGCACAACCAGTAATTTCTCCGCATTGCAAGGTGCAATTCTGAAATTTTTTGCTTTTTCCTGCTTCTCTTAGCATGATAAAGAAGATTCAAAGAGAGTGAGATGCCAGCTCCTTTCATTCAGTCAGTAGCTTCAAACATTTCTGGTATATGAATAACATGATGTTTTTCAATGGCAAAAATCAATGAATATTGTAAATGCGCAAACAGTAATTTCTCCGCATTGCAAGGTGCAATTCTGAAATTTTTTGCTTTTTCCTGCTCCTCTTAGCATGATAAAGAAGATTCAAAGAGAGTGAGATGCCAGCTCCTTTCATTCAGTCAGTAGCTTCAATCATTTCTGGACGTTTTTTATTGGCAAAAATCAATGAATATTGTAAATGCACAAACAGTAATTTCTCCGCATTGCAAGGTGCAATTCTGAAATTTTTTGCTTTTTCCTGCTCCTCTTAGCATGATAAAGAAGATTCAAAGAGATTGAGATGCCAGCTCCTTTCATTCAGTCAGTAGCTTCAAACATTTCTGGTATATGAATAACGATGTTTTTCAATGGCAAAAATCAATGAATATTGTAAATGCACAAACAGTAATTTCTCCGCATTGCAAGGTGCAATTCTGAAATTTTTTGCTTTTTCCTGCTCCTCTTAGCATGATAAAGAAGATTCAAAGAGAGTGAGATGCCAGCTCCTTTCATTCAGTCAGTAGCTTCAAACATTTCTGGTATATGAATAACATGTTTTTCAATGGCAAAAATCAATGAATATTGTAAATGCACAAACAGTAATTTCACCGCATTGCAAGGTGCAATTCTGAAATTTTTTGCTTTTTCCTGCTCCTCTTAGCATAATAAAGAAGATTCAAAGAGAGTGATATGCCAGCTCCTTTCATTCAGTCAGTAGCTTCAATCATTTCTGGACGTTTTTCAATGGCAAAAATCAATGAATATTGTAAATGCACAAACAGTAATTTCTCCGCATTGCAAGCTGCAATTCTGAAATTTTTTGCTTTTTCCTGCTCCTCTTAGCATGACAAAGAAGATTCAAAGAGAGTGAGATGCCAGCTCCTTTCATTCAGTCAGTAGCTTCAAACATTTCTGGTATATGAATAACATGATGTTTTTCAATGGCAAAAATCAATGAATATTGTAAATGCACAAACAGTAATTTCTCCGCATTGCAAGGTGCAATTCTGAAATTTTTTGCTTTTTCCTGCTCCTCTTAGCATGATAAAGAAGATTCAAAGAGAGTGAGATGCCAGCTCCTTTCATTCAGTCAGTAGCTTCAATCATTTCTGGACGTTTTTCAATGGCAAAAATCAATGAATATTGTAAATGCACAAACAGTAATTTCTCCACATTGCAAGGTGCAATTCTGAAATTTTTTGCTTTTTCCTGCTCCACTTAGCATGATAAAGAAGATTCAAAGAGAGTGAGATGCCAGCTCCTTTCATTCAGTCAGTAGCTTCAATCATTTCTGGACGTTTTTCAATGGCAAAAATCTATGAATATTGTAAATGCACAAACAGTAATTTCTCCGCATTGCAAGGTGCAATTCTGAAATTTTTTGCTTTTTCCTGCTCCTCTTAGCATGATAAAGAAGATTCAAAGAGAGTGAGATGCCAGCTCCTTTCATTCAGTCAGTAGCTTCAATCATTTCTGGACATTTTTCAATGGCAAAATCATTGAATATTGTAAATGCACAAACAGTAATTTCTCCGCATTGCAAGGTGCAATTCTGAAATTTTTTGCTTTTTCCTGCTCCTCTTAGCATGATAAAGAAGATTCAAAGAGAGTGAGATGCCAGCTCCTTTCATTCAGTCAGTAGCTTCAATCATTTCTGGTATATGAATAACATGATGTTTTTCAATGGCAAAAATCAATGAATATTGTAAATGCACAAACAGTAATTTCTCCGCATTGCAAGGTGCAATTCTGAAATTTTTTGCTTTTTCCTGCTCCTCTTAGCATGATAAAGAAGATTCAAAGAGAGTGAGATGCCAGCTCCTTTCATTCAGTCAGTAGCTTCAATCATTTCTGGACGTTTTTCAATGGCAAAAATCAATGAATATTGTAAATGCACAAACTAATTTCTCCGCATTGCAAGGTGCAATTCTGAAATTTTTTGCTTTTTCCTGCTCCTCTTAGCATGATAAAGAAGATTCAAAGAGAGTGAGATGCCAGCTCCTTTCATTCAGTCAGTAGCTTCAATCATTTCTGGACGTTTTTCAATGGCAAAAATCAATGAATATTGTAAATGCACAAACAGTAATTTCTCCGCATTGCAAGGTGCAATTCTGAAATTTTTTGCTTTTTCCTGCTTCTCTTAGCATGATAAAGAAGATTCAAAGAGAGTGAGATGCCAGCTGCTTTCATTCAGTCAGTAGCTTCAAACATTTCTGGTATATGAATAACATGATGTTTTTCAAAGGCAAAAATCAATGAATATTGTAAATGCGCAAACAGTAATTTCTCCGCATTGCAAGGTGCAATTCTGAAATTTTTTGCTTTTTCCTGCTCCTCTTAGCATGATAAAGAAGATTCAAAGAGAGTGAGATGTCAGCTCCTTTCATTCAGTCAGTAGCTTCAATCATTTCTGGACGTTTTTTAATGGCAAAAATCAATGAATATTGTAAATGCACAAACAGTAATTTCTCCGCATTGCAAGGTGCAATTCTGAAATTTTTTACTTTTTCCTGCTTCTCTTATCATGATAAAGAAGATTCAAAGAGATTGAGATGCCAGCTCCTTTCATTCAGTCAGTAGCTTCAAACATTTCTGGTATATGAATAACGATGTTTTTCAATGGCAAAAATCAATGAATATTGTAAATGCACAAACAGTAATTTCTCCGCATTGCAAGGTGCAAATCTGAAATTTTTTGCTTTTTCCTGCTCCTCTTAGCATGATAAAGAAGATTCAAAGAGAGTGAGATGCCAGCTCCTTTCATTCAGTCAGTAGCTTCAAACATTTCTGGTATATGAATAACATGTTTTTCAATGGCAAAAATCAATGAATATTGTAAATGCACAAACAGTAATTTCTCCGCATTGCAAGGTGCAATTCTGAAATTTTTTGCTTTTTCCTGCTCCTCTTAGCATAATAAAGAAGATTCAAAGAGAGTGAGATGCCAGCTCCTTTCATTCAGTCAGTAGCTTCAATCATTTCTGGACGTTTTTCAATGGCAAAAATCAATGAATATTGTAAATGCACAAACAGTAATTTCTCCGCATTGCAAGGTGCAATTCTGAAATTTTTTGCTTTTTCCTGCTCCTCTTAGCATGACAAAGAAGATTCAAAGAGAGTGAGATGCCAGCTCCTTTCATTCAGTCAGTAGCTTCAAACATTTCTGGTATATGAATAACATAATGTTTTTCAATGGCAAAAATCAATGAATATTGTAAATGCACAAACAGTAATTTCTCCGCATTGCAAGGTGCAATTCTGAAATTTTTTGCTTTTTCCTGCTCCTCTTAGCATGATAAAGAAGATTCAAAGAGAGTGAGATGCCAGCTCCTTTCATTCAGTCAGTAGCTTCAATCATTTCTGGACGTTTTTCAATGGCAAAAATCAATGAATATTGTAAATGCACAAACAGTAATTTCTCCACATTGCAAGGTGCAATTCTGAAATTTTTTGCTTTTTCCTGCTCCTCTTAGCATGATAAAGAAGATTCAAAGAGAGTGAGATGCCAGCTCCTTTCATTCAGTCAGTAGCTTCAATCATTTCTGGACGTTTTTCAATGGCAAAAATCTATGAATATTGTAAATGCACAAACAGTAATTTCTCCGCATTGCAAGGTGCAATTCTGACATTTTTTGCTTTTTCCTGCTCCTCTTAGCATGATAAAGAAGATTCAAAGAGAGTGAGATGCCAGCTCCTTTCATTCAGTCAGTAGCTTCAATCATTTCTGGACGTTTTTCAATGGCAAAAACATTGAATATTGTAAATGCACAAACAGTAATTTCTCCGCATTGCAAGGTGCAATTCTGAAATTTTTTCCTTTTTCCTGCTCCTCTTAGCATGATAAAGAAGATTCAAAGAGAGTGAGATGCCAGCTCCTTTCATTCAGTCAGTAGCTTCAATCATTTCTGGTATATGAATAACATGATGTTTTTCAATGGCAAAAATCAATGAATATTGTAAATGCACAAACAGTAATTTCTCCGCATTGCAAGGTGCAATTCTGAAATTTTTTGCTTTTTCCTGCTCCTCTTAGCATGATAAAGAAGATTCAAAGAGAGTGAGATGCCAGCTCCTTTCATTCAGTCAGTAGCTTCAATCATTTCTGGACATTTTTCAATGGCAAAAATCAATGAATATTGTAAATGCACAAACTAATTTCTCCGCATTGCAAGGTGCAATTCTGAAATTTTTTGCTTTTTCCTGCTCCTCTTAGCATGATAAAGAAGATTCAAAGAGAGTGAGATGCCAGCTCCTTTCATTCAGTCAGTAGCTTCAAACATTTCTGGTATATGAATAACATGATGTTTTTCAATGGCAAAAATCAATGAATATTGTAAATGCACAAACAGTAATTTCTCCGCATTGCAAGGTGCAATTCTGAAATTTTTTGCTTTTTCCTGCTCCTCTTAGCATGATAAGCAAGATTCAAAGAGAGTGAGATGCCAGCTCCTTTCATTCAGTCAGTAGCTTCAAACATTTCTGGTATATGAATAACATGATGTTTTTCAATGGCAAAAATCAATGAATATTGTAAATGCACAAACAGTAATTTCTCCGCATTGCAAGGTGCAACTCTGAAATTTTTTGCTTTTTCCTGCTCCTCTTAGCATGATAAAGAAGATTCAAAGAGAGTGAGATGCCAGCTCCTTTCATTCAGTCAGTAGCTTCAATCATTTCTGGACGTTTTTCAATGGCAAAAATCAATGAATATTGTAAATGCACAAACTAATTTCTCCGCATTGCAAGGTGCAATTCTGAAATGTTTTGCTTTTTCCTGCTCCTCTTAGCATGATAAAGAAGATTCAAAGAGAGTGAGATGCCAGCTCCTTTCATTCAGTCAGTAGCTTCAATCATTTCTGGACGTTTTTCCATGGCAAAAATCAATGAATATTGTAAATGCACAAACAGTAATTTCTCCGCATTGCAAGGTGCAATTCTGAAATTTTTTGCTTTTTCCTGCTCCTCTTAGCATGATAAAGAAGATTCAAAGAGAGTGAGATGCCAGCTCCTTTCATTCAGTCAGTAGCTTCAATCATTTCTGGACGTTTTTCAATGGCAAAAATCTATGAATATTGTAAATGCACAAACATTAATTTCTCCGCATTGCAAGGTGCAATTCTGAAATTTTTTGCTTTTTCCTGCTCCTCTTAGCATGATAAAGAAGATTCAAAGAGAGTGAGATGCCAGCTCCTTTCATTCAGTCAGTAGCTTCAATCATTTCTGGACATTTTTCAATGGCAAAATCATTGAATATTGTAAATGCACAAACAGTAATTTCTCCGCATTGCAAGGTGCAATTCTGAAATTTTTTGCTTTTTCCTGCTCCTCTTAGCATGATAAAGAAGATTCAAAGAGAGTGAGATGCCAGCTCCTTTCATTCAGTCAGTAGCTTCAATCATTTCTGGTATATGAATAACATGATGTTTTTCAATGGCAAAAATCAATGAATATTGTAAATGCACAAACAGTAATTTCTCCGCATTGCAAGGTGCAATTCTGAAATTTTTTGCTTTTTCCTGCTCCTCTTAGCATGATAAAGAAGATTCAAAGAGAGTGAGATGCAGCTCCTTTCATTCAGTCAGTAGCTTCAATCATTTCTGGACGTTTTTCAATGGCAAAAATCAATGAATATTGTAAATGCACAAACTAATTTCTCCGCATTGCAAGGTGCAATTCTGAAATTTTTTGCTTTTTCCTGCTCCTCTTAGCATGATAAAGAAGATTCAAAGAGAGTGAGATGCCAGCTCCTTTCATTCAGTCAGTAGCTTCAATCATTTCTGGACGTTTTTCAATGGCAAAAATCAATGAATATTGTAAATGCACAAACAGTAATTTCTCCGCATTGCAAGGTGCAATTCTGAAATTTTTTGCTTTTTCCTGCTTCTCTTAGCATGATAAAGAAGATTCAAAGAGAGTGAGATGCCAGCTCCTTTCATTCAGTCAGTAGCTTCAAACATTTCTGGTATATGAATAACATGATGTTTTTCAAAGGCAAAAATCAATGAATATTGTAAATGCGCAAACAGTAATTTCTCCGCCTTGCAAGGTGCAATTCTGAAATTTTTTGCTTTTTCCTGCTCCTCTTAGCATGATAAAGAAGATTCAAAGAGAGTGAGATGCCAGCTCCTTTCATTCAGTCAGTAGCTTCAATCATTTCTGGACGTTTTTTAATGGCAAAAATCAATGAATATTGTAAATGCACAAACAGTAATTTCTCCGCATTGCAAGGTGCAATTCTGAAATTTTTTACTTTTTCCTGCTTCTCTTAGCATGATAAAGAAGATTCAAAGAGATTGAGATGCCAGCTCCTTTCATTCAGTCAGTAGCTTCAAACATTTCTGGTATATGAATAACGATGTTTTTCAATGGCAAAAATCAATGAATATTGTAAATGCACAAACAGTAATTTCTCCGCATTGCAAGGTGCAAATCTGAAATTTTTTGCTTTTTCCTGCTCCTCTTAGCATGATAAAGAAGATTCAAAGAGAGTGAGATGCCAGCTCCTTTCATTCAGTCAGTAGCTTCAAACATTTCTGGTATATGAATAACATGTTTTTCAATGGCAAAAATCAATGAATATTGTAAATGCACAAACAGTAATTTCTCCGCATTGCAAGGTGCAATTCTGAAATTTTTTGCTTTTTCCTGCTCCTCTTAGCATAATAAAGAAGATTCAAAGAGAGTGAGATGCCAGCTCCTTTCATTCAGTCAGTAGCTTCAATCATTTCTGGACGTTTTTCAATGGCAAAAATCAATGAATATTGTAAATGCACAAACAGTAATTTCTCCGCATTGCAAGGTGCAATTCTGAAATTTTTTGCTTTTTCCTGCTCCTCTTAGCATGACAAAGAAGATTCAAAGAGAGTGAGATGCCAGCTCCTTTCATTCAGTCAGTAGCTTCAAACATTTCTGGTATATGAATAACATGATGTTTTTCAATGGCAAAAATCAATGAATATTGTAAATGCACAAACAGTAATTTCTCCGCATTGCAAGGTGCAATTCTGAAATTTTTTGCTTTTTCCTGCTCCTCTTAGCATGATAAAGAAGATTCAAAGAGAGTGAGATGCCAGCTCCTTTCATTCAGTCAGTAGCTTCAATCATTTCTGGACGTTTTTCAATGGCAAAAATCAATGAATATTGTAAATGCACAAACAGTAATTTCTCCACATTGCAAGGTGCAATTCTGAAATTTTTTGCTTTTTCCTGCTCCTCTTAGCATGATAAAGAAGATTCGAAGAGAGTGAGATGCCAGCTCCTTTCATTCAGTCAGTAGCTTCAATCATTTCTGGACGTTTTTCAATGGCAAAAATCTATGAATATTGTAAATGCACAAACAGTAATTTCTCCGCATTGCAAGGTGCAATTCTGACATTTTTTGCTTTTTCCTGCTCCTCTTAGCATGATAAAGAAGATTCAAAGAGAGTGAGATGCCAGCTCCTTTCATTCAGTCAGTAGCTTCAATCATTTCTGGACGTTTTTCAATGGCAAAATCATTGAATATTGTAAATGCACAAACAGTAATTTCTCCGCATTGCAAGGTGCAATTCTGAAATTTTTTGCTTTTTCCTGCTCCTCTTAGCATGATAAAGAAGATTCAAAGAGAGTGAGATGCCAGCTCCTTTCATTCAGTCAGTAGCTTCAATCATTTCTGGTATATGAATAACATGATGTTTTTCAATGGCAAAAATCAATGAATATTGTAAATGCACAAACAGTAATTTCTCCGCATTGCAAGGTGCAATTCTGAAATTTTTTGCTTTTTCCTGCTCCTCTTAGCATGATAAAGAAGATTCAAAGAGAGTGAGATGCCAGCTCCTTTCATTCAGTCAGTAGCTTCAATCATTTCTGGTATATGAATAACATGATGTTTTTCAATGGCAAAAATCAATGAATATTGTAAATGCACAAACAGTAATTTCTCCGCATTGCAAGGTGCAATTCTGAAATTTTTTGCTTTTTCCTGCTCCTCTTAGCATGATAAAGAAGATTCAAAGAGAGTGAGATGCAGCTCCTTTCATTCAGTCAGTAGCTTCAATCATTTCTGGACGTTTTTCAATGGCAAAAATCAATGAATATTGTAAATGCACAAACTAATTTCTCCGCATTGCAAGGTGCAATTCTGAAATTTTTTGCTTTTTCCTGCTCCTCTTAGCATGATAAAGAAGATTCAAAGAGAGTGAGATGCCAGCTCCTTTCATTCAGTCAGTAGCTTCAATCATTTCTGGACGTTTTTCAATGGCAAAAATCAATGAATATTGTAAATGCACAAACAGTAATTTCTCCGCATTGCAAGGTGCAATTCTGAAATTTTTTGCTTTTTCCTGCTTCTCTTAGCATGATAAAGAAGATTCAAAGAGAGTGAGATGCCAGCTCCTTTCATTCAGTCAGTAGCTTCAAACATTTCTGGTATATGAATAACATGATGTTTTTCAAAGGCAAAAATCAATGAATATTGTAAATGCGCAAACAGTAATTTCTCCGCCTTGCAAGGTGCAATTCTGAAATTTTTTGCTTTTTCCTGCTCCTCTTAGCATGATAAAGAAGATTCAAAGAGAGTGAGATGCCAGCTCCTTTCATTCAGTCAGTAGCTTCAATCATTTCTGGACGTTTTTTAATGGCAAAAATCAATGAATATTGTAAATGCACAAACAGTAATTTCTCCGCATTGCAAGGTGCAATTCTGAAATTTTTTACTTTTTCCTGCTTCTCTTAGCATGATAAAGAAGATTCAAAGAGATTGAGATGCCAGCTCCTTTCATTCAGTCAGTAGCTTCAAACATTTCTGGTATATGAATAACGATGTTTTTCAATGGCAAAAATCAATGAATATTGTAAATGCACAAACAGTAATTTCTCCGCATTGCAAGGTGCAAATCTGAAATTTTTTGCTTTTTCCTGCTCCTCTTAGCATGATAAAGAAGATTCAAAGAGAGTGAGATGCCAGCTCCTTTCATTCAGTCAGTAGCTTCAAACATTTCTGGTATATGAATAACATGTTTTTCAATGGCAAAAATCAATGAATATTGTAAATGCACAAACAGTAATTTCTCCGCATTGCAAGGTGCAATTCTGAAATTTTTTGCTTTTTCCTGCTCCTCTTAGCATAATAAAGAAGATTCAAAGAGAGTGAGATGCCAGCTCCTTTCATTCAGTCAGTAGCTTCAATCATTTCTGGACGTTTTTCAATGGCAAAAATCAATGAATATTGTAAATGCACAAACAGTAATTTCTCCGCATTGCAAGGTGCAATTCTGAAATTTTTTGCTTTTTCCTGCTCCTCTTAGCATGACAAAGAAGATTCAAAGAGAGTGAGATGCCAGCTCCTTTCATTCAGTCAGTAGCTTCAAACATTTCTGGTATATGAATAACATGATGTTTTTCAATGGCAAAAATCAATGAATATTGTAAATGCACAAACAGTAATTTCTCCGCATTGCAAGGTGCAATTCTGAAATTTTTTGCTTTTTCCTGCTCCTCTTAGCATGATAAAGAAGATTCAAAGAGAGTGAGATGCCAGCTCCTTTCATTCAGTCAGTAGCTTCAATCATTTCTGGACGTTTTTCAATGGCAAAAATCAATGAATATTGTAAATGCACAAACAGTAATTTCTCCACATTGCAAGGTGCAATTCTGAAATTTTTTGCTTTTTCCTGCTCCTCTTAGCATGATAAAGAAGATTCGAAGAGAGTGAGATGCCAGCTCCTTTCATTCAGTCAGTAGCTTCAATCATTTCTGGACGTTTTTCAATGGCAAAAATCTATGAATATTGTAAATGCACAAACAGTAATTTCTCCGCATTGCAAGGTGCAATTCTGACATTTTTTGCTTTTTCCTGCTCCTCTTAGCATGATAAAGAAGATTCAAAGAGAGTGAGATGCCAGCTCCTTTCATTCAGTCAGTAGCTTCAATCATTTCTGGACGTTTTTCAATGGCAAAATCATTGAATATTGTAAATGCACAAACAGTAATTTCTCCGCATTGCAAGGTGCAATTCTGAAATTTTTTGCTTTTTCCTGCTCCTCTTAGCATGATAAAGAAGATTCAAAGAGAGTGAGATGCCAGCTCCTTTCATTCAGTCAGTAGCTTCAATCATTTCTGGTATATGAATAACATGATGTTTTTCAATGGCAAAAATCAATGAATATTGTAAATGCACAAACAGTAATTTCTCCGCATTGCAAGGTGCAATTCTGAAATTTTTTGCTTTTTCCTGCTCCTCTTAGCATGATAAAGAAGATTCAAAGAGAGTGAGATGCCAGCTCCTTTCATTCAGTCAGTAGCTTCAATCATTTCTGGTATATGAATAACATGATGTTTTTCAATGGCAAAAATCAATGAATATTGTAAATGCACAAACAGTAATTTCTCCGCATTGCAAGGTGCAATTCTGAAATTTTTTGCTTTTTCCTGCTCCTCTTAGCATGATAAAGAAGATTCAAAGAGAGTGAGATGCAGCTCCTTTCATTCAGTCAGTAGCTTCAATCATTTCTGGACGTTTTTCAATGGCAAAAATCAATGAATATTGTAAATGCACAAACTAATTTCTCCGCATTGCAAGGTGCAATTCTGAAATTTTTTGCTTTTTCCTGCTCCTCTTAGCATGATAAAGAAGATTCAAAGAGAGTGAGATGCCAGCTCCTTTCATTCAGTCAGTAGCTTCAATCATTTCTGGACGTTTTTCAATGGCAAAAATCAATGAATATTGTAAATGCACAAACAGTAATTTCTCCGCATTGCAAGGTGCAATTCTGAAATTTTTTGCTTTTTCCTGCTTCTCTTAGCATGATAAAGAAGATTCAAAGAGAGTGAGATGCCAGCTCCTTTCATTCAGTCAGTAGCTTCAAACATTTCTGGTATATGAATAACATGATGTTTTTCAAAGGCAAAAATCAATGAATATTGTAAATGCGCAAACAGTAATTTCTCCGCCTTGCAAGGTGCAATTCTGAAATTTTTTGCTTTTTCCTGCTCCTCTTAGCATGATAAAGAAGATTCAAAGAGAGTGAGATGCCAGCTCCTTTCATTCAGTCAGTAGCTTCAATCATTTCTGGACGTTTTTTAATGGCAAAAATCAATGAATATTGTAAATGCACAAACAGTAATTTCTCCGCATTGCAAGGTGCAATTCTGAAATTTTTTACTTTTTCCTGCTTCTCTTAGCATGATAAAGAAGATTCAAAGAGATTGAGATGCCAGCTCCTTTCATTCAGTCAGTAGCTTCAAACATTTCTGGTATATGAATAACGATGTTTTTCAATGGCAAAAATCAATGAATATTGTAAATGCACAAACAGTAATTTCTCCGCATTGCAAGGTGCAAATCTGAAATTTTTTGCTTTTTCCTGCTCCTCTTAGCATGATAAAGAAGATTCAAAGAGAGTGAGATGCCAGCTCCTTTCATTCAGTCAGTAGCTTCAAACATTTCTGGTATATGAATAACATGTTTTTCAATGGCAAAAATCAATGAATATTGTAAATGCACAAACAGTAATTTCTCCGCATTGCAAGGTGCAATTCTGAAATTTTTTGCTTTTTCCTGCTCCTCTTAGCATAATAAAGAAGATTCAAAGAGAGTGAGATGCCAGCTCCTTTCATTCAGTCAGTAGCTTCAATCATTTCTGGACGTTTTTCAATGGCAAAAATCAATGAATATTGTAAATGCACAAACAGTAATTTCTCCGCATTGCAAGGTGCAATTCTGAAATTTTTTGCTTTTTCCTGCTCCTCTTAGCATGACAAAGAAGATTCAAAGAGAGTGAGATGCCAGCTCCTTTCATTCAGTCAGTAGCTTCAAACATTTCTGGTATATGAATAACATGATGTTTTTCAATGGCAAAAATCAATGAATATTGTAAATGCACAAACAGTAATTTCTCCGCATTGCAAGGTGCAATTCTGAAATTTTTTGCTTTTTCCTGCTCCTCTTAGCATGATAAAGAAGATTCAAAGAGAGTGAGATGCCAGCTCCTTTCATTCAGTCAGTAGCTTCAATCATTTCTGGACGTTTTTCAATGGCAAAAATCAATGAATATTGTAAATGCACAAACAGTAATTTCTCCACATTGCAAGGTGCAATTCTGAAATTTTTTGCTTTTTCCTGCTCCTCTTAGCATGATAAAGAAGATTCGAAGAGAGTGAGATGCCAGCTCCTTTCATTCAGTCAGTAGCTTCAATCATTTCTGGACGTTTTTCAATGGCAAAAATCTATGAATATTGTAAATGCACAAACAGTAATTTCTCCGCATTGCAAGGTGCAATTCTGACATTTTTTGCTTTTTCCTGCTCCTCTTAGCATGATAAAGAAGATTCAAAGAGAGTGAGATGCCAGCTCCTTTCATTCAGTCAGTAGCTTCAATCATTTCTGGACGTTTTTCAATGGCAAAATCATTGAATATTGTAAATGCACAAACAGTAATTTCTCCGCATTGCAAGGTGCAATTCTGAAATTTTTTGCTTTTTCCTGCTCCTCTTAGCATGATAAAGAAGATTCAAAGAGAGTGAGATGCCAGCTCCTTTCATTCAGTCAGTAGCTTCAATCATTTCTGGTATATGAATAACATGATGTTTTTCAATGGCAAAAATCAATGAATATTGTAAATGCACAAACAGTAATTTCTCCGCATTGCAAGGTGCAATTCTGAAATTTTTTGCTTTTTCCTGCTCCTCTTAGCATGATAAAGAAGATTCAAAGAGAGTGAGATGCCAGCTCCTTTCATTCAGTCAGTAGCTTCAATCATTTCTGGACGTTTTTCAATGGCAAAAATCAATGAATATTGTAAATGCACAAACTCATTTCTCCGCATTGCAAGGTGCAATTCTGAAATTTTTTGCTTTTTCCTGCTCCTCTTAGCATGATAAACAAGATTCAAAGAGAGTGAGATGCCAGCTCCTTTCATTCAGTCAGTAGCTTCAAACATTTCTGGTATATGAATAACATGATGTTTTTCAATGGCAAAAATCAATGAATATTGTAAATGCACAAACAGTAATTTCTCCGCATTGCAAGGTGCAATTCTGAAATTTTTTGCTTTTTCCTGCTCCTCTTAGCATGATAAAGAAGATTCAAAGAGAGTGAGATGCCAGCTCCTTTCATTCAGTCAGTAGCTTCAATCATTTCTGGACGTTTTTCAATGGCAAAAATCAATGAATATTGTAAATGCACAAACTAATTTCTCCGCATTGCAAGGTGCAATTCTGAAATTTTTTGCTTTTTCCTGCTCCTCTTAGCATGATAAAGAAGATTCAAAGAGAGTGAGATGCCAGCTCCTTTCATTCAGTCAGTAGCTTCAATCATTTCTGGATGTTTTTCAATGGCAAAAATCAATGAATATTGTAAATGCACAAACAGTAATTTCTCCGCATTGCAAGGTGCAATTCTGAAATTTTTTGCTTTTTCCTGCTTCTCTTAGCATGATAAAGAAGATTCAAAGAGAGTGAGATGCCAGCTCCTTTCATTCAGTCAGTAGCTTCAAACATTTCTTGTATATGAATAACATGATGTTTTTCAAAGGCAAAAATCAATGAATATTGTAAATGCGCAAACAGTAATTTCTCCGCATTGCAAGGTGCAATTCTGAAATTTTTTGCTTTTTCCTGCTCCTCTTAGCATGATAAAGAAGATTCAAAGAGAGTGAGATGCCAGCTCCTTTCATTCAGTCAGTAGCTTCAATCATTTCTGGACGTTTTTTAATGGCAAAAATCAATGAATATTGTAAATGCACAAACAGTAATTTCTCCGCATTGCAAGGTGCAATTCTGAAATTTTTTTGCTTTTTCCTGCTCCTCTTAGCATGATAAAGAAGATTCAAAGAGAGTGAGATGCCAGCTCCTTTCATTCAGTCAGTAGCTTCAATCATTTCTGGACGTTTTTCAATGGCAAAAATCTATGAATATTGTAAATGCACAAACAGTAATTTCTCCGCATTGCAAGGTGCAATTCTGAATTTTTTTGCTTTTTCCTGCTCCTCTTAGCATGATAAAGAAGATTCAAAGAGAGTGAGATGCCAGCTCCTTTCATTCAGTCAGTAGCTTCAATCATTTCTGGACATTTTTCAATGGCAAAATCATTGAATATTGTAAATGCACAAACAGTAATTTCTCCGCATTGCAAGGTGCAATTCTGAAATTTTTTGCTTTTTCCTGCTCCTCTTAGCATGATAAAGAAGATTCAAAGAGAGTGAGATGCCAGCTCCTTTCATTCAGTCAGTAGCTTCAATCATTTCTGGTATATGAATAACATGATGTTTTTCAATGGCAAAAATCAATGAATATTGTAAATGCACAAACAGTAATTTCTCCGCATTGCAAGGTGCAATTCTGAAATTTTTTGCTTTTTCCTGCTCCTCTTAGCATGATAAAGAAGATTCAAAGAGAGTGAGATGCCAGCTCCTTTCATTCAGTCAGTAGCTTCAATCATTTCTGGACGTTTTTCAATGGCAAAAATCAATGAATATTGTAAATGCACAAACTAATTTCTCCGCATTGCAAGGTGCAATTCTGAAATTTTTTGCTTTTTCCTGCTTCTCTTAGCATGATAAAGAAGATTCAAAGAGATTGAGATGCCAGCTCCTTTCATTCAGTCAGTAGCTACAAACATTTCTGGTATATGAATAACGATGTTTTTCAATGGCAAAAATCAATGAATATTGTAAATGCACAAACAGTAATTTCTCCGCATTGCAAGGTGCAAATCTGAAATTTTTTGCTTTTTCCTGCTCCTCTTAGCATGATAAAGAAGATTCAAAGAGAGTGAGATGCCAGCTCCTTTAATTCAGTCAGTAGCTTCAAACATTTCTGGTATATGAATAACATGTTTTTCAATGGCAAAAATCAATGAATATTGTAAATGCACAAACAGTAATTTCTCCGCATTGCAAAGTGCAATTCTGAAATTTTTTGCTTTTTCCTGCTCCTCTTAGCATAATAAAGAAGATTCAAAGAGAGTGAGATGCCAGCTCCTTTCATTCAGTCAGTAGCTTCAATCATTTCTGGACGTTTTTCAATGGCAAAAATCAATGAATATTGTAAATGCACAAACAGTAATTTCTCCGCATTGCAAGGTGCAATTCTGAAATTTTTTGCTTTTTCCTGCTCCTCTTAGCATGACAAAGAAGATTCAAAGAGAGTGAGATGCCAGCTCCTTTCATTCAGTCAGTAGCTTCAAACATTTCTGGTATATGAATAACATGATGTTTTTCAATGGCAAAAATCAATGAATATTGTAAATGCACAAACAGTAATTTCTCCGCATTGCAAGGTGCAATTCTGAAATTTTTTGCTTTTTCCTGCTCCTCTTAGCATGATAAAGAAGATTCAAAGAGAGTGAGATGCCAGCTCCTTTCATTCAGTCAGTAGCTTCAATCATTTCTGGACGTTTTTCAATGGCAAAAATCAATGAATATTGTAAATGCACAAACAGTAATTTCTCCACATTGCAAGGTGCAATTCTGAAATTTTTTGCTTTTTCCTGCTCCTCTTAGCATGATAAAGAAGATTCAAAGAGAGTGAGATGCCAGCTCCTTTCATTCAGTCAGTAGCTTCAATCATTTCTGGACGTTTTTCAATGGCAAAAATCTATGAATATTGTAAATGCACAAACAGTAATTTCTCCGCATTGCAAGGTGCAATTCTGACATTTTTTGCTTTTTCCTGCTCCTATTAGCATGATAAAGAAGATTCAAAGAGAGTGAGATGCCAGCTCCTTTCATTCAGTCAGTAGCTTCAATCATTTCTGGACGTTTTTCAATGGCAAAATCATTGAATATTGTAAATGCACAAACAGTAATTTCTCCGCATTGCAAGGTGCAATTCTGAAATTTTTTGCTTTTTCCTGCTCCTCTTAGCATGATAAAGAAGATTCAAAGAGAGTGAGATGCCAGCTCCTTTCATTCAGTCAGTAGCTTCAATCATTTCTGGTATATGAATAACATGATGTTTTTCAATGGCAAAAATCAATGAATATTGTAAATGCACAAACAGTAATTTCTCCGCATTGCAAGGTGCAATTCTGAAATTTTTTGCTTTTTCCTGCTCCTCTTAGCATGATAAAGAAGATTCAAAGAGAGTGAGATGCCAGCTCCTTTCATTCAGTCAGTAGCTTCAATCATTTCTGGACGTTTTTCAATGGCAAAAATCAATGAATATTGTAAATGCACAAACTAATTTCTCCGCATTGCAAGGTGCAATTCTGAAATTTTTTGCTTTTTCCTGCTCCTCTTAGCATGATAAACAAGATTCAAAGAGAGTGAGATGCCAGCTCCTTTCATTCAGTCAGTAGCTTCAAACATTTCTGGTATATGAATAACATGATGTTTTTCAATGGCAAAAATCAATGAATATTGTAAATGCACAAACAGTAATTTCTCCGCATTGCAAGGTGCAATTCTGAAATTTTTTGCTTTTTCCTGCTCCTCTTAGCATGATAAGCAAGATTCAAAGAGAGTGAGATGCCAGCTCCTTTCATTCAGTCAGTAGCTTCAAACATTTCTGGTATATGAATAACATGATGTTTTTCAATGGCAAAAATCAATGAATATTGTAAATGCACAAACAGTAATTTCTCCGCATTGCAAGGTGCAACTCTGAAATTTTTTGCTTTTTCCTGCTCCTCTTAGCATGATAAAGAAGATTCAAAGAGAGTGAGATGCCAGCTCCTTTCATTCAGTCAGTAGCTTCAATCATTTCTGGACGTTTTTCAATGGCAAAAATCAATGAATATTGTAAATGCACAAACAGTAATTTCTCCGCATTGCAAGGTGCAATTCTGAAATTTTTTGCTTTTTCCTGCTCCTCTTAGCATGATAAAGAAGATTCAAAGAGAGTGAGATGCCAGCTCCTTTCATTCAGTCAGTAGCTTCAATCATTTCTGGACGTTTTTCAATGGCAAAAATCAATGAATATTGTAAATGCACAAACAGTAATTTCTCCACATTGCAAGGTGCAATTCTGAAATTTTTTGCTTTTTCCTGCTCCTCTTAGCATGATAAAGAAGATTCAAAGAGAGTGAGATGCCAGCTCCTTTCATTCAGTCAGTAGCTTCAATCATTTCTGGACATTTTTCAATGGCAAAAATCTATGAATATTGTAAATGCACAAACAGTAATTTCTCCGCATTGCAAGGTGCAATTCTGAAATTTTTTTCTTTTTCCTGCTCCTCTTAGCATGATAAAGAAGATTCAAAGAGAGTGAGATGCCAGCTCCTTTCATTCAGTCAGTAGCTTCAATCATTTCTGGACGTTTTTCAATGGCAAAATCATTGAATATTGTAAATGCACAAACAGTAATTTCTCCGCATTGCAAGGTGCAATTCTGAAATTTTTTGCTTTTTCCTGCTCCTCTTAGCATGATAAAGAAGATTCAAAGAGAGTGAGATGCCAGCTCCTTTCATTCAGTCAGTAGCTTCAATCATTTCTGGTATATGAATAACATGATGTTTTTCAATGGCAAAAATCAATGAATATTGTAAATGCACAAACAGTAATTTCTCCGCATTGCAAGGTGCAATTCTGAAATTTTTTGCTTTTTACTGCTCCTCTTAGCATGATAAAGAAGATTCAAAGAGAGTGAGATGCCAGCTCCTTTCATTCAGTCAGTAGCTTCAATCATTTCTGGACGTTTTTCAATGGCAAAAATCAATGAATATTGTAAATGCACAAACTAATTTCTCCGCATTGCAAGGTGCAATTCTGAAATTTTTTGCTTTCTCCTGCTCCTCTTAGCATGATAAACAAGACTCAAAGAGAGTGAGATGCCAGCTCCTTTCATTCAGTCAGTAGCTTCAAACATTTCTGGTATATGAATAACATGATGTTTTTCAATGGCAAAAATCAATGAATATTGTAAATGCACAAACAGTAATTTCTCCGCATTGCAAGGTGCAATTCTGAAATTTTTTGCTTTTTCCTGCTCCTCTTAGCATGATAAGCAAGATTCAAAGAGAGTGAGATGCCAGCTCCTTTCATTCAGTCAGTAGCTTCAAACATTTCTGGTATATGAATAACATGATGTTTTTCAATGGCAAAAATCAATGAATATTGTAAATGCACAAACAGTAATTTCTCCGCATTGCAAGGTGCAATTCTGAAATTTTTTGCTTTTTCCTGCTCCTCTTAGCATGATAAAGAAGATTCAAAGAGAGTGAGATGCCAGCTCCTTTCATTCAGTCAGTAGCTTCAATCATTTCTGGACGTTTTTCAATCGAAAAATCAATGAATATTGTAAATGCACAAACAGTAATTTCTCCGCATTGCAAGGTGCAATTCTGAAATTTTTTGCTTTTTCCTGCTCCTCTTAGCATGATAAAGAAGATTCAAAGAGATTG
This sequence comes from Phyllobates terribilis, assembly GCF_046119375.1. Classification (NCBI taxonomy): domain Eukaryota; kingdom Metazoa; phylum Chordata; class Amphibia; order Anura; family Dendrobatidae; genus Phyllobates; species Phyllobates terribilis. Next base: position 951,300 of record NW_027363227.1, read on the forward strand.
AGATGCCAGCTCCTTTCATTCAGTCAGTAGCTTCAAACATTTCTGCTATATGAATAACGATGTTTTTCAATGGCAAAAATCAATGAATATTGTAAATGCACAAACAGTAATTTCTCCGCATTGCAAGGTGCAATTCTGAAATTTTTTGCTTTTTCCTGCTCCTCTTAGCATAATAAAGAAGATTCAAAGAGAGTGAGATGCCAGCTCCTTTCATTCAGTCAGTAGCTTCAAACATTTCTGGTATATGAATAACATGATGTTTTTCAATGGCAAAAATCAATGAATATTGTAAATGCACAAACAGTAATTTCTCCGCATTGCAAGGTGCAATTCTGAAATTTTTTGCTTTTTCCTGCTCCTCTTAGCATGATAAAGAAGATTCAAAGAGAGTGAGATGCCAGCTCCTTTCATTCAGTCAGTAGCTTCAATCATTTCTGGACGTTTTTCAATGGCAAAAATCAATGAATATTGTAAATGCACAAACAGTAATTTCTCCACATTGCAAGGTGCAATTCTGAAATTTTTTACTTTTTCCTGCTCCTCATAGCATGATAAAGAAGATTCAAAGAGAGTGAGATGCCAGCTCCTTTCATTCAGTCAGTAGCTTCAATCATTTCTGGACGTTTTTCAATGGCAAAAATCTATGAATATTGTAAATGCACAAACAGTAATTTCTCCGCATTGCAAGGTGCAATTCTGAAATTTTTTGCTTTTTCCTGCTCCTCTTAGCATGATAAAGAAGATTCAAAGAGAGTGAGATGCCAGCTCCTTTCATTCAGTCAGTAGCTTCAAACATTTCTGCTATATGAATAACATGATGTTTTTCAATGGCAAAAATCAATGAATATTGTAAATGCACAAACAGTAATTTCTCCGCATTGCAAGGTGCAATTCTGAAATTTTTTGCTTTTTCCTGCTCCTCTTAGCATGATAAAGAAGATTCAAAGAGAGTGAGATGCCAGCTCCTTTCATTCAGTCAGTAGCTTCAATCATTTCTGGACGTTTTTCAATGGCAAAAATCAATGAATATTGTAAATGCACAAACAGTAATTTCTCCGCATTGCAAGGTGCAATTCTGAAATTTTTTGCTTTTTCCTGCTCCTCTTAGCATGATAAAGAAGATTCAAAGAGAGTGAGATGCCAGCTCCTTTCATTCAGTCAGTAGCTTCAATCATTTCTGGACGTTTTTCAATGGCAAAAATCAATGAATATTGTAAATGCACAAACAGTAATTTCTCCGCATTGCAAGGTGCAATTCTGAAATTTTTTGCTTTTTCCTGCTCCTCTTAGCATGATAAAGAAGATTCAAAGAGAGTGAGATGCCAGCTCCTTTCATTCAGTCAGTAGCTTCAAACATTTCTGGTATATGAATAACATGATGTTTTTCAATGGCAAAAATCAATGAATATTGTAAATGCACAAACAGTAATTTCTCCGCATTGCAAGGTGCAATTCTGAAATTTTTTGCTTTTTCCTGCTCCTCTTAGCATGATAAAGAAGATTCAAAGAGAGTGAGATGCCAGCTCCTTTCATTCAGTCAGTAGCTTCAAACATTTCTGGTATATGAATAACATGTTTTTCAATGGCAAAAATCAATGAATATTGTAAATGCACAAACAGTAATTTCTCCGCATTGCAAGGTGCAATTCTGAATTTTTTTGCTTTTTCCTGCTCCTCTTAGCTTAATAAAGAAGATTCAAAGAGAGTGAGATGCCAGCTCCTTTCATTCAGTCAGTAGCTTCAATCATTTCTGGACGTTTTTCAATGGCAAAAATCAATGAATATTGTAAATGCACAAACAGTAATTTCTCCGCTTTGCAAGGTGCAATTCTGAAATTTTTTGCTTTTTCCTGCTACTCTTAGCATGACAAAGAAGATTCAAAGAGAGTGAGATGCCAGCTCCTTTCATTCAGTCAGTAGCTTCAAACATTTCTGGTATATGAATAACATGATGTTTTTCAAAGGCAAAAATCAATGAATATTGTAAATGCACAAACAGTAATTTATCCGCATTGCAAGGTGCAATTCTGAAATTTTTTGCTTTTTCCTGCTCCTCTTAGCATGATAAAGAAGATTCAAAGAGAGTGAGATGCCAGCTCCTTTCATTCAGTCAGTAGCTTCAATCATTTCTGGACGTTTTACAATGGCAAAAATCAATGAATATTGTAAATGCACAAACAGTAATTTCCCCACATTGCAAGGTGCAGTTCTGAAATTTTTTGCTTTTTCCTGCTCCTCTTAGCATGATAAAGAAGATTCAAAGAGAGTGAGATGCCAGCTCCTTTCATTCAGTCAGTAGCTTCAATCATTTCTGGACGTTTTTCAATGGCAAAAATCTATGAATATTGTAAATGCACAAACAGTAATTTCTCCGCATTGCAAGGTGCAATTCTGAAATTTTTTGATTTTTCCTGCTCCTCTTAGCATGATAAAGAAGATTCAAAGAGAGTGAGATGCCAGCTCCTTTCATTCAGTCAGTAGCTTCAATCATTTCTGGACGTTTTTCAATGGCAAAATCATTGAATATTGTAAATGCACAAACAGTAATTTCTCCGCATTGCAAGGTGCAATTCTGAAATTTTTTGCTTTTTCCTGCTCCTCTTAGCATGATAAAGAAGATTCAAAGAGAGTGAGATGCCAGCTCCTTTCATTCAGTCAGTAGCTTCAATCATTTCTGGTATATGAATAACATGATGTTTTTCAATGGCAAAAATCAATGAATATTGTAAATGCACAAACTAATTTCTCCGCATTGCAAGGTGCAATTCTGAAATTTTTTGCTTTTTCCTGCTCCTCTTAGCATGATAAACAAGATTCAAAGAGAGTGAGATGCCAGCTCCTTTCATTCAGTCAGTAGCTTCAAACATTTCTGGTATATGAATAACATGATGTTTTTCAATGGCAAAAATCAATGAATATTGTAAATGCACAAACAGTAATTTCTCCGCATTGCAAGGTGCAATTCTGAAATTTTTTGCTTTTTCCTGCTCCTCTTAGCATGATAAAGAAGATTCAAAGAGAGTGAGATGCCAGTTCCTTTCATTCAGGCAGTAGCTTCAAACATTTCTGGTATATGAATAACATGATGTTTTTCAATGGCAAAAATCAATGAATATTGTAAATGCACAAACAGTAATTTCTCCGCATTGCAAGGTGCAATTCTGAAATTTTTTGCTTTTTCCTGCTCCTCTTAGCATGATAAAGAAGATTCAAAGAGAGTGAGATGCCAGCTCCTTTCATTCAGTCAGTAGCTTCAATCATTTCTGGACATTTTTCAATGGCAAAAATCAATGAATATTGTAAATGCACAAACAGTAATTTCTCCGCATTGAAAGGTGCAATTCTGAAATTTTTTGCTTTTTCCTGCTCCTCTTAGCTTGATAAACAAGATTCAAAGAGATTGAGATGCCAGCTCCTTTCATTCAGTCAGTAGCTTCAAACATTTCTGGTATATGAATAACGATGTTTTTCAATGGCAAAAATCAATGAATATTGTAAATGCACAAACAGTAATTTCTCCGCATTGCAAGGTGCAATTCTGAAATTTTTTTCTTTTTCCTGCTCCTCTTAGCATGATAAAGAAGATTCAAAGAGAGTGAGATGCCAGCTCCTTTCATTCAGTCAGTAGCTTCAAACATTTCTGGTATATGAATAACATGTTTTTCAATGTCAAAAATCAATGAATATTGTAAATGCACAAACAGTAATTTCTCCGCATTGCAAGGTGCAATTCTGAAATTTTTTGCTTTTTCCTGCTCCTCTTAGCATAATAAAGAAGATTCAAAGAGAGTGAGATGCCAGCTCCTTTCATTCAGTCAGTAGCTTCAATCATTTCTGGACGTTTTTCAATGGCAAAAATCAATGAATATTGTAAATGCACAAACAGTAATTTCTCCGCATTGCAAGGTGCAATTCTGAAATTTTTTGCTTTTTCCTGCTCCTCTTAGCATGATAAAGAAGATTCAAAGAGAGTGAGATGCCAGCTCCTTTCATTCAGTCAGTAGCTTCAAACATTTCTGGTATATGAATAACATGATGTTTTTCAATGGCAAAAATCAATGAATATTGTAAATGCACAAACAGTAATTTCTCCGCATTGCAAGGTGCAATTCTGAAATTTTTTGCTTTTTCCTGCTCCTCTTAGCATGATAAAGAAGATTCAAAGAGAGTGAGATGCCAGCTCCTTTCATTCAGTCAGTAGCTTCAATCATTTCTGGACGTTTTTCAATGGCAAAAATCTATGAATATTGTAAATGCACAAACAGTAATTTCTCCGCATTGCAAGGTGCAATTCTGAAATTTTTTGCTTTTTCCTGCTCCTCTTAGCATGATAAAGAAGATTCAAAGAGAGTGAGATGCCAGCTCCTTTCATTCAGTCAGTAGCTTCAAACATTTCTGCTATATGAATAACATGATGTTTTTCAATGGCAAAAATCAATGAATATTGTAAATGCACAAACAGTAATTTCTCCGCATTGCAAGGTGCAATTCTGAAATTTTTTGCTTTTTCCTGCTCCTCTTAGCATGATAAAGAAGATTCAAAGAGAGTGAGATGCCAGCTCCTTTCATTCAGTCAGTAGCTTCAATCATTTCTGGACGTTTTTCAATGGCAAAAATCAATGAATATTGTAAATGCACAAACAGTAATTTCTCCGCATTGCAAGGTGCAATTCTGAAATTTTTTGCTTTTTCCTGCTCCTCTTAGCATGATAAACAAGATTCAAAGAGAGTGAGATGCCAGCTCCTTTCATTCAGTCAGTAGCTTCAAACATTTCTGGTATATGAATAACATGATGTTTTTCAATGGCAAAAATCATTGAATATTGTAAATGCACAAACAGTAATTTCTCCGCATTGCAAGGTGCAATTCTGAAATTTTTTGCTTTTTCCTGCTCCTCTTAGCATGATAAACAAGATTCAAAGAGAGTGAGATGCCAGCTCCTTTCATTCAGTCAGTAGCTTCAAACATTTCTGGTATATGAATAACATGTTTTTCAATGGCAAAAATCAATGAATATTGTAAATGCACAAACAGTAATTTCTCCGCATTGCAAGGTGCAATTCTGAAATTTTTTGCTTTTTCCTGCTCCTCTTAGCATAATAAAGAAGATTCAAAGAGAGTGAGATGCCAGCTCCTTTCATTCAGTCAGTAGCTTCAATCATTTCTGGACGTTTTTCAATGGCAAAAATCAATGAATATTGTAAATGCACAAACAGTAATTTCTCCACATTGCAAGGTGCAATTCTGAAATTTTTTGCTTTTTCCTGCTCCTCTTAGCATGATAAAGAAGATTCAAAGAGAGTGAGATGCCAGCTCCTTTCATTCAGTCAGTAGCTTCAATCATTTCTGGACGTTTTTCAATGGCAAAAATCTATGAATATTGTAAATGCACAAACAGTAATTTCTCCGCATTGCAAGGTGCAATTCTGAAATTTTTTGCTTTTTCCTGCTCCTCTTAGCATGATAAAGAAGATTCAAAGAGAGTGAGATGCCAGCTCCTTTCATTCAGTCAGTAGCTTCAATCATTTCTGGACGTTTTTCAATGGCAAAATCATTGAATATTGTAAATGCACAAACAGTAATTTCTCCGCATTGCAAGGTGCAATTCTGAAATTTTTTGCTTTTTCCTGCTCCTCTTAGCATGATAAAGAAGATTCAAAGAGAGTGAGATGCCAGCTCCTTTCATTCAGTCAGTAGCTTCAATCATTTCTGGTATATGAATAACATGATGTTTTTCAATGGCAAAAATCAATGAATATTCTAAATGCACAAACAGTAATTTCTCCGCATTGCAAGGTGCAATTCTGAAATTTTTTGCTTTTTCCTGCTCCTCTTAGCATGATAAAGAAGATTCAAAGAGAGTGAGATGCCAGCTCCTTTCATTCAGGCAGTAGCTTCAAACATTTCTGGTATATGAATAACATGATGTTTTTCAATGGCAAAAATCAATGAATATTGTAAATGCACAAACAGTAATTTCTCCGCATTGCAAGGTGCAATTCTGAAATTTTTTGCTTTTTCCTGCTCCTCTTAGCATGATAAAGAAGATTCAAAGAGAGTGAGATGCCAGCTCCTTTCATTCAGTCAGTAGCTTCAATCATTTCTGGACGTTTTTCAATGGCAAAAATCCATGAATATTGTAAATGCACAAACAGTAATTTCTCCGCATTGCAACGTGCAATTCTGAAATTTTTTGCTTTTTCCTGCTCCTCTTAGCATGATAAACAAGATTCAAAGAGATTGAGATGCCAGCTCCTTTCATTCAGTCAGTAGCTTCAAACATTTCTGGTATATGAATAACGATGTTTTTCAATGGCAAAAATCAATGAATATTGTAAATGCACAAACAGTAATTTCTCCGCATTGCAAGGTGCAATTCTGAAATTTTTTGCTTTTTCCTGCTCCTCTTAGCATGATAAAGAAGATTCAAAGAGAGTGAGATGCCAGCTCCTTTCATTCAGTCAGTAGCTTCAAACATTTCTGTTATATGAATAACATGTTTTTCAATGGCAAAAATCAATGAATATTGTAAATGCACAAACAGTAATTTCTCCGCATTGCAAGGTGCAATTCTGAAATTTTTTGCTTTTTCCTGCTCCTCTTAGCATAATAAAGAAGATTCAAAGAGAGTGAGATGCCAGCTCCTTTCATTCAGTCAGTAGCTTCAATCATTTCTGGACGTTTTTCAATGGCAAAAATCAATAAATATTGTAAATGCACAAACAGTAATTTCTCCGCATTGCAAGGTGCAATTCTGAAATTTTTTGCTTTTTCCTGCTCCTCTTAGCATGATAAAGAAGATTCAAAGAGAGTGAGATGCCAGCTCCTTTCATTCAGTCAGTAGCTTCAAACATTTCTGGTATATGAATAACATGATGTTTTTCAATGGCAAAAATCAATGAATATTGTAAATGCACAAACAGTAATTTCTCCGCATTGCAAGGTGCAATTCTGAAATTTTTTGCTTTTTCCTGCTCCTCTTAGCATGATAAAGAAGATTCAAAGAGAGTGAGATGCCAGCTCCTTTCATTCAGTCAGTAGCTTCAATCATTTCTGGACGTTTTTCAATGGCAAAAATCAATGAATATTGTAAATGTACAAACAGTAATTTCTCCACATTGCAAGGTGCAATTCTGAAATTTTTTGCTTTTTCCTGCTCCTCTTAGCATGATAAAGAAGATTCAAAGAGAGTGAGATGCCAGCTCCTTTCATTCAGTCAGTAGCTTCAATCATTTCTGGACGTTTTTCAATGGCAAAAATCTATGAATATTGTAAATGCACAAACAGTAATTTCTCCGCATTGCAAGGTGCAATTCTGAAATTTTTTGCTTTTTCCTGCTCCTCTTAGCATGATAAAGAAGATTCAAAGAGAGTGAGATGCCAGCTCCTTTCATTCAGTCAGTAGCTTCAAACATTTCTGCTATATGAATAACATGATGTTTTTCAATGGCAAAAATCAATGAATATTGTAAATGCACAAACAGTAATTTCTCCGCATTGCAAGGTGCAACTCTGAAATTTTTTGCTTTTTCCTGCTCCTCTTAGCATGATAAAGAAGATTCAAAGAGAGTGAGATGCCAGCTCCTTTCATTCAGTCAGTAGCTTCAATCATTTCTGGACGTTTTTCAATGGCAAAAATCAATGAATATTGTAAATGCACAAACAGTAATTTCTCCGCATTGCAAGGTGCAATTCTGAAATTTTTTGCTTTTTCCTGCTCCTCTTAGCATGATAAACAAGATTCAAAGAGAGTGAGTTGCCAGCTCCTTTCATTCAGTCAGTAGCTTCAAACATTTCTGGTATATGAATAACATGATGTTTTTCAATGGCAAAAATCAATGAATATTGTAAATGCACAAACAGTAATTTCTCCGCATTGCAAGGTGCAATTCTGAAATTTTTTGCTTTTTCCTGCTCCTCTTAGCATGATAAAAAGATTCAAAGAGAGTGAGATGCCAGCTCCTTTCATTCAGGCAGTAGCTTCAAACATTTCTGGTATATGAATAACATGATGTTTTTCAATGGCAAAAATCAATGAATATTGTAAATGCACAAACAGTAATTTCTCCGCATTGCAAGGTGCAATTATGAAATTTTTTGCTTTTTCCTGCTCCTCTTAGCATGATAAAGAAGATTCAAAGAGAGTGAGATGCCAGCTCCTTTCATTCAGTCAGTAGCTTCAATCATTTCTGGACGTTTTTCAATGGCAAAAATCAATGAATATTGTAAATGCACAAACAGTAATTTCTCCGCATTGCAAGGTGCAATTCTGAAATTTTTTGCTTTTTCCTGCTCCTCTTAGCATGATAAAGAAGATTCAAAGAGAGTGAGATGCCAGCTCCTTTCATTCAGTCAGTAGCTTCAATCATTTCTGGACGTTTTTCAATGGCAAAATCATTGAATATTGTAAATGCACAAACAGTAATTTCTCCGCATTGCAAGGTGCAATTCTGAAATTTTTTGCTTTTTCCTGCTCCTCTTAGCATGATAAACAAGATTCAAAGAGAGTGAGATGCCAGCTCCTTTCATTCAGGCAGTAGCTTCAAACATTTCTGGTATATGAATAACATGATGTTTTTCAATGGCAAAAATCAATGAATATTGTAAATGCACAAACAGTAATTTCTCCGCATTGCAAGGTGCAATTCTGAAATTTTTTGCTTTTTCCTGCTCCTCTTAGCATGATAAAGAAGATTCAAAGAGAGTGAGATGCCAGCTACTTTCATTCAGGCAGTAGCTTCAAACATTTCTGGTATATGAATAACATGATGTTTTTCAATGGCAAAAATCAATGAATATTGTAAATGCACAAACAGTAATTTCTCCGCATTGCAAGGTGCAATTCTGAAATTTTTTGCTTTTTCCTGCTCCTCTTAGCATGATAAAGAAGATTCAAAGAGAGTGAGATGCCAGCTCCTTTCATTCAGTCAGTAGCTTCAATCATTTCTGGACGTTTTTCAATGGCAAAAATCAATGAATATTGTAAATGCACAAACAGTAATTTCTCCGCATTGCAAGGTGCAATTCTGAAATTTTTTGCTTTTTCCTGCTCCTCTTAGCATGATAAACAAGATTCAAAGAGATTGAGATGCCAGCTCCTTTCATTCAGTCAGTAGCTTCAAACATTTCTGGTATATGAATAACGATGTTTTTCAATGGCAAAAATCAATGAATATTGTAAATGCACAAACAGTAATTTCTCCGCATTGCAAGGTGCAATTCTGAAATTTTTTGCTTTTTCCTGCTCCTCTTAGCATGATAAAGAAGATTCAAAGAGAGTGAGATGCCAGCTCCTTTCATTCAGTCAGTAGCTTCAAACATTTCTGGTATATGAATAACATGTTTTTCAATGGCAAAAATCAATGAATATTGTAAATGCACAAACAGTAATTTCTCCGCATTGCAAGGTGCAATTCTGAAATTTTTTGCTTTTTCCTGCTCCTCTTAGCATAATAAAGAAGATTCAAAGAGAGTGAGATGCCAGCTCCTTTCATTCAGTCAGTAGCTTCAATCATTTCTGGACGTTTTTCAATGGCAAAAATCAATGAATATTGTAAATGCACAAACAGTAATTTCTCCGCATTGCAAGGTGCAATTCTGAAATTTTTTGCTTTTTCCTGCTCCTCTTAGCATGATAAAGAAGATTCAAAGAGAGTGAGATGCCAGCTCCTTTCATTCAGTCAGTAGCTTCAAACATTTCTGGTATATGAATAACATGATGTTTTTCAATGGCAAAAATCAATGAATATTGTAAATGCACAAACAGTAATTTCTCCGCATTGCAAGGTGCAATTCTGAAATTTTTTGCTTTTTCCTGCTCCTCTTAGCATGATAAAGAAGATTCAAAGAGAGTGAGATGCCAGCTCCTTTCATTCAGTCAGTAGCTTCAATCATTTCTGGACGTTTTTCAATGGCAAAAATCAATGAATATTGTAAATGCACAAACAGTAATTTCTCCGCATTGCAAGGTGCAATTCTGAAATTTTTTGCTTTTTCCTGCTCCTCTTAGCATGATAAAGAAGATTCAAAGAGAGTGAGATGCCAGCTCCTTTCATTCAGTCAGTAGCTTCAATCATTTCTGGACGTTTTTCAATGGCAAAAATCAATGAATATTGTAAATGCACAAACAGTAATTTCTCCGCATTGCAAGGTGCAATTCTGAAATTTTTTGCTTTTTCCTGCTCCTCTTAGCATGATAAAGAAGATTCAAAGAGATTGAGATGCCAGCTCCTTTCATTCAGTCAGTAGCTTCAAACATTTCTGGTATATGAATAACGATGTTTTTCAATGGCAAAAATCAATGAATATTGTAAATGCACAAACAGTAATTTCTCCGCATTGCAAGGTGCAATTCTGAAATTTTTTGCTTTTTCCTGCTCCTCTTAGCATGATAAAGAAGATTCAAAGAGAGTGAGATGCCAGCTCCTTTCATTCAGTCAGTAGCTTCAAACATTTCTGGTATATGAATAACATGTTTTTCAATGGCAAAAATCAATGAATATTGTAAATGCACAAACAGTAATTTCTCCGCATTGCAAGGTGCAATTCTGAAATTTTTTGCTTTTTCCTGCTCCTCTTAGCATAATAAAGAAGATTCAAAGAGAGTGAGATGCCAGCTCCTTTAATTCAGTCAGTAGCTTCAATCATTTCTGGACATTTTTCAATGGCAAAAATCAATGAATATTGTAAATGCACAAACAGTAATTTCTCCGCATTGCAAGGTGCAATTCTGAAATTTTTTGCTTTTTCCTGCTCCTCTTAGCATGATAAAGAAGATTCAAAGAGAGTGAGATGCCAGCTCCTTTCATTCAGTCAGTAGCTTCAAACATTTCTGGTATATGAATAACATGATGTTTTTCAATGGCAAAAATCAATGAATATTGTAAATGCACAAACAGTAATTTCTCCGCATTGCAAGGTGCAATTCTGAAATTTTTTGCTTTTTCCTGCTCCTCCTAGCATGATAAAGAAGATTCAAAGAGAGTGAGATGCCAGCTCCTTTCATTCAGGCAGTAGCTTCAAACATTTCTGGTATATGAATAACATGATGTTTTTCAATGGCAAAAATCAATGAATATTGTAAATGCACAAACAGTAATTTCTCCGCATTGCAAGGTGCAATTCTGAAATTTTTTGCTTTTTCCTGCTCCTCTTAGCATGATAAAGAAGATTCAAAGAGAGTGAGATGCCAGCTTCTTTCATTCAGTCAGTAGCTTCAAACATTTCTGGTATATGAATAACATGTTTTTCAATGGCAAAAATCAATGAATATTGTAAATGCACAAACAGTAATTTCTCCGCATTGCAAGGTGCAATTCTGAAATTATTTGCTTTTTCCTGCTCCTCTTAGCATAATAAAGAAGATTCAAAGAGAGTGAGATGCCAGCTCCTTTCATTCAGTCAGTAGCTTCAATCATTTCTGGACATTTTTCAATGGCAAAAATCAATGAATATTGTAAATGCACAAACAGTAATTTCTCCGCATTTCAAGGTGCAATTCTGAAATTTTTTGCTTTTTCCTGCTCCTCTTAGCATGATAAAGAAGATTCAAAGAGAGTGAGATGCCAGCTCCTTTCATTCAGTCAGTAGCTTCAAACATTTCTGGTATATGAATAACATGATGTTTTTCAATGGCAAAAATCAATGAATATTGTAAATGCACAAACAGTAATTTCTCCGCATTGCAAGGTGCAATTCTGAAATTTTTTGCTTTTTCCTGCTCCTCTTAGCATAATAAAGAAGATTCAAAGAGAGTGAGATGCCAGCTCCTTTCATTCAGTCAGTAGCTTCAATCATTTCTGGACATTTTTCAATGGCAAAAATCAATGAATATTGTAAATGCACAAACAGTAATTTCTCCGCATTGCAAGGTGCAATTCTGAAATTTTTTGCTTTTTCCTGCTCCTCTTAGCATGATAAAGAAGATTCAAAGAGAGTGAGATGCCAGCTCCTTTCATTCAGTCAGTAGCTTCAAACATTTCTGGTATATGAATAACATGTTGTTTTTCAATGGCAAAAATCAATGAATATTGTAAATGCACAAACAGTAATTTCTCCGCATTGCAAGGTGCAATTCTGAAATTTTTTGCTTTTTCCTGCTCCTCTTAGCATGATAAAGAAGATTCAAAGAGAGTGAGATGCCAGCTCCTTTCATTCAGTCAGTAGCTTCAATCATTTCTGGACGTTTTTCAATCGCAAAAATCAATGAATATTGTAAATGCACAAACAGTAATTTCTCCGCATTGCAAGGTGCAATTCTGAAATTTTTTGCTTTTTCCTGCTCCTCTTAGCATAATAAAGACGATTCAAAGAGAGTGAGATGCCAGCTCCTTTCATTCAGTCAGTAGCTTCAATCATTTCTGGACGTTTTTCAATGGCAAAAATCAATGAATATTGTAAATGCACAAACAGTAATTTCTCCGCATTGCAAGGTGCAATTCTGAAATTTTTTGCTTTTTCCTGCTCCTCTTAGCATGACAAAGAAGATTCAAAGAGAGTGAGATGCCAGCTCCTTTCATTCAGTCAGTAGCTTCAAACATTTCTGGTATATGAATAACATGATGTTTTTCAATGCCAAAAATCAATGAATATTGTAAATGCACAAACAGTAATTTCTCCGCATTGCAAGGTGCAATTCTGAAATTTTTTGCTTTTTCCTGCTCCTCTTAGCATGATAAAGAAGATTCAAAGAGAGTGAGATGCCAGCTCCTTTCATTCAGTCAGTAGCTTCAATCATTTCTGGACGTTTTTCAATGGCAAAAATCAATGAATATTGTAAATGCACAAACAGTAATTTCTCCACATTGCAAGGTGCAATTCTGAAATTTTTTGCTTTTTCCTGCTCCTCTTAGCATGATAAAGAAGATTCAAAGAGAGTGAGATGCCAGCTCCTTTCATTCAGTCAGTAGCTTCAATCATTTCTGGACGTTTTTCAATGGCAAAAATCTATGAATATTGTAAATGCACAAACAGTAATTTCTCAGCATTGCAAGGTGCAATTCTGAAATTTTTTGCTTTTTCCTGCTCCTCTTAGCATGATAAAGAAGATTCAAAGAGAGTGAGATGCCAGCTCCTTTCATTCAGTCAGTAGCTTCAATTATTTCTGGACGTTTTTCAATGGCAAAATCATTGAATATTGTAAATGCACAAACAGTAATTTCTCCGCATTGCAAGGTGCAATTCTGAAATTTTTTGCTTTTTCCTGCTCCTCTTAGCATGATAAAGAAGATTCAAAGAGAGTGAGATGCCAGCTCCTTTCATTCAGTCAGTAGCTTCAATCATTTCTGGTATATGAATAACATGACGTTTTTCAATGGCAAAAATCAATGAATATTGTAAATGCACAAACAGTAATTTCTCCACATTGCAAGGTGCAATTCTGAAATTTTTTGCTTTTTCCTGCTCCTCTTAGCATGATAAAGAAGATTCAAAGAGAGTGAGATGCCAGCTCCTTTCATTCAGTCAGTAGCTTCAATCATTTCTGGACGTTTTTCAATGGCAAAAATCTATGAATATTGTAAATGCACAAACAGTAATTTCTCCGCATTGCAAGGTGCAATTCTGAAATTTTTTGCTTTTTCCTGCTCCTCTTAGCATGATAAAGAAGATTCAAAGAGAGTGAGATGCCAGCTCCTTTCATTCAGTCAGTAGCTTCAATCATTTCTGGACGTTTTTCAATGGCAAAATCATTGAATATTGTAAATGCACAAACAGTAATTTCTCCGCATTGCAAGGTGCAATTCTGAAATTTTTTGCTTTTTCCTGCTCCTCTTAGCATGATAAAGAAGATTCAAAGAGAGTGAGATGCCAGCTCCTTTCATTCAGTCAGTAGCTTCAATCATTTCTGGTATATGAATAACATGATGTTTTTCAATGGCAAAAATCAATGAATATTCTAAATGCACAAACAGTAATTTCTCCGCATTGCAAGGTGCAATTCTGAAATTTTTTGCTTTTTCCTGCTCCTCTTAGCATGATAAAGAAGATTCAAAGAGAGTGAGATGCCAGCTCCTTTCATTCAGGCAGTAGCTTCAAACATTTCTGGTATATGAATAACATGATGTTTTTCAATGGCAAAAATCAATGAATATTGTAAATGCACAAACAGTAATTTCTCCGCATTGCAAGGTGCAATTCTGAAATTTTTTGCTTTTTCCTGCTCCTCTTAGCATGATAAAGAAGATTCAAAGAGAGTGAGATGCCAGCTCCTTTCATTCAGTCAGTAGCTTCAATCATTTCTGGACGTTTTTCAATGGCAAAAATCCATGAATATTGTAAATGCACAAACAGTAATTTCTCCGCATTGCAAGGTGCAATTCTGAAATTTTTTGCTTTTTCCTGCTCCTCTTAGCATGATAAACAAGATTCAAAGAGATTGAGATGCCAGCTCCTTTCATTCAGTCAGTAGCTTCAAACATTTCTGGTATATGAATAACGATGTTTTTCAATGGCAAAAATCAATGAATATTGTAAATGCACAAACAGTAATTTCTCCGCATTGCAAGGTGCAATTCTGAAATTTTTTGCTTTTTCCTGCTCCTCTTAGCATGATAAAGAAGATTCAAAGAGAGTGAGATGCCAGCTCCTTTCATTCAGTCAGTAGCTTCAAACATTTCTGTTATATGAATAACATGTTTTTCAATGGCAAAAATCAATGAATATTGTAAATGCACAAACAGTAATTTCTCCGCATTGCAAGGTGCAATTCTGAAATTTTTTGCTTTTTCCTGCTCCTCTTAGCATAATAAAGAAGATTCAAAGAGAGTGAGATGCCAGCTCCTTTCATTCAGTCAGTAGCTTCAATCATTTCTGGACGTTTTTCAATGGCAAAAATCAATGAATATTGTAAATGCACAAACAGTAATTTCTCCGCATTGCAAGGTGCAATTCTGAAATTTTTTGCTTTTTCCTGCTCCTCTTAGCATGATAAAGAAGATTCAAAGAGAGTGAGATGCCAGCTCCTTTCATTCAGTCAGTAGCTTCAAACATTTCTGGTATATGAATAACATGATGTTTTTCAATGGCAAAAATCAATGAATATTGTAAATGCACAAACAGTAATTTCTCCGCATTGCAAGGTGCAATTCTGAAATTTTTTGCTTTTTCCTGCTCCTCTTAGCATGATAAAGAAGATTCAAAGAGAGTGAGATGCCAGCTCCTTTCATTCAGTCAGTAGCTTCAATCATTTCTGGACGTTTTTCAATGGCAAAAATCAATGAATATTGTAAATGTACAAACAGTAATTTCTCCACATTGCAAGGTGCAATTCTGAAATTTTTTGCTTTTTCCTGCTCCTCTTAGCATGATAAAGAAGATTCAAAGAGAGTGAGATGCCAGCTCCTTTCATTCAGTCAGTAGCTTCAATCATTTCTGGACGTTTTTCAATGGCAAAAATCTATGAATATTGTAAATGCACAAACAGTAATTTCTCCGCATTGCAAGGTGCAATTCTGAAATTTTTTGCTTTTTCCTGCTCCTCTTAGCATGATAAAGAAGATTCAAAGAGAGTGAGATGCCAGCTCCTTTCATTCAGTCAGTAGCTTCAAACATTTCTGCTATATGAATAACATGATGTTTTTCAATGGCAAAAATCAATGAATATTGTAAATGCACAAACAGTAATTTCTCCGCATTGCAAGGTGCAACTCTGAAATTTTTTGCTTTTTCCTGCTCCTCTTAGCATGATAAAGAAGATTCAAAGAGAGTGAGATGCCAGCTCCTTTCATTCAGTCAGTAGCTTCAATCATTTCTGGACGTTTTTCAATGGCAAAAATCAATGAATATTGTAAATGCACAAACAGTAATTTCTCCGCATTGCAAGGTGCAATTCTGAAATTTTTTGCTTTTTCCTGCTCCTCTTAGCATGATAAACAAGATTCAAAGAGAGTGAGTTGCCAGCTCCTTTCATTCAGTCAGTAGCTTCAAACATTTCTGGTATATGAATAACATGATGTTTTTCAATGGCAAAAATCAATGAATATTGTAAATGCACAAACAGTAATTTCTCCGCATTGCAAGGTGCAATTCTGAAATTTTTTGCTTTTTCCTGCTCCTCTTAGCATGATAAAAAGATTCAAAGAGAGTGAGATGCCAGCTCCTTTCATTCAGGCAGTAGCTTCAAACATTTCTGGTATATGAATAACATGATGTTTTTCAATGGCAAAAATCAATGAATATTGTAAATGCACAAACAGTAATTTCTCCGCATTGCAAGGTGCAATTATGAAATTTTTTGCTTTTTCCTGCTCCTCTTAGCATGATAAAGAAGATTCAAAGAGAGTGAGATGCCAGCTCCTTTCATTCAGTCAGTAGCTTCAATCATTTCTGGACGTTTTTCAATGGCAAAAATCAATGAATATTGTAAATGCACAAACAGTAATTTCTCCGCATTGCAAGGTGCAATTCTGAAATTTTTTGCTTTTTCCTGCTCCTCTTAGCATGATAAAGAAGATTCAAAGAGATTGAGATGCCAGCTCCTTTCATTCAGTCAGTAGCTTCAAACATTTCTGGTATATGAATAACGATGTTTTTCAATGGCAAAAATCAATGAATATTGTAAATGCACAAACAGTAATTTCTCCGCATTGCAAGGTGCAATTCTGAAATTTTTTGCTTTTTCCTGCTCCTCTTAGCATAATAAAGAAGATTCAAAGAGAGTGAGATGCCAGCTCCTTTCATTCAGTCAGTAGCTTCAATCATTTCTGGACGTTTTTCAATGGCAAAAATCAATGAATATTGTAAATGCACAAACAGTAATTTCTCCACATTGCAAGGTGCAATTCTGAAATTTTTTGCTTTTTCCTGCTCCTCTTAGCATGATAAAGAAGATTCAAAGAGAGTGAGATGCCAGCTCCTTTCATTCAGTCAGTAGCTTCAATCATTTCTGGACGTTTTTCAATGGCAAAAATCTATGAATATTGTAAATGCACAAACAGTAATTTCTCCGCATTGCAAGGTGCAATTCTGAAATTTTTTGCTTTTTCCTGCTCCTCTTAGCATGATAAAGAAGATTCAAAGAGAGTGAGATGCCAGCTCCTTTCATTCAGTCAGTAGCTTCAATCATTTCTGGACGTTTTTCAATGGCAAAATCATTGAATATTGTAAATGCACAAACAGTAATTTCTCCGCATTGCAAGGTGCAATTCTGAAATTTTTTGCTTTTTCCTGCTCCTCTTAGCATGATAAACAAGATTCAAAGAGAGTGAGATGCCAGCTCCTTTCATTCAGGCAGTAGCTTCAAACATTTCTGGTATATGAATAACATGATGTTTTTCAATGGCAAAAATCAATGAATATTGTAAATGCACAAACAGTAATTTCTCCGCATTGCAAGGTGCAATTCTGAAATTTTTTGCTTTTTCCTGCTCCTCTTAGCATGATAAAGAAGATTCAAAGAGAGTGAGATGCCAGCTACTTTCATTCAGGCAGTAGCTTCAAACATTTCTGGTATATGAATAACATGATGTTTTTCAATGGCAAAAATCAATGAATATTGTAAATGCACAAACAGTAATTTCTCCGCATTGCAAGGTGCAATTCTGAAATTTTTTGCTTTTTCCTGCTCCTCTTAGCATGATAAAGAAGATTCAAAGAGAGTGAGATGCCAGCTCCTTTCATTCAGTCAGTAGCTTCAATCATTTCTGGACGTTTTTCAATGGCAAAAATCAATGAATATTGTAAATGCACAAACAGTAATTTCTCCGCATTGCAAGGTGCAATTCTGAAATTTTTTGCTTTTTCCTGCTCCTCTTAGCATGATAAACAAGATTCAAAGAGATTGAGATGCCAGCTCCTTTCATTCAGTCAGTAGCTTCAAACATTTCTGGTATATGAATAACGATGTTTTTCAATGGCAAAAATCAATGAATATTGTAAATGCACAAACAGTAATTTCTCCGCATTGCAAGGTGCAATTCTGAAATTTTTTGCTTTTTCCTGCTCCTCTTAGCATGATAAAGAAGATTCAAAGAGAGTGAGATGCCAGCTCCTTTCATTCAGTCAGTAGCTTCAAACATTTCTGGTATATGAATAACATGTTTTTCAATGGCAAAAATCAATGAATATTGTAAATGCACAAACAGTAATTTCTCCGCATTGCAAGGTGCAATTCTGAAATTTTTTGCTTTTTCCTGCTCCTCTTAGCATAATAAAGAAGATTCAAAGAGAGTGAGATGCCAGCTCCTTTCATTCAGTCAGTAGCTTCAATCATTTCTGGACGTTTTTCAATGGCAAAAATCAATGAATATTGTAAATGCACAAACAGTAATTTCTCCGCATTGCAAGGTGCAATTCTGAAATTTTTTGCTTTTTCCTGCTCCTCTTAGCATGATAAAGAAGATTCAAAGAGAGTGAGATGCCAGCTCCTTTCATTCAGTCAGTAGCTTCAAACATTTCTGGTATATGAATAACATGATGTTTTTCAATGGCAAAAATCAATGAATATTGTAAATGCACAAACAGTAATTTCTCCGCATTGCAAGGTGCAATTCTGAAATTTTTTGCTTTTTCCTGCTCCTCTTAGCATGATAAAGAAGATTCAAAGAGAGTGAGATGCCAGCTCCTTTCATTCAGTCAGTAGCTTCAATCATTTCTGGACGTTTTTCAATGGCAAAAATCAATGAATATTGTAAATGCACAAACAGTAATTTCTCCGCATTGCAAGGTGCAATTCTGAAATTTTTTGCTTTTTCCTGCTCCTCTTAGCATGATAAAGAAGATTCAAAGAGAGTGAGATGCCAGCTCCTTTCATTCAGTCAGTAGCTTCAATCATTTCTGGACGTTTTTCAATGGCAAAAATCAATGAATATTGTAAATGCACAAACAGTAATTTCTCCGCATTGCAAGGTGCAATTCTGAAATTTTTTGCTTTTTCCTGCTCCTCTTAGCATGATAAAGAAGATTCAAAGAGATTGAGATGCCAGCTCCTTTCATTCAGTCAGTAGCTTCAAACATTTCTGGTATATGAATAACGATGTTTTTCAATGGCAAAAATCAATGAATATTGTAAATGCACAAACAGTAATTTCTCCGCATTGCAAGGTGCAATTCTGAAATTTTTTGCTTTTTCCTGCTCCTCTTAGCATGATAAAGAAGATTCAAAGAGAGTGAGATGCCAGCTCCTTTCATTCAGTCAGTAGCTTCAAACATTTCTGGTATATGAATAACATGTTTTTCAATGGCAAAAATCAATGAATATTGTAAATGCACAAACAGTAATTTCTCCGCATTGCAAGGTGCAATTCTGAAATTTTTTGCTTTTTCCTGCTCCTCTTAGCATAATAAAGAAGATTCAAAGAGAGTGAGATGCCAGCTCCTTTAATTCAGTCAGTAGCTTCAATCATTTCTGGACATTTTTCAATGGCAAAAATCAATGAATATTGTAAATGCACAAACAGTAATTTCTCCGCATTGCAAGGTGCAATTCTGAAATTTTTTGCTTTTTCCTGCTCCTCTTAGCATGATAAAGAAGATTCAAAGAGAGTGAGATGCAAGCTCCTTTCATTCAGTCAGTAGCTTCAAACATTTCTGGTATATGAATAACATGATGTTTTTCAATGGCAAAAATCAATGAATATTGTAAATGCACAAACAGTAATTTCTCCGCATTGCAAGGTGCAATTCTGAAATTTTTTGCTTTTTCCTGCTCCTCTTAGCATGATAAAGAAGATTCAAAGAGAGTGAGATGCCAGCTCCTTTCATTCAGGCAGTAGCTTCAAACATTTCTGGTATATGAATAACATGATGTTTTTCAATGGCAAAAATCAATGAATATTGTAAATGCACAAACAGTAATTTCTCCGCATTGCAAGGTGCAATTCTGAAATTTTTTGCTTTTTCCTGCTCCTCTTAGCATGATAAAGAAGATTCAAAGAGAGTGAGATGCCAGCTTCTTTCATTCAGTCAGTAGCTTCAAACATTTCTGGTATATGAATAACATGTTTTTCAATGGCAAAAATCAATGAATATTGTAAATGCACAAACAGTAATTTCTCCGCATTGCAAGCTGCAATTCTGAAATTATTTGCTTTTTCCTGCTCCTCTTAGCATAATAAAGAAGATTCAAAGAGAGTGAGATGCCAGCTCCTTTCATTCAGTCAGTAGCTTCAATCATTTCTGGACATTTTTCAATGGCAAAAATCAATGAATATTGTAAATGCACAAACAGTAATTTCTCCGCATTTCAAGGTGCAATTCTGAATTTTTTTGCTTTTTCCTGCTCCTCTTAGCATGATAAAGAAGATTCAAAGAGAGTGAGATGCCAGCTCCTTTCATTCAGTCAGTAGCTTCAAACATTTCTGGTATATGAATAACATGATGTTTTTCAATGGCAAAAATCAATGAATATTGTAAATGCACAAACAGTAATTTCTCCGCATTGCAAGGTGCAATTCTGAAATTTTTTGCTTTTTCCTGCTCCTCTTAGCATAATAAAGAAGATTCAAAGAGAGTGAGATGCCAGCTCCTTTCATTCAGTCAGTAGCTTCAATCATTTCTGGACATTTTTCAATGGCAAAAATCAATGAATATTGTAAATGCACAAACAGTAATTTCTCCGCATTGCAAGGTGCAATTCTGAAATTTTTTGCTTTTTCCTGCTCCTCTTAGCATGATAAAGAAGATTCAAAGAGAGTGAGATGCCAGCTCCTTTCATTCAGTCAGTAGCTTCAAACATTTCTGGTATATGAATAACATGTTGTTTTTCAATGGCAAAAATCAATGAATATTGTAAATGCACAAACAGTAATTTCTCCGCATTGCAAGGTGCAATTCTGAAATTTTTTGCTTTTTCCTGCTCCTCTTAGCATGATAAAGAAGATTCAAAGAGAGTGAGATGCCAGCTCCTTTCATTCAGTCAGTAGCTTCAATCATTTCTGGACGTTTTTCAATCGCAAAAATCTATGAATATTGTAAATGCACAAACAGTAATTTCTCCGCATTGCAAGGTGCAATTCTGAAATTTTTTGCTTTTTCCTGCTCCTCTTAGCATAATAAAGACGATTCAAAGAGAGTGAGATGCCAGCTCCTTTCATTCAGTCAGTAGCTTCAATCATTTCTGGACGTTTTTCAATGGCAAAAATCAATGAATATTGTAAATGCACAAACAGTAATTTCTCCGCATTGCAAGGTGCAATTCTGAAATTTTTTGCTTTTTCCTGCTCCTCTTAGCATGACAAAGAAGATTCAAAGAGAGTGAGATGCCAGCTCCTTTCATTCAGTCAGTAGCTTCAAACATTTCTGGTATATGAATAACATGATGTTTTTCAATGGCAAAAATCAATGAATATTGTAAATGCACAAACAGTAATTTCTCCGCATTGCAAGGTGCAATTCTGAAATTTTTTGCTTTTTCCTGCTCCACTTAGCATGATAAAGAAGATTCAAAGAGAGTGAGATGCCAGCTCCTTTCATTCAGTCAGTAGCTTCAATCATTTCTGGACGTTTTTCAATGGCAAAAATCAATGAATATTGTAAATGCACAAACAGTAATTTCTCCACATTGCAAGGTGCAATTCTGAAATTTTTTGCTTTTTCCTGCTCCTCTTAGCATGATAAAGAAGATTCAAAGAGAGTGAGATGCCAGCTCCTTTCATTCAGTCAGTAGCTTCAATCATTTCTGGACGTTTTTCAATGGCAAAAATCTATGAATATTGTAAATGCACAAACAGTAATTTCTCCGCATTGCAAGGTGCAATTCTGAAATTTTTTGCTTTTTCCTGCTCCTCTTAGCATGATAAAGAAGATTCAAAGAGAGTGAGATGCCAGCTCCTTTCATTCAGTCAGTAGCTTCAATCATTTCTGGACGTTTTTCAATGGCAAAATCATTGAATATTGTAAATGCACAAACAGTAATTTCTCCGCATTGCAAGGTGCAATTCTGAAATTTTTTGCTTTTTCCTGCTCCTCTTAGCATGATAAAGAAGATTCAAAGAGAGTGAGATGCCAGCTCCTTTCATTCAGTCAGTAGCTTCAATCATTTCTGGTATATGAATAACATGATGTTTTTCAATGGCAAAAATCAATGAATATTGTAAATGCACAAACAGTAATTTCTCCGCATTGCAAGGTGCAATTCTGAAATTTTTTGCTTTTTCCTGCTCCTCTTAGCATGATAAAGAAGATTCAAAGAGAGTGAGATGCCAGCTCCTTTCATTCAGTCAGTAGCTTCAATCATTTCTGGACGTTTTTCAATGGCAAAAATCAATGAATATTGTAAATGCACAAACTAATTTCTCCGCATTGCAAGGTGCAATTCTGAAATTTTTTGCTTTTTCCTGCTCCTCTTAGCATGATAAACAAGATTCAAAGAGAGTGAGATGCCAGCTCCTTTCATTCAGTCAGTAGCTTCAAACATTTCTGGTATATGAATAACATGATGTTTTTCAATGGCAAAAATCAATGAATATTGTAAATGCACAAACAGTAATTTCTCCGCATTGCAAGGTGCAATTCTGAAATTTTTGCTTTTTCCTGCTCCTCTTAGCATGATAAGCAAGATTCAAAGAGAGTGAGATGCCAGCTCCTTTCATTCAGTCAGTAGCATCAAACATTTCTGGTATATGAATAACATGATGTTTTTCAATGGCAAAAATCAATGAATATTGTAAATGCACAAACAGTAATTTCTCCGCATTGCAAGGTGCAATTCTGAAATTTTTTGCTTTTTCCTGCTCCTCTTAGCATGATAAAGAAGATTCAAAGAGAGTGAGATGCCAGCTCCTTTCATTCAGTCAGTAGCTTCAATCATTTCTGGACGTTTTTCAATCGCAAAAATCAATGAATATTGTAAATGCACAAACAGTAATTTCTCCGCATTGCAAGGTGCAATTCTGAAATTTTTTGCTTTTTCCTGCTCCTCTTAGCATGATAAAGAAGATTCAAAGAGATTGAGATGCCAGCTCCTTTCATTCAGTCAGTAGCTTCAAACATTTCTGGTATATGAATAACGATGTTTTTCAATGGCAAAAATCAATGAATATTGTAAATGCACAAACAGTAATTTCTCCGCATTGCAAGGTGCAATTCTGAAATTTTTTGCTTTTTCCTGCTCCTCTTAGCATAATAAAGAAGATTCAAAGAGAGTGAGATGCCAGCTCCTTTCATTCAGTCAGTAGCTTCAAACATTTCTGGTATATGAATAACATGATGTTTTTCAATGGCAAAAATCAATGAATATTGTAAATGCACAAACAGTAATTTCTCCGCATTGCAAGGTGCAATTCTGAAATTTTTTGCTTTTTCCTGCTCCTCTTAGCATGATAAAGAAGATTCAAAGAGAGTGAGATGCCAGCTCCTTTCATTCAGTCAGTAGCTTCAATCATTTCTGGACGTTTTTCAATGGCAAAAATCAATGAATATTGTAAATGCACAAACAGTAATTTCTCCGCATTTCAAGGTGCAATTTTGAAATTTTTTGCTTTTTCCTGCTCCTCTTAGCATGATAAAGAAGATTCAAAGAGAGTGAGATGCCAGCTCCTTTTATTCAGTCAGTAGCTTCAAACATTTCTGGTATATGAATAACATGATGTTTTTCAATGGCAAAAATCAATGAATATTGTAAATGCACAAACAGTAATTTCTCCGCATTGCAAGGTGCAATTCTGAAATTTTTTGCTTTTTCCTGCTCCTCTTAGCATGATAAAGAAGATTCAAAGAGAGTGAGATGCCAGCTCCTTTCATTCAGTCAGTAGCTTCAATCATTTCTGGACGTTTTTCAATGGCAAAAATCAATGAATATTGTAAATGCACAAACAGTAATTTCTCCACATTGCAAGGTGCAATTCTGAAATTTTTTACTTTTTCCTGCTCCTCTTAGCATGATAAACAAGATTCAAAGAGAGTGAGATGCCAGCTCCTTTCATTCAGTCAGTAGCTTCAATCATTTCTGGACGTTTTTCAATGGCAAAAATCTATAAATATTGTAAATGCCCAAACAGTAATTTCTCCGCATTGCAAGGTGCAATTCTGAAATTTTTTGCTTTTTCCTGCTCCTCTTAGCATGATAAAGAAGATTCAAAGAGAGTGAGATGCCAGCTCCTTTCATTCAGTCAGTAGCTTCAATCATTTCTGGACGTTTTTCAATGGCAAAAATCTATGAATATTGTAAATGCACAAACAGTAATTTCTCCGCATTGCAAGGTGCAATTCTGAAATTTTTTGCTTTTTCCTGCTCCTCTTAGCATGATAAAGAAGATTCAAAGAGAGTGAGATGCCAGCTCCTTTCATTCAGTCAGTAGCTTCAATCATTTCTGGACGTTTTTCAATGGCAAAATCATTGAATATTGTAAATGCTCAAACAGTAATTTCTCCGCATTGCAAGGTGCAATTCTGAAATTTTTTGCTTTTTCCTGCTCCTCTTAGCATGATAAAGAAGATTCAAAGAGAGTGAGATGCCAGCTCCTTTCATTCAGTCAGTAGCTTCAATCATTTCTGGTATATGAATAACATGATGTTTTTCAATGGCAAAAATCAATGAATATTGTAAATGCACAAACAGTAATTTCTCCGCATTGCAAGGTGCAATTCTGAAATTTTTTGCTTTTTCCTGCTCCTCTTAGCATGATAAAGAAGATTCAAAGAGAGTGAGATGCCAGCTCCTTTCATTCAGTCAGTAGCTTCAATCATTTCTGGACGTTTTTCAATGGCAAAAATCAATGAATATTGTAAATGCACAAACTAATTTCTCCGCATTGCAAGGTGCAATTCTGAAATTTTTTGCTTTTTCCTGCTCCTCTTAGCATGATAAACAAGATTCAAAGAGAGTGAGATGCCAGCTCCTTTCATTCAGTCAGTAGCTTCAAACATTTCTGGTATATGAATAACATGATGTTTTTCAATGGCAAAAATCAATGAATATTGTAAATGCACAAACAGTAATTTCTCCGCATTGCAAGGTGCAATTCTGAAATTTTTTGCTTTTTCCTGCTCCTCTTAGCATGATAAGCAAGATTCAAAGAGAGTGAGATGCCAGCTCCTTTCATTCAGTCAGTAGCTTCAAACATTTCTGGTATATGAATAACATGATGTTTTTCAATGGCAAAAATCAATGAATATTGTAAATGCACAAACAGTAATTTCTCCGCATTGCAAGGTGCAATTCTGAAATTTTTTGCTTTTTCCTGCTCCTCTTAGCATGATAAAGAAGATTCAAAGAGAGTGAGATGCCAGCTCCTTTCATTCAGTCAGTAGCTTCAATCATTTCTGGACGTTTTTCAATGGCAAAAATCAATGAATATTGTAAATGCACAAACAGTAATTTCTCCACATTGCAAGGTGCAATTCTGAAATTTTTTACTTTTTCCTGCTCCTCTTAGCATGATAAAGAAGATTCAAAGAGAGTGAGATGCCAGCTCCTTTCATTCAGTCAGTAGCTTCAATCATTTCTGGACGTTTTTCAATGGCAAAAATCTATGAATATTGTAAATGCACAAACAGTAATTTCTCCGCATTGCAAGGTGCAATTCTGAAATTTTTTGCTTTTTCCTGCTCCTCTTAGCATGATAAAGAAGATTCAAAGAGAGTGAGATGCCAGCTCCTTTCATTCAGTCAGTAGCTTCAAACATTTCTGCTATATGAATAACATGATGTTTTTCAATGGCAAAAATCAATGAATATTGTAAATGCACAAACAGTAATTTCTCCGCATTGCAAGGTGCAATTCTGAAATTTTTTGCTTTTTCCTGCTCCTCTTAGCATGATAAAGAAGATTCAAAGAGAGTGAGATGCCAGCTCCTTTCATTCAGTCAGTAGCTTCAATCATTTCTGGACGTTTTTCTATGGCAAAAATCAATGAATATTGTAAATGCACAAACAGTAATTTCTCCGCATTGCAAGGTGCAATTCTGAAATTTTTTTCTTTTTCCTGCTCCTCTTAGCATGATAAAGAAGATTCAAAGAGAGTGAGATGCCAGTTCCTTTCATTCAGTCAGTAGCTTCAATCATTTCTGGACGTTTTTCAATGGCAAAAATCAATGAATATTGTAAATGCACAAACAGTAATTTCTACGCATTGCAAGGTGCAATTCTGAAATTTTTTGCTTTTTCCTGCTCCTCTTAGCATGATAAAGAAGATTCAAAGAGAGTGAGATGCCTACTCCTTTCATTCAGTCAGTAGCTTCAAACATTTCTGGTATATGAATAACATGATGTTTTTCAATGGCAAAAATCAATGAATATTGTAAATGCACAAACAGTAATTTCTCCGCATTGCAAGGTGCAATTCTGAAATTTTTTGCTTTTTCCTGCTCCTCTTAGCATGATAAAGAAGATTCAAAGAGAGTGAGATGCCAGCTCCTTTCATTCAGTCAGTAGCTTCAAACATTTCTTGTATATGAATAACATGATGTTTTTCAATGGCAAAAATCAATGAATATTGTAAATGCACAAACAGTAATTTCTCCGCATTGCAAGGTGCAATTCTGAAATTTTTTGCTTTTTCCTGCTCCTCTTAGCATGATAAAGAAGATTCAAAGAGAGTGAGATGCCAGCTCCTTTCATTCAGTCAGTAGCTTCAGTCATTTCTGGACGTTTTTCAATGGCAAAAATCAATGAATATTGTAAATGCACAAACAGTAATTTCTCCGCATTGCAAGGTGCAATTCTGAAATTTTTTGCTTTTTCCTGCTCCTCTTAGCATGATAAAGAAGATTCAAAGAGAGTGAGATGCCAGCTCCTTTCATTCAGTCAGTAGCTTCAAACATTTCTGGTATATGAATAACATGATGTTTTTCAATGGCAAAAATCAATGAATATTGTAAATGCACAAACAGTAATTTCTCCGCATTGCAAGGTGCAATTCTGAAATTTTTTGCTTTTTTCTGCTCCTCTTAGCATGATAAAGAAGATTCAAAGAGAGTGAGATGCCAGCTCCTTTCATTCAGTCAGTAGCTTCAATCATTTCTGGACGTTTTTCAATGGCAAAAATCAATGAATATTGTAAATGCACAAACAGTAATTTCTCCGCATTGCAAGGTGCAATTCTGAAATTTTTTGCTTTTTCCTGCTCCTCTTAGCATGATAAAGAAGATTCAAAGAGAGTGAGATGCCAGCTCCTTTCATTCAGTCAGTAGCTTCAATCATTTCTGGACGTTTTTCAATGGCAAAAATCAATGAATATTGTAAATGCACAAACAGTAATTTCTCCGCATTGCAAGGTGCAATTCTGAAATTTTTTGCTTTTTCCTGCTCCTCTTAGCATGATAAAGAAGATTCAAAGAGAGTGAGATGCCAGCTCCTTTCATTCAGTCAGTAGCTTCAAACATTTCTGGTATATGAATAACATGATGTTTTTCAATGGCAAAAATCAATGAATATTGTAAATGCACAAACAGTAATTTCTCCGCATTGCAAGGTGCAATTCTGAAATTTTTTGCTTTTTCCTGCTCCTCTTAGCATGATAAAGAAGATTCAAAGAGAGTGAGATGCCAGCTCCTTTCATTCAGTCAGTAGCTTCAATCATTTCTGGACGTTTTTCAATGGCAAAAATCAAAGAATATTGTAAATGCACAAACAGTAATTTCTCCGCATTGCAAGGTGAAATTCTGAAATTTTTTGCTTTTTCCTGCTCCTCTTAGCACGATAAAGAAGATTCAAAGAGAGTGAGATGCCAGCTCCTTTCATTCAGTCAGTAGCTTCAAACATTTCTGGTATATGAATAACATGATGTTTTTCAATGGCAAAAAGCAATGAATATTGTAAATGCACAAACAGTAATTTCTCCGCATTGCAAGGTGCAATTCTGAAATTTTTTGCTTTTTCCTGCTCCTCTTAGCATGATAAAGAAGATTCAAAGAGAGTGAGATGCCAGCTCCTTTCATTCAGTCAGTAGCTTCAAACATTTCTGGTATATGAATAACATGTTTTTCAATGGCAAAAATCAATGAATATTGTAAATGCACAAACAGTAATTTCTCCGCATTGCAAGGTGCAATTCTGAAATTTTTTGCTTTTTCCTGCTCCTCTTAGCATGATAAAGAAGATTCAAAGAGAGTGAGATGCCAGCTCCTTTCATTCAGTCAGTAGCTTCAAACATTTCTGGTATATGAATAACATGTTTTTCAATGGCAAAAATCAATGAATATTGTAAATGCACAAACAGTAATTTCTCCGCATTGCAAGGTGCAATTCTGAAATTTTTTGCTTTTTCCTGCTCCACTTAGCATGATAAAGAAGATTCAAAGAGAGTGAGATGCCAGCTCCTTTCATTCAGTCAGTAGCTTCAATCATTTCTGGACGTTTTTCAATGGCAAAAATCAATGAATATTGTAAATGCACAAACAGTAATTTTTCCGCATTGCAAGGTGCAATTCTGAAATTTTTTGCTTTTTCCTGCTCCTCTTAGCATGACAAAGAAGATTCAAAGAGAGTGAGATGCCAGCTCCTTTCATTCAGTCAGTAGCTTCAAACATTTCTGGTATATGAATAACATGATGTTTTTCAATGGCAAAAATCAATGAATATTGTAAATGCACAAACAGTAATTTCTCCGCATTGCAAATTGCAATTCTGAAATTTTTTGCTTTTTGCTGCTCCTCTTAGCATGATAAAGAAGATTCAAAGAGAGTGATATGCCAGCTCCTTTCATTCAGTCAGTAGCTTCAAACATTTCTGGTATATGAATAACATGTTTTTCAATGGCAAAAATCAATGAATATTGTAAATGCACAAACAGTAATTTCTCCGCATTGCAAGGTGCAATTCTGAAATTTTTTGCTTTTTCCTGCTCCTCTTAGCATGATAAAGAAGATTCAAAGAGAGTGAGATGCCAGCTCCTTTCATTCAGTCAGTAGCTTCAATCATTTCTGGACGTTTTTCAATGGCAAAAATCAATGAATATTGTAAATGCACAAAGAGTAATTTCTCCGCATTGCAAGGTGCAATTCTGAAATTTTTTGCTTTTTGCTGCTCCTCTTAGCATGATAAAGAAGATTCAAAGAGAGTGAGATGCCAGCTCCTTTCATTCAGTCAGTAGCTTCAATCATTTCTCGTATATGAATAACATGTTTTTCAATGGCAAAAATCAATGAATATTGTAAATGCACAAACAGTAATTTCTCCGCATTGCAAGGTGCAATTCTGAAATTTTTTGCTTTTTCCTGCTCCTCTTAGCATGATAAAGAAGATTCAAAGAGAGTGAGATGCCAGCTCCTTTCATTCAGTCAGTAGCTTCAATCATTTCTGGACGTTTTTCAATGGCAAAAATCAATGAATATTGTAAATGCACAAACAGTAATTTCTCCGCATTGCAAGGTGCAATTCTGAAATTTTTTGCTTTTTCCTGCTCCTCTTAGCATGATAAAGAAGATTCAAAGAGAGTGAGATGCCAGCTCCTTTCATTCAGTCAGTAGCTTCAAACATTTCTGGTATATGAATAACATGATGTTTTTCAATGGCAAAAATCAATGAATATTGTAAATGCACAAACAGTAATTTCTCCGCATTGCAAGGTGCAATTCTGAAATTTTTTGCTTTTTCCTGCTCCTCTTAGCATGATAAAGAAGATTCAAAGAGAGTGAGATGCCAGCTCCTTTCATTCAGTCAGTAGCTTCAATCATTTCTGGACGTTTTTCAATGGCAAAAATCAATGAATATTGTCAATGCACAAACAGTAATTTCTCCGCATTGCAAGGTGCAATTCTGAAATTTTTTGCTTTTTCCTGCTCCTCTTAGCATGATAAAGAAGATTCAAAGAGAGTGAGATGCCAGCTCCTTTCATTCAGTCAGTAGCTTCAATCATTTCTGGATGTTTTTCAATGGCAAAAATCAATGAATATTGTAAATGCACAAACAGTAATTTCTCCGCATTGCAAGGTGCAATTCTGAAATTTTTTGCTTTTTCCTGCTCCTCTTAGCATGATAAAGAAGATTCAAAGAGAGTGAGATGCCAGCTCCTTTCATTCAGTCAGTAGCTTCAAAAATTTCTGGTATATGAATAACATGATGTTTTTCAATGGCAAAAATCAATGAATATTGTAAATGCACAAACAGTAATTTCTCCGCATTGCAAGGTGCAATTCTGAAATTTTTTGCTTTTTCCTGCTCCTCTTAGCATGATAAAGAAGATTCAAAGAGAGTGAGATGCCAGCTCCTTTCATTCAGTCAGTAGCTTCAATCATTTCTGGACATTTTTCAATGGCAAAAATCAATGAATATTGTAAATGCACAAACAGTAATTTCTCCACATTGCAAGGTGCAATTCTGAAATTTTTTGCTTTTTCCTGCTCCTCTTAGCATGATAAAGAAGATTCAAAGAGAGTGAGATGCCAGCTCCTTTCATTCAGTCAGTAGCTTCAAACATTTCTGGTATATGAATAACATGTTTTTCAATGGCAAAAATCAATGAATATTGTAAATGCACAAACAGTAATTTCTCCGCATTGCAAGGTGCAATTCTGAAATTTTTTGCTTTTTCCTGCTCCTCTTAGCATAATAAAGAAGATTCAAAGAGAGTGAGATGCCAGCTCCTTTCATTCAGTCAGTAGCTTCAATCATTTCTGGACGTTTTTCAATGGCAAAAATCAATGAATATTGTAAATGCACAAACAGTAATTTCTCCGCATTGCAAGGTGCAATTCTGAAATTTTTTGCTTTTTCCTGCTCCTCTTAGCATGACAAAGAAGATTCTAAGAGAGTGAGATGCCAGCTCCTTTCATTCAGTCAGTAGCTTCAAACATTTCTGGTATATGAATAACATGATGTTTTTCAATGGCAAAAATCAATGAATATTGTAAATGCACAAACAGTAATTTCTCCGCATTGCAAGGTGCAATTCTGAAATTTTTTGCTTTTTCCTGCTCCTCTTAGCATGATAAAGAAGATTCAAAGAGAGTGAGATGCCAGCTCCTTTCATTCAGTCAGTAGCTTCAATCATTTCTGGACGTTTTTCAATGGCAAAAATCAATGAATAT
This sequence comes from Phyllobates terribilis, assembly GCF_046119375.1. Taxonomy (NCBI): domain Eukaryota; kingdom Metazoa; phylum Chordata; class Amphibia; order Anura; family Dendrobatidae; genus Phyllobates; species Phyllobates terribilis. Next base: position 982,203 of record NW_027363227.1, read on the forward strand.
TGTAAATGCACAAACAGTAATTTCTCCACATTGCAAGGTGCAATTCTGAAATTTTTTGCTTTTTCCTGCTCCTCTTAGCATGATAAAGAAGATTCAAAGAGAGTGAGATGCCATCTCCTTTCATTCAGTCAGTAGCTTCAATCATTTCTGGACGTTTTTCAATGGAAAAAATCTATGAATATTGTAAATGCACAAACAGTAATTTCTCCGCATTGCAAGGTGCAATTCTGAAATTTTTTGCTTTTTCCTGCTCCTCTTAGCATGATAAAGAAGATTCAAAGAGAGTGAGATGCCAGCTCCTTTCATTCAGTCAGTAGCTTCAATCATTTCTGGACGTTTTTCAATGGCAAAATCATTGAATATTGTAAATGCTCAAACAGTAATTTCTCCGCATTGCAAGGTGCAATTCTGAAATTTTTTGCTTTTTCCTGCTCATCTTAGCATGATAAAGAAGATTCAAAGAGAGTGAGATGCCAGCTCCTTTCATTCAGTCAGTAGCTTCAATCATTTCTGGTATATGAATAACATGATGTTTTTCAATGGCAAAAATCAATGAATATTGTAAATGCACAAACAGTAATTTCTCCGCATTGCAAGGTGCAATTCAGAAATTTTTTGCTTTTTCCTGCTCCTCTTAGCATGATAAAGAAGATTCAAAGAGAGTGAGATGCCAGCTCCTTTCATTCAGTCAGTAGCTTCAATCATTTCTGGACGTTTTTCAATGGCAAAAATCAATGAATATTGTAAATGCACAAACTAATTTCTCCGCATTGCAAGGTGCAATTCTGAAATTTTTTGCTTTTTCCTGCTCCTCTTAGCATGATAAACAAGATTCAAAGAGAGTGAGATACCAGCTCCTTTCATTCAGTCAGTAGCTTCAAACATTTCTGGTATATGAATAACATGATGTTTTTCAATGGCAAAAATCAATGAATATTGTAAATGCACAAACAGTAATTTCTCCGCATTGCAAGGTGCAATTCTGAAATTTTTTGCTTTTTCCTGCTCCTCTTAGCATGATAAGCAAGATTCAAAGAGAGTGAGATGCCAGCTCCTTTCATTCAGTCAGTAGCTTCAAACATTTCTGGTATATGAATAACATGATGTTTTTCAATGGCAAAAATCAATGAATATTGTAAATGCACAAACAGTAATTTCTCCGCATTGCAAGGTGCAATTCTGAAATTTTTTGCTTTTTCCTGCTCCTCTTAGCATGATAAAGAAGATGCAAAGAGAGTGAGATGCCAGCTCCTTTCATTCAGTCAGTAGCTTCAATCATTTCTGGACGTTTTTCAATCGCAAAAATCAATGAATATTGTAAATGCACAAACAGTAATTTCTTCGCATTGCAAGGTGCAATTCTGAAATTTTTTGCTTTTTCCTGCTCCTCTTAGCATAATAAAGAAGATTCAAAGAGAGTGAGATGCCAGCTCCTTTCATTCAGTCAGTAGCTTCAATCATTTCTGGACGTTTTTCAATGGCAAAAATCAATGAATATTGTAAATGCACAAACAGTAATTTCTCCGCATTGCAAGGTGCAATTCTGAAATTTTTTGCTTTTTCCTGCTCCTCTTAGCATGACAAAGAAGATTCAGAGAGAGTGAGATGCCAGCTCCTTTCATTCAGTCAGTAGCTTCAAACATTTCTGGTATATGAATAACATGATGTTTTTCAATGGCAAAAATCAATGAATATTGTAAATGCACAAACAGTAATTTCTCCGCATTGCAAGGTGCAATTCTGAAATTTTTTGCTTTTTCCTGCTCCTCTTAGCATGATAAAGAAGATTCAAAGAGAGTGAGATGCCAGCTCCTTTCATTCAGTCAGTAGCTTCAATCATTTCTGGACGTTTTTCAATGGCAAAAATCAATGAATATTGTAAATGCAGAAACAGTAATTTCTCCACATTGCAAGGTGCAATTCTGAAATTTTTTGCTTTTTCCTGCTCCTCTTAGCATGATAAAGAAGATTCAAAGAGAGTGAGATGCCAGCTCCTTTCATTCAGTCAGTAGCTTCAATCATTTCTGGACGTTTTTCAACGGCAAAAATCTATGAATATTGTAAATGCACAAACAGTAATTTCTCCGCATTGCAAGGTGCAATTCTGAAATTTTTTGCTTTTTCCTGCTCCTCTTAGCATGATAAAGAAGATTCAAAGAGAGTGAGATGCCAGCTCCTTTCATTCAGTCAGTAGCTTCAATCATTTCTGGACGTTTTTCAATGGCAAAATCATTGAATATTGTAAATGCACAAACAGTAATTTCTCCGCATTGCAAGGTGCAATTCTGAAATTTTTTGCTTTTTCCTGCTCCTCTTAGCATGATAAAGAAGATTTAAAGAGAGTGAGATGCCAGCTCCTTTCATTCAGTCAGTAGCTTCAATCATTTCTGGTATATGAATAACATGATGTTTTTCAATGGCAAAAATCAATGAATATTGTAAATGCACAAACAGTAATTTCTCCGCATTGCAAGGTGCAATTCTGAAATTTTTTGCTTTTTCCTGCTCCTCTTAGCATGATAAAGAAGATTCAAAGAGAGTGAGATGCCAGCTCCTTTCATTCAGTCAGTAACTTCAATCATTTCTGGACGTTTTTCAATGGCAAAAATCAATGAATATTGTAAATGCACAAAATAATTTCTCCGCATTGCAAGGTGCAATTCTGAAATTTTTTGCTTTTTCCTGCTCCTCTTAGCATGATAAATAAGATTCAAAGAGAGTGAGATGCGAGCTCCTTTCATTCAGTCAGTAGCTTCAAACATTTCTGGTATATGAATAACATGATGTTTTTCAATGGCAAAAATCAATGAATATTGTAAATGCACAAACAGTAATTTCTCCGCATTGCAAGGTGCAATTCTGAAATTTTTTGCTTTTTCCTGCTCCTCTTAGCATGATAAGCAAGATTCAAAAAGAGTGAGATGCCAGCTCCTTTCATTCAGTCAGTAGCTTCAAACATTTCTGGTATATGAATAACATGATGTTTTTCAATGGCAAAAATCAATGAATATTGTAAATGCACAAACAGTAATTTCTCCGCATTGCAAGGTGCAATTCTGAAATTTTTTGCTTTTTCCTGCTCCTCTTAGCATGATAAAGAAGATTCAAAGAGAGTGAGATGCCAGCTCCTTTCATTCAGTCAGTAGCTTCAATCATTTCTGGACGTTTTTCAATCGCAAAAATCAATGAATATTGTAAATGCACAAACAGTAATTTCTCCGCATTGCAAGGTGCAATTCTGAAATTTTTTGCTTTTTCCTGCTCCTCTTAGCATGATAAAGAAGATTCAAAGAGATTGAGATGCCAGCTCCTTTCATTCAGTCAGTGGCTTCAAACATTTCTGGTATATGAATAACGATGTTTTTCAATGGCAAAAATCAATGAATATTGTAAATGCACAAACAGTAATTTCTCCGCATTGCAAGGTGCAATTCTGAAATTTTTTGCTTTTTCCTGCTCCTCTTAGCATAATAAAGAAGATTCAAAGAGAGTGAGATGCCAGCTCCTTTCATTCAGTCAGTAGCTTCAATCATTTCTGGACGTTTTTCAATGGCAAAAATCAATGAATATTGTAAATGCACAAACAGTAATTTCTCCGCATTGCAAGGTGCAATTTTGAAATTTTTTGCTTTTTCCTGCTCCTCTTAGCATGATAAAGAAGATTCAAAGAGAGTGAGATGCCAGCTCCTTTCATTCAGTCAGTAGCTTCAAACATTTCTGGTATATGAATAACATGATGTTTTTCAATGGCAAAAATCAATGAATATTGTAAATGCACAAACAGTAATTTCTCCGCATTGCAAGGTGCAATTCTGAAATTTTTTGCTTTTTCCTGCTCCTCTTAGCATGATAAAGAAGATTCAAAGAGAGTGAGATGCCAGCTCCTTTCTTTCAGTCAGTAGCTTCAATCATTTCTGGACGTTTTTCAATGGCAAAAATCAATGAATATTGTAAATGCACAAACAGTAATTTCTCCACATTGCAAGGTGCAATTCTGAAATTTTTTACTTTTTCCTGCTCCTCTTAGCATGATAAAGAAGATTCAAAGAGAGTGAGATGCCAGCTCCTTTCATTCAGTCAGTAGCTTCAATCATTTCTGGACGTTTTTCAATGGCAAAAATCTATGAATATTGTAAATGCACAAACAGTAATTTCTCCGCATTGCAAGGTGCAATTCTGAAATTTTTTGCTTTTTCCTGCTCCTCTTAGCATGATAAAGAAGATTCAAAGAGAGTGAGATGCCAGCTCCTTTCATTCAGTCAGTAGCTTCAATCATTTCTGGACGTTTTTCAATGGCAAAAATCTATGAATATTGTAAATGCACAAACAGTAATTTCTCCGCATTGCAAGGTGCAATTCTGAAATTTTTTGCTTTTTCCTGCTCCTCTTAGCATGATAAAGAAGATTCAAAGAGAGTGAGATGCCAGCTCCTTTCATTCAGTCAGTAGCTTCAAACATTTCTGCTATATGAATAACATGATGTTTTTCAATGGCAAAAATCAATGAATATTGTAAATGCACAAACAGTAATTTCTCCGCATTGCAAGGTGCAATTCTGAAATTTTTTGCTTTTTCCTGCTCCTCTTAGCATGATAAAGAAGATTCAAAGAGAGTGAGATGCCAGCTCCTTTCATTCAGTCAGTAGCTTCAATCATTTCTGGACGTTTTTCAATGGCAAAAATCAATGAATATTGTAAATGCACAAACAGTAATTTCTCCGCATTGCAAGGTGCAATTCTGAAATTTTTTGCTTTTTCCTGCTCCTCTTAGCATGATAAAGAAGATTCAAAGAGAGTGAGATGCTAGCTCCTTTCATTCAGTCAGTAGCTTCAATCATTTCTGGACGTTTTTCAATGGCAAAAATCAATGAATATTGTAAATGCACAAACAGTAATTTCTCCGCATTGCAAGGTGCAATTCTGAAATTTTTTGCTTTTTCCTGCTCCTCTTAGCATGATAAAGAAGATTCAAAGAGAGTGAGATGCCAGCTCCTTTCATTCAGTCAGTAGCTTCAAACATTTCTGGTATATGAATAACATGATGTTTTTCAATGGCAAAAATCAATGAATATTGTAAATGCACAAACAGTAATTTCTCCGCATTGCAAGGTGCAATTCTGAAATTTTTTGCTTTTTCCTGCTCCTCTTAGCATGATAAAGAAGATTCAAAGAGAGTGAGATGCCAGCTCCTTTCATTCAGTCAGTAGCTTCAAACATTTCTGGTATATGAATAACATGTTTTTCAATGGCAAAAATCAATGAATATTGTAAATGCACAAACAGTAATTTCTCCGCATTGCAAGGTGCAATTCTGAAATTTTTTGCTTTTTCCTGCTCCTCTTAGCTTAATAAAGAAGATTCAAAGAGAGTGAGATGCCAGCTCCTTTCATTCAGTCAGTAGGTTCAATCATTTCTGGACGTTTTTCAATGGCAAAAATCAATGAATATTGTAAATGCACAAACAGTAATTTCTCCGCATTGCAAGGTGCAATTCTGAAATTTTTTGCTTTTTCCTGCTACTCTTAGCATGACAAAGAAGATTCAAAGAGAGTGAGATGCCAGCTCCTTTCATTCAGTCAGTAGCTTCAAACATTTCTGGTATATGAATAACATGATGTTTTTCAATGGCAAAAATCAATGAATATTGTAAATGCACAAACAGTAATTTCTCCGCATTGCAAGGTGCAATTCTGAAATTTTTTGCTTTTTCCTGCTCCTCTTAGCATGATAAAGAAGATTCAAAGAGAGTGAGATGCCAGCTCCTTTCATTCAGTCAGTAGCTTCAATCATTTCTGGACGTTTTTCAATGGCAAAAATCAATGAATATTGTAAATGCACAAACAGTAATTTCTCCACATTGCAAGGTGCAATTCTGAAATTTTTTGCTTTTTACTGCTCCTCTTAGCATGATAGAGAAGATTCAAAGAGAGTGAGATGCCAGCTCCTTTCATTCAGTCAGTAGCTTCAATCATTTCTGGACGTTTTTCAATGGCAAAAATCTATGAATATTGTAAATGCACAAACAGTAATTTCTCCGCATTGCAAGGTGCAATTCTGAAATTTTTTGCTTTTTCCTGCTCCTCTTAGCATGATAAAGAAGATTCAAAGAGAGTGAGATGCCAGCTCCTTTCATTCAGTCAGTAGCTTCAAACATTTCTGGTATATGAATAACATGTTTTTCAATGGCAAAAATCAATGAATATTGTAAATGCACAAACAGTGATTTCTCCGCATTGCAAGGTGCAATTCTGAAATTTTTTGCTTTTTCCTGCTCCTCTTAGCATAATAAAGAAGATTCAAAGAGAGTGAGATGCCAGCTCCTTTCATTCAGTCAGTAGCTTCAATCATTTCTGGACGTTTTTCAATGGCAAAAATCAATGAATATTGTAAATGCACAAACAGTAATTTCTCCGCATTGCAAGGTGCAATTCTGAAATTTTTTGCTTTTTCCTGCTCCTCTTAGCATGATAAAGAAGATTCAAAGAGAGTGAGATGCCAGCTCCTTTCATTCAGTCAGTAGCTTCAAACATTTCTGGTATATGAATACCATGATGTTTTTCAATGGCAAAAATCAATGAATATTGTAAATGCACAAACAGTAATTTCTCCGCATTGCAAGGTGCAATTCTGAAATTTTTTGCTTTTTCCTGCTCCTCTTAGCATGATAAAGAAGATTCAAAGAGAGTGAGATGCCAGCTCCTTTCATTCAGGCAGTAGCTTCAAACATTTCTGGTATATGAATAACATGATGTTTTTCAATGGCAAAAATCAATGAATATTGTAAATGCACAAACAGTAATTTCTCCGCATTGCAAGGTGCAATTCTGAAATTTTTTGCTTTTTCCTGCTCCTCTTAGCATGATAAAGAAGATTCAAAGAGAGTGAGATGCCAGCTCCTTTCATTCAGTCAGTAGCTTCAATCATTTCTGGACGTTTTTCAATGGCAAAAATCAATGAATATTGTAAATGCACAAACAGTAATTTCTCCGCATTGCAAGGTGCAATTCTGAAATTTTTTGCTTTTTCCTGCTCCTCTTAGCATGATAAAGAAGATTCAAAGAGATTGAGATGCCAGCTCCTTTCATTCAGTCAGTAGCTTCAAACATTTCTGGTATATGAATAACGATGTTTTTCAATGGCAAAAATCAATGAATATTGTAAATGCACAAACAGTAATTTCTCCGCATTGCAAGGTGCAATTCTGAAATTTTTTGCTTTTTCCTGCTCCTCTTAGCATGATAAAGAAGATTCAAAGAGAGTGAGATGCCAGCTCCTTTCATTCAGTCAGTAGCTTCAATCATTTCTGGACGTTTTTCAATGGCAAAATCATTGAATATTGTAAATGCACAAACAGTAATTTCTCCGCATTGCAAGGTGCAATTCTGAAATTTTTTGCTTTTTCCTGCTCCTCTTAGCATGATAAAGAAGATTTAAAGAGAGTGAGATGCCAGCTCCTTTCATTCAGTCAGTAGCTTCAATCATTTCTGGTATATGAATAACATGATGTTTTTCAATGGCAAAAATCAATGAATATTGTAAATGCACAAACAGTAATTTCTCCGCATTGCAAGGTGCAATTCTGAAATTTTTTGCTTTTTCCTGCTCCTCTTAGCATGATAAAGAAGATTCAAAGAGAGTGAGATGCCAGCTCCTTTCATTCAGTCAGTAACTTCAATCATTTCTGGACGTTTTTCAATGGCAAAAATCAATGAATATTGTAAATGCACAAAATAATTTCTCCGCATTGCAAGGTGCAATTCTGAAATTTTTTGCTTTTTCCTGCTCCTCTTAGCATGATAAATAAGATTCAAAGAGAGTGAGATGCGAGCTCCTTTCATTCAGTCAGTAGCTTCAAACATTTCTGGTATATGAATAACATGATGTTTTTCAATGGCAAAAATCAATGAATATTGTAAATGCACAAACAGTAATTTCTCCGCATTGCAAGGTGCAATTCTGAAATTTTTTGCTTTTTCCTGCTCCTCTTAGCATGATAAGCAAGATTCAAAAAGAGTGAGATGCCAGCTCCTTTCATTCAGTCAGTAGCTTCAAACATTTCTGGTATATGAATAACATGATGTTTTTCAATGGCAAAAATCAATGAATATTGTAAATGCACAAACAGTAATTTCTCCGCATTGCAAGGTGCAATTCTGAAATTTTTTGCTTTTTCCTGCTCCTCTTAGCATGATAAAGAAGATTCAAAGAGAGTGAGATGCCAGCTCCTTTCATTCAGTCAGTAGCTTCAATCATTTCTGGACGTTTTTCAATCGCAAAAATCAATGAATATTGTAAATGCACAAACAGTAATTTCTCCGCATTGCAAGGTGCAATTCTGAAATTTTTTGCTTTTTCCTGCTCCTCTTAGCATGATAAAGAAGATTCAAAGAGATTGAGATGCCAGCTCCTTTCATTCAGTCAGTGGCTTCAAACATTTCTGGTATATGAATAACGATGTTTTTCAATGGCAAAAATCAATGAATATTGTAAATGCACAAACAGTAATTTCTCCGCATTGCAAGGTGCAATTCTGAAATTTTTTGCTTTTTCCTGCTCCTCTTAGCATAATAAAGAAGATTCAAAGAGAGTGAGATGCCAGCTCCTTTCATTCAGTCAGTAGCTTCAATCATTTCTGGACGTTTTTCAATGGCAAAAATCAATGAATATTGTAAATGCACAAACAGTAATTTCTCCGCATTGCAAGGTGCAATTTTGAAATTTTTTGCTTTTTCCTGCTCCTCTTAGCATGATAAAGAAGATTCAAAGAGAGTGAGATGCCAGCTCCTTTCATTCAGTCAGTAGCTTCAAACATTTCTGGTATATGAATAACATGATGTTTTTCAATGGCAAAAATCAATGAATATTGTAAATGCACAAACAGTAATTTCTCCGCATTGCAAGGTGCAATTCTGAAATTTTTTGCTTTTTCCTGCTCCTCTTAGCATGATAAAGAAGATTCAAAGAGAGTGAGATGCCAGCTCCTTTCATTCAGTCAGTAGCTTCAATCATTTCTGGACGTTTTTCAATGGCAAAAATCAATGAATATTGTAAATGCACAAACAGTAATTTCTCCACATTGCAAGGTGCAATTCTGAAATTTTTTACTTTTTCCTGCTCCTCTTAGCATGATAAAGAAGATTCAAAGAGAGTGAGATGCCAGCTCCTTTCATTCAGTCAGTAGCTTCAATCATTTCTGGACGTTTTTCAATGGCAAAAATCTATGAATATTGTAAATGCACAAACAGTAATTTCTCCGCATTGCAAGGTGCAATTCTGAAATTTTTTGCTTTTTCCTGCTCCTCTTAGCATGATAAAGAAGATTCAAAGAGAGTGAGATGCCAGCTCCTTTCATTCAGTCAGTAGCTTCAATCATTTCTGGACGTTTTTCAATGGCAAAAATCTATGAATATTGTAAATGCACAAACAGTAATTTCTCCGCATTGCAAGGTGCAATTCTGAAATTTTTTGCTTTTTCCTGCTCCTCTTAGCATGATAAAGAAGATTCAAAGAGAGTGAGATGCCAGCTCCTTTCATTCAGTCAGTAGCTTCAAACATTTCTGCTATATGAATAACATGATGTTTTTCAATGGCAAAAATCAATGAATATTGTAAATGCACAAACAGTAATTTCTCCGCATTGCAAGGTGCAATTCTGAAATTTTTTGCTTTTTCCTGCTCCTCTTAGCATGATAAAGAAGATTCAAAGAGAGTGAGATGCCAGCTCCTTTCATTCAGTCAGTAGCTTCAATCATTTCTGGACGTTTTTCAATGGCAAAAATCAATGAATATTGTAAATGCACAAACAGTAATTTCTCCGCATTGCAAGGTGCAATTCTGAAATTTTTTGCTTTTTCCTGCTCCTCTTAGCATGATAAAGAAGATTCAAAGAGAGTGAGATGCTAGCTCCTTTCATTCAGTCAGTAGCTTCAATCATTTCTGGACGTTTTTCAATGGCAAAAATCAATGAATATTGTAAATGCACAAACAGTAATTTCTCCGCATTGCAAGGTGCAATTCTGAAATTTTTTGCTTTTTCCTGCTCCTCTTAGCATGATAAAGAAGATTCAAAGAGAGTGAGATGCCAGCTCCTTTCATTCAGTCAGTAGCTTCAAACATTTCTGGTATATGAATAACATGATGTTTTTCAATGGCAAAAATCAATGAATATTGTAAATGCACAAACAGTAATTTCTCCGCATTGCAAGGTGCAATTCTGAAATTTTTTGCTTTTTCCTGCTCCTCTTAGCATGATAAAGAAGATTCAAAGAGAGTGAGATGCCAGCTCCTTTCATTCAGTCAGTAGCTTCAAACATTTCTGGTATATGAATAACATGTTTTTCAATGGCAAAAATCAATGAATATTGTAAATGCACAAACAGTAATTTCTCCGCATTGCAAGGTGCAATTCTGAAATTTTTTGCTTTTTCCTGCTCCTCTTAGCTTAATAAAGAAGATTCAAAGAGAGTGAGATGCCAGCTCCTTTCATTCAGTCAGTAGGTTCAATCATTTCTGGACGTTTTTCAATGGCAAAAATCAATGAATATTGTAAATGCACAAACAGTAATTTCTCCGCATTGCAAGGTGCAATTCTGAAATTTTTTGCTTTTTCCTGCTACTCTTAGCATGACAAAGAAGATTCAAAGAGAGTGAGATGCCAGCTCCTTTCATTCAGTCAGTAGCTTCAAACATTTCTGGTATATGAATAACATGATGTTTTTCAATGGCAAAAATCAATGAATATTGTAAATGCACAAACAGTAATTTCTCCGCATTGCAAGGTGCAATTCTGAAATTTTTTGCTTTTTCCTGCTCCTCTTAGCATGATAAAGAAGATTCAAAGAGAGTGAGATGCCAGCTCCTTTCATTCAGTCAGTAGCTTCAATCATTTCTGGACGTTTTTCAATGGCAAAAATCAATGAATATTGTAAATGCACAAACAGTAATTTCTCCACATTGCAAGGTGCAATTCTGAAATTTTTTGCTTTTTACTGCTCCTCTTAGCATGATAGAGAAGATTCAAAGAGAGTGAGATGCCAGCTCCTTTCATTCAGTCAGTAGCTTCAATCATTTCTGGACGTTTTTCAATGGCAAAAATCTATGAATATTGTAAATGCACAAACAGTAATTTCTCCGCATTGCAAGGTGCAATTCTGAAATTTTTTGCTTTTTCCTGCTCCTCTTAGCATGATAAAGAAGATTCAAAGAGAGTGAGATGCCAGCTCCTTTCATTCAGTCAGTAGCTTCAAACATTTCTGGTATATGAATAACATGTTTTTCAATGGCAAAAATCAATGAATATTGTAAATGCACAAACAGTGATTTCTCCGCATTGCAAGGTGCAATTCTGAAATTTTTTGCTTTTTCCTGCTCCTCTTAGCATAATAAAGAAGATTCAAAGAGAGTGAGATGCCAGCTCCTTTCATTCAGTCAGTAGCTTCAATCATTTCTGGACGTTTTTCAATGGCAAAAATCAATGAATATTGTAAATGCACAAACAGTAATTTCTCCGCATTGCAAGGTGCAATTCTGAAATTTTTTGCTTTTTCCTGCTCCTCTTAGCATGATAAAGAAGATTCAAAGAGAGTGAGATGCCAGCTCCTTTCATTCAGTCAGTAGCTTCAAACATTTCTGGTATATGAATACCATGATGTTTTTCAATGGCAAAAATCAATGAATATTGTAAATGCACAAACAGTAATTTCTCCGCATTGCAAGGTGCAATTCTGAAATTTTTTGCTTTTTCCTGCTCCTCTTAGCATGATAAAGAAGATTCAAAGAGAGTGAGATGCCAGCTCCTTTCATTCAGGCAGTAGCTTCAAACATTTCTGGTATATGAATAACATGATGTTTTTCAATGGCAAAAATCAATGAATATTGTAAATGCACAAACAGTAATTTCTCCGCATTGCAAGGTGCAATTCTGAAATTTTTTGCTTTTTCCTGCTCCTCTTAGCATGATAAAGAAGATTCAAAGAGAGTGAGATGCCAGCTCCTTTCATTCAGTCAGTAGCTTCAATCATTTCTGGACGTTTTTCAATGGCAAAAATCAATGAATATTGTAAATGCACAAACAGTAATTTCTCCGCATTGCAAGGTGCAATTCTGAAATTTTTTGCTTTTTCCTGCTCCTCTTAGCATGATAAAGAAGATTCAAAGAGATTGAGATGCCAGCTCCTTTCATTCAGTCAGTAGCTTCAAACATTTCTGGTATATGAATAACGATGTTTTTCAATGGCAAAAATCAATGAATATTGTAAATGCACAAACAGTAATTTCTCCGCATTGCAAGGTGCAATTCTGAAATTTTTTGCTTTTTCCTGCTCCTCTTAGCATGATAAAGAAGATTCAAAGAGAGTGAGATGCCAGCTCCTTTCATTCAGGCAGTAGCTTCAAACATTTCTGGTATATGAATAACATGATGTTTTTCAATGGCAAAAATCAATGAATATTGTAAATGCACAAACAGTAATTTCTCCGCATTGCAAGGTGCAATTCTGAAATTTTTTGCTTTTTCCTGCTCCTCTTAGCATGATAAAGAAGATTCAAAGAGAGTGAGATGCCAGCTCCTTTCATTCAGTCAGTAGCTTCAATCATTTCTGGACGTTTTTCAATGGCAAAAATCAATGAATATTGTAAATGCACAAACAGTAATTTCTCCGCATTGCAAGGTGCAATTCTGAAATTTTTTGCTTTTTCCTGCTCCTCTTAGCATGATAAAGAAGATTCAAAGAGATTGAGATGCCAGCTCCTTTCATTCAGTCAGTAGCTTCAAACATTTCTGGTATATGAATAACGATGTTTTTCAATGGCAAAAATCAATGAATATTGTAAATGCACAAACAGTAATTTCTCCGCATTGCAAGGTGCAATTCTGAAATTTTTTGCTTTTTCCTGCTCCTCTTAGCATGATAAAGAAGATTCAAAGAGAGTGAGATGCCAGCTCCTTTCATTCAGTCAGTAGCTTCAAACATTTCTGGTATATGAATAACATGTTTTTCAATGGCAAAAATCAATGAATATTGTAAATGCACAAACAGTAATTTCTCCGCATTGCAAGGTGCAATTCTGAAATTTTTTGCTTTTTCCTGCTCCTCTTAGCATAATAAAGAAGATTCAAAGAGAGTGAGATGCCAGCTCCTTTCATTCAGTCAGTAGCTTCAATCATTTCTGGACGTTTTTCAATGGCAAAAATCAATGAATATTATAAATGCACAAACAGTAATTTCTCCACATTGCAAGGTGCAATTCTGAAATTTTTTGCTTTTTCCTGCTCCTCTTAGCATGATAAAGAAGATTCAAAGAGAGTGAGATGCCAGCTCCTTTCATTCAGTCAGTAGCTTCAATCATTTCTGGACGTTTTTCAATGGCAATAATCTATGAATATTGTAAATGCACAAACAGTAATTTCTCCGCATTGCAAGGTGCAATTCTGAAATTTTTTGCTTTTTCCTGCTCCTCTTAGCATGATAAAGAAGATTCAAAGAGAGTGAGATGCCAGCTCCTTTCATTCAGTCAGTAGCTTCAATCATTTCTGGACGTTTTTCAATGGCAAAATCATTGAATATTGTAAATGCACAAACAGTAATTTCTCCGCATTGCAAGGTGCAATTCTGAAATTTTTTGCTTTTTCCTGCTCCTCTTAGCATGATAAAGAAGATTCAAAGAGAGTGAGATGCCAGCTCCTTTCATTCAGTCAGTAGCTTCAATCATTTCTGGTATATGAATAACATGATGTTTTTCAATGGCAAAAATCAATGAATATTGTAAATGCACAAACTAATTTCTCCGCATTGCAAGGTGCAATTCTGAAATTTTTTGCTTTTTCCTGCTCCTCTTTGCATGATAAACAAGATTCAAAGAGAGTGAGATGCCAGCTCCTTTCATTCAGTCAGTAGCTTCAAACATTTCTGGTATATGAATAACATGATGTTTTTCAATGGCAAAAATCAATGAATATTGTAAATGCACAAACAGTAATTTCTCCGCATTGCAAGGTGCAATTCTGAAATTTTTTGCTTTTTCCTGCTCCTCTTAGCATGATAAAGAAGATTCAAAGAGAGTGAGATGCCAGATCCTTTCATTCAGGCAGTAGCGTCAAACATTTCTGGTATATGAATAACATGATGTTTTTCAATGGCAAAAATCAATGAATATTGTAAATGCACAAACAGTAATTTCTCCGCATTGCAAGGTGCAATTCTGAAATTTTTTCTTTTTCCTGCTCCTCTTAGCATGATAAAGAAGATACAAAGAGAGTGAGATGCCAGCTCCTTTCATTCAGTCAGTAGCTTCAATCATTTCTGGACGTTTTTCAATGGCAAAAATCAATGAATATTGTAAATGCACAAACAGTAATTTCTCCGCATTGCAAGGTGCAATTCTGAAATTTTTTGCTTTTTCCTGCTCCTCTTAGCATGATAAACAAGATTCAAAGAGATTGAGATGCCAGCTCCTTTCATTCAGTCAGTAGCTTCAAACATTTCTGGTATATGAATAACGATGTTTTTCAATGGCAAAAATGAATGAATATTGTAAATGCACAAACAGTAATTTCTCCACATTGCAAGGTGCAATTCTGAAATTTTTTGCTTTTTCCTGCTCCTCTTAGCATGATAAAGAAGATTCAAAGAGAGTGAGATGCCAGCTCCTTTCATTCAGTCAGTAGCTTCAATCATTTCTGGACGTTTTTCAATGGCAAAAATCAATGAATATTGTAAATGCACAAACAGTAATTTCTCCGCATTGCAAGGTGCAATTCTGAAATTTTTTGCTTTTTCCTGCTCCTCTTAGCATGATAAAGAAGATTCAAAGAGAGTGAGATGCCAGCTCCTTTCATTCAGTCAGTAGCTTCAAACATTTCTGGTATATGAATAACATGATGTTTTTCAATGGCAAAAATCAATGAATATAGTAAATGCACAAACAGTAATTTCTCCGCATTGCAAGGTGCAATTCTGAAATTTTTTGCTTTTTCCTGCTCCTCTTAGCATGATAAAGAAGATTCAAAGAGAGTGAGATGCCAGCTCCTTTCATTCAGTCAGTAGCTTCAAACATTTCTGGTATATGAATAACATGTTTTTCAATGGCAAAAATCAATGAATATTGTAAATGCACAAACAGTAATTTCTCCGCATTGCAAGGTGCAATTCTGAAATTTTTTGCTTTTTCCTGCTCCTCTTAGCTTAATAAAGAAGATTCAAAGAGAGTGAGATGCCAGCTCCTTTCATTCAGTCAGTAGGTTCAATCATTTCTGGACGTTTTTCAATGGCAAAAATCAATGAATATTGTAAATGCACAAACAGTAATTTCTCCGCATTGCAAGGTGCAATTCTGAAATTTTTTGCTTTTTCCTGCTACTCTTAGCATGACAAAGAAGATTCAAAGAGAGTGAGATGCCAGCTCCTTTCATTCAGTCAGTAGCTTCAAACATTTCTGGTATATGAATAACATGATGTTTTTCAATGGCAAAAATCAATGAATATTGTAAATGCACAAACAGTAATTTCTCCGCATTGCAAGGTGCAATTCTGAAATTTTTTGCTTTTTCCTGCTCCTCTTAGCATGATAAAGAAGATTCAAAGAGAGTGAGATGCCAGCTCCTTTCATTCAGTCAGTAGCTTCAATCATTTCTGGACGTTTTTCAATGGCAAAAATCAATGAATATTGTAAATGCACAAACAGTAATTTCTCCACATTGCAAGGTGCAATTCTGAAATTTTTTGCTTTTTACTGCTCCTCTTAGCATGATAGAGAAGATTCAAAGAGAGTGAGATGCCAGCTCCTTTCATTCAGTCAGTAGCTTCAATCATTTCTGGACGTTTTTCAATGGCAAAAATCTATGAATATTGTAAATGCACAAACAGTAATTTCTCCGCATTGCAAGGTGCAATTCTGAAATTTTTTGCTTTTTCCTGCTCCTCTTAGCATGATAAAGAAGATTCAAAGAGAGTGAGATGCCAGCTCCTTTCATTCAGTCAGTAGCTTCAAACATTTCTGGTATATGAATAACATGTTTTTCAATGGCAAAAATCAATGAATATTGTAAATGCACAAACAGTGATTTCTCCGCATTGCAAGGTGCAATTCTGAAATTTTTTGCTTTTTCCTGCTCCTCTTAGCATAATAAAGAAGATTCAAAGAGAGTGAGATGCCAGCTCCTTTCATTCAGTCAGTAGCTTCAATCATTTCTGGACGTTTTTCAATGGCAAAAATCAATGAATATTATAAATGCACAAACAGTAATTTCTCCGCATTGCAAGGTGCAATTCTGAAATTTTTTGCTTTTTCCTGCTCCTCTTAGCATGATAAAGAAGATTCAAAGAGAGTGAGATGCCAGCTCCTTTCATTCAGTCAGTAGCTTCAATCATTTCTGGACGTTTTTCAATGGCAATAATCTATGAATATTGTAAATGCACAAACAGTAATTTCTCCGCATTGCAAGGTGCAATTCTGAAATTTTTTGCTTTTTCCTGCTCCTCTTAGCATGATAAAGAAGATTCAAAGAGAGTGAGATGCCAGCTCCTTTCATTCAGTCAGTAGCTTCAATCATTTCTGGACGTTTTTCAATGGCAAAATCATTGAATATTGTAAATGCACAAACAGTAATTTCTCCGCATTGCAAGGTGCAATTCTGAAATTTTTTGCTTTTTCCTGCTCCTCTTAGCATGATAAAGAAGATTCAAAGAGAGTGAGATGCCAGCTCCTTTCATTCAGTCAGTAGCTTCAATCATTTCTGGTATATGAATAACATGATGTTTTTCAATGGCAAAAATCAATGAATATTGTAAATGCACAAACTAATTTCTCCGCATTGCAAGGTGCAATTCTGAAATTTTTTGCTTTTTCCTGCTCCTCTTTGCATGATAAACAAGATTCAAAGAGAGTGAGATGCCAGCTCCTTTCATTCAGTCAGTAGCTTCAAACATTTCTGGTATATGAATAACATGATGTTTTTCAATGGCAAAAATCAATGAATATTGTAAATGCACAAACAGTAATTTCTCCGCATTGCAAGGTGCAATTCTGAAATTTTTTGCTTTTTCCTGCTCCTCTTAGCATGATAAAGAAGATTCAAAGAGAGTGAGATGCCAGATCCTTTCATTCAGGCAGTAGCGTCAAACATTTCTGGTATATGAATAACATGATGTTTTTCAATGGCAAAAATCAATGAATATTGTAAATGCACAAACAGTAATTTCTCCGCATTGCAAGGTGCAATTCTGAAATTTTTTCTTTTTCCTGCTCCTCTTAGCATGATAAAGAAGATACAAAGAGAGTGAGATGCCAGCTCCTTTCATTCAGTCAGTAGCTTCAATCATTTCTGGACGTTTTTCAATGGCAAAAATCAATGAATATTGTAAATGCACAAACAGTAATTTCTCCGCATTGCAAGGTGCAATTCTGAAATTTTTTGCTTTTTCCTGCTCCTCTTAGCATGATAAACAAGATTCAAAGAGATTGAGATGCCAGCTCCTTTCATTCAGTCAGTAGCTTCAAACATTTCTGGTATATGAATAACGATGTTTTTCAATGGCAAAAATGAATGAATATTGTAAATGCACAAACAGTAATTTCTCCACATTGCAAGGTGCAATTCTGAAATTTTTTGCTTTTTCCTGCTCCTCTTAGCATGATAAAGAAGATTCAAAGAGAGTGAGATGCCAGCTCCTTTCATTCAGTCAGTAGCTTCAATCATTTCTGGACGTTTTTCAATGGCAAAAATCAATGAATATTGTAAATGCACAAACAGTAATTTCTCCGCATTGCAAGGTGCAATTCTGAAATTTTTTGCTTTTTCCTGCTCCTCTTAGCATGATAAAGAAGATTCAAAGAGAGTGAGATGCCAGCTCCTTTCATTCAGTCAGTAGCTTCAAACATTTCTGGTATATGAATAACATGATGTTTTTCAATGGCAAAAATCAATGAATATTGTAAATGCACAAACAGTAATTTCTCCGCATTGCAAGGTGCAATTCTGAAATTTTTTGCTTTTTCCTGCTCCTCTTAGCATGATAAAGAAGATTCAAAGAGAGTGAGATGCCAGCTCCTTTCATTCAGTCAGTAGCTTCAAACATTTCTGGTATATGAATAACATGTTTTTCAATGGCAAAAATCAATGAATATTGTAAATGCACAAACAGTAATTTCTCCGCATTGCAAGGTGCAATTCTGAAATTTTTTGCTTTTTCCTGCTCCTCTTAGCTTAATAAAGAAGATTCAAAGAGAGTGAGATGCCAGCTCCTTTCATTCAGTCAGTAGGTTCAATCATTTCTGGACGTTTTTCAATGGCAAAAATCAATGAATATTGTAAATGCACAAACAGTAATTTCTCCGCATTGCAAGGTGCAATTCTGAAATTTTTTGCTTTTTCCTGCTACTCTTAGCATGACAAAGAAGATTCAAAGAGAGTGAGATGCCAGCTCCTTTCATTCAGTCAGTAGCTTCAAACATTTCTGGTATATGAATAACATGATGTTTTTCAATGGCAAAAATCAATGAATATTGTAAATGCACAAACAGTAATTTCTCCGCATTGCAAGGTGCAATTCTGAAATTTTTTGCTTTTTCCTGCTCCTCTTAGCATGATAAAGAAGATTCAAAGAGAGTGAGATGCCAGCTCCTTTCATTCAGTCAGTAGCTTCAATCATTTCTGGACGTTTTTCAATGGCAAAAATCAATGAATATTGTAAATGCACAAACAGTAATTTCTCCACATTGCAAGGTGCAATTCTGAAATTTTTTGCTTTTTACTGCTCCTCTTAGCATGATAGAGAAGATTCAAAGAGAGTGAGATGCCAGCTCCTTTCATTCAGTCAGTAGCTTCAATCATTTCTGGACGTTTTTCAATGGCAAAAATCTATGAATATTGTAAATGCACAAACAGTAATTTCTCCGCATTGCAAGGTGCAATTCTGAAATTTTTTGCTTTTTCCTGCTCCTCTTAGCATGATAAAGAAGATTCAAAGAGAGTGAGATGCCAGCTCCTTTCATTCAGTCAGTAGCTTCAAACATTTCTGGTATATGAATAACATGTTTTTCAATGGCAAAAATCAATGAATATTGTAAATGCACAAACAGTGATTTCTCCGCATTGCAAGGTGCAATTCTGAAATTTTTTGCTTTTTCCTGCTCCTCTTAGCATAATAAAGAAGATTCAAAGAGAGTGAGATGCCAGCTCCTTTCATTCAGTCAGTAGCTTCAATCATTTCTGGACGTTTTTCAATGGCAAAAATCAATGAATATTGTAAATGCACAAACAGTAATTTCTCCGCATTGCAAGGTGCAATTCTGAAATTTTTTGCTTTTTCCTGCTCCTCTTAGCATGATAAAGAAGATTCAAAGAGAGTGAGATGCCAGCTCCTTTCATTCAGTCAGTAGCTTCAAACATTTCTGGTATATGAATACCATGATGTTTTTCAATGGCAAAAATCAATGAATATTGTAAATGCACAAACAGTAATTTCTCCGCATTGCAAGGTGCAATTCTGAAATTTTTTGCTTTTTCCTGCTCCTCTTAGCATGATAAAGAAGATTCAAAGAGAGTGAGATGCCAGCTCCTTTCATTCAGGCAGTAGCTTCAAACATTTCTGGTATATGAATAACATGATGTTTTTCAATGGCAAAAATCAATGAATATTGTAAATGCACAAACAGTAATTTCTCCGCATTGCAAGGTGCAATTCTGAAATTTTTTGCTTTTTCCTGCTCCTCTTAGCATGATAAAGAAGATTCAAAGAGAGTGAGATGCCAGCTCCTTTCATTCAGTCAGTAGCTTCAATCATTTCTGGACGTTTTTCAATGGCAAAAATCAATGAATATTGTAAATGCACAAACAGTAATTTCTCCGCATTGCAAGGTGCAATTCTGAAATTTTTTGCTTTTTCCTGCTCCTCTTAGCATGATAAAGAAGATTCAAAGAGATTGAGATGCCAGCTCCTTTCATTCAGTCAGTAGCTTCAAACATTTCTGGTATATGAATAACGATGTTTTTCAATGGCAAAAATCAATGAATATTGTAAATGCACAAACAGTAATTTCTCCGCATTGCAAGGTGCAATTCTGAAATTTTTTGCTTTTTCCTGCTCCTCTTAGCATGATAAAGAAGATTCAAAGAGAGTGAGATGCCAGCTCCTTTCATTCAGTCAGTAGCTTCAAACATTTCTGGTATATGAATAACATGTTTTTCAATGGCAAAAATCAATGAATATTGTAAATGCACAAACAGTAATTTCTCCGCATTGCAAGGTGCAATTCTGAAATTTTTTGCTTTTTCCTGCTCCTCTTAGCATAATAAAGAAGATTCAAAGAGAGTGAGATGCCAGCTCCTTTCATTCAGTCAGTAGCTTCAATCATTTCTGGACGTTTTTCAATGGCAAAAATCAATGAATATTATAAATGCACAAACAGTAATTTCTCCACATTGCAAGGTGCAATTCTGAAATTTTTTGCTTTTTCCTGCTCCTCTTAGCATGATAAAGAAGATTCAAAGAGAGTGAGATGCCAGCTCCTTTCATTCAGTCAGTAGCTTCAATCATTTCTGGACGTTTTTCAATGGCAATAATCTATGAATATTGTAAATGCACAAACAGTAATTTCTCCGCATTGCAAGGTGCAATTCTGAAATTTTTTGCTTTTTCCTGCTCCTCTTAGCATGATAAAGAAGATTCAAAGAGAGTGAGATGCCAGCTCCTTTCATTCAGTCAGTAGCTTCAATCATTTCTGGACATTTTTCAATGGCAAAATCATTGAATATTGTAAATGCACAAACAGTAATTTCTCCGCATTGCAAGGTGCAATTCTGAAATTTTTTGCTTTTTCCTGCTCCTCTTAGCATGATAAAGAAGATTCAAAGAGAGTGAGATGCCAGCTCCTTTCATTCAGTCAGTAGCTTCAATCATTTCTGGTATATGAATAACATGATGTTTTTCAATGGCAAAAATCAATGAATATTGTAAATGCACAAACTAATTTCTCCGCATTGCAAGGTTCAATTCTGAAATTTTTTGCTTTTTCCTGCTCCTCTTTGCATGATAAACAAGATTCAAAGAGAGTGAGATGCCAGCTCCTTTCATTCAGTCAGTAGCTTCAAACATTTCTGGTATATGAATAACATGATGTTTTTCAATGGCAAAAATCAATGAATATTGTAAATGCACAAACAGTAATTTCTCCGCATTGCAAGGTGCAATTCTGAAATTTTTTGCTTTTTCCTGCTCCTCTTAGCATGATAAAGAAGATTCAAAGAGAGTGAGATGCCAGATCCTTTCATTCAGGCAGTAGCGTCAAACATTTCTGGTATATGAATAACATGATGTTTTTCAATGGCAAAAATCAATGAATATTGTAAATGCACAAACAGTAATTTCTCCGCATTGCAAGGTGCAATTCTGAAATTTTTTCTTTTTCCTGCTCCTCTTAGCATGATAAAGAAGATACAAAGAGAGTGAGATGCCAGCTCCTTTCATTCAGTCAGTAGCTTCAATCATTTCTGGACGTTTTTCAATGGCAAAAATCAATGAATATTGTAAATGCACAAACAGTAATTTCTCCGCATTGCAAGGTGCAATTCTGAAATTTTTTGCTTTTTCCTGCTCCTCTTAGCATGATAAACAAGATTCAAAGAGATTGAGATGCCAGCTCCTTTCATTCAGTCAGTAGCTTCAAACATTTCTGGTATATGAATAACGATGTTTTTCAATGGCAAAAATGAATGAATATTGTAAATGCACAAACAGTAATTTCTCCACATTGCAAGGTGCAATTCTGAAATTTTTTGCTTTTTCCTGCTCCTCTTAGCATGATAAAGAAGATTCAAAGAGAGTGAGATGCCAGCTCCTTTCATTCAGTCAGTAGCTTCAATCATTTCTGGTATATGAATAACATGATGTTTTTCAATGGCAAAAATCAATGAATATTGTAAATGCACAAACTAATTTCTCCGCATTGCAAGGTGCAATTCTGAAATTTTTTGCTTTTTCCTGCTCCTCTTAGCATGATAAACAAGATTCAAAGAGAGTGAGATGCCAGCTCCTTTCATTCAGTCAGTAGCTTCAAACATTTCTGGTATATGAATAACATGATGTTTTTCAATGGCAAAAATCAATGAATATTGTAAATGCACAAACAGTAATTTCTCCGCATTGCAAGGTGCAATTCTGAAATTTTTTGCTTTTTCCTGCTCCTCTTAGCATGGTAAAGAAGATTCAAAGAGAGTGAGATGCCAGCTCCTTTCATTCAGGCAGTAGCTTCAAACATTTCTGGTATATGAATAACATGATGTTTTTCAATGGCAAAAATCAATGAATATAGTAAATGCACAAACAGTAATTTCTCCGCATTGCAAGGTGCAATTCTGGAATTTTTTGCTTTTTCCTGCTCCTCTTAGCATGATAAAGAAGATTCAAAGAGAGTGAGATGCCAGCTCCTTTCATTCAGTCAGTAGCTTCATTCATTTCTGGACGTTTTTCAATGGCAAAAATCAATGAATATTGTAAATGCACAAACAGTAATTTCTCCGCATTGCAAGGTGCAATTCTGAAATTTTTTGCTTTTTCCTGCTCCTCTTAGCATGATAAACAAGATTCAAAGAGATTGAGATGCCAGCTCCTTTCATTCAGTCAGTAGCTTCAAACATTTCTGGTATATGAATAACGATGTTTTTCAATGGCAAAAATCAATGAATATTGTAAATGCACAAACAGTAATTTCTCCGCATTGCAAGGTGCAATTCTGAAATTTTTTGCTTTTTCCTGCTCCTCTTAGCATGATAAAGAAGATTCAAAGAGAGTGAGATGCCAGCTCCTTTCATTCAGTCAGTAGCTTCAAACATTTCTGGTATATGAATAACATGTTTTTCAATGGCAAAAATCAATGAATATTGTAAATGCACAAACAGTAATTTCTCCGCATTGCAAGGTGCAATTCTGAAATTTTTTGCTTTTTCCTGCTCCTCTTAGCATAATAAAGAAGATTCAAAGAGAGTGAGATGCCAGCTCCTTTCATTCAGTCAGTAGCTTCAATCATTTCTGGACGTTTTTCAATGGCAAAAATCAATGAATATTGTAAATGCACAAACAGTAATTTCTCCGCATTGCAAGGTGCAATTCTGAAATTTTTTGCTTTTTCCTGCTCCTCTTAGCATGATAAAGAAGATTCAAAGAGAGTGAGATGCCAGCTCCTTTCATTCAGTCAGTAGCTTCAAACATTTCTGGTATATGAATACCATGATGTTTTTCAATGGCAAAAATCAATGAATATTGTAAATGCACAAACAGTAATTTCTCCGCATTGGAAGGTGCAATTCTGAAATTTTTTGCTTTTTCCTGCTCCTCTTAGCATGATAAAGAAGATTCAAAGAGAGTGAGATGCCAGCTCCTTTCATTCAGGCAGTAGCTTCAAACATTTCTGGTATATGAATAACATGATGTTTTTCAATGGCAAAAATCAATGAATATTGTAAATGCACAAACAGTAATTTCTCCGCATTGCAAGGTGCAATTCTGAAATTTTTTGCTTTTTCCTGCTCCTCTTAGCATGATAAAGAAGATTCAAAGAGAGTGAGATGCCAGCTCCTTTCATTCAGTCAGTAGCTTCAATCATTTCTGGACGTTTTTCAATGGCAAAAATCAATGAATATTGTAAATGCACAAACAGTAATTTCTCCGCATTGCAAGGTGCAATTCTGAAATTTTTTGCTTTTTCCTGCTCCTCTTAGCATGATAAAGAAGATTCAAAGAGATTGAGATGCCAGCTCCTTTCATTCAGTCAGTAGCTTCAAACATTTCTGGTATATGAATAACGATGTTTTTCAATGGCAAAAATCAATGAATATTGTAAATGCACAAACAGTAATTTCTCCGCATTGCAAGGTGCAATTCTGAAATTTATTGCTTTTTCCTGCTCCTCTTAGCATAATAAAGAAGATTCAAAGAGAGTGAGATGCCAGCTCCTTTCATTCAGTCAGTACCTTCAATCATTTCTGGACGTTTTTCAATGGCAAAAATCAATGAATATTGTAAATGCACAAACAGTAATTTCTCCACATTGCAAGGTGCAATTCTGAAATTTTTTGCTTTTTCCTGCTCCTCTTAGCATGATAAAGAAGATTCAAAGAGAGTGAGATGCCAGCTCCTTTCATTCAGTCAGTAGCTTCAATCATTTCTGGACGTTTTTCAATGGCAAAAATCTATGAATATTGTAAATGCACAAACAGTAATTTCTCCGCATTGCAAGGTGCAATTCTGAAATTTTTTGCTTTTTCCTGCTCCTCTTAGCATGATAAAGAAGATTCAAAGAGAGTGAGATGCCAGCTCCTTTCATTCAGTCAGTAGCTTCAATCATTTCTGGACGTTTTTCAATGGCAAAATCATTGAATATTGTAAATGCACAAACAGTAATTTCTCCGCATTGCAAGGTGCAATTCTGAAATTTTTTGCTTTTTCCTGCTCCTCTTAGCATGATAAAGAAGATTCAAAGAGAGTGAGATGCCAGCTCCTTTCATTCAGTCAGTAGCTTCAATCATTTCTGGTATATGAATAACATGATGTTTTTCAATGGCAAAAATCAATGAATATTGTAAATGCACAAACTAATTTCTCCGCATTGCAAGGTGCAATTCTGAAATTTTTTGCTTTTTCCTGCTCCTCTTAGCATGATAAACAAGATTCAAAGAGAGTGAGATGCCAGCTCCTTTCATTCAGTCAGTAGCTTCAAACATTTCTGGTATATGAATAACATGATGTTTTTCAATGGCAAAAATCAATGAATATTGTAAATGCACAAACAGTAATTTCTCCGCATTGCAAGGTGCAATTCTGAAATTTTTTGCTTTTTCCTGCTCCTCTTAGCATGATAAAGAAGATTCAAAGAGAGTGAGATGCCAGCTCCTTTCATTCAGGCAGTAGCGTCAAACATTTCTGGTATATGAATAACATGATGTTTTTCAATGGCAAAAATCAATGAATATTGTAAATGCACAAACAGTAATTTCTCCGCATTGCAAGGTGCAATTCTGAAATTTTTTGCTTTTTCCTGCTCCTCTTAGCATGATAAACAAGATTCAAAGAGATTGAGATGCCAGCTCCTTTCATTCAGTCAGTAGCTTCAAACATTTCTGGTATATGAATAACGATGTTTTTCAATGGCAAAAATCAATGAATATTGTAAATGCACAAACAGTAATTTCTCCGCATTGCAAGGTGCAATTCTGAAATTTTTTGCTTTTTCCTGCTCCTCTTAGCATGATAAAGAAGATTCAAAGAGAGTGAGATGCCAGCTCCTTTCATTCAGTCAGTAGCTTCAAACATTTCTGGTATATGAATAACATGTTTTTCAATGTCAAAAATCAATGAATATTGTAAATGCACAAACAGTAATTTCTCCGCATTGCAAGGTGCAATTCTGAAATTTTTTGCTTTTTCCTGCTCCTCTTAGCATAATAAAGAAGATTCAAAGAGAGTGAGATGCCAGCTCCTTTCATTCAGTCAGTAGCTTCAATCATTTCTGGACGTTTTTCAATGGCAAAAATCAATGAATATTGTAAATGCACAAACAGTAATTTCTCCACATTGCAAGGTGCAATTCTGAAATTTTTTGCTTTTTCCTGCTTCTCTTAGCATGATAAAGAAGATTCAAAGAGAGTGAGATGCCAGCTCCTTTCATTCAGTCAGTAGCTTCAATCATTTCTGGACGTTTTTCAATGGCAAAAATCTATGAATATTGTAAATGCACAAACAGTAATTTCTCCGCATTGCAAGGTGCAATTCTGAAATTTTTTGCTTTTTCCTGCTCCTCTTAGCATGAACAAGAAGATTCAAAGAGAGTGAGATGCCAGCTCCTTTCATTCAGTCAGTAGCTTCAATCATTTCTGGACGTTTTTCAATGGCAAAATCATTGAATATTGTAAATGCACAAACAGTATTCTCTCCGCATTGCAAGGTGCAATTCTGAAATTTTTTGCTTTTTCCTGCTCCTCTTAGCATGATAAAGAAGATTCAAAGAGAGTGAGATGCCAGCTCCTTTCATTCAGTCAGTAGCTTCAATCATTTCTGGTATATGAATAACATGATGTTTTTCAATGGCAAAAATCAATGAATATTGTAAATGCACAAACTAATTTCTCCGCATTGCAAGGTGCAATTCTGAAATTTTTTGCTTTTTCCTGCTCCTCTTAGCATGATAAACAAGATTCAAAGAGAGTGAGATGCCAGCTCCTTTCATTCAGTCAGTAGCTTCAAACATTTCTGGTATATGAATAACATGATGTTTTTCAATGGCAAAAATCAATGAATATTGTAAATGCACAAACAGTAATTTCTCCGCATTGCAAGGTGCAATTCTGAAATTTTTTGCTTTTTCCTGCTCCTCTTAGCATGATAAAGAAGATTCAAAGAGAGTGAGATGCCAGCTCCTTTCATTCAGGCAGTAGCGTCAAACATTTCTGGTATATGAATAACATGATGTTTTTCAATGGCAAAAATCAATGAATATTGTAAATGCACAAACAGTAATTTCTCCGCATTGCAAGGTGCAATTCTGAAATTTTTTGCTTTTTCCTGCTCCTCTTAGCATGATAAAGAAGATTCAAAGAGAGTGAGATGCCAGCTCCTTTCATTCAGTCAGTAGCTTCAATCATTTCTGGACGTTTTTCAATGGCAAAAATCAATGAATATTGTAAATGCACAAACAGTAATTTCTCCGCATTGCAAGGTGCAATTCTGAAATTTTTTGCTTTTTCCTGCTCCTCTTAGCATGATAAACAAGATTCAAAGAGATTGAGATGCCAGCTCCTTTCATTCAGTCAGTAGCTTCAAACATTTCTGGTATATGAATAACGATGTTTTTCAATGGCAAAAATCAATGAATATTGTAAATGCACAAACAGTAATTTCTCCGCATTGCAAGGTGCAATTCTGAAATTTTTTGCTTTTTCCTGCTCCTCTTAGCATGATAAAGAAGATTCAAAGAGAGTGAGATGCCAGCTCCTTTCATTCAGTCAGTAGCTTCAAATATTTCTGGTATATGAATAACATGTTTTTCAATGGCAAAAATCAATGAATATTGTAAATGCACAAACAGTAATTTCTCCGCATTGCAAGGTGCAATTCTGAAATTTTTTGCTTTTTCCTGCTCCTCTTAGCATAATAAAGAAGATTCAAAGAGAGTGAGATGCCAGCTCCTTTCATTCAGTCAGTAGCTTCAATCATTTCTGGACGTTTTTCAATGGCAAAAATCAATGAATATTGTAAATGCACAAACAGTAATTTCTCCGCATTGCAAGGTGCAATTCTGAAATTTTTTGCTTTTTCCTGCTCCTCTTAGCATGATAAAGAAGATTCAAAGAGAGTGAGATGCCAGCTCCTTTCATTCAGTCAGTAGCTTCAAACATTTCTGGTATATGAATAACATGATGTTTTTCAATGGCAAAAATCAATGAATATTGTAAATGCACAAACAGTAATTTCTCCGCATTGCAAGGTGCAATTCTGAAATTTTTTGCTTTTTCCTGCTCCTCTTAGCATGATAAAGAAGATTCAAAGAGAGTGAGATGCCAGCTCCTTTCATTCAGTCAGTAGCTTCAATCATTTCTGGACGTTTTTCAATGGCAAAAATCAATGAATATTGTAAATGCACAAACAGTAATTTCTCCACATTGCAAGGTGCAATTCTGAAATTTTTTGCTTTTTCCTGCTCCTCTTAGCATGATAAAGAAGATTCAAAGAGAGTGAGATGCCAGCTCCTTTCATTCAGTCAGTAGCTTCAATCATTTCTGGACGTTTTTCAATGGCAAAAATCTATGAATATTGTAAATGCACAAACAGTAATTTCTCCGCATTGCAAGGTGCAATTCTGAAATTTTTTGCTTTTTCCTGCTCCTCTTAGCATGATAAAGAAGATTCAAAGAGAGTGAGATGCCAGCTCCTTTCATTCAGTCAGTAGCTTCAAACATTTCTGCTATATGAATAACATGATGTTTTTCAATGGCAAAAATCAATGAATATTGTAAATGCACAAACAGTAATTTCTCCGCATTGCAAGGTGCAATTCTGAAATTTTTTGCTTTTTCCTGCTCCTCTTAGCATGATAAAGAAGATTCAAAGAGAGTGAGATGCCAGCTCCTTTCATTCAGTCAGTAGCTTCAATCATTTCTGGACATTTTTCAATGGCAAAAATCAATGAATATTGTAAATGCACAAACAGTAATTTCTCCGCATTGCAAGGTGCAATTCTGAAATTTTTTGCTTTTTCCTGCTCCTCTTAGCATGATAAACAAGATTCAAAGAGAGTGAGATGCCAGCTCCTTTCATTCAGTCAGTAGCTTCAAACATTTCTGGTATATGAATAACATGATGTTTTTCAATGGCAAAAATCAATGAATATTGTAAATGCACAAACAGTAATTTCTCCGCATTGCAAGGTGCAATTCTGAAATTTTTTGCTTTTTCCTGCTCCTCTTAGCATGATAAAGAAGATTCAAAGAGAGTGAGATGCCAGCTCCTTTCATTCAGGCAGTAGCTTCAAACATTTCTGGTATATGAATAACATGATGTTTTTCAATGGCAAAAATCAATGAATATTGTAAATGCACAAACAGTAATTTCTCCGCATTGCAAGGTGCAATTCTGAAATTTTTTGCTTTTTCCTGCTCCTCTTAGCATGATAAAGAAGATTCAAAGAGAGTGAGATGCCAGCTCCTTTCATTCAGTCAGTAGCTTCAATCATTTCTGGACGTTTTTCAATGGCAAAAATCAATGAATATTGTAAATGCACAAACAGTAATTTCTCCGCATTGCAAGGTGCAATTCTGAAATTTTTTGCTTTTTCCTGCTCCTCTTAGCATGATAAAGAAGATTCAAAGAGATTGAGATGCCAGCTCCTTTCATTCAGTCAGTAGCTTCAAACATTTCTGGTATATGAATAACGATGTTTTTCAATGGGAAAAATCAATGAATATTGTAAATGCACAAACAGTAATTTCTCCGCATTGCAAGGTGCAATTCTGAAATTTTTTGCTTTTTCCTGCTCCTCTTAGCATGATAAAGAAGATTCAAACAGAGTGAGATGCCAGCTCCTTTCATTCAGTCAGTAGCTTCAAACATTTCTGGTATATGAATAACATGTTTTTCAATGGAAAAAATCAATGAATATTGTAAATGCACAAACAGTAATTTCTCCGCATTGCAAGGTGCAATTCTGAAATTTTTTGCTTTTTCCTGCTCCTCTTAGCATAATAAAGAAGATTCAAAGAGAGTGAGATGCCAGCTCCTTTCATTCAGTCAGTAGCTTCAAACATTTCTGGTATATGAATAACATGATGTTTTTCAATGGCAAAAATCAATAAATATTGTAAATGCACAAACAGTAATTTCTCCGCATTGCAAGGTGCAATTCTGAAATTTTTTGCTTTTTCCTGCTCCTCTTAGCATGATAAAGAAGATTCAAAGAGAGTGAGATGCCAGCTCCTTTCATTCAGTCAGTAGCTTCAATCATTTCTGGACGTTTTTCAATGGCAAAAATCAATGAATATTGTAAATGCACAAACAGTAATTTCTCCACATTGCAAGGTGCAATTCTGAAATTTTTTGCTTTTTCCTGCTCCTCTTAGCATGATAAAGAAGATTCAAAGAGAGTGAGATGCCAGCTCCTTTCATTCAGTCAGTAGCTTCAATCATTTCTGGACGTTTTTCAATGGCAAAAATCTATGAATATTGTAAATGCACAAACAGTAATTTCTCCGCATTGCAAGGTGCAATTCTGAAATTTTTTGCTTTTTCCTGCTCCTCTTAGCATGATAAAGAAGATTCAAAGAGAGTGAGATGCCAGCTCCTTTCATTCAGTCAGTAGCTTCAAACATTTCTGCTATATGAATAACATGATGTTTTTCAATGGCAAAAATCAATGAATATTGTAAATGCACAAACAGTAATTTCTCCGCATTGCAAGGTGCAATTCTGAAATTTTTTGCTTTTTCCTGCTCCTCTTAGCATGATAAAGAAGATTCAAAGAGAGTGAGATGCCAGCTCCTTTCATTCAGTCAGTAGCTTCAATCATTTCTGGACATTTTTCAATGGCAAAAATCAATGAATATTGTAAATGCACAAACAGTAATTTCTCCGCATTGCAAGGTGCAATTCTGAAATTTTTTGCTTTTTCCTGCTCCTATTAGCATGATAAAGAAGATTCAAAGAGAGTGAGATGCCAGCTCCTTTCATTCAGTCAGTAGCTTCAAACATTTCTGGTATATGAATAACATGATGTTTTTCAATGGCAAAAATCAATGAATATTGTAAATGCACAAACAGTAATTTCTCCGCATTGCAAGGTGCAATTCTGAAATTTTTTGCTTTTTCCTGCTCCTCTTAGCATGATAAAGAAGATTCAAAGAGAGTGAGATGCCAGCTCCTTTCATTCAGTCGGTAGCTTCAATCATTTCTGGACGTTTTTCAATGGCAAAAATCATTGAATATTGTAAATGCACAAACAGTAATTTCTCCGCATTGCAAGGTGCAATTCTGAAATTTTTTGCTTTTTCCTGCTCCTCTTAGCATGATAAAGAAGATTCAAAGAGAGTGAGATGCCAGCTCCTTTCATTCAGTCAGTAGCTTCAATCATTTCTGGTATATGAATAACATGATGTTTTTCAATGGCAAAAATCAATGAATATTGTAAATGCACAAACAGTAATTTCTCCGCATTGCAAGGTGCAATTCTCAAATTTTTTGCTTTTTCCTGCTCCTCTTAGCATGATAAAGAAGATTCAGAGAGAGTGAGATGCCAGCTCCTTTCATTCAGTCAGTAGCTTCAATCATTTCTGGACGTTTTTCAATGGCAAAAATCAATGAATATTGTAAATGCACAAACAGTAATTTCTCCGCATTGCAAGGTGCAATTCTGAAATTTTTTGCTTTTTCCTGCTCCTCTTAGCATGATAAACAAGATTCAAAGAGAGTGAGATGCCATCTTCTTTCATTCAGTCAGTAGCTTCAATCATTTCTGGACGTTTTTCAATGGCAAAAATCAATGAATATTGTAAATGCACAAACAGTAATTTCTCCGCATTGCAAGGTGCAATTCTGAAATTTTTTGCTTTTTCCTGCTCCTTTTAGCATGATAAAGAAGATTCAAAGAGAGTGAGATGCCAGCTCCTTTCATTCAGTCAGTAGCTTCAAACATTTCTAGTATATGAATAACATGATGTTTTTCAATGGCAAAAATCAATGAATATTGTAAATGCACAAACAGTAATTTCTCCGCATTGCAAGGTGCAATTCTGAAATTTTTTGCTTTTTCCTGCTCCTCTTAGCATGATAAAGAAGATTCAAAGAGAGTGAGATGCCAGCTCCTTTCATTCAGTCAGTAGCTTCAATCATTTCTGGACGTTTTTCAATGGCAAAAATCAATGAATATTGTAAATGCACAAACAGTAATTTCTCCACATTGCAAGGTGCAATTCTGAAATTTTTTGCTTTTTCCTGCTCCTCTTAGCATGATAAAGAAGAATCAAAGAGAGTGACATGCCAGCTCCTTTCATTCAGTCAGTAGCTTCAATCATTTCTGGACGTTTTTCAATGGCAAAAATCAATGAATATTGTAAATGCACAGACAGTAATTTCTCCGCATTGCAAGGTGCAATTCTGAAATTTTTTGCTTTTTCCTGCTCCTCTTAGCATGATAAAGAAGATTCAAAGAGAGTGAGATGCCAGCTCCTTTCATTCAGTCAGTAGCTTCAAACATTTCTGGTATATGAATAACATGATGTTTTTCAATGGCAAAAATCAATGAATATTGTAAATGCACAAACAGTAATTTCTCCGCATTGCAAGGTGCAATTCTGAAATTTTTTGCTTTTTCCTGCTCCTCTTAGCATGAAAAAGAAGATTCAAAGAGAGTGAGATGCCAGCTCCTTTCATTCAGTCAGTAGCTTCAATCATTTCTGGACGTTTTTCAATGGCAAAAATCAATGAATATTGTAAATGCACAAACAGTAATTTATCCGCATTGCAAGGTGCAATTCTGAAATTTTTTGCTTTTTCCTGCTCCTCTTAGCATGATAAAGAAGATTCAAAGAGAGTGAGATGCCAGCTCCTTTCATTCAGTCAGTAGCTTCAAACATTTCTGGTATATGAATAACATGTTTTTCAATGGCAAAAATCAATGAATATTGTAAATGCACAAACAGTAATTTCTCCGCATTGCAAGGTGCAATTCTGAAATTTTTTGCTTTTTCCTGCTCCTCTTAGCATGATAAAGAAGATTCAAAGAGAGTGAGATGCCAGCTCCTTTCATTCAGTCAGTAGCTTCAAACATTTCTGGTATATGAATAACATGTTTTTCAATGGCAAAAATCAATGAATATTGTAAATGCACAAACAGTAATTTCTCCGCATTGCAAGGTGCAATTCTGAAATTTTTTGCTTTTTCCTGCTCCTCTTAGCATGATAAAGAAGATTCAAAGAGAGTGAGATGCCAGCTCCTTTCATTCAGTCAGTAGCTTCAATCATTTCTGGACGTTTTTCAATGGCAAAAATCAATGAATATTGTAAATGCACAAACAGTAATTTCTCCACATTGCAAGGTGCAATTCTGAAATTTTTTGCTTTTTCCTGCTCCTCTTAGCATGATAAAGAAGATTCAAAGAGAGTGAGATGCCAGCTCCTTTCATTCAGTCAGTAGCTTCAATCATTTCTGGACGTTTTTCAATGGCAAAAATCTATGAATATTGTAAATGCACAAACAGTAATTTCTCCGCATTGCAAGGTGCAATTCTGAAATTTTTTGCTTTTTCCTGCTCCTCTTAACATGATAAAGAAGATTCAAAGAGAGTGAGATGCCAGCTCCTTTCATTCAGTCAGTAGCTTCAAACATTTCTGCTATATGAATAACATGATGTTTTTCAATGGCAAAAATCAATGAATATTGTAAATGCACAAACAGTAATTTCTCCGCATTGCAAGGTGCAATTCTGAAATTTTTTGCTTTTTCCTGCTCCTCTTAGCATGATAAAGAAGATTCAAAGAGAGTGAGATGCCAGCTCCTTTCATTCAGTCAGTAGCTTCAATCATTTCTGGACGTTTTTAAATGGCAAAAATCAATGAATATTGTAAATGCACAAACAGTAATTTCTCCGCATTGCAAGGTGCAATTCTGAAATTTTTTGCTTTTTCCTGCTCCTCTTAGCATGATAAAGAAGATTCAAAGAGAGTGAGATGCCAGCTCCTTTCATTCAGTCAGTAGCTTCAAACATTTCTGGTATATGAATAACATGATGTTTTTCAATGGCAAAAATCAATGAATATTGTAAATGCACAAACAGTAATTTCTCCGCATTGCAAGGTGCAATTCTGAAATTTTTTGCTTTTTCCTGCTCCTCTTAGCATGATAAAGAAGATTCAAAGAGAGTGAGATGCCAGCTCCTTTCATTCAGTCAGTAGCTTCAATCATTTTTGGACGTTTTTCAATGGCAAAAATCATTGAATATTGTAAATGCACAAACAGTAATTTCTCCGCATTGCAAGGTGCAATTCTGAAATTTTTTGCTTTTTCCTGCTCCTCTTAGCATGATAAAGAAGATTCAAAGAGAGTGAGATGCCAGCTCCTTTCATTCAGTCAGTAGCTTC
This sequence comes from Phyllobates terribilis, assembly GCF_046119375.1. NCBI lineage: Eukaryota > Metazoa > Chordata > Amphibia > Anura > Dendrobatidae > Phyllobates > Phyllobates terribilis. The sequence goes on from NW_027363227.1 coordinate 1,015,816, forward strand.
AATCATTTCTGGTATATGAATAACATGATGTTTTTCAATTGCAAAAATCAATGAATATTGTAAATGCACAAACAGTAATTTCTCCGCATTGCAAGGTGCAATTCTGAAATTTTTTGCTTTTTCCTGCTCCTCTTAGCATGATAAAGAAGATTCAGAGAGAGTGAGATGCCAGCTCCTTTCATTCAGTCAGTAGCTTCAATCATTTCTGGACGTTTTTCAATGGCAAAAATCAATGAATATTGTAAATGCACAAACAGTAATTTCTCCGCATTGCAAGGTGCAATTCTGAAATTTTTTGCTTTTTCCTGCTCCTCTTAGCATGATAAAGAAGATTCAAAGAGAGTGAGATGCCAGCTCCTTTCATTCAGTCAGTAGCTTCAAACATTTCTGGTATATGAATAACATGTTTTTCAATGGCAAAAATCAATGAATATTGTAAATGCACAAACAGTAATTTCTCCGCATTGCAAGGTGCAATTCTGAAATTTTTTGCTTTTTCCTGCTCCTTTTAGCATGATAAAGAAGATTCAAAGAGAGTGAGATGCCAGCTCCTTTCATTCAGTCAGTAGCTTCAATCATTTCTGGACGTTTTTCAATGGCAAAAATCAATGAATATTGTAAATGCACAAACAGTAATTTCTCCGCATTGCAAGGTGCAATTCTGAAATTTTTTGCTTTTTCCTGCTCCTCTTAGCATGATAAAGAAGATTCAAAGAGAGTGAGATGCCAGCTCCTTTCATTCAGTCAGTAGCTTCAATCATTTCTGGACGTTTTTCAATGGCAAAAATCAATGAATATTGTAAATGCACAAACAGTAATTTCTCCACATTGCAAGGTGCAATTCTGAAATTTTTTGCTTTTTCCTGCTCCTCTTAGCATGATAAAGAAGATTCAAAGAGAGTGAGATGCCAGCTCCTTTCATTCAGTCAGTAGCTTCAATCATTTCTGGACGTTTTTCAATGGCAAAAATCTATGAATATTGTAAATGCACAAACAGTAATTTCTCCGCATTGCAAGGTGCAATTCTGAAATTTTTTGCTTTTTCCTGCTCCTCTTAGCATGATAAAGAAGATTCAAAGAGAGTGAGATGCCAGCTCCTTTCATTCAGTCAGTAGCTTCAAACATTTCTGCTATATGAATAACATGATGTTTTTCAATGGCAAAAATCAATGAATATTGTAAATGCACAAACAGTAATTTCTCCGCATTGCAAGGTGCAATTCTGAAATTTTTTGCTTTTTCCTGCTCCTCTTAGCATGATAAAGAAGATTCAAAGAGAGTGAGATGCCAGCTCCTTTCATTCAGTCAGTAGCTTCAATCATTTCTGGACGTTTTTCAATGGCAAAAATCAATGAATATTGTAAATGCACAAACAGTAATTTCTCCGCATTGCAAGGTGCAATTCTGAAATTTTTTGCTTTTTCCTGCTCCTCTTAGCATGATAAAGAAGATTCAAAGAGAGTGAGATGCCAGCTCCTTTCATTCAGTCAGTAGCTTCAAACATTTCTGGTATATGAATAACATGTTTTTCAATGGCAAAAATCAATGAATATTGTAAATGCACAAACAGTAATTTCTCCGCATTGCAAGGTGCAATTCTGAAATTTTTTGCTTTTTCCTGCTCCTCTTAGCATGATAAAGAAGATTCAAAGAGAGTGAGATGCCAGCTCCTTTCATTCAGTCAGTAGCTTCAATCATTTCTGGACGTTTTTCAATGGCAAAAATCAATGAATATTGTAAATGCACAAACAGTAATTTCTCCGCATTGCAAGGTGCAATTCTGAAATTTTTTGCTTTTTCCTGCTCCTCTTAGCATGATAAAGAAGATTCAAAGAGAGTGAGATGCCAGCTCCTTTCATTCAGTCAGTAGCTTCAATCATTTCTGGACGTTTTTCAATGGCAAAAATCAATGAATATTGTAAATGCACAAACAGTAATTTCTCCACATTGCAAGGTGCAATTCTGAAATTTTTTGCTTTTTCCTGCTCCTCTTAGCATGATAAAGAAGATTCAAAGAGAGTGAGATGCCAGCTCCTTTCATTCAGTCAGTAGCTTCAATCATTTCTGGACGTTTTTCAATGGCAAAAATCTATGAATATTGTAAATGCACAAACAGTAATTTCTCCGCATTGCAAGGTGCAATTCTGAAATTTTTTGCTTTTTCCTGCTCCTCTTAGCATGATAAAGAAGATTCAAAGAGAGTGAGATGCCAGCTCCTTTCATTCAGTCAGTAGCTTCAAACATTTCTGCTATATGAATAACATGATGTTTTTCAATGGCAAAAATCAATGAATATTGTAAATGCACAAACAGTAATTTCTCCGCATTGCAAGGTGCAATTCTGAAATTTTTTGCTTTTTCCTGCTCCTCTTAGCATGATAAAGAAGATTCAAAGAGAGTGAGATGCCAGCTCCTTTCATTCAGTCAGTAGCTTCAATCATTTCTGGACGTTTTTCAATGGCAAAAATCAATGAATATTGTAAATGCACAAACAGTAATTTCTCCGCATTGCAAGGTGCAATTCTGAAATTTTTTGCTTTTTCCTGCTCCTCTTAGCATGATAAAGAAGATTCAAAGAGAGTGAGATGCCAGCTCCTTTCATTCAGTCAGTAGCTTCAAACATTTCTGGTATATGAATAACATGATGTTTTTCAATGGCAAAAATCAATGAATATTGTAAATGCACAAACAGTAATTTCTCCGCATTGCAAGGTGCAATTCTGAAATTTTTTGCTTTTTCCTGCTCCTCTTAGCATGATAAAGAAGATTCAAAGAGAGTGAGATGCCAGCTCCTTTCATTCAGTCAGTAGCTTCAATCATTTCTGGACGTTTTTCAATGGCAAAAATCATTGAATATTATAAATGCACAAACAGTAATTTCTCCGCATTGCAAGGTGCAATTCTGAAATTTTTTGCTTTTTCCTGCTCCTCTTAGCATGATAAAGAAGATTCAAAGAGAGTGAGATGCCAGCTCCTTTCATTCAGTCAGTAGCTTCAATCATTTCTGGTATATGAATAACATGATGTTTTTCAATTGCAAAAATCAATGAATATTGTAAATGCACAAACAGTAATTTCTCCGCATTGCAAGGTGCAATTCTGAAATTTTTTGCTTTTTCCTGCTCCTCTTAGCATGATAAAGAAGATTCAGAGAGAGTGAGATGCCAGCTCCTTTCATTCAGTCAGTAGCTTCAATCATTTCTGGACGTTTTTCAATGGCAAAAATCAATGAATATTGTAAATGCACAAACAGTAATTTCTCCGCATTGCAAGGTGCAATTCTGAAATTTTTTGCTTTTTCCTGCTCCTCTTAGCATGATAAACAAGATTCAAAGAGAGTGAGATGCCAGCTTCTTTCATTCAGTCAGTAGCTTCAATCATTTCTGGACGTTTTTCAATGGCAAAAATCAATGAATATTGTAAATGCACAAACAGTAATTTCTCCGCATTGCAAGGTGCAATTCTGAAATTTTTTGCTTTTTCCTGCTCCTTTTAGCATGATAAAGAAGATTCAAAGAGAGTGAGACGCCAGCTCCTTTCATTCAGTCAGTAGCTTCAAACATTTCTGGTATATGAATAACATGATGTTTTTCAATGGCAAAAATCAATGAATATTGTAAATGCACAAACAGTAATTTCTCCGCATTGCAAGGTGCAATTCTGAAATTTTTTGCTTTTTCCTGCTCCTCTTAGCATGGTAAAGAAGATTCAAAGAGAGGGAGATGCCAGCTCCTTTCATTCAGTCAGTAGCTTCAATCATTTCTGGACGTTTTTCAATGGCAAAAATCAATGAATATTGTAAATGCACAAACAGTAATTTCTCCACATTGCAAGGTGCAATTCTGAAATTTTTTGCTTTTTCCTGCTCCTCTTAGCATGATAAAGAAGAATCAAAGAGAGTGACGTTCCAGCTCCTTTCATTCAGTCAGTAGCTTCAATCATTTCTGGACGTTTTTCAATGGCAAAAATCTATGAATATTGTAAATGCTCAAACAGTAATTTCTCCGCATTGCAAGGTGCAATTCTGAAATTTTTTGCTTTTTCCTGCTCCTCTTAGCATGATAAAGAAGATTCAAAGAGAGTGAGATGCCAGCTCCTTTCATTCAGTCAGTAGCTTCAAACATTTCTGCTATATGAATAACATGATGTTTTTCAATGGCAAAAATCAATGAATATTGTAAATGCACAAACAGTAATTTCTCCGCATTGCAAGGTGCAATTCTGAAATTTTTTGCTTTTTCCTGCTCCTCTTAGCATGATAAAGAAGATTCAAAGAGAGTGAGATGCCAGCTCCTTTCATTCAGTCAGTAGCTTCAATCATTTCTGGACGTTTTTCAATGGCAAAAATCAATGAATATTGTAAATGCACAAACAGTAATTTCTCCGCATTGCAAGGTGCAATTCTGAAATTTTTTGCTTTTTCCTGCTCCTCTTAGCATGATAAAGAAGATTCAAAGAGAGTGAGATGCCAGCTCCTTTCATTCAGTCAGTAGCTTCAAACATTTCTGCTATATGAATAACATGATGTTTTTCAATGGCAAAAATCAATGAATATTGTAAATGCACAAACAGTAATTTCTCCGCATTGCAAGGTGCAATTCTGAAATTTTTTGCTTTTTCCTGCTCCTCTTAGCATGATAAAGAAGATTCAAAGAGAGTGAGATGCCAGCTCCTTTCATTCAGTCAGTAGCTTCAATCATTTCTGGTATATGAATAACATGATGTTTTTCAATTGCAAAAATCAATGAATATTGTAAATGCACAAACAGTAATTTCTCCGCATTGCAAGGTGCAATTCTGAAATTTTTTGCTTTTTCCTGCTCCTCTTAGCATGATAAAGAAGATTCAGAGAGAGTGAGATGCCAGCTCCTTTCATTCAGTCAGTAGCTTCAATCATTTCTGGACGTTTTTCAATGGCAAAAATCAATGAATATTGTAAATGCACAAACAGTAATTTCTCCGCATTGCAAGGTGCAATTCTGAAATTTTTTGCTTTTTCCTGCTCCTCTTAGCATGATAAACAAGATTCAAAGAGAGTGAGATGCCAGCTTCTTTCATTCAGTCAGTAGCTTCAATCATTTCTGGACGTTTTTCAATGGCAAAAATCAATGAATATTGTAAATGCACAAACAGTAATTTCTCCGCATTGCAAGGTGCAATTCTGAAATTTTTTGCTTTTTCCTGCTCCTTTTAGCATGATAAAGAAGATTCAAAGAGAGTGAGATGCCAGCTCCTTTCATTCAGTCAGTAGCTTCAAACATTTCTGGTATATGAATAACATGATGTTTTTCAATGGCAAAAATCAATGAATATTGTAAATGCACAAACAGTAATTTTTCCGCATTGCAAGGTGCAATTCTGAAATTTTTTGCTTTTTCCTGCTCCTCTTAGCATGATAAAGAAGATTCAAAGAGAGTGAGATGCCAGCTCCTTTCATTCAGTCAGTAGCTTCAATCATTTCTGGACGTTTTTCAATGGCAAAAATCAATGAATATTGTAAATGCACAAACAGTAATTTCTCCACATTGCAAGGTGCAATTCTGAAATTTTTTGCTTTTTCCTGCTCCTCTTAGCATGATAAAGAAGAATCAAAGAGAGTGACATGCCAGCTCCTTTCATTCAGTCAGTAGCTTCAATCATTTCTGGACGTTTTTCAATGGCAAAAATCAATGAATATTGTAAATGCACAGACAGTAATTTCTCCGCATTGCAAGGTGCAATTCTGAAATTTTTTGCTTTTTCCTGCTCCTCTTAGCATGATAAAGAAGATTCAAAGAGAGTGAGATGCCAGCTCCTTTCATTCAGTCAGTAGCTTCAAACATTTCTGGTATATGAATAACATGATGTTTTTCAATGGCAAAAATCAATGAATATTGTAAATGCACAAACAGTAATTTCTCCGCATTGCAAGGTGCAATTCTGAAATTTTTTGCTTTTTCCTGCTCCTCTTAGCATGAAAAAGAAGATTCAAAGAGAGTGAGATGCCAGCTCCTTTCATTCAGTCAGTAGCTTCAATCATTTCTGGACGTTTTTCAATGGCAAAAATCAATGAATATTGTAAATGCACAAACAGTAATTTCTCCGCATTGCAAGGTGCAATTCTGAAATTTTTTGCTTTTTCCTGCTCCTCTTAGCATGATAAAGAAGATTCAAAGAGAGTGAGATGCCAGCTCCTTTCATTCAGTCAGTAGCTTCAAACATTTCTGGTATATGAATAACATGTTTTTCAATGGCAAAAATCAATGAATATTGTAAATGCACAAACAGTAATTTCTCCGCATTGCAAGGTGCAATTCTGAAATTTTTTGCTTTTTCCTGCTCCTCTTAGCATGATAAAGAAGATTCAAAGAGAGTGAGATGCCAGCTCCTTTCATTCAGTCAGTAGCTTCAAACATTTCTGGTATATGAATAACATGATGTTTTTCAATGGCAAAAATCAATGAATATTGTAAATGCACAAACAGTAATTTCTCCGCATTGCAAGGTGCAATTCTGAAATTTTTTGCTTTTTCCTGCTCCTCTTAGCATGATAAAGAAGATTCAAAGAGAGTGAGATGCCAGCTCCTTTCATTCAGTCAGTAGCTTCAATCATTTCTGGACGTTTTTCAATGGCAAAAATCAATGAATATTGTAAATGCACAAACAGTAATTTCTCCGCATTGCAAGGTGCAATTCTGAAATTTTTTGCTTTTTCCTGCTCCTCTTAGCATGATAAAGAAGATTCAAAGAGAGTGAGATGCCAGCTCCTTTCATTCAGTCAGTAGCTTCAAACATTTCTGGTATATGAATAACATGATGTTTTTCAATGGCAAAAATCAATGAATATTGTAAATGCACAAACAGTAATTTCTCCGCATTGCAAGGTGCAATTCTGAAATTTTTTGCTTTTTCCTGCTCCTCTTAGCATGATAAAGAAGATTCAAAGAGAGTGAGATGCCAGCTCCTTTAATTCAGTCAGTAGCTTCAATCATTTCTGGACGTTTTTCAATGGCAAAAATCAATGAATATTGTAAATGCACAAACAGTAATTTCTCCGCATTGCAAGGTGCAATTCTGAAATTTTTTGCTTTTTCCTGCTCCTCTTAGCATGATAAAGAAGATTCAAAGAGAGTGAGATGCCAGCTCCTTTCATTCAGTCAGTAGCTTCAATCATTTCTGGACGTTTTTCAATGGCAAAAATCATTGACTATTGTAAATGCACAAACAGTAATTTCTCCGCATTGCAAGGTGCAATTCTGAAATTTTTTGCTTTTTCCTGCTCCTCTTAGCATGATAAAGAAGATTCAAAGAGAGTGAGATGCCAGCTCCTTTCATTCAGTCAGTAGCTTCAATCATTTCTGGTATATGAATAACATGATGTTTTTCAATTGCAAAAATCAATGAATATTGTAAATGCACAAACAGTAATTTCTCCGCATTGCAAGGTGCAATTCTGAAATTTTTTGCTTTTTCCTGCTCCTCTTAGCATGATAAAGAAGATTCAGAGAGAGTGAGATGCCAGCTCCTTTCATTCAGTCAGTAGCTTCAATCATTTCTGGACGTTTTTCAATGGCAAAAATCAATGAATATTGTAAATGCACAAACAGTAATTTCTCCGCATTGCAAGGTGCAATTCTGAAATTTTTTGCTTTTTCCTGCTCCTCTTAGCATGATAAACAAGATTCAAAGAGAGTGAGATGCCAGCTTCTTTCATTCAGTCAGTAGCTTCAATCATTTCTGGACGTTTTTCAATGGCAAAAATCAATGAATATTGTAAATGCACAAACAGTAATTTCTCCGCATTGCAAGGTGCAATTCTGAAATTTTTTGCTTTTTCCTGCTCCTTTTAGCATGATAAAGAAGATTCAAAGAGAGTGAGACGCCAGCTCCTTTCATTCAGTCAGTAGCTTCAAACATTTCTGGTATATGAATAACATGATGTTTTTCAATGGCAAAAATCAATGAATATTGTAAATGCACAAACAGTAATTTCTCCGCATTGCAAGGTGCAATTCTGAAATTTTTTGCTTTTTCCTGCTCCTCTTAGCATGGTAAAGAAGATTCAAAGAGAGTGAGATGCCAGCTCCTTTCATTCAGTCAGTAGCTTCAATCATTTCTGGACGTTTTTCAATGGCAAAAATCAATGAATATTGTAAATGCACAAACAGTAATTTCTCCACATTGCAAGGTGCAATTCTGAAATTTTTTGCTTTTTCCTGCTCCTCTTAGCATGATAAAGAAGAATCAAAGAGAGTGACATGCCAGCTCCTTTCATTCAGTCAGTAGCTTCAATCATTTCTGGACGTTTTTCAATGGCAAAAATCTATGAATATTGTAAATGCACAAACAGTAATTTCTCCGCATTGCAAGGTGCAATTCTGAAATTTTTTGCTTTTTCCTGCTCCTCTTAGCATGATAAAGAAGATTCAAAGAGAGTGAGATGCCAGCTCCTTTCATTCAGTCAGTAGCTTCAAACATTTCTGCTATATGAATAACATGATGTTTTTCAATGGCAAAAATCAATGAATATTGTAAATGCACAAACAGTAATTTCTCCGCATTGCAAGGTGCAATTCTGAAATTTTTTGCTTTTTCCTGCTCCTCTTAGCATGATAAAGAAGATTCAAAGAGAGTGAGATGCCAGCTCCTTTCATTCAGTCAGTAGCTTCAATCATTTCTGGACGTTTTTCAATGGCAAAAATCAATGAATATTGTAAATGCACAAACAGTAATTTCTCCGCATTGCAAGGTGCAATTCTGAAATTTTTTGCTTTTTCCTGCTCCTCTTAGCATGATAAAGAAGATTCAAAGAGAGTGAGATGCCAGCTCCTTTCATTCAGTCAGTAGCTTCAAACATTTCTGCTATATGAATAACATGATGTTTTTCAATGGCAAAAATCAATGAATATTGTAAATGCACAAACAGTAATTTCTCCGCATTGCAAGGTGCAATTCTGAAATTTTTTGCTTTTTCCTGCTCCTCTTAGCATGATAAAGAAGATTCAAAGAGAGTGAGATGCCAGCTCCTTTCATTCAGTCAGTAGCTTCAATCATTTCTGGTATATGAATAACATGATGTTTTTCAATTGCAAAAATCAATGAATATTGTAAATGCACAAACAGTAATTTCTCCGCATTGCAAGGTGCAATTCTGAAATTTTTTGCTTTTTCCTGCTCCTCTTAGCATGATAAAGAAGATTCAGAGAGCGTGAGATGCCAGCTCCTTTCATTCAGTCAGTAGCTTCAATCATTTCTGGACGTTTTTCAATGGCAAAAATCAATGAATATTGTAAATGCACAAACAGTAATTTCTCCGCATTGCAAGGTGCAATTCTGAAATTTTTTGCTTTTTCCTGCTCCTCTTAGCATGATAAACAAGATTCAAAGAGAGTGAGATGCCAGCTTCTTTCATTCAGTCAGTAGCTTCAATCATTTCTGGACGTTTTTCAATGGCAAAAATCAATGAATATTGTAAATGCACAAACAGTAATATCTCCGCATTGCAAGGTGCAATTCTGAAATTTTTTGCTTTTTCCTGCTCCTTTTAGCATGATAAAGAAGATTCAAAGAGAGTGAGATGCCAGCTCCTTTCATTCAGTCAGTAGCTTCAAACATTTCTGGTATATGAATAACATGATGTTTTTCAATGGCAAAAATCAATGAATATTGTAAATGCACAAACAGTAATTTCTCCGCATTGCAAGGTGCAATTCTGAAATTTTTTGCTTTTTCCTGCTCCTCTTAGCATGATAAAGAAGATTCAAAGAGAGTGAGATGCCAGCTCCTTTCATTCAGTCAGTAGCTTCAATCATTTCTGGACGTTTTTCAATGGCAAAAATCAATGAATATTGTAAATGCACAAACAGTAATTTCTCCACATTGCAAGGTGCAATTCTGAAATTTTTTGCTTTTTCCTGCTCCTCTTAGCATGATAAAGAAGAATCAAAGAGAGTGACATGCCAGCTCCTGTCATTCAGTCAGTAGCTTCAATCATTTCTGGACGTTTTTCAATGGCAAAAATCAATGAATATTGTAAATGCACAGACAGTAATTTCTCCGCATTGCAAGGTGCAATTCTGAAATTTTTTGCTTTTTCCTGCTCCTCTTAGCATGATAAAGAAGATTCAAAGAGAGTGAGATGCCAGCTCCTTTCATTCAGTCAGTAGCTTCAAACATTTCTGGTATATGAATAACATGATGTTTTTCAATGGCAAAAATCAATGAATATTGTAAATGCACAAACAGTAATTTCTCCGCATTGCAAGGTGCAATTCTGAAATTTTTTGCTTTTTCCTGCTCCTCTTAGCATGAAAAAGAAGATTCAAAGAGAGTGAGATGCCAGCTCCTTTCATTCAGTCAGTAGCTTCAATCATTTCTGGACGTTTTTCAATGGCAAAAATCAATGAATATTGTAAATGCACAAACAGTAATTTCTCCGCATTGCAAGGTGCAATTCTGAAATTTTTTGCTTTTTCCTGCTCCTCTTAGCATGATAAAGAAGATTCAAAGAGAGTGAGATGCCAGCTCCTTTCATTCAGTCAGTAGCTTCAAACATTTCTGGTATATGAATAACATGTTTTTCAATGGCAAAAATCAATGAATATTGTAAATGCACAAACAGTAATTTCTCCGCATTGCAAGGTGCAATTCTGAAATTTTTTGCTTTTTCCTGCTCCTCTTAGCATGATAAAGAAGATTCAAAGAGAGTGAGATGCCAGCTCCTTTCATTCAGTCAGTAGCTTCAAACATTCCTGGTATATGAATAACATGTTTTTCAATGGCAAAAATCAATGAATATTGTAAATGAACAAACAGTAATTTCTCCGCATTGCAAGGTGCAATTCTGAAATTTTTTGCTTTTTCCTGCTCCTCTTAGCATGATAAAGAAGATTCAAAGAGAGTGAGATGCCAGCTCCTTTCATTCAGTCAGTAGCTTCAATCATTTCTGGACGTTTTTCAATGGCAAAAATCAATGAATATTGTAAATGCACAAACAGTAATTTCTCCGCATTGCAAGGTGCAATTCTGAAACTTTTTGCTTTTTCCTGCTCCTCTTAGCATGATAAAGAAGATTCAAAGAGAGTGAGATGCCAGCTCCTTTCATTTAGTCAGTAGCTTCAAACATTTCTGGTATATGAATAACATGATGTTTTTCAATGGCAAAAATCAATAAATATTGTAAATGCACAAACAGTAATTTCTCCGCATTGCAAGGTGCAATTCTGAAATTTTTTGCTTTTTCCTGCTCCTCTTAGCATGATAAAGAAGATTCAAAGAGAGTGAGATGCCAGCTCCTTTCATTCAGTCAGTAGCTTTAATCATTTCTGGACGTTTTTCAATGGCAAAAATCTATGAATATTGTAAATGCACAAACAGTAATTTCTCCGCATTGCAAGGTGCAATTCTGAAATTTTTTGCTTTTTCCTGCTCCTCTTAGCATGATAAAGAAGATTCAAAGAGAGTGAGATGCCAGCTCCTTTCATTCAGTCAGTAGCTTCAAACATTTCTGCTATATGAATAACATGATGTTTTTCAATGGCAAAAATCAATGAATATTGTAAATGCACAAACAGTAATTTCTCCGCATTGCAAGGTGCAATTCTGAAATTTTTTGCTTTTTCCTGCTCCTCTTAGCATGATAAAGAAGATTCAAAGAGAGTGAGATGCCAGCTCCTTTCATTCAGTCAGTAGCTTCAATCATTTCTGGACGTTTTTCAATGGCAAAAATCAATGAATATTGTAAATGCACAAACAGTAATTTCTCCGCATTGCAAGGTGCAATTCTGAAATTTTTTGCTTTTTCCTGCTCCTCTTAGCATGATAAAGAAGATTCAAAGAGAGTGAGATGCCAGCTCCTTTCATTCAGTCAGTAGCTTCAAACATTTCTGGTATATGAATAACATGATGTTTTTCAATGGCAAAAATCAATGAATATTGTAAATGCACAAACAGTAATTTCTCCGCATTGCAAGGTGCAATTCTGAAATTTTTTGCTTTTTTCTGCTCCTCTTAGCATGATAAAGAAGATTCAAAGAGAGTGAGATGCCAGCTCCTTTCATTCAGTCAGTAGCTTCAATCATTTCTGGACGTTTTTCAATGGCAAAAATCATTGAATATTGTAAATGCACAAACAGTAATTTCTCCGCATTGCAAGGTGCAATTCTGAAATTTTTTGCTTTTTCCTGCTCCTCTTAGCATGATAAAGAAGATTCAAAGAGAGTGAGATGCCAGATCCTTTCATTCAGTCAGTAGCTTCAATCATTTCTGGTATATGAATAACATGATGTTTTTCAATGGCAAAAATCAATGAATATTGTAAATGCACAAACAGTAATTTCTCCGCATTGCAAGGTGCAATTCTGAAATTTTTTGCTTTTTCCTGCTCCTCTTAGCATGATAAAGAAGATTCAGAGAGAGTGAGATGCCAGCTCCTTTCATTCAGTCAGTAGCTTCAATCATTTCTGGACGTTTTTCAATGGCAAAAATCAATGAATATTGTAAATGCACAAACAGTAATTTCTAAGCATTGCAAGGTGCAATTCTGAAATTTTTTGCTTTTTCCTGCTCCTCTTAGCATGATAAACAAGATTCAAAGAGAGTGAGATGCCAGCTTCTTTCATTCAGTCAGTAGCTTCAATCATTTCTGGACGTTTTTCAATGGCAAAAATCAATGAATATTGTAAATGCACAAACAGTAATTTCTCCGCATTGCAAGGTGCAATTCTGAAATTTTTTGCTTTTTCCTGCTCCTTTTAGCATGATAAAGAAGATTCAAAGAGAGTGAGATGCCAGCTCCTTTCATTCAGTCAGTAGCTTCAAACATTTCTGGTATATGAATAACATGATGTTTTTCAATGGCAAAAATCAATGAATATTGTAAATGCACAAACAGTAATTTCTCCGCATTGCAAGGTGCAATTCTGAAATTTTTTGCTTTTTCCTGCTCCTCTTAGCATGATAAAGAAGATTCAAAGAGAGTGAGATGCCAGCTCCTTTCATTCAGTCAGTAGCTTCAATCATTTCTGGACGTTTTTCAATGGCAAAAATCAATGAATATTGTAAATGCACAAACAGTAATTTCTCCACATTGCAAGGTGCAATTCTGAAATTTTTTGCTTTTTCCTGCTCCTCTTAGCATGATAAAGAAGAATCAAAGAGAGTGACATGCCAGCTCCTTTCATTCAGTCAGTAGCTTCAATCATTTCTGGACGTTTTTCAATGGCAAAAATCAATGAATATTGTAAATGCACAGACAGTAATTTCTCCGCATTGCAAGGTGCAATTCTGAAATTTTTTGCTTTTTCCTGCTCCTCTTAGCATGATAAAGAAGATTCAAAGAGAGTGAGATGCCAGCTCCTTTCATTCAGTCAGTAGCTTCAAACATTTCTGGTATATGAATAACATGATGTTTTTCAATGGCAAAAATCAATGAATATTGTAAATGCACAAACAGTAATTTCTCCGCATTGCAAGGTGCAATTCTGAAATTTTTTGCTTTTTCCTGCTCCTCTTAGCATGAAAAAGAAGATTCAAAGAGAGTGAGATGCCAGCTCCTTTCATTCAGTCAGTAGCTTCAATCATTTCTGGACGTTTTTCAATGGCAAAAATCAATGAATATTGTAAATGCACAAACAGTAATTTCTCCGCATTGCAAGGTGCAATTCTGAAATTTTTTGCTTTTTCCTGCTCCTTTTAGCATGATAAAGAAGATTCAAAGAGAGTGAGATGCCAGCTCCTTTCATTCAGTCAGTAGCTTCAAACATTTCTGGTATATGAATAACATGTTTTTCAATGGCAAAAATCAATGAATATTGTAAATGCACAAACAGTAATTTCTCCGCATTGCAAGGTGCAATTCTGAAATTTTTTGCTTTTTCCTGCTCCTCTTAGCATGATAAAGAAGATTCAAAGAGAGTGAGATGCCAGCTCCTTTCATTCAGTCAGTAGCTTCAAACATTTCTGGTATATGAATAACATGTTTTTCAATGGCAAAAATCAATGAATATTGTAAATGCACAAACAGTAATTTCTCCGCATTGCAAGGTGCAATTCTGAAATTTTTTGCTTTTTCCTGCTCCTCTTAGCATGATAAAGAAGATTCAAAGAGAGTGAGATGCCAGCTCCTTTCATTCAGTCAGTAGCTTCAATCATTTCTGGACGTTTTTCAATGGCAAAAATCAATGAATATTGTAAATGCACAAACAGTAATTTCTCCGCATTGCAAGGTGCAATTCTGAAACTTTTTGCTTTTTCCTGCTCCTCTTAGCATGATAAAGAAGATTCAAAGAGAGTGATATGCCAGCTCCTTTCATTTAGTCAGTAGCTTCAAACATTTCTGGTATATGAATAACATGATGTTTTTCAAAGGCAAAAATCAATGAATATTGTAAATGCACAAACAGTAATTTCTCCGCATTGCAAGGTGAAATTCTGAATTTTTTTGCTTTTTCCTGCTTCTCTTAGCATGATAAAGAAGATTCAAAGAGAGTGAGATGCCAGCTCCTTTCATTCAGTCAGTAGCTTCAATCATTTCTGGACGTTTTTCAATGGCAAAAATCATTGAATATTGTAAATGCACAAACAGTAATTTCTCCGCATTGCAAGGTGCAATTCTGAAATTTTTTGCTTTTTCCTGCTCCTCTTAGCATGATAAAGAAGATTCAAAGAGAGTGAGATGCCAGCTCCTTTCATTCAGTCAGTAGCTTCAATCATTTCTGGACGTTTTTCAATGGCAAAAATAAATGAATATTGTAAATGCACAAACAGTAATTTCTCCGCATTGCAAGGTGCAATTCTGAAATTTTTTGCTTTTTCCTGCTCCTCTTAGCATGATAAAGAATATTCAAAGAGAGTGAGATGCCAGCTCCTTTCATTCAGTCAGTAGCTTCAATCATTTCTGGTATATGAATAACATGATGTTTTTCAATGGCAAAAATCAATGAATATTGTAAATGCACAAACAGTAATTTCTCCGCATTGCAAGGTGCAATTCTGAAATTTTTTGCTTTTTCCTGCTCCTCTTAGCATGATAAAAAAGATTCAAAGAGAGTGAGATGCCAGCTCCTTTCATTCAGTCAGTAGCTTCAATCATTTCTGGTATATGAATAACATGATGTTTTTCAATGGCAAAAATCAATGAATATTGTAAATGCACAAACAGTAATTTCTCCGCATTGCAAGGTGCAATTCTGAAATTTTTTGCTTTTTCCTGCTCCTCTTAGCATGATAAAGAAGATTCAAAGAGAGTGAGATGCCAGCTCCTTTCATTCAGTCAGTAGCTTCAAACATTTCTGGTATATGAATAACATGATGTTTTTCAATGGCAAAAATCAATGAATATTGTAAATGCACAAACAGTAATTTCTCCGCATTGCAAGGTGCAATTCTGAAATTTTTTGCTTTTTCCTGCTCCTCTTAGCATGATAAAGAAGATTCAAAGAGAGTGAGATGCCAGCTCCTTTCATTCAGTCAGTAGCTTCAATCATTTCTGGACGTTTTTCAATGGCAAAAATCAATGAATATTGTAAATGCACAAACAATAATTTCTCCGCATTGCAAGGTGCAATTCTGAAATTTTTTGCTTTTTCCTGCTCCTCTTAGCATGATAAAGAATATTCAAAGAGAGTGAGATGCCAGCTCCTTTCATTCAGTCAGTAGCTTCAATCATTTCTGGACGTTTTTCAATGGCAAAAATCAATGAATATTGTAAATGCACAAACAGTAATTTCTCCGCATTGCAAGGTGCAATTCTGAAATTTTTTGCTTTTTCCTGCTCCTCTTAGCATGATAAAGAAGATTCAAAGAGAGTGAGATGCCAGCTCCTTTCATTCAGTCAGTAGCTTCAATCATTTCTGGACGTTTTTCAATGGCAAAAATCAATGAATATTGTAAATGCACAAACAGTAATTTCTCCGCATTGCAAGGTGCAATTCTGAAATTTTTTGCTTTTTCCTGCTCCTCTTAGCATGATAAAGAAGATTCAAAGAGAGTGAGATGCCAGCTCCTTTCATTCAGTCAGTAGCTTCAAACATTTCTGGTATATGAATAACATGATGTTTTTCAATGGCAAAAATCAATGAATATTGTAAATGCACAAACAGTAATTTTTCCGCATTGCAAGGTGCAATTCTGAAATTTTTTGCTTTTTCCTGCTCCTCTTAGCATGATAAAGAAGATTCAAAGAGAGTGAGATGCCAGCTCCTTTCATTCAGTCAGTAGCTTCAAACATTTCTGGTATATGAATAACATGTTTTTCAATGGCAAAAATCAATGAATATTGTAAATGCACAAACAGTAATTTCTCCGCATTGCAAGGTGCAATTCTGAAATTTTTTGCTTTTTCCTGCTCCTCTTAGCATGATAAAGAAGATTCAAAGAGAGTGAGATGCCAGCTCCTTTCATTCAGTCAGTAGCTTCAATCATTTCTGGACGTTTTTCAATGGCAAAAATCAATGAATATTGTAAATGCACAAACAGTAATTTCTCCGCATTGCAAGGTGCAATTCTGAAAATTTTTGCTTTTTCCTGCTCCTCTTAGCATGATAAAGAAGATTCAAAGAGAGTGAGATGCCAGCTCCTTTCATTTAGTCAGTAGCTTCAAACATTTCTGGTATATGAATAACATGATGTTTTTCAATGGCAAAAATCAATGAATATTGTAAATGCACAAACAGTAATTTCTCCGCATTGCAAGGTGCAATTCTGAAATTTTTTGCTTTTTCCTGCTCCTCTTAGCATGATAAAGAAGATTCAAAGAGAGTGAGATGCCAGCTCCTTTCATTCAGTCAGTAGCTTCAAACATTTCTGCTATATGAATAACATGATGTTTTTCAATGGCAAAAATCAATGAATATTGTAAATGCACAAACAGTAATTTCTCCGCATTGCAAGGTGCAATTCTGAAATTTTTTGCTTTTTCCTGCTCCTCTTAGCATGATAAAGAAGATTCAAAGAGAGTGAGATGCCAGCTCCTTTCATTCAGTCAGTAGCTTCAATCATTTCTGGACGTTTTTCAATGGCAAAAATCAATGAATATTGTAAATGCACAAACAGTAATTTCTCCGCATTGCAAGGTGCAATTCTGAAATTTTTTGCTTTTTCCTGCTCCTCTTAGCATGATAAAGAAGATTCAAAGAGAGTGAGATGCCAGCTCCTTTCATTCAGTCAGTAGCTTCAAACATTTCTGGTATATGAATAACATGATGTTTTTCAATGGCAAAAATCAATGAATATTGTAAATGCACAAACAGTAATTTCTCCGCATTGCAAGGTGCAATTCTGAAATTTTTTGCTTTTTCCTGCTCCTCTTAGCATGATAAAGAAGATTCAAAGAGAGTGAGATGCCAGCTCCTTTCATTCAGTCAGTAGCTTCAATCATTTCTGGACGTTTTTCAATGGCAAAAATCATTGAATATTGTAAATGCACAAACAGTAATTTCTCCGCATTGCAAGGTGCAATTCTGAAATTTTTTGCTTTTTCCTGCTCCTCTTAGCATGATAAAGAAGATTCAAAGAGAGTGAGATGCCAGCTCCTTTCATTCAGTCAGTAGCTTCAATCATTTCTGGTATATGAATAACATGATGTTTTTCAATGGCAAAAATCAATGAATATTGTAAATGCACAAACAGTAATTTCTCCGCATTGCAAGGTGCAATTCTGAAATTTTTTGCTTTTTCCTGCTCCTCTTAGCATGATAAAGAAGATTCAGAGAGAGTGAGATGCCAGCTCCTTTCATTCAGTCAGTAGCTTCAATCATTTCTGGACGTTTTTCAATGGCAAAAATCAATGAATATTGTAAATGCACAAACAGTAATTTCTCCGCATTGCAAGGTGCAATTCTGAAATTTTTTGCTTTTTCCTGCTCCTCTTAGCATGGTAAACAAGATTCAAAGAGAGTGAGATGCCAGCTTCTTTCATTCAGTCAGTAGCTTCAATCATTTCTGGACGTTTTTCAATGGCAAAAATCAATGAATATTGTAAATGCACAAACAGTAATTTCCCCGCATTGCAAGGTGCAATTCTGAAATTTTTTGCTTTTTCCTGCTCCTTTTAGCATGATAAAGAAGATTCAAAGAGAGTGAGATGCCAGCTCCTTTCATTCAGTCAGTAGCTTCAAACATTTCTGGTATATGAATAACATGATGTTTTTCAATGGCAAAAATCAATGAATATTGTAAATGCACAAACAGTAATTTCTCCGCATTGCAAGGTGCAATTCTGAAATTTTTTGCTTTTTCCTGCTCCTCTTAGCATGATAAAGAAGATTCAAAGAGAGTGAGATGCCAGCTCCTTTCATTCAGTCAGTAGCTTTAATCATTTCTGGACGTTTTTCAATGGCAAAAATCAATGAATATTGTAAATGCACAAACAGTAATTTCTCCACATTGCAAGGTGCAATTCTGAAATTTTTTGCTTTTTCCTGCTCCTCTTAGCATGATAAAGAAGAATCAAAGAGAGTGACATGCCAGCTCCTTTCATTCAGTCAGTAGCTTCAATCATTTCTGGACGTTTTTCAATGGCAAAAATCAATGAATATTGTAAATGCACAGACAGTAATTTCTCCGCATTGCAAGGTGCAATTCTGAAATTTTTTGCTTTTTCCTGCTCCTCTTAGCATGATAAAGAAGATTCAAAGAGAGTGAGATGCCAGCTCCTTTCATTCAGTCAGTAGCTTCAAACATTTCTGGTATATGAATAACATGATGTTTTTCAATGGCAAAAATCAATGAATATTGTAAATGCACAAACAGTAATTTCTCCGCATTGCAAGGTGCAATTCTGAAATTTTTTGCTTTTTCCTGCTCCTCTTAGCATGAAAAAGAAGATTCAAAGAGAGTGAGATGCCAGCTCCTTTCATTCAGTCAGTAGCTTCAATCATTTCTGGACGTTTTTCAATGGCAAAAATCAATGAATATTGTAAATGCACAAACAGTAATTTCTCCGCATTGCAAGGTGCAATTCTGAAATTTTTTGCTTTTTCCTGCTCCTCTTAGCATGATAAAGAAGATTCAAAGAGAGTGAGATGCCAGCTCCTTTCATTCAGTCAGTAGCTTCAAACATTTCTGGTATATGAATAACATGTTTTTCAATGGCAAAAATCAATGAATATTGTAAATGCACAAACAGTAATTTCTCCGCATTGCAAGGTGCAATTCTGAAATTTTTTGCTTTTTCCTGCTCCTCTTAGCATGATAAAGAAGATTCAAAGAGAGTGAGATGCCAGCTCCTTTCATTCAGTCAGTAGCTTCAAACATTTCTGGTATATGAATAACATGTTTTTCAATGGCAAAAATCAATGAATATTGTAAATGCACAAACAGTAATTTCTCCGCATTGCAAGGTGCAATTCTGAAATTTTTTGCTTTTTCCTGCTCCTCTTAGCATGATAAAGAAGATTCAGAGAGAGTGAGATGCCAGCTCCTTTCATTCAGTCAGTAGCTTCAATCATTTCTGGACGTTTTTCAATGGCAAAAATCAATGAATATTGTAAATGCACAAACAGTAATTTCTCCGCATTGCAAGGTGCAATTCTGAAATTTTTTGCTTTTTCCTGCTCCTCTTAGCATGGTAAACAAGATTCAAAGAGAGTGAGATGCCAGCTTCTTTCATTCAGTCAGTAGCTTCAATCATTTCTGGACGTTTTTCAATGGCAAAAATCAATGAATATTGTAAATGCACAAACAGTAATTTCCCCGCATTGCAAGGTGCAATTCTGAAATTTTTTGCTTTTTCCTGCTCCTTTTAGCATGATAAAGAAGATTCAAAGAGAGTGAGATGCCAGCTCCTTTCATTCAGTCAGTAGCTTCAAACATTTCTGGTATATGAATAACATGATGTTTTTCAATGGCAAAAATCAATGAATATTGTAAATGCACAAACAGTAATTTCTCCGCATTGCAAGGTGCAATTCTGAAATTTTTTGCTTTTTCCTGCTCCTCTTAGCATGATAAAGAAGATTCAAAGAGAGTGAGATGCCAGCTCCTTTCATTCAGTCAGTAGCTTTAATCATTTCTGGACGTTTTTCAATGGCAAAAATCAATGAATATTGTAAATGCACAAACAGTAATTTCTCCACATTGCAAGGTGCAATTCTGAAATTTTTTGCTTTTTCCTGCTCCTCTTAGCATGATAAAGAAGAATCAAAGAGAGTGACATGCCAGCTCCTTTCATTCAGTCAGTAGCTTCAATCATTTCTGGACGTTTTTCAATGGCAAAAATCAATGAATATTGTAAATGCACAGACAGTAATTTCTCCGCATTGCAAGGTGCAATTCTGAAATTTTTTGCTTTTTCCTGCTCCTCTTAGCATGATAAAGAAGATTCAAAGAGAGTGAGATGCCAGCTCCTTTCATTCAGTCAGTAGCTTCAAACATTTCTGGTATATGAATAACATGATGTTTTTCAATGGCAAAAATCAATGAATATTGTAAATGCACAAACAGTAATTTCTCCGCATTGCAAGGTGCAATTCTGAAATTTTTTGCTTTTTCCTGCTCCTCTTAGCATGAAAAAGAAGATTCAAAGAGAGTGAGATGCCAGCTCCTTTCATTCAGTCAGTAGCTTCAATCATTTCTGGACGTTTTTCAATGGCAAAAATCAATGAATATTGTAAATGCACAAACAGTAATTTCTCCGCATTGCAAGGTGCAATTCTGAAATTTTTTGCTTTTTCCTGCTCCTCTTAGCATGATAAAGAAGATTCAAAGAGAGTGAGATGCCAGCTCCTTTCATTCAGTCAGTAGCTTCAAACATTTCTGGTATATGAATAACATGTTTTTCAATGGCAAAAATCAATGAATATTGTAAATGCACAAACAGTAATTTCTCCGCATTGCAAGGTGCAATTCTGAAATTTTTTGCTTTTTCCTGCTCCTCTTAGCATGATAAAGAAGATTCAAAGAGAGTGAGATGCCAGCTCCTTTCATTCAGTCAGTAGCTTCAAACATTTCTGGTATATGAATAACATGTTTTTCAATGGCAAAAATCAATGAATATTGTAAATGCACAAACAGTAATTTCTCCGCATTGCAAGGTGCAATTCTGAAATTTTTTGCTTTTTCCTGCTCCTCTTAGCATGATAAAGAAGATTCAAAGAGAGTGAGATGCCAGCTCCTTTCATTCAGTCAGTAGCTTCAATCATTTCTGGACGTTTTTCAATGGCAAAAATCAATGAATATTGTAAATGCACAAACAGTAATTTCTCCGCATTGCAATGTGCAATTCTGAAAGTTTTTGCTTTTTCCTGCTCCTCTTAGCATGATAAAGAAGATTCAAAGAGAGTGAGATGCCAGCTCCTTTCATTCAGTCAGTAGCTTCAATCATTTCTGGACGTTTTTCAATGGCAAAAATAAATGAATATTGTAAATGCACAAACAGTAATTTCTCCGCATTGCAAGGTGCAATTCTGAAATTTTTTGCTTTTTCCTGCTCCTCTTAGCATGATAAAGAATATTCAAAGAGAGTGAGATGCCAGCTCCTTTCATTCAGTCAGTAGCTTCAATCATTTCTGGTATATGAATAACATGATGTTTTTCAATGGCAAAAATCAATGAATATTGTAAATGCACAAACAGTAATTTCTCCGCATTGCAAGGTGCAATTCTGAAATTTTTTGCTTTTTCCTGCTCCTCTTAGCATGATAAAAAAGATTCAAAGAGAGTGAGATGCCAGCTCCTTTCATTCAGTCAGTAGCTTCAATCATTTCTGGTATATGAATAACATGATGTTTTTCAATGGCAAAAATCAATGAATATTGTAAATGCACAAACAGTAATTTCTCCGCATTGCAAGGTGCAATTCTGAAATTTTTTGCTTTTTCCTGCTCCTCTTAGCATGATAAAGAAGATTCAAAGAGAGTGAGATGCCAGCTCCTTTCATTCAGTCAGTAGCTTCAAACATTTCTGGTATATGAATAACATGATGTTTTTCAATGGCAAAAATCAATGAATATTGTAAATGCACAAACAGTAATTTCTCCGCATTGCAAGGTGCAATTCTGAAATTTTTTGCTTTTTCCTGCTCCTCTTAGCATGATAAAGAAGATTCAAAGAGAGTGAGATGCCAGCTCCTTTCATTCAGTCAGTAGCTTCAATCATTTCTGGACGTTTTTCAATGGCAAAAATCAATGAATATTGTAAATGCACAAACAGTAATTTCTCCGCATTGCAAGGTGCAATTCTGAAATTTTTTGCTTTTTCCTGCTCCTCTTAGCATGATAAAGAAGATTCAAAGAGAGTGAGATGCCAGCTCCTTTCATTCAGTCAGTAGCTTCAATCATTTCTGGACGTTTTTCAATGGCAAAAATCAATGAATATTGTAAATGCACAAACAGTAATTTCTCCGCATTGCAAGGTGCAATTCTGAAATTTTTTGCTTTTTCCTGCTCCTCTTAGCATGATAAAGAAGATTCAAAGAGAGTGAGATGCCAGCTCCTTTCATTCAGTCAGTAGCTTCAATCATTTCTGGACGTTTTTCAATGGCAAAAATCAATGAATATTGTAAATGCACAAACAGTAATTTCTCCGCATTGCAAGGTGCAATTCTGAAATTTTTTGCTTTTTCCTGCTCCTCTTAGCATGATAAAGAAGATTCAAAGAGAGTGAGATGCCAGCTCCTTTCATTCAGTCAGTAGCTTCAAACATTTCTGGTATATGAATAACATGTTTTTCAATGTCAAAAATCAATGAATATTGTAAATGCACAAACAGTAATTTCTCCGCATTGCAAGGTGCAATTCTGAAATTTTTTGCTTTTTCCTGCTCCTCTTAGCATGATAAAGAAGATTCAAAGAGAGTGAGATGCCAGCTCCTTTCATTCAGTCAGTAGCTTCAATCATTTCTGGACGTTTTTCAATGGCAAAAATCAATGAATATTGTAAATGCACAAACAGTAATTTCTCCGCATTGCAAGGTGCAATTCTGAAAGTTTTTGATTTTTCCTGCTCCTCTTAGCATGATAAAGAAGATTCAAAGAGAGTGAGATGCCAGCTCCTTTCATTTAGTCAGTAGCTTCAAACATTTCTGGTATATGAATAACATGATGTTTTTCAATGGCAAAAATCAATGAATATTGTAAATGCACAAACAGTAATTTCTCCGCATTGCAAGGTGAAATTCTGAATTTTTTTGCTTTTTCCTGCTCCTCTTAGCATGATAAAGAAGATTCAAAGAGAGTGAGATGCCAGCTCCTTTCATTCAGTCAGTAGCTTCAATCATTTCTGGACGTTTTTCAATGGCAAAAATCATTGAATATTGTAAATGCACAAACAGTAATTTCTCCGCATTGCAAGGTGCAATTCTGAAATTTTTTGCTTTTTCCTGCTCCTCTTAGCATGTTAAAAAAGATTCAAAGAGAGTGAGATGCCAGCTCCTTTCATTCAGTCAGTAGCTTCAATCATTTCTGGACGTTTTTCAATGGCAAAAATAAATGAATATTGTAAATGCACAAACAGTAATTTCTCCGCATTGCAAGGTGCAATTCTGAAATTTTTTGCTTTTTCCTGCTCCTCTTAGCATGATAAAGAATATTCAAAGAGAGTGAGATGCCAGCTCCTTTCATTCAGTCAGTAGCTTCAATCATTTCTGGTATATGAATAACATGATGTTTTTCAATGGCAAAAATCAATGAATATTGTAAATGCACAAACAGTAATTTCTCCGCATTGCAAGGTGAAATTCTGAATTTTTTTGCTTTTTCCTGCTCCTCTTAGCATGATAAAGAAGATTCAAAGAGAGTGAGATGCCAGCTCCTTTCATTCAGTCAGTAGCTTCAATCATTTCTGGACGTTTTTCAATGGCAAAAATCATTGAATATTGTAAATGCACAAACAGTAATTTCTCCGCATTGCAAGGTGCAATTCTGAAATTTTTTGCTTTTTCCTGCTCCTCTTAGCATGTTAAAAAAGATTCAAAGAGAGTGAGATGCCAGCTCCTTTCATTCAGTCAGTAGCTTCAATCATTTCTGGACGTTTTTCAATGGCAAAAATAAATGAATATTGTAAATGCACAAACAGTAATTTCTCCGCATTGCAAGGTGCAATTCTGAAATTTTTTGCTTTTTCCTGCTCCTCTTAGCATGATAAAGAATATTCAAAGAGAGTGAGATGCCAGCTCCTTTCATTCAGTCAGTAGCTTCAATCATTTCTGGTATATGAATAACATGATGTTTTTCAATGGCAAAAATCAATGAATATTGTAAATGCACAAACAGTAATTTCTCCGCATTGCAAGGTGCAATTCTGAAATTTTTTGCTTTTTCCTGCTCCTCTTAGCATGATAAAAAAGATTCAAAGAGAGTGAGATGCCAGCTCCTTTCATTCAGTCAGTAGCTTCAATCATTTCTGGTATATGAATAACATGATGTTTTTCAATGGCAAAAATCAATGAATATTGTAAATGCACAAACAGTAATTTCTCCGCATTGCAAGGTGCAATTCTGAAATTTTTTGCTTTTTCCTGCTCCTCTTAGCATGATAAAGAAGATTCAAAGAGAGTGAGATGCCAGCTCCTTTCATTCAGTCAGTAGCTTCAAACATTTCTGGTATATGAATAACATGATGTTTTTCAATGGCAAAAATCAATGACTATTGTAAATGCACAAACAGTAATTTCTCCGCATTGCAAGGTGCAATTCTGAAATTTTTTGCTTTTTGCTGCTCCTCTTAGCATGATAAAGAAGATTCAAAGAGAGTGAGATGCCAGCTCCTTTCATTCAGTCAGTAGCTTCAATCATTTCTGGACGTTTTTCAATGGCAAAAATCAATGAATATTGTAAATGCACAAACAGTAATTTCTCCGCATTGCAAGGTGCAATTCTGAAATTTTTTGCTTTTTCCTGCTCCTCTTAGCATGATAAAGAAGATTCAAAGAGAGTGAGATGCCAGCTCCTTTCATTCAGTCAGTAGCTTCAATCATTTCTGGACGTTTTTCAATGGCAAAAATCAATGAATATTGTAAATGCACAAACAGTAATTTCTCCGCATTGCAAGGTGCAATTCTGAAATTTTTTGCTTTTTCCTGCTCCTCTTAGCATGATAAAGAAGATTCAAAGAGAGTGAGATGCCAGCTCCTTTCATTCAGTCTGTAGCTTCAATCATTTCTGGACGTTTTTCAATGGCAAAAATCAATGAATATTGTAAATGCACAAACAGTAATTTCTCCGCATTGCAAGGTGCAATTCTGAAATTTTTTGCTTTTTCCTGCTCCTCTTAGCATGATAAAGAAGATTCAAAGAGAGTGAGATGCCAGCTCCTTTCATTCAGTCAGTAGCTTCAAACATTTCTGGTATATGAATAACATGATGTTTTTCAATGGCAAAAATCAATGAATATTGTAAATGCACAAACAGTAATTTCTCCGCATTGCAAGGTGCAATTCTGAAATTTTTTGCTTTTTCCTGCTCCTCTTAGCATGATAAAGAAGATTCAAAGAGAGTGAGATGCCAGCTCCTTTCATTCAGTCAGTAGCTTCAAACATTTCTGGTATATGAATAACATGTTTTTCAATGGCAAAAATCAATGAATATTGTAAATGCACAAACAGTAATTTCTCCGCATTGCAAGGTGCAATTCTGAAATTTTTTGCTTTTTCCTGCTCCTCTTAGCATGATAAAGAAGATTCAAAGAGAGTGAGATGCCAGCTCCTTTCATTCAGTCAGTAGCTTCAATCATTTCTGGACGTTTTTCAATGGCAAAAATCAATGAATATTGTAAATGCACAAACAGTAATTTCTCCGCATTGCAAGGTGCAATTCTGAAACTTTTTGCTTTTTCCTGCTCCTCTTAGCATGATAAAGAAGATTCAAAGAGAGTGAGATGCCAGCTCCTTTCATTTAGTCAGTAGCTTCAAACATTTCTGGTATATGAATAACATGATGTTTTTCAATGGCAAAAATCAATGAATATTGTAAATGCACAAACAGTAATTTCTCCGCATTGCAAGGTGCAATTCTGAATTTTTTTGCTTTTTCCTGCTCCTCTTAGCATGATAAAGAAGATTCAAAGAGAGTGAGATGCCAGCTCCTTTCATTCAGTCAGTAGCTTCAATCATTTCTGGA
The DNA here is from genome assembly GCF_046119375.1 of Phyllobates terribilis. NCBI lineage: Eukaryota > Metazoa > Chordata > Amphibia > Anura > Dendrobatidae > Phyllobates > Phyllobates terribilis. The sequence continues at coordinate 1,041,848 of NW_027363227.1, forward strand.
CGTTTTTCAATGGCAAAAATCATTGAATATTGTAAATGCACAAACAGTAATTTCTCCGCATTGCAAGGTGCAATTCTGAAATTTTTTGCTTTTTCCTGCTCCTCTTAGCATGATAAAGAAGATTCAAAGAGAGTGAGATGCCAGCTCCTTTCATTCAGTCAGTAGCTTCAATCATTTCTGGACGTTTTTCAATGGCAAAAATAAATGAATATTGTAAATGCACAAACAGTAATTTCTCCGCATTGCAAGGTGCAATTCTGAAATTTTTTGCTTTTTCCTGCTCCTCTTAGCATGATAAAGAATATTCAAAGAGAGTGAGATGCCAGCTCCTTTCATTCAGTCAGTAGCTTCAATCATTTCTGGTATATGAATAACATGATGTTTTTCAATGGCAAAAATCAATGAATATTGTAAATGCACAAACAGTAATTTCTCCGCATTGCAAGGTGCAATTCTGAAATTTTTTGCTTTTTCCTGCTCCTCTTAGCATGATAAAGAAGATTCAAAGAGAGTGAGATGCCAGCTCCTTTCATTCAGTCAGTAGCTTCAATCATTTCTGGTATATGAATAACATGATGTTTTTCAATGGCAAAAATCAATGAATATTGTAAATGCACAAACAGTAGTTTCTCCGCATTGCAAGGTGCAATTCTGAAATTTTTTGCTTTTTCTTGCTCCTCTTAGCATGATAAAGAAGATTCAAAGAGAGTGAGATGCCAGCTCCTTTTATTCAGTCAGTAGCTTCAAACATTTCTGGTATATGAATAACATGATGTTTTTCAATGGCAAAAATCAATGAATATTGTAAATGCACAAACAGTAATTTCTCCGCATTGCAAGGTGCAATTCTGAAATTTTTTGCTTTTTCCTGCTCCTCTTAGCATGATAAAGAAGATTCAAAGAGAGTGAGATGCCAGCTCCTTTCATTCAGTCAGTAGCTTCAATCATTTCTGGACGTTTTTCAATGGCAAAAATCAATGAATATTGTAAATGCACAAACAGTAATTTCTCCGCATTGCAAGGTGCAATTCTGAAATTTTTTGCTTTTTCCTGCTCCTCTTAGCATGATAAAGAAGATTCAAAGAGAGTGAGATGCCAGCTCCTTTCATTCAGTCAGTAGCTTCAATCATTTCTGGACGTTTTTCAATGGCAAAAATCAATGAATATTGTAAATGCACAAACAGTAATTTCTCCGCATTGCAAGGTGCAATTCTGAAATTTTTTGCTTTTTCCTGCTCCTCTTAGCATGATAAAGAAGATTCAAAGAGAGTGAGATGCCAGCTCCTTTCATTCAGTCAGTAGCTTCAAACATTTCTGGTATATGAATAACATGATGTTTTTCAATGGCAAAAATCAATGAATATTGTAAATGCACAAACAGTAATTTCTCCGCATTGCAAGGTGCAATTCTGAAATTTTTTGCTTTTTCCTGCTCCTCTTAGCATGATAAAGAAGATTCAAAGAGAGTGAGATGCCAGCTCCTTTCATTCAGTCAGTAGCTTCAATCATTTCTGGACGTTTTTCAATGGCAAAAATCAATGAATATTGTAAATGCACAAACAGTAATTTTTCCGCATTGCAAGGTGCAATTCTGAAATTTTTTGCTTTTTCCTGCTCCTCTTAGCATGATAAAGAATATTCAAAGAGAGTGAGATGCCAGCTCCTTTCATTCAGTCAGTAGCTTCAATCATTTCTGGTATATGAATAACATGATGTTTTTCAATGGCAAAAATCAATGAATATTGTAAATGCACAAACAGTAATTTCTCCGCATTGCAAGGTGCAATTCTGAAATTTTTTGCTTTTTCCTGCTCCTCTTAGCATGATAAAGAAGATTCAAAGAGAGTGAGATGCCAGCTCCTTTCATTCAGTCAGTAGCTTCAATCATTTCTGGTATATGAATAACATGATGTTTTTCAATGGCAAAAATCAATGAATATTGTAAATGCACAAACAGTAATTTCTCCGCATTGCAAGGTGCAATTCTGAAATTTTTTGCTTTTTCCTGCTCCTCTTAGCATGATAAAGAAGATTCAAAGAGAGTGAGATGCCAGCTCCTTTCATTCAGTCAGTAGCTTCAAACATTTCTGGTATATGAATAACATGATGTTTTTCAATGGCAAAAATCAATGAATATTGTAAATGCACAAACAGTAATTTCTCCGCATTGCAAGGTGCAATTCTGAAATTTTTTGCTTTTTCCTGCTCCTCTTAGCATGATAAAGAAGATTCAAAGAGAGTGAGATGCCAGCTCCTTTCATTCAGTCAGTAGCTTCAATCATTTCTGGACGTTTTTCAATGGCAAAAATCAATGAATATTGTAAATGCACAAACAGTAATTTCTCCGCATTGCAAGGTGCAATTCTGAAATTTTTTGCTTTTTCCTGCTCCTCTTAGCATGATAAAGAAGATTCAAAGAGAGTGAGATGCCAGCTCCTTTCATTCAGTCAGTAGCTTCAATCATTTCTGGATGTTTTTCAATGGCAAAAATCAATGAATATTGTAAATGCACAAACAGTAATTTCTTCGCATTGCAAGGTGCAATTCTGAATTTTTTTGCTTTTTCCTGCTCCTCTTAGCATGATAAAGAAGATTCAAAGAGAGTGAGATGCCAGCTCCTTTCATTCAGTCAGTAGCTTCAATCATTTCTGGACGTTTTTCAATGGCAAAAATCAATGAATATTGTAAATACACAAACAGTAATTTCTCCGCATTGCAAGGTGCAATTCTGAAATTTTTTGCTTTTTCCTGCTCCTCTTAGCATGACAAAGAAGATTCAAAGAGAGTGAGATGCCAGCTCCTTTCATTCAGTCAGTATCTTCAAACATTTCTGGTATATGAATAACATGATGTTTTTCAATGGCAAAAATCAATGAATATTGTAAAGGCACAAACAGTAATTTCTCCGCATTGCAAGGTGCAATTCTGAAATTTTTTGCTTTTTCCTGCTCCTCTTAGCATGATAAAGAAGATTCAAAGAGAGTGAGATGCCAGCTCCTTTCATTCAGTCAGTAGCTGCAATCATTTCTGGACGTTTTTCAATGGCAAAAATCAATGAATATTGTAAATGCACAAACAGTAATTTCTCCACATTGCAAGGTGCAATTATGAAATTTTTTGCTTTTTCCTGCTCCTCTTAGCATGATAAAGAAGATTCAAAGAGAGTGAGATGCCAGCTCCTTTCATTCAGTCAGTAGCTTCAATCATTTCTGGACGTTTTTCAATGGCAAAAATCTATGAATATTGTAAATGCACAAACAGTAATTTCTCCGCATTGCAAGGTGCAATTCTGAAATTTTTTGCTTTTTCCTGCTCCTCTTAGCATGATAAAGAAGATTCAAAGAGAGTGAGATGCCAGCTCCTTTCATTCAGTCAGTAGCTTCAATCATTTCTGGACGTTTTTCAATGGCAAAAATCAATGAATATTGTAAATGCACAAACTAATTTCTCTGCATTGCAAGGTGCAATTCTGAAATTTTTTGCTTTTTCCTGCTCCTCTTAGCATGACAAAGAAGATTCAAAGAGAGTGAGATGCCAGCTCCTTTCATTCAGTCAGTAGCTTCAAACATTTCTGGTATGTGAATAACATGATGTTTTTCAATGGCAAAAATCAATGAATATTGTAAATGCACAAACAGTAATTTCTCCGCATTGCAAGGTGCAATTCTGAAATTTTTTGCTTTTTCCTGCTCCTCTTAGCATGATAAAGAAGATTCAAAGAGAGTGAGATGCCAGCTCCTTTCATTCAGTCAGTAGCTTCAATCATTTCTGGACGTTTTTCAATGGCAAAAATCAATGAATATTGTAAATGCACAAACAGTAATTTCTCCACATTGCAAGGTGCAATTCTGAAATTTTTTGCTTTTTCCTGCTCCTCTTAGCATGATAAAGAAGATTCAAAGAGAGTGAGATGCCAGCTCCTTTCATTCAGTCAGTAGCTTCAATCATTTCTGGACGTTTTTCAATGGCAAAAATCTATGAATATTGTAAATGCACAAACAGTAATTTCTCCGCATTGCAAGGTGCAATTCTGAAATTTTTTGCTTTTTCCTGCTCCTCTTAGCATGATAAAGAAGATTCAAAGAGAGTGAGATGCCAGCTCCTTTCATTCAGTCAGTAGCTTCAATCATTTCTGGACGTTTTTCAATGGCAAAATCATTGAATATTGTAAATGCACAAACAGTAATTTCTCCGCATTGCAAGGTGCAATTCTGAAATTTTTTGCTTTTTCCTGCTCCTCTTAGCATGATAAAGAAGATTCAAAGAGAGTGAGATGCCAGCTCCTTTCATTCAGTCAGTAGCTTCAAACATTTCTGGTATATGAATAACATGATGTTTTTCAATGGCAAAAATCAATGAATATTGTAAATGCACAAACAGTAATTTCTCCGCATTGCAAGGTGCAATTCTGAAATTTTTTGCTTTTTCCTGCTCCTCTTAGCATGATAAAGAAGATTCAAAGAGAGTGAGATGCCAGCTCCTTTCATTCAGTCAGTAGCTTCAATCATTTCTGGACGTTTTTCAATCGCAAAAATCAATGAATATTGTAAATGCACAAACAGTAATTTCTCCGCATTGCAAGGTGCAATTCTGAAATTTTTTGCTTTTTCCTGCTCCTCTTAGCATGATAAAGAAGATTCAAAGAGATTGAGATGCCAGCTCCTTTCATTCAGTCAGTAGCTTCAAACATTTCTGGTATATGAATAACGATGTTTTTCAATGGCAAAAATCAATGAATATTGTAAATGCACAAACAGTAATTTCTCCGCATTGCAAGGTGCAATTCTGAAATTTTTTGCTTTTTCCTGCTCCTCTTAGCATAATAAAGAAGATTCAAAGAGAGTGAGATGCCAGCTCCTTTCATTCAGTCAGTAGCTTCAATCATTTCTGGACGTTTTTCAATGGCAAAAATCAATGAATATTGTAAATGCACAAACAGTAATTTCTCCGCATTGCAAGGTGCAATTTTGAAATTTTTTGCTTTTTCCTGCTCCTCTTAGCATGATAAAGAAGATTCAAAGAGAGTGAGATGCCAGCTCCTTTCATCCAGCCAGTAGCTTCAAACATTTCTGGTATATGAATAACATGATGTTTTTCAATGGCAAAAATCAATGAATATTGTAAATGCACAAAAAGTAATTTCTCCGCATTGCAAGGTGCAATTCTGAAAATTTTTGCTTTTTCCTGCTCCTCTTAGCATGATAAAGAAGATTCAAAGAGAGTGAGATGCCAGCTCCTTTCATTCAGTCAGTAGCTTCAATAATTTCTGGACGTTTTTCAATGGCAAAAATCAATGAATATTGTAAATGCACAAACAGTAATTTCTCCACATTGCAAGGTGCAATTCTGAAATTTTTTACTTTTTCCTGCTCCTCTTAGCATGATAAAGAAGATTCAAAGAGAATGAGATGCCAGCTCCTTTCATTCAGTCAGTAGCTTCAATCATTTCTGGACGTTTTTCAATGGCAAAAATCTATGAATATTGTAAATGCACAAACAGTAATTTCTCCGCATTGCAAGGTGCAATTCTGAAATTTTTTGCTTTTTCCTGCTCCTCTTAGCATGATAAAGAAGATTCAAAGAGAGTGAGATGCCAGCTCCTTTCATTCAGTCAGTAGCTTCAAACATTTCTGCTATATGAATAACATGATGTTTTTCAATGGCAAAAATCAATGAATATTGTAAATGCACAAACAGTAATTTCTCCGCATTGCAAGGTGCAATTCTGAAATTTTTTGCTTTTTCCTGCTCCTCTTAGCATGATAAAGAAGATTCAAAGAGAGTGAGATGCCAGCTCCTTTCATTCAGTCAGTAGCTTCAATCATTTCTGGACGTTTTTCAATGGCAAAAATCTATGAATATTGTAAATGCACAAACAGTAATTTCTCCGCATTGCAAGGTGCAATTCTGAAATTTTTTGCTTTTTCCTGCTCCTCTTAGCATGATAAAGAAGATTCAAAGAGAGTGAGATGCCAGCTCCTTTCATTCAGTCAGTAGCTTCAATCATTTCTGGACGTTTTTCAATGGCAAAATCATTGAATATTGTAAATGCACAAACAGTAATTTCTCCGCATTGCAAGGTGCAATTCTGAAATTTTTTGCTTTTTCCTGCTCCTCTTAGCATGATAAAGAAGATTCAAAGAGAGTGAGATGCCAGCTCCTTTCATTCAGTCAGTAGCTTCAATCATTTCTGGTATATGAATAACATGATGTTTTTCAATGGCAAAAATCAATGAATATTGTAAATGCACAAACAGTAATTTCTCCGCATTGCAAGGTGCAATTCTGAAATTTTTTGCTTTTTCCTGCTCCTCTTAGCATGATAAAGAAGATTCAAAGAGAGTGAGATGCCAGCTCCTTTCATTCAGTCAGTAGCTTCAATCATTTCTGGACGTTTTTCAATGGCAAAAATCAATGAATATTGTAAATGCACAAACTAATTTCTCCGCATTGCAAGGTGCAATTCTGAAATTTTTTGCTTTTTCCTGCTCCTCTTAGCATGATAAACAAGATTCAAAGAGAGTGAGATGCCAGCTCCTTTCATTCAGTCAGTAGCTTCAAACATTTCTGGTATATGAATAACATGATGTTTTTCAATGGCAAAAATCAATGAATATTGTAAATGCACAAACAGTAATTTCTCCGCATTGCAAGGTGCAATTCTGAAATTTTTTGCTTTTTCCTGCTCCTCTTAGCATGATAAGCAAGATTCAAAGAGAGTGAGATGCCAGCTCCTTTCATTCAGTCAGTAGCTTCAAACATTTCTGGTATATGAATAACATGATGTTTTTCAATGGCAAAAATCAATGAATATTGTAAATGCACAAACAGTAATTTCTCCGCATTGCAAGGTGCAATTCTGAAATTTTTTGCTTTTTCCTGCTCCTCTTAGCATGATAAAGAAGATTCAAAGAGAGTGAGATGCCAGCTCCTTTCATTCAGTCAGTAGCTTCAATCATTTCTGGACGTTTTTCAATCGCAAAAATCAATGAATATTGTAAATGCACAAACAGTAATTTCTCCGCATTGCAAGGTGCAATTCTGAAATTTTTTGCTTTTTCCTGTTCCTCTTAGCATGATAAAGAAGATTCAAAGAGATTGAGATGCCAGCTCCTTTCATTCAGTCAGTAGCTTCAAACATTTCTGGTATATGAATAACGATGTTTTTCAATGGCAAAAATCAATGAATATTGTAAATGCACAAACAGTAATTTCTCCACATTGCAAGGTGCAATTCTGAAATTTTTTGCTTTTTCCTGCTCCTCTTAGCATAACAAAGAAGATTCAAAGAGAGTGAGATGCCAGCTCCTTTCATTCAGTCAGTAGCTTCAATCATTTCTGGACGTTTTTCAATGGCAAAAATCAATGAATATTGTAAATGCACAAACAGTAATTTCTCCGCATTGCAAGGTGCAATTTTGAAATTTTTTGCTTTTTCCTGCTCCTCTTAGCATGATACAGAAGATTCAAAGAGAGTGAGATGCCAGCTCCTTTCATTCAGTCAGTAGCTTCAAACATTTCTGGTATATGAATAACATGATGTTTTTCAATGGCAAAAATCAATGAATATTGTAAATGCACAAACAGTAATTTCTCCGCATTGCAAGATGCAATTCTGAAATTTTTTGCTTTTTCCTGCTCCTCTTAGCATGATAAAGAAGATTCAAAGAGAGTGAGATGCCAGCTCCTTTCATTCAGTCAGTAGCTTCAATCATTTCTGGACGTTTTTCAATGGCAAAAATCAATGAATATTGTAAATGCACAAACAGTAATTTCTCCACATTGCAAGGTGCAATTCTGAAATTTTTTACTTTTTCCTGCTCCTCTTAGCATGATAAAGAAGATTCAAAGAGAGTGAGATGCAAGCTCCTTTCATTCAGTCAGTAGCTTCAATCATTTCTGGACGTTTTTCAATGGCAAAAATCTATGAATATTGTAAATGCACAAACAGTAATTTCTCCGCATTGCAAGGTGCAATTCTGAAATTTTTTGCTTTTTCCTGCTCCTCTTAGCATGATAAAGAAGATTCAAAGAGAGTGAGATGCCAGCTCCTTTCATTCAGTCAGTAGCTTCAAACATTTCTGCTATATGAATAACATGATGTTTTTCAATGGCAAAAATCAATGAATATTGTAAATGCACAAACAGTAATTTCTCCGCATTGCAAGGTGCAATTCTGAAATTTTTTGCTTTTTCCTGCTCCTCTTAGCATGATAAAGAAGATTCAAAGAGAGTGAGATGCCAGCTCCTTTCAATCAGTCAGTAGCTTCAATCATTTCTGGACGTTTTTCTATGGCAAAAATCAATGAATATTATAAATGCACAAACAGTAATTTCTCCGCATTGCAAGGTGCAATTCTGAAATTTTTTTCTTTTTCCTGCTCCTCTTAGCATGATAAAGAAGATTCAAAGAGAGTGAGATGCCAGTTCCTTTCATTCAGTCAGTAGCTTCAATCATTTCTGGATGTTTTTCAATGGCAAAAATCAATGAATATTGTAAATGCACAAACAGTAATTTCTACGCATTGCAAGGTGCAATTCTGAAATTTTTTGCTTTTTCCTGCTCCTCTTAGCATGATAAAGAAGATTCAAAGAGAGTGAGATGCCTACTCCTTTCATTCAGTCAGTAGCTTCAAACATTTCTGGTATATGAATAACATGATGTTTTTCAATGGCAAAAATCAATGAATATTGTAAATGCACAAACAGTAATTTCTCCGCATTGCAAGGTGCAATTCTGAAATTTTTTGCTTTTTCCTGCTCCTCTTAGCATGATAAAGAAGATTCAAAGAGAGTGAGATGCCAGCTCCTTTCATTCAGTCAGTAGCTTCAAACATTTCTGGTATATGAATAACATGATGTTTTTCAATGGCAAAAATCAATGAATATTGTAAATGCACAAACAGTAATTTCTCCGCATTGCAAGGTGCAATTCTGAAATTTTTTGCTTTTTCCTGCTCCTCTTAGCATGATAAAGAAGATTCAAAGAGAGTGAGATGCCAGCTCCTTTCATTCAGTCAGTAGCTTCAAACATTTCTGCTATATGAATAACATGATGTTTTTCAATGGCAAAAATCAATGAATATTGTAAATGCACAAACAGTAATTTCTCCGCATTGCAAGGTGCAATTCTGAAATTTTTTGCTTTTTCCTGCTCCTCTTAGCATGATAAAGAAAATTCAAAGAGAGTGAGATGCCAGCTCCTTTCATTCAGTCAGTAGCTTCAATCATTTCTGGACGTTTTTCAATGGCAAAAATCTATGAATATTGTAAATGCACAAACAGTAATTTCTCCGCATTGCAAGGTGCAATTCTGAAATTTTTTGCTTTTTCCTGCTCCTCTTAGCATGATAAAGAAGATTCAAAGAGAGTGAGATGCCAGCTCCTTTCATTCAGTCAGTAGCTTCAATCATTTCTGGACGTTTTTCAATGGCAAAATCATTGAATATTGTAAATGCACAAACAGTAATTTCTCCGCATTGCAAGGTGCAATTCTGAAATTTTTTGCTTTTTCCTGCTCCTCTTAGCATGATAAAGAAGATTCAAAGAGAGTGAGATGCCAGCTCCTTTCATTCAGTCAGTAGCTTCAATCATTTCTGGTATATGAATAACATGATGTTTTTCAATGGCAAAAATCAATGAATATTGTAAATGCACAAACAGTAATTTCTCCGCATTGCAAGGTGCAATTCTGAAATTTTTTGCTTTTTCCTGCTCCTCTTAGCATGATAAAGAAGATTCAAAGAGAGTGAGATGCCAGCTCCTTTCATTCAGTCAGTAGCTTCAATCATTTCTGGACGTTTTTCAATGGCAAAAATCAATGAATATTGTAAATGCACAAACAGTAATTTCTCCACATTGCAAGGTGCAATTCTGAAATTTTTTACTTTTTCCTGCTCCTCTTAGCATGATAAAGAAGATTCAAAGAGAGTGAGATGCAAGCTCCTTTCATTCAGTCAGTAGCTTCAATCATTTCTGGACGTTTTTCAATGGCAAAAATCTATGAATATTGTAAATGCACAAACAGTAATTTCTCCGCATTGCAAGGTGCAATTCTGAAATTTTTTGCTTTTTCCTGCTCCTCTTAGCATGATAAAGAAGATTCAAAGAGAGTGAGATGCCAGCTCCTTTCATTCAGTCAGTAGCTTCAAACATTTCTGCTATATGAATAACATGATGTTTTTCAATGGCAAAAATCAATGAATATTGTAAATGCACAAACAGTAATTTCTCCGCATTGCAAGGTGCAATTCTGAAATTTTTTGCTTTTTCCTGCTCCTCTTAGCATGATAAAGAAGATTCAAAGAGAGTGAGATGCCAGCTCCTTTCAATCAGTCAGTAGCTTCAATCATTTCTGGACGTTTTTCTATGGCAAAAATCAATGAATATTATAAATGCACAAACAGTAATTTCTCCGCATTGCAAGGTGCAATTCTGAAATTTTTTTCTTTTTCCTGCTCCTCTTAGCATGATAAAGAAGATTCAAAGAGAGTGAGATGCCAGTTCCTTTCATTCAGTCAGTAGCTTCAATCATTTCTGGATGTTTTTCAATGGCAAAAATCAATGAATATTGTAAATGCACAAACAGTAATTTCTACGCATTGCAAGGTGCAATTCTGAAATTTTTTGCTTTTTCCTGCTCCTCTTAGCATGATAAAGAAGATTCAAAGAGAGTGAGATGCCTACTCCTTTCATTCAGTCAGTAGCTTCAAACATTTCTGGTATATGAATAACATGATGTTTTTCAATGGCAAAAATCAATGAATATTGTAAATGCACAAACAGTAATTTCTCCGCATTGCAAGGTGCAATTCTGAAATTTTTTGCTTTTTCCTGCTCCTCTTAGCATGATAAAGAAGATTCAAAGAGAGTGAGATGCCAGCTCCTTTCATTCAGTCAGTAGCTTCAAACATTTCTGGTATATGAATAACATGATGTTTTTCAATGGCAAAAATCAATGAATATTGTAAATGCACAAACAGTAATTTCTCCGCATTGCAAGGTGCAATTCTGAAATTTTTTGCTTTTTCCTGCTCCTCTTAGCATGATAAAGAAGATTCAAAGAGAGTGAGATGCCAGCTCCTTTCATTCAGTCAGTAGCTTCAAACATTTCTGCTATATGAATAACATGATGTTTTTCAATGGCAAAAATCAATGAATATTGTAAATGCACAAACAGTAATTTCTCCGCATTGCAAGGTGCAATTCTGAAATTTTTTGCTTTTTCCTGCTCCTCTTAGCATGATAAAGAAAATTCAAAGAGAGTGAGATGCCAGCTCCTTTCATTCAGTCAGTAGCTTCAATCATTTCTGGACGTTTTTCAATGGCAAAAATCTATGAATATTGTAAATGCACAAACAGTAATTTCTCCGCATTGCAAGGTGCAATTCTGAAATTTTTTGCTTTTTCCTGCTCCTCTTAGCATGATAAAGAAGATTCAAAGAGAGTGAGATGCCAGCTCCTTTCATTCAGTCAGTAGCTTCAATCATTTCTGGACGTTTTTCAATGGCAAAATCATTGAATATTGTAAATGCACAAACAGTAATTTCTCCGCATTGCAAGGTGCAATTCTGAAATTTTTTGCTTTTTCCTGCTCCTCTTAGCATGATAAAGAAGATTCAAAGAGAGTGAGATGCCAGCTCCTTTCATTCAGTCAGTAGCTTCAATCATTTCTGGTATATGAATAACATGATGTTTTTCAATGGCAAAAATCAATGAATATTGTAAATGCACAAACAGTAATTTCTCCGCATTGCAAGGTGCAATTCTGAAATTTTTTGCTTTTTCCTGCTCCTCTTAGCATGATAAAGAAGATTCAAAGAGAGTGAGATGCCAGCTCCTTTCATTCAGTCAGTAGCTTCAATCATTTCTGGACGTTTTTCAATGGCAAAAATCAATGAATATTGTAAATGCACAAACTAATTTCTCCGCATTGCAAGGTGCAATTCTGAAATTTTTTGCTTTTTCCTGCTCCTCTTAGCATGATAAACAAGATTCAAAGAGAGTGAGATGCCAGCTCCTTTCATTCAGTCAGTAGCTTCAAACATTTCTGGTATATGAATAACATGATGTTTTTCAATGGCAAAAATCAATGAATATTGTAAATGCACAAACAGTAATTTCTCCGCATTGCAAGGTGCAATTCTGAAATTTTTTGCTTTTTCCTGCTCCTCTTAGCATGATAAGCAAGATTCAAAGAGAGTGAGATGCCAGCTCCTTTCATTCAGTCAGTAGCTTCAAACATTTCTGGTATATGAATAACATGATGTTTTTCAATGGCAAAAATCAATGAATATTGTAAATGCACAAACAGTAATTTCTCCGCATTGCAAGGTGCAATTCTGAAATTTTTTGCTTTTTCCTGCTCCTCTTAGCATGATAAAGAAGATTCAAAGAGAGTGAGATGCCAGCTCCTTTCATTCAGTCAGTAGCTTCAATCATTTCTGGACGTTTTTCAATCGCAAAAATCAATGAATATTGTAAATGCACAAACAGTAATTTCTCCGCATTGCAAGGTGCAATTCTGAAATTTTTTGCTTTTTCCTGCTCCTCTTAGCATGATAAAGAAGATTCAAAGAGATTGAGATGCCAGCTCCTTTCATTCAGTCAGTAGCTTCAAACATTTCTGGTATATGAATAACGATGTTTTTCAATGGCAAAAATCAATGAATATTGTAAATGCACAAACAGTAATTTCTCCACATTGCAAGGTGCAATTCTGAAATTTTTTGCTTTTTCCTGCTCCTCTTAGCATAATAAAGAAGATTCAAAGAGAGTGAGATGCCAGCTCCTTTCATTCAGTCAGTAGCTTCAATCATTTCTGGATGTTTTTCAATGGCAAAAATCAATGAATATTGTAAATGCACAAACAGTAATTTCTCCGCATTGCAAGGTGCAATTCTGAAATTTTTTGCTTTTTCCTGCTCCTCTTAGCATGATAAAGAAGATTCAAAGAGAGTGAGATGCCAGCTCCTTTCATTCAGTCAGTAGCTTCAAACATTTCTGCTATATGAATAACATGATGTTTTTCAATGGCAAAAATCAATGAATATTGTAAATGCACAAACAGTAATTTCTCCGCATTGCAAGGTGCAATTCTGAAATTTTTTGCTTTTTCCTGCTCCTCTTAGCATGATAAAGAAGATTCAAAGAGATTGAGATGCCTACTCCTTTCATTCAGTCAGTAGCTTCAAACATTTCTGGTATATGAATAACATGATGTTTTTCAATGGCAAAAATCAATGAATACTGTAAATGCACAAACAGTAATTTCTCCGCATTGCAAGGTGCAATTCTGAAATTTTTTGCTTTTTCCTGCTCCTCTTAGCATGATAAAGAAGATTCAAAGAGAGTGAGATGCCAGCTCCTTTCATTCAGTCAGTAGCTTCAAACATTTCTGGTATATGAATAACATGATGTTTTTCAATGGCAAAAATCAATGAATATTGTAAATGCACAAACAGTAATTTCTCCGCATTGCAAGGTGCAATTCTGAAATTTTTTGCTTTTTCCTGCTCCTCTTAGCATGATAAAGAAGATTCAAAGAGAGTGAGATGCCAGCTCCTTTCATTCAGTCAGTAGCTTCAATCATTTCTGGACGTTTTTCTATGGCAAAAATCAATGAATATTGTAAATGCACAAACAGTAATTTCTCCGCATTGCAAGGTGTAATTCTGAAATTTTTTTCTTTTTCCTGCTCCTCTTAGCATGATAAAGAATATTCAAAGAGAGTGAGATGCCAGTTCCTTTCATTCAGTCAGTAGCTTCAATCATTTCTGGACGTTTTTCAATGGCAAAAATCAATGAATATTGTAAATGCACAAACAGTAATTTCTACGCATTGCAAGGTGCAATTCTGAAATTTTTTGCTTTTTCCTGCTCCTCTTAGCATGATAAAGAAGATTCAAAGAGAGTGAGATGCCTACTCCTTTCATTCAGTCAGTAGCTTCAAACATTTCTGGTATATGAATAACATGATGTTTTTCAATGGCAAAAATCAATGAATACTGTAAATGCACAAACAGTAATTTCTCCGCATTGCAAGGTGCAATTCTGAAATTTTTTGCTTTTTCCTGCTCCTCTTAGCATGATAAAGAAGATTCAAAGAGAGTGAGATGCCAGCTCCTTTCATTCAGTCAGTAGCTTCAGTCATTTCTGGACGTTTTTCAATGGCAAAAATCAATGAATATTGTAAATGCACAAACAGTAATTTCTCCGCATTGCAAGGTGCAATTCTGAAATTTTTTGCTTTTTCCTGCTCCTCTTAGCATGATAAAGAAGATTCAAAGAGAGTGAGATGCCAGCTCCTTTCATTCAGTCAGTAGCTTCAAACATTTCTGGTATATGAATAACATGATGTTTTTCAATGGCAAAAATCAATGAATATTGTAAATGCACAAACAGTAATTTCTCCGCATTGCAAGGTGCAATTCTGAAATTTTTTGCTTTTTCCTGCTCCTCTTAGCATGATAAAGAAGATTCAAAGAGAGTGAGATGCCAGCTCCTTTCATTCAGTCAGTAGCTTCAATCATTTCTGGACGTTTTTCAATGGCAAAAATCAATGAATATTGTAAATGCACAAACAGTAATTTCTCCACATTGCAAGGTGCAATTCTGAAATTTTTTGCTTTTTCCTGCTCCTCTTAGCATGATAAAGAAGATTCAAAGAGAGTGAGATGCCAGCTCCTTTCATTCAGTCAGTAGCTTCAATCATTTCTGGACGTTTTTCAATGGCAAAAATCAATGAATATTGTAAATGCACAAACAGTAATTTCTCCGCATTGCAAGGTGCAATTCTGAAATTTTTTGCTTTTTCCTGCTCCTCTTAGCATGATAAAGAAGATTCAAAGAGAGTGAGATGCCAGCTCCTTTCATTCAGTCAGTAGCTTCAAACATTTCTGGTATATGAATAACATGATGTTTTTCAATGGCAAAAATCAATGAATATTGTAAATGCACAAACAGTAATTTCTACGCATTGCAAGGTGCAATTCTGAAATTTTTTGCTTTTTCCTGCTCCTCTTAGCATGATAAAGAAGATTCAAAGAGAGTGAGATGCCAGCTCCTTTCATTCAGTCAGTAGCTTCAATCATTTCTGGACGTTTTTCAATGGCAAAAATCAAAGAATTTTATAAATGCACAAACAGTAATTTCTCCGCATTGCAAGGTGAAATTCTGAAATTTTTTGCTTTTTCCTGCTCCTCTTAGCACGATAAAGAAGATTCAAAGAGAGTGAGATGCCAGCTCCTTTCATTCAGTCAGTAGCTTCAAACATTTCTGGTATATGAATAACATGAGGTTTTTCAATGGCAAAAATCAATGAATATTGTAAATGCACAAACAGTAATTTCTCCGCATTGCAAGGTGCAATTCTGAAATTTTTTGCTTTTTCCTGCTCCTCTTAGCATGATAAAGAAGATTCAAAGAGAGTGAGATGCCAGCTCCTTTCATTCAGTCAGTAGCTTCAAACATTTCTGGTATATGAATAACATGTTTTTCAATGGCAAAATCAATGAATATTGTAAATGCACAAACAGTAATTTCTCCGCATTGCAAGGTGCAATTCTGAAATTTTTTGCTTTTTCCTGCTCCTCTTAGCATGATAAAGAAGATTCAAGGAGAGTGAGATGCCAGCTCCTTTCATTCAGTCAGTAGCTTCAAACATTTCTGGTATATGAATAACATGTTTTTCAATGGCAAAAATCAATGAATATTGTAAATGCACAAAGAGTAATTTCTCCGCATTGCAAGGTGCAATTCTGAAATTTTTTGCTTTTTCCTACTCCACTTAGCATGATAAAGAAGATTCAAAGAGAGTGAGATGCCAGCTCCTTTCATTCAGTCAGTAGCTTCAATCATTTCTGGACGTTTTTCAATGGCAAAAATCAATGAATATTGTAAATGCACAAACAGTAATTTTTCCGCATTGCAAGGTGCAATTCTGAAATTTTTTGCTTTTTCCTGCTCCTCTTAGCATGACAAAGAAGATTCAAAGAGAGTGAGATGCCAGCTCCTTTCATTCAGTCAGTAGCTTCAAACATTTCTGGTATATGAATAACATGATGTTTTTCAATGGCAAAAATCAATGAATATTGTAAATGCACAAACAGTAATTTCTCCGCATTGCAAGGTGCAATTCTGAAATTTTTTGCTTTTTGCTGCTCCTCTTAGCATGATAAAGAAGATTCAAAGAGAGTGATATGCCAGCTCCTTTCATTCAGTCAGTAGCTTCAAACATTTCTGGTATATGAATAACAAGTTTTTCAATGGCAAAAATCAATGAATATTGTAAATGCACAAACAGTAATTTCTCCGCATTGCAAGGTGCAATTCTGATATTTTTTGCTTTTTCCTGCTCCTCTTAGCATGATAAAGAAGATTCAAAGAGAGTGAGATGCCAGCTCCTTTCATTCAGTCAGTAGCTTCAATCATTTCTGGACATTTTTCAATGGCAAAAATCAATGAATATTGTAAATGCACAAACAGTAATTTCTCCGCATTGCAAGGTGCAATTCTGAAATTTTTTGCTTTTTCCTGCTCCTCTTAGCATGATAAAGAAGATTCAAAGAGACTGAGATGCCAGCTCCTTTCATTCAGTCAGGAGCTTCAAACATTTCTGGTATATGAATAACATGATGTTTTTCAATGGCAAAAATCAATGAATATTGTAAATGCACAAACAGTAATTTGTCCGCATTGCAAGGTGCAATTCTGAAATTTTTTGCTTTTTCCTGCTCCTCTTAGCATGATAAAGAAGATTCAAAGAGATTGAGATGCCAGCTCCTTTCATTCAGTCAGTAGCTTCAAACATTTCTGGTATATGAATAACGATGTTTTTCAATGGCAAAAATCAATGAATATTGTAAATGCACAAACAGTAATTTCTCCACATTGCAAGGTGCAATTCTGAAATTTTTTGCTTTTTCCTGCTCCTCTTAGCATAATAAAGAAGATTCAAAGAGAGTGAGATGCCAGCTCCTTTCATTCAGTCAGTAGCTTCAATCATTTCTGGATGTTTTTCAATGGCAAAAATCAATGAATATTGTAAATGCACAAACAGTAATTTCTCCGCATTGCAAGGTGCAATTCTGAAATTTTTTGCTTTTTCCTGCTCCTCTTAGCATGATAAAGAAGATTCAAAGAGAGTGAGATGCCAGCTCCTTTCATTCAGTCAGTAGCTTCAAACATTTCTGCTATATGAATAACATGATGTTTTTCAATGGCAAAAATCAATGAATATTGTAAATGCACAAACAGTAATTTCTCCGCATTGCAAGGTGCAATTCTGAAATTTTTTGCTTTTTCCTGCTCCTCTTAGCATGATAAAGAAGATTCAAAGAGAGTGAGATGCCTACTCCTTTCATTCAGTCAGTAGCTTCAAACATTTCTGGTATATGAATAACATGATGTTTTTCAATGGCAAAAATCAATGAATACTGTAAATGCACAAACAGTAATTTCTCCGCATTGCAAGGTGCAATTCTGAAATTTTTTGCTTTTTCCTGCTCCTCTTAGCATGATAAAGAAGATTCAAAGAGAGTGAGATGCCAGCTCCTTTCATTCAGTCAGTAGCTTCAAACATTTCTGGTATATGAATAACATGATGTTTTTCAATGGCAAAAATCAATGAATATTGTAAATGCACAAACAGTAATTTCTCCGCATTGCAAGGTGCAATTCTGAAATTTTTTGCTTTTTCCTGCTCCTCTTAGCATGATAAAGAAGATTCAAAGAGAGTGAGATGCCAGCTCCTTTCATTCAGTCAGTAGCTTCAATCATTTCTGGACGTTTTTCTATGGCAAAAATCAATGAATATTGTAAATGCACAAACAGTAATTTCTCCGCATTGCAAGGTGTAATTCTGAAATTTTTTTCTTTTTCCTGCTCCTCTTAGCATGATAAAGAATATTCAAAGAGAGTGAGATGCCAGTTCCTTTCATTCAGTCAGTAGCTTCAATCATTTCTGGACGTTTTTCAATGGCAAAAATCAATGAATATTGTAAATGCACAAACAGTAATTTCTACGCATTGCAAGGTGCAATTCTGAAATTTTTTGCTTTTTCCTGCTCCTCTTAGCATGATAAAGAAGATTCAAAGAGAGTGAGATGCCTACTCCTTTCATTCAGTCAGTAGCTTCAAACATTTCTGGTATATGAATAACATGATGTTTTTCAATGGCAAAAATCAATGAATACTGTAAATGCACAAACAGTAATTTCTCCGCATTGCAAGGTGCAATTCTGAAATTTTTTGCTTTTTCCTGCTCCTCTTAGCATGATAAAGAAGATTCAAAGAGAGTGAGATGCCAGCTCCTTTCATTCAGTCAGTAGCTTCAGTCATTTCTGGACGTTTTTCAATGGCAAAAATCAATGAATATTGTAAATGCACAAACAGTAATTTCTCCGCATTGCAAGGTGCAATTCTGAAATTTTTTGCTTTTTCCTGCTCCTCTTAGCATGATAAAGAAGATTCAAAGAGAGTGAGATGCCAGCTCCTTTCATTCAGTCAGTAGCTTCAAACATTTCTGGTATATGAATAACATGATGTTTTTCAATGGCAAAAATCAATGAATATTGTAAATGCACAAACAGTAATTTCTCCGCATTGCAAGGTGCAATTCTGAAATTTTTTGCTTTTTCCTGCTCCTCTTAGCATGATAAAGAAGATTCAAAGAGAGTGAGATGCCAGCTCCTTTCATTCAGTCAGTAGCTTCAATCATTTCTGGACGTTTTTCAATGGCAAAAATCAATGAATATTGTAAATGCACAAACAGTAATTTCTCCACATTGCAAGGTGCAATTCTGAAATTTTTTGCTTTTTCCTGCTCCTCTTAGCATGATAAAGAAGATTCAAAGAG
The DNA here is from genome assembly GCF_046119375.1 of Phyllobates terribilis. Classification (NCBI taxonomy): domain Eukaryota; kingdom Metazoa; phylum Chordata; class Amphibia; order Anura; family Dendrobatidae; genus Phyllobates; species Phyllobates terribilis. The sequence continues at coordinate 1,060,704 of NW_027363227.1, forward strand.
AGTGAGATGCCAGCTCCTTTCATTCAGTCAGTAGCTTCAATCATTTCTGGACGTTTTTCAATGGCAAAAATCAATGAATATTGTAAATGCACAAACAGTAATTTCTCCGCATTGCAAGGTGCAATTCTGAAATTTTTTGCTTTTTCCTGCTCCTCTTAGCATGATAAAGAAGATTCAAAGAGAGTGAGATGCCAGCTCCTTTCATTCAGTCAGTAGCTTCAAACATTTCTGGTATATGAATAACATGATGTTTTTCAATGGCAAAAATCAATGAATATTGTAAATGCACAAACAGTAATTTCTACGCATTGCAAGGTGCAATTCTGAAATTTTTTGCTTTTTCCTGCTCCTCTTAGCATGATAAAGAAGATTCAAAGAGAGTGAGATGCCAGCTCCTTTCATTCAGTCAGTAGCTTCAATCATTTCTGGACGTTTTTCAATGGCAAAAATCAAAGAATTTTATAAATGCACAAACAGTAATTTCTCCGCATTGCAAGGTGAAATTCTGAAATTTTTTGCTTTTTCCTGCTCCTCTTAGCACGATAAAGAAGATTCAAAGAGAGTGAGATGCCAGCTCCTTTCATTCAGTCAGTAGCTTCAAACATTTCTGGTATATGAATAACATGATGTTTTTCAATGGCAAAAATCAATGAATATTGTAAATGCACAAACAGTAATTTCTCCGCATTGCAAGGTGCAATTCTGAAATTTTTTGCTTTTTCCTGCTCCTCTTAGCATGATAAAGAAGATTCAAGGAGAGTGAGATGCCAGCTCCTTTCATTCAGTCAGTAGCTTCAAACATTTCTGGTATATGAATAACATGTTTTTCAATGGCAAAAATCAATGAATATTGTAAATGCACAAAGAGTAATTTCTCCGCATTGCAAGGTGCAATTCTGAAATTTTTTGCTTTTTCCTACTCCACTTAGCATGATAAAGAAGATTCAAAGAGAGTGAGATGCCAGCTCCTTTCATTCAGTCAGTAGCTTCAATCATTTCTGGACGTTTTTCAATGGCAAAAATCAATGAATATTGTAAATGCACAAACAGTAATTTTTCCGCATTGCAAGGTGCAATTCTGAAATTTTTTGCTTTTTCCTGCTCCTCTTAGCATGACAAAGAAGATTCAAAGAGAGTGAGATGCCAGCTCCTTTCATTCAGTCAGTAGCTTCAAACATTTCTGGTATATGAATAACATGATGTTTTTCAATGGCAAAAATCAATGAATATTGTAAATGCACAAACAGTAATTTCTCCGCATTGCAAGGTGCAATTCTGAAATTTTTTGCTTTTTGCTGCTCCTCTTAGCATGATAAAGAAGATTCAAAGAGAGTGATATGCCAGCTCCTTTCATTCAGTCAGTAGCTTCAAACATTTCTGGTATATGAATAACAAGTTTTTCAATGGCAAAAATCAATGAATATTGTAAATGCACAAACAGTAATTTCTCCGCATTGCAAGGTGCAATTCTGATATTTTTTGCTTTTTCCTGCTCCTCTTAGCATGATAAAGAAGATTCAAAGAGAGTGAGATGCCAGCTCCTTTCATTCAGTCAGTAGCTTCAATCATTTCTGGACATTTTTCAATGGCAAAAATCAATGAATATTGTAAATGCACAAACAGTAATTTCTCCGCATTGCAAGGTGCAATTCTGAAATTTTTTGCTTTTTCCTGCTCCTCTTAGCATGATAAAGAAGATTCAAAGAGACTGAGATGCCAGCTCCTTTCATTCAGTCAGGAGCTTCAAACATTTCTGGTATATGAATAACATGATGTTTTTCAATGGCAAAAATCAATGAATATTGTAAATGCACAAACAGTAATTTGTCCGCATTGCAAGGTGCAATTCTGAAATTTTTTGCTTTTTCCTGCTCCTCTTAGCATGATAAAGAAGATTCAAAGAGAGTGAGATGCCAGCTCCTTTCATTCAGTCAGTAGCTTCAATCATTTCTGGACATTTTTCAATGGCAAAAATCAATGAATATTGTCAATGCACAAACAGTAATTTCTCCGCATTGCAAGGTGCAATTCTGAAATTTTTTGCTTTTTCCTGCTCCTCTTAGCATGATAAAGAAGATTCAAAGAGAGTGAGATGCCAGCTCCTTTCATTCAGTCAGTAGCTTCAATCATTTCTGGACGTTTTTCAATGGCAAAAATCAATGAATATTGTAAATGCACAAACAGTAATTTCTCCGCATTGCATGGTGCAATTCTGAAATTTTTTGCTTTTTGCTGCTCCTCTTAGCATGATAAAGAAGATTCAAAGAGAGTGAGATGCCAGCTCCTTTCATTCAGTCAGTAGCTTCAATCATTTCTGGTATATGAATAACATGTTTTTCAATGGCAAAAATCAATGAATATTGTAAATGCACAAACAGTAATTTCTCCGCATTGCAAGGTGCAATTCTGAAATTTTTTGCTTTTTCCTGCTCCTCTTAGCATGATAAAGAAGATTCAAAGAGAGTGAGATGCCAGCTCCTTTCATTCAGTCAGTAGCTTCAAACATTTCTGGTATATGAATAACATGATGTTTTTCAATGGCAAAAATCAATGAATATTGTAAATGCACAAACAGTAATTTCTCCGCATTGCAAGGTGCAATTCTGAAATTTTTTGCTTTTTCCTGCTCCTCTTAGCATGATAAAGAAGATTCAAAGAGAGTGAGATGCCAGCTCCTTTCATTCAGTCAGTAGCTTCAATCATTTCTGGACGTTTTTCAATGGCAAAAATCAATGAATATTGTCAATGCACAAACAGTAATTTCTCCGCATTGCAAGGTGCAATTCTGAAATTTTTTGCTTTTTCCTGCTCCTCTTAGCATGATAAAGAAGATTCAAAGAGAGTGAGATGCCAGCTCCTTTCATTCAGTCAGTAGCTTCAATCATTTCTGGATGTTTTTCAATGGCAAAAATCAATGAATATTGTAAATGCACAAACAGTAATTTCTCCGCATTGCAAGGTGCAATTCTGAAATTTTTTGCTTTTTCCTGCTCCTCTTAGCATGATAAAGAAGATTCAAAGAGAGTGAGATGCCAGCTCCTTTCATTCAGTCAGTAGCTTCAAACATTTCTGGTATATGAATAACATGATGTTTTTCAATGGCAAAAATCAATGAATATTGTAAATGCACAAACAGTAATTTCTCCGCATTGCAAGGTGCAATTCTGAAATTTTTTGCTTTTTCCTGCTCCTCTTAGCATGATAAAGAAGATTCAAAGAGATTGAGATGCCAGCTCCTTTCATTCAGTCAGTAGCTTCAAACATTTCTGGTATATGAATAACGATGTTTTTCAATGGCAAAATTCAATGAATATTGTAAATGCACAAACAGTAATTTCTCCGCATTGCAAGGTGCAATTCTGAAATTTTTTGCTTTTTCCTGCTCCTCTTAGCATGATAAAGAAGATTCAAAGAGAGTGAGATGCCAGCTCCTTTCATTCAGTCAGTAGCTTCAAACATTTCTGGTATATGAATAACATGTTTTTCAATGGCAAAAATCAATGAATATTGTAAATGCACAAACAGTAATTTCTCCGCATTGCAAGGTGCAATTCTGAAATTTTTTGCTTTTTCCTGCTCCTCTTAGCATAATAAAGAAGATTCAAAGAGAGTGAGATTCCAGCTCCTTTCATTCAGTCAGTAGCTTCAATCATTTCTGGACGTTTTTCAATGGCAAAAATCAATGAATATTGTAAATGCACAAACAGTAATTTCTCCGCATTGCAAGGTGCAATTCTGAATTTTTTTGCTTTTTCCTGCTCCTCTTAGCATGACAAAGAAGATTCAAAGAGAGTGAGATGCCAGCTCCTTTCATTCAGTCAGTAGCTTCAAACATTTCTGGTATATGAATAACATGATGTTTTTCAATGGCAAAAATCAATGAATATTGTAAATGCACAAACAGTAATTTCTCCGCATTGCAAGGTGCAATTCTGAAATTTTTTGCTTTTTCCTGCTCCTCTTAGCATGATAAAGAAGATTCAAAGAGAGTGAGATGCCAGCTCCTTTCATTCAGTCAGTAGCTTCAATCATTTCTGGACGTTTTTCAATGGCAAAAATCAATGAATATTGTAAATGCACAAACAGTAATTTCTCCACATTGCAAGGTGCAATTCTGAAATTTTTTGCTTTTTCCTGCTCCTCTTAGCATGATAAAGAAGATTCAAAGAGAGTGAGATGCCAGCTCCTTTCATTCAGTCAGTAGCTTCAATCATTTCTGGACGTTTTCCAATGGCAAAAATCTATGAATATTGTAAATGCACAAACAGTAATTTCTCCGCATTGCAAGGTGCAATTCTGAAATTTTTTGCTTTTTCCTGCTCCTCTTAGCATGATAAAGAAGATTCAAAGAGAGTGAGATGCCAGCTCCTTTCATTCAGTCAGTAGCTTCAATCATTTCTGGACGTTTTTCAATGGCAAAATCATTGAATATTGTAAATGAACAAACAGTAATTTCTCCGCATTGCAAGGTGCAATTCTGAAATTTTTTGCTTTTTCCTGCTCATCTTAGCATGATAAAGAAGATTCAAAGAGAGTGAGATGCCAGCTCCTTTCATTCAGTCAGTAGCTTCAATCATTTCTGGTATATGAATAACATGATGTTTTTCAATGGCAAAAATCAATGAATATTGTAAATGCACAAACAGTAATTTCTCCGCATTGCAAGGTGCAATTCTGAAATTTTTTGCTTTTTCCTGCTCCTCTTAGCATGATAAAGAAGATTCAAAGAGAGTGAGATGCCAGCTCCTTTCATTCAGTCAGTAGCTTCAATCATTTCTGGACGTTTTTCAATGGCAAAAATCAATGAATATTGTAAATGCACAAACTAATTTCTCCGCATTGCAAGGTGCAATTCTGAAATTTTTTGCTTTTTCCTGCTCCTCTTAGCATGATAAACAAGATTCAAAGAGAGTGAGATGCCAGCTCCTTTCATTCAGTCAGTAGCTTCAAACATTTCTGGTATATGAATAACATGATGTTTTTCTATGGCAAAAATCAATGAATATTGTAAATGCACAAACAGTAATTTCTCCGCATTGCAAGGTGCAATTCTGAAATTTTTTGCTTTTTCCTGCTCCTCTTAGCATGATAAAGAAGATTCAAAGAGATTGAGATGCCAGCTCCTTTCATTCAGTCAGTAGCTTCAAACATTTCTGGTATATGAATAACGATGTTTTTCAATGGCAAAATTCAATGAATATTGTAAATGCACAAACAGTAATTTCTCCGCATTGCAAGGTGCAATTCTGAAATTTTTTGCTTTTTCCTGCTCCTCTTAGCATGATAAAGAAGATTCAAAGAGAGTGAGATGCCAGCTCCTTTCATTCAGTCAGTAGCTTCAAACATTTCTGGTATATGAATAACATGTTTTTCAATGGCAAAAATCAATGAATATTGTAAATGCACAAACAGTAATTTCTCCGCATTGCAAGGTGCAATTCTGAAATTTTTTGCTTTTTCCTGCTCCTCTTAGCATAATAAAGAAGATTCAAAGAGAGTGAGATTCCAGCTCCTTTCATTCAGTCAGTAGCTTCAATCATTTCTGGACGTTTTTCAATGGCAAAAATCAATGAATATTGTAAATGCACAAACAGTAATTTCTCCGCATTGCAAGGTGCAATTCTGAATTTTTTTGCTTTTTCCTGCTCCTCTTAGCATGACAAAGAAGATTCAAAGAGAGTGAGATGCCAGCTCCTTTCATTCAGTCAGTAGCTTCAAACATTTCTGGTATATGAATAACATGATGTTTTTCAATGGCAAAAATCAATGAATATTGTAAATGCACAAACAGTAATTTCTCCGCATTGCAAGGTGCAATTCTGAAATTTTTTGCTTTTTCCTGCTCCTCTTAGCATGATAAAGAAGATTCAAAGAGAGTGAGATGCCAGCTCCTTTCATTCAGTCAGTAGCTTCAATCATTTCTGGACGTTTTTCAATGGCAAAAATCAATGAATATTGTAAATGCACAAACAGTAATTTCTCCACATTGCAAGGTGCAATTCTGAAATTTTTTGCTTTTTCCTGCTCCTCTTAGCATGATAAAGAAGATTCAAAGAGAGTGAGATGCCAGCTCCTTTCATTCAGTCAGTAGCTTCAATCATTTCTGGACGTTTTCCAATGGCAAAAATCTATGAATATTGTAAATGCACAAACAGTAATTTCTCCGCATTGCAAGGTGCAATTCTGAAATTTTTTGCTTTTTCCTGCTCCTCTTAGCATGATAAAGAAGATTCAAAGAGAGTGAGATGCCAGCTCCTTTCATTCAGTCAGTAGCTTCAATCATTTCTGGACGTTTTTCAATGGCAAAATCATTGAATATTGTAAATGAACAAACAGTAATTTCTCCGCATTGCAAGGTGCAATTCTGAAATTTTTTGCTTTTTCCTGCTCATCTTAGCATGATAAAGAAGATTCAAAGAGAGTGAGATGCCAGCTCCTTTCATTCAGTCAGTAGCTTCAATCATTTCTGGTATATGAATAACATGATGTTTTTCAATGGCAAAAATCAATGAATATTGTAAATGCACAAACAGTAATTTCTCCGCATTGCAAGGTGCAATTCTGAAATTTTTTGCTTTTTCCTGCTCCTCTTAGCATGATAAAGAAGATTCAAAGAGAGTGAGATGCCAGCTCCTTTCATTCAGTCAGTAGCTTCAATCATTTCTGGACGTTTTTCAATGGCAAAAATCAATGAATATTGTAAATGCACAAACTAATTTCTCCGCATTGCAAGGTGCAATTCTGAAATTTTTTGCTTTTTCCTGCTCCTCTTAGCATGATAAACAAGATTCAAAGAGAGTGAGATGCCAGCTCCTTTCATTCAGTCAGTAGCTTCAAACATTTCTGGTATATGAATAACATGATGTTTTTCTATGGCAAAAATCAATGAATATTGTAAATGCACAAACAGTAATTTCTCCGCATTGCAAGGTGCAATTCTGAAATTTTTTGCTTTTTCCTGCTCCTCTTAGCATGATAAGCAAGATTCAAAGAGAGTGAGATGCCAGCTACTTTCATTCAGTCAGTAGCTTCAAACATTTCTGGTATATGAATAACATGATGTTTTTCAATGGCAAAAATCAATGAATATTGTAAATGCACAAACAGTAATTTCTCCGCATTGCAAGGTGCAATTCTGAAATTTTTTGCTTTTTCCTGCTCCTCTTAGCATGATAAAGAAGATTCAAAGAGAGTGAGATGCCAGCTCCTTTCATTCAGTCAGTAGCTTCAATCATTTCTGGACATTTTTCAATGGCAAAAATCAATGAATATTGTAAATGCACAAACAGTAATTTCTCCGCATTGCAAGGTGCAATTCTGAAATTTTTTGCTTTTTCCTGCTCCTCTTAGCATAATAAAGAAGATTCAAAGAGAGTGAGAATCCAGCTCCTTTCATTCAGTCAGTAGCTTCAATCATTTCTGGACGTTTTTCAAGGGCAAAAATCAATGAATATTGTAAATGCACAAACAGTAATTTCTCCACATTGCAAGGTGAAATTCTGAAATTTTTTGCTTTTTCCTGCTCCTCTTAGCATGATAAAGAAGATTCAAAGAGAGTGAGATGCCAGCTCCTTTCATTCAATCAGTAGCTTCCATCATTTCTGGACGTTTTTCAATGGCAAAAATCTATGAATATTGTAAATGCACAAACAGTAATTTCTCCGCATTGCAAGGTGCAATTCTGAAATTTTTTGCTTTTTCCTGCTCCTCTTAGCATGATAAAGAAGATTCAAAGAGAGTGAGATGCCAGCTCCTTTCATTCAGTCAGTAGCTTCAATCATTTCTGGACGTTTTTCAATGGCAAAATCATTGAATATTGTAAATGCACAAACAGTAATTTCTCCGCATTGCAAGGTGCAATTCTGAAATTTTTTGCTTTTTCCTGCTCCTCTTAGCATGATAAAGAAGATTCAAAGAGAGTGAGATGCCAGCTCCTTTCATTCAGTCAGTAGCTTCAATCATTTCTGGTATATGAATAACATGATGTTTTTCAATGGTAAAAATCAATGAATATTGTAAATGCACAAACAGTAATTTCTCCGCATTGCAAGGTGCAATTCTGAAATTTTTTGCTTTTTCCTGCTCCTCTTAGCATGATAAAGAAGATTCAAAGAGAGTGAGATGCCAGCTCCTTTCATTCAGTCAGTAGCTTCAATCATTTCTCCACGTTTTTCAATGGCAAAAATCAATGAATATTGTAAATGCACAAACTAATTTCTCCGCATTGCAAGGTGCAATTCTGAAATTTTTTGCTTTTTCCTGCTCCTCTTAGCATGATAAACAAGATTCAAAGAGAGTGAGATGCCAGCTCCTTTCATTCAGTCAGTAGCTTCAAACATTTCTGGTATATGAATAACATGATGTTTTTCAATGGCAAAAATCAATGAATATTGTAAATGCACAAACAGTAATTTCTCCGCATTGCAAGGTGCAATTCTGAAATTTTTTGCTTTTTCCTGCTCCTCTTAGCATGATAAGCAAGATTCAAAGAGAGTGAGATGCCAGCTCCTTTCATTCAGTCAGTAGCTTCAAACATTTCTGGTATATGAATAACATGATGTTTTTCAATGGCAAAAATCAATGAATATTGTAAATGCACAAACAGTAATTTCTCCGCATTGCAAGGTGCAATTCTGAATTTTTTTGCTTTTTCCTGCTCCTCTTAGCATGATAAAGAAGATTCAAAGAGAGTGAGATGCCAGCTCCTTTCATTCAGTCAGTAGCTTCAATCATTTCTGGACGTTTTTCAATCGCAAAAATCAATGAATATTGTAAATGCACAAACAGTAATTTCTCCGCATTGCAAGGTGCAATTCTGAAATTTTTTGCTTTTTCCTGCTCCTCTTAGCATGATAAAGAAGATTCAAAGAGATTGAGATGCCAGCTCCTTTCATTCAGTCAGTAGCTTCAAACATTTCTGGTATATGAATAACGATGTTTTTCAATGGCAAAAATCAATGAATATTGTAAATGCACAAACAGTAATTTCTCCGCATTGCAAGGTGCAATTCTGAAATTTTTTGCTTTTTCCTGCTCCTCTTAGCATAATAAAGAAGATTCAAAGAGAGTGAGATGCCAGCTCCTTTCATTCAGTCAGTAGCTTCAATCATTTCTGGACGTTTTTCAATGGCAAAAATCAATGAATATTGTAAATGCACAAACAGTAATTTCTCCGCATTGCAAGGTGCAATTTTGAAATTTTTTGCTTTTTCCTGCTCCTCTTAGCATGATAAAGAAGATTCAAAGAGAGTGAGATGCCAGCTCCTTTCATTCAGTCAGTAGCTTCAAACATTTCTGGTATATGAATAACATGATGTTTTTCAATGGCAAAAATCAATGAATATTGTAAATGCACAAACAGTAATTTCTCCGCATTGCAAGGTGCAATTCTGAAATTTTTTGCTTTTTCCTGCTCCTCTTAGCATGATAAAGAAGATTCAAAGAGAGTGAGATGCCAGCTCCTTTCATTCAGTCAGTAGCTTCAATCATTTCTGGACGTTTTTCAATGGCAAAAATCAATGAATATTGTAAATGCACAAACAGTAATTTCTCCACATTGCAAGGTGCAATTCTGAAATTTTTTACTTTTTCCTGCTCCTCTTAGCATGATAAAGAAGATTCAAAGAGAGTGAGATGCCAGCTCCTTTCATTCAGTCAGTAGCTTCAATCATTTCTGGACGTTTTTCAATGGCAAAAATCTATGAATATTGTAAATGCACAAACAGTAATTTCTCCGCATTGCAAGGTGCAATTCTGAAATTTTTTGCTTTTTCCTGCTCCTCTTAGCATGATAAAGAAGATTCAAAGAGAGTGAGATGCCAGCTCCTTTCATTCAGTCAGTAGCTTCAAACATTTCTGCTATATGAATAACATGATGTTTTTCAATGGCAAAAATCAATGAATATTGTAAATGCACAAACAGTAATTTCTCCGCATTGCAAGGTGCAATTCTGAAATTTTTTGCTTTTTCCTGCTCCTCTTAGCATGATAAAGAAGATTCAAAGAGAGTGAGATGCCAGCTCCTTTCATTCAGTCAGTAGCTTCAATCATTTCTGGACGTTTTTCAATGGCAAAAATCAATGAATATTGTAAATGCACAAACAGTAATTTCTCCGCATTGCAAGGTGCAATTCTGAAATTTTTTGCTTTTTCCTGATCCTCTTAGCATGATAAAGAAGATTCAAAGAGAGTGAGATGCCAGCTCCTTTCATTCAGTCAGTAGCTTCAATCATTTCTGGACGTTTTTCAATGGCAAAAATCAATGAATATTGTAAATGCACAAACAGTAATTTCTCCGCATTGCAAGGTGCAATTCTGAAATTTTTTGCTTTTTCCTGCTCCTCTTAGCATGATAAAGAAGATTCAAAGAGAGTGAGATGCCAGCTCCTTTCATTCAGTCAGTAGCTTCAAACATTTCTGGTATATGAATAACATGATGTTTTTCAATGGCAAAAATCAATGAATATTGTAAATGCACAAACAGTAATTTCTCCGCATTGCAAGGTGCAATTCTGAAATTTTTTGCTTTTTCCTGCTCCTCTTAGCATGATAAAGAAGATTCAAAGAGAGTGAGATGCCAGCTCCTTTCATTCAGTCAGTAGCTTCAAACATTTCTGGTATATGAATAACATGTTTTTCAATGGCAAAAATCAATGAATATTGTAAATGCACAAACAGTAATTTCTCCGCATTGCAAGGTGCAATTCTGAAATTTTTTGCTTTTTCCTGCTCCTCTTAGCTTAATAAAGAAGATTCAAAGAGAGTGAGATGCCAGCTCCTTTCATTCAGTCAGTAGCTTCAATCATTTCTGGACGTTTTTCAATGGCAAAATCATTGAATATTGTAAATGCACAAACAGTAATTTCTCCGCATTGCAAGGTGCAATTCTGAAATTTTTTGCTTTTTCCTGCTCCTCTTAGCATGATAAAGAAGATTCAAAGAGAGTGAGATGCCAGCTCCTTTCATTCAGTCAGTAGCTTCAATCATTTCTGGTATATGAATAACATGATGTTTTTCAATGGCAAAAATCAATGAATATTGTAAATGCACAAACTAATTTCTCCGCATTGCAAGGTGCAATTCTGAAATTTTTTGCTTTTTCCTGCTCCTCTTAGCATGATAAAGAAGATTCAAAGAGAGTGAGATGCCAGCTCCTTTCATTCAGTCAGTAGCTTCAAACATTTCTGGTATATGAATAACATGATGTTTTTCAATGGCAAAAATCAATGAATATTGTAAATGCACAAACAGTAATTTCTCCGCATTGCAAGGTGCGATTCTGAAATTTTTTGCTTTTTCCTGCTCCTCTTAGCATGATAAAGAAGATTCAAAGAGAGTGAGATGCCAGCTCCTTTCATTCAGTCAGTAGCTTCAATCATTTCTGGACGTTTTTCAATGGCAAAAATCAATGAATATTGTAAATGCACAAACAGTAATTTCTCCGCATTGCAAGGTGCAATTCTGAAATTTTTTGCTTTTTCCTGCTCCTCTTAGCTTAATAAAGAAGATTCAAAGAGAGTGAGATGCCAGCTCCTTTCATTCAGTCAGTAGCTTCAATCATTTCTGGACGTTTTTCAATGGCAAAAATCAATGAATATTGTAAATGCACAAACAGTAATTTCTCCGCATTGCAAGGTGCAATTCTGAAATTTTTTGCTTTTTCCTGCTACTCTTAGCATGACAAAGAAGATTCAAAGAGAGTGAGATGCCAGCTCCTTTTATTCAGTCAGTAGCTTCAAACATTTCTGGTATATGAATAACATGATGTTTTTCAATGGCAAAAATCAATGAATATTGTAAATGCACAAACAGTAATTTCTCCGCATTGCAAGGTGCAATTCTGAAATTTTTTGCTTTTTCCTGCTCCTCTTAGCATGATAAAGAAGATTCAAAGAGAGTGAGATGCCAGCTCCTTTCATTCAGTCAGTAGCTTCAATCATTTCTGGACGTTTTTCAATGGCAAAAATCAATGAATATTGTAAATGCACAAACAGTAATTTCTCCACATTGCAAGGTGCAATTCTGAAATTTTTTGCTTTTTCCTGCTCCTCTTAGCATGATAAAGAAGATTCAAAGAGAGTGAGATGCCAGCTCCTTTCATTCAGTCAGTAGCTTCAGCCATTTCTGGACGTTTTTCAATGGCAAAAATCTATGAATATTGTAAATGCACAAACAGTAATTTCTCCGCATTGCAAGGTGCAATTCTGAAATGTTTTGCTTTTTCCTGCTCCTCTTAGCATGATAAAGAAGATTCAAAGAGAGTGAGATGCCAGCTCCTTTCATTCAGTCAGTAGCTTCAAACATTTCTGGACGTTTTTCAATGGCAAAATCATTGAATATTGTAAATGCACAAACAGTAATTTCTCCGCATTGCAAGGTGCAATTCTGAAATTTTTTGCTTTTTCCTGCTCCTCTTAGCATGATAAAGAAGATTCAAAGAGAGTGAGATGCCAGCTCCTTTCATTCAGTCAGTAGCTTCAATCATTTCTGGTATATGAATAACATGATGTTTTTCAATGGCAAAAATCAATGAATATTGTAAATGCACAAACTAATTTCTCCGCATTGCAAGGTGCAATTCTGAAATTTTTTGCTTTTTCCTGCTCCTCTTAGCATGATAAAGAAGATTCAAAGAGAGTGAGATGCCAGCTCCTTTCATTCAGTCAGTAGCTTCAAACATTTCTGGTATATGAATAACATGATGTTTTTCAATGGCAAAAATCAATGAATATTGTAAATGCACAAACAGTAATTTCTCCGCATTGCAAGGTGCAATTCTGAAATTTTTTGCTTTTTCCTGCTCTTCTTAGCATGATAAAGAAGATTCAAAGAGAGTGAGATGCCAGCTCCTTTCATTCAGTCAGTAGCTTCAATCATTTCTGGACGTTTTTCAATGGCAAAATCATTGAATATTGTAAATGCACAAACAGTAATTTCTCCGCATTGCAAGGTGCAATTCTGAAATTTTTTGCTTTTTCCTGCTCCTCTTAGCATGATAAAGAAGATTCAAAGAGAATGAGATGCCAGCTCCTTTCATTCAGTCAGTAGCTTCAATCATTTCTGGTATATGAATAACATGATGTTTTTCAATGGCAAAAATCAATGAATATTGTAAATGCACAAACTAATTTCTCCGCATTGCAAGGTGCAATTCTGAAATTTTTTGCTTTTTCCTGCTCCTCTTAGCATGATAAACAAGATTCAAAGAGAGTGAGATGCCAGCTCCTTTCATTCAGTCAGTAGCTTCAAACATTTCTGGTATATGAATAACATGATGTTTTTCAATGGCAAAAATCAATGAATATTGTAAATGCACAAACAGTAATTTCTCCGCATTGCAAGGTGCAATTCTGAAATTTTTTGCTTTTTCCTGCTCCTCTTAGCATGATAAAGAAGATTCAAAGAGAGTGAGATGCCAGCTCCTTTCATTCAGGCAGTAGCTTCAAACATTTCTGGTATATGAATAACATGATGTTTTTCAATGGCAAAAATCAATGAATATTGTAAATGCACAAACAGTAATTTCTCCGCATTGCAAGGTGCAATTCTGAAATTTTTTGCTTTTTCCTGCTCCTCTTAGCATGATAAAGAAGATTCAAAGAGAGTGAGATGCCAGCTCCTTTCATTCAGTCAGTAGCTTCAATCATTTCTGGACGTTTTTCAATGGCAAAAATCAATGAATATTGTAAATGCACAAACAGTAATTTCTCCGCATTGCAAGGTGCAATTCTGAAATTTTTTGCTTTTTCCTGCTCCTCTTAGCATGATAAACAAGATTCAAAGAGATTGAGATGCCAGCTCCTTTCATTCAGTCAGTAGCTTCAAACATTTCTGGTATATGAATAACGATGTTTTTCAATGGCAAAAATCAATGAATATTGTAAATGCACAAACAGTAATTTCTCCGCATTGCAAGGTGCAATTCTGAAATTTTTTGCTTTTTCCTGCTCCTCTTAGCATGATAAAGAAGATTCAAAGAGAGTGAGATGCCAGCTCCTTTCATTCAGTCAGTAGCTTCAAACATTTCTGGTATATGAATAACATGTTTTTCAATGGCAAAAATCAATGAATATTGTAAATGCACAAACAGTAATTTCTCCGCATTGCAAGGTGCAATTCTGAAATTTTTTGCTTTTTCCTGCTCCTCTTAGCATAATAAAGAAGATTCAAAGAGAGTGAGATGCCAGCTCCTTTCATTCAGTCAGTAGCTTCAATCATTTCTGGCCGTTTTTCAATGGCAAAAATCAATGAATATTGTAAATGCACAAACAGTAATTTCTCCGCATTGCAAGGTGCAATTCTGAAATTTTTTGCTTTTTCCTGCTCCTCTTAGCATGATAAAGAAGATTCAAAGAGAGTGAGATGCCAGCTCCTTTCATTCAGTCAGTAGCTTCAAACATTTCTGGTATATGAATAACATGATGTTTTTCAATGGCAAAAATCAATGAATATTGTAAATGCACAAACAGTAATTTCTCCGCATTGCAAGGTGCAATTCTGAAATTTTTTGCTTTTTCCTGCTCCTCTTAGCATGATAAAGAAGATTCAAAGAGAGTGAGATGCCAGCTCCTTTCATTCAGTCAGTAGCTTCAATCATTTCTGGACGTTTTTCAATGGCAAAAATCAATGAATATTGTAAATGCACAAACAGTAATTTCTCCACATTGCAAGGTGCAATTCTGAAATTTTTTGCTTTTTCCTGCTCCTCTTAGCATGATAAAGAAGATTCAAAGAGAGTGAGATGCCAGCTCCTTTCATTCAGTCAGTAGCTTCAATCATTTCTGGACGTTTTTCAATGGCAAAAATCTATGAATATTTTAAATGCACAAACAGTAATTTCTCCGCATTGCAAGGTGCAATTCTGAAATTTTTTGCTTTTTCCTGCTCCTCTTAGCATGATAAAGAAGATTCAAAGAGATTGAGATGCCAGCTCCTTTCATTCAGTCAGTAGCTTCAAACATTTCTGCTATATGAATAACATGATGTTTTTCAATGGCAAAAATCAATGAATATTGTAAATGCACAAACAGTAATTTCTCCGCATTGCAAGGTGCAATTCTGAAATTTTTTGCTTTTTCCTTCTCCTCTTAGCATGATAAACAAGATTCAAAGAGAGTGAGATGGCAGCTCCTTTCATTCAGTCAGTAGCTTCAAACATTTCTGGTATATGAATAACATGATGTTTTTCAATGGCAAAAATCAATGAATATTGTAAATGCACAAACAGTAATTTCTCCGCATTGCAAGGTGCAATTCTGAAATTTTTTGCTTTTTCCTGCTCCTCTTAGCATGATAAAGAAGATTCAAAGAGAGTGAGATGCCAGCTCCTTTCATTCAGGCAGTAGCTTCAAACATTTCTGGTATATGAATAACATGATGTTTTTCAATGGCAAAAATCAATGAATATTGTAAATGCACAAACAGTAATTTCTCCGCATTGCAAGGTGCAATTCTGAAATTTTTTGCTTTTTCCTGCTCCTCTTAGCATGATAAAGAAGATTCAAAGAGAGTGAGATGCCAGCTCCTTTCATTCAGTCAGTAGCTTCAATCATTTCTGGACGTTTTTCAATGGCAAAAATCAATGAATATTGTAAATGCACAAACAGTAATTTCTCTGCATTGCAAGGTGCAATTCTGAAATTTTTTGCTTTTTCCTGCTCCTCTTAGCATGATAAAGAAGATTCAAAGAGATTGAGATGCCAGCTCCTTTCAATCAGTCAGTAGCTTCAAACATTTCTGGTATATGAATAACGATGTTTTTCAATGGCAAAAATCAATGAATATTGTAAATGCACAAACAGTAATTTCTCCGCATTGCAAGGTGCAATTCTGAAATTTTTTGCTTTTTCCTGCTCCTCTTAGCATGATAAAGAAGATTCAAAGAGAGTGAGATGCCAGCTCCTTTCATTCAGTCAGTAGCTTCAAACATTTCTGGTATATGAATAACATGTTTTTCAATGGCAAAAATCAATGAATATTGTAAATGCACAAACAGTAATTTCTCCGCATTGCAAGGTGCAATTCTGAAATTTTTTGCTTTTTCCTGCTCCTCTTAGCATAATAAAGAAGATTCAAAGAGAGTGAGATGCCAGCTCCTTTCATTCAGTCAGTAGCTTCAATCATTTCTGGACATTTTTCAATGGCAAAAATCAATGAATATTGTAAATGCACAAACAGTAATTTCTCCGCATTGCAAGGTGCAATTCTGAAATTTTTTTGTTTTTCCTGCTCCTCTTAGCATGATAAAGAAGATTCGAAGAGAGTGAGATGCCAGCTCCTTTCATTCAGTCAGTAGCTTCAAACATTTCTGGTATATGAATAACATGATGTTTTTCAATGGCAAAAATCAATGAATATTGTAAATGCACAAACAGTAATTTCTCCGCATTGCAAGGTGCAATTCTGAAATTTTTTGCTTTTTCCTGCTCCTCTTAGCATGATAAAGAAGATTCAAAGAGAGTGAGATGCCAGCTCCTTTCATTCAGTCAGTAGCTTCAAACATTTCTGCTATATGAATAACATGATGTTTTTCAATGGCAAAAATCAATGAATATTGTAAATGCACAAACAGTAATTTCTCCGCATTGCAAGGTGCAATTCTGAAATTTTTTGCTTTTTCCTGCTCCTCTTAGCATGATAAAGAAGATTCAAAGAGAGTGAGATGCCAGCTCCTTTCATTCAGTCAGTAGCTTCAATCATTTCTGGACGTTTTTCAATGGCAAAAATCAATGAATATTGTAAATGCACAAACAGTAATTTCTCCGCATTGCAAGGTGCAATTCTGAAATTTTTTGCTTTTTCCTGCTCCTCTTAGCATGATAAAGAAGATTCAAAGAGAGTGAGATGCCAGCTCCTTTCATTCAGTCAGTAGCTTCAAACATTTCTGGTATATGAATAACATGATGTTTTTCAATGGCAAAAATCAATGAACATTGTAAATGCACAAACAGTAATTTCTCCGCATTGCAAGGTGCAATTCTGAAATTTTTTGCTTTTTCCTGCTCCTCTTAGCATGATAAAGAAGATTCAAAGAGAGTGAGATGCCAGCTCCTTTCATTCAGTCAGTAGCTTCAATCATTTCTGGACGTTTTTCAATGGCAAAAATCATTGAATATTGTAAATGCACAAACAGTAATTTCTCCGCATTGCAAGGTGCAATTCTGAAATTTTTTGCTTTTTCCTGCTCCTCTTAGCATGATAAAGAAGATTCAAAGAGAGTGAGATGCCAGCTCCTTTCATTCAGTCAGTAGCTTCAATCATTTCTGGTATATGAATAACATGATGTTTTTCAATGGCAAAAATCAATGAATATTGTAAATGCACAAACAGTAATTTCTCCGCATTGCAAGGTGCAATTCTGAAATTTTTTGCTTTTTCCTGCTCCTCTTAGCATGATAAAGAAGATTCAAAGAGAGTGAGATGCCAGCTCCTTTCATTCAGTCAGTAGCTTCAATCATTTCTGGACGTTTTTCAATGGCAAAAATCAATGAATATTGTAAATGCACAAACAGTAATTTCTCCGCATTGCAAGGTGCAATTCTGAAATTTTTTGCTTTTTCCTGCTCCTCTTAGCATGATAAACAAGATTCGAAGAGAGTGAGATGCCAGCTTCTTTCATTCAGTCAGTAGCTTCAATCATTTCTGGACGTTTTTCAATGGCAAAAATCAATGAATATTGTAAATGCACAAACAGTAATTTCTCCGCATTGCAAGGTGCAATTCTGAAATTTTTTGCTTTTTCCTGCTCGTTTTAGCATGATAAAGAAGATTCAAAGAGAGTGAGATGCCAGCTCCTTTCATTCAGTCAGTAGCTTCAAACATTTCTGGTATATGAATAACATGATATTTTTCAATGGCAAAAATCAATGAATATTGTAAATGCACAAACAGTAATTTCTCCGCATTGCAAGGTGCAATTCTGAAATTTTTTGCTTTTCCTGCTCCTCTTAGCATGATAAAGAAGATTCAAAGAGAGTGAGATGCCAGCTCCTTTCATTCAGTCAGTAGCTTCAATCATTTCTGGACGTTTTTCAATGGCAAAAATCAATGAATATTGTAAATGCACAAACAGTAATTTCTCCACATTGCAAGGTGCAATTCTGAAATTTTTTGCTTTTTCCTGCTCCTCTTAGCATGATAAAGAAGAATCAAAGAGAGTGACATGCCAGCTCCTTTCATTCAGTCAGTAGCTTCAATCATTTCTGGACGTTTTTCAATGGCAAAAATCAATGAATATTGTAAATGCACAGACTGTAATTTCTCCGCATTGCAAGGTGCAATTCTGAAATTTTTTGCTTTTTCCTGCTCCTCTTAGCATGATAAAGAAGATTCAAAGAGAGTGAGATGCCAGCTCCTTTCATTCAGTCAGTAGCTTCAAACATTTCTGGTATATGAATAACATGATGTTTTTCAATGGCAAAAATCAATGAATATTGTAAATGCACAAACAGTAATTTCTCCGCATTGCAAGGTGCAATTCTGAAATTTATTGCTTTTTCCTGCTCCTCTTAGCATGAAAAAGAAGATTCAAAGAGAGTGAGATGCCAGCTCCTTTCATTCAGTCAGTAGCTTCAATCATTTCTGGACGTTTTTCAATGGCAAAAATCAATGAATATTGTAAATGCACAAACAGTAATTTCTCCGCATTGCAAGGTGCAATTCTGAAATTTTTTGCTTTTTCCTGCTCCTCTTAGCAT
Organism: Phyllobates terribilis; assembly: GCF_046119375.1. Lineage (NCBI taxonomy): Eukaryota > Metazoa > Chordata > Amphibia > Anura > Dendrobatidae > Phyllobates > Phyllobates terribilis. Next base: position 1,079,399 of record NW_027363227.1, read on the forward strand.
GATAAAGAAGATTCAAAGAGAGTGAGATGCCAGCTCCTTTCATTCAGTCAGTAGCTTCAAACATTTCTGGTATATGAATAACATGATGTTTTTCAATGGCAAAAATCAATGAATATTGTAAATGCACAAACAGTAATTTCTCCGCATTGCAAGGTGCAATTCTGAAATTTTTTGCTTTTTCCTGCTCCTCTTAGCATGATAAAGAAGATTCAAAGAGAGTGAGATGCCAGCTCCTTTCATTCAGTCAGTAGCTTCAAACATTTCTGGTATATGAATAACATGTTTTTCAATGGCAAAAATCAATGAATATTGTAAATGCACAAACAGTAATTTCTCCGCATTGCAAGGTGCAATTCTGAAATTTTTTGCTTTTTCCTGCTCCTCTTAGCATGATAAAGAAGATTCAAAGAGAGTGAGATGCCAGCTCCTTTCATTCAGTCAGTAGCTTCAATCATTTCTGGACGTTTTTCAATGGCAAAAATCAATGAATATTGTAAATGCACAAACAGTAATTTCTCCGCATTTCAAGGTGCAATTCTGAAACTTTTTGCTTTTTCCTGCTCCTCTTAGCATGATAAAGAAGATTCAAAGAGAGTGAGATGACAGCTCCTTTCATTTAGTCAGTAGGTTGAAACATTTCTGGTATATGAATAACATGATGTTTTTCAAAGGCAAAAATCAATGAATATTGTAAATGCACAAACAGTAATTTCTCCGCATTGCAAGGTGCAATTCTGAATTTTTTTGCTTTTTCCTGCTCCTCTTAGCATGATAAAGAAGATTCAAAGAGAGTGAGATGCCAGCTCCTTTCATTCAGTCAGTAGCTTCAATCATTTCTGGACGTTTTTCAATGGCAAAAATCATTGAATATTGTAAATGCACAAACAGTAATTTCTCCGCATTGCAAGGTGCAATTCTGAAATTTTTTGCTTTTTCCTGCTCCTCTTAGCATGATAAAGAAGATTCAAAGAGAGTGAGATGCCAGCTCCTTTCATTCAGTCAGTAGCTTCAATCATTTCTGGACGTTTTTCAAAGGCAAAAATAAATGAATATTGTAAATGCACAAACAGTAATTTCTCCGCATTGCAAGGTGCAATTCTGAAATTTTTTGCTTTTTCCTGCTCCTCTTAGCATGATAAAGAATATTCAAAGAGAGTGAGATGCCAGCTCCTTTCATTCAGTCAGTAGCTTCAATCATTTCTGGTATATGAATAACATGATGTTTTTCAATGGCAAAAATCAATGAATATTGTAAATGCACAAACAGTAATTTCTCCGCATTGCAAGGTGCAATTCTGAAATTTTTTGCTTTTTCCTGCTCCTCTTAGCATGATAAAGACGATTCAAAGAGAGTGAGATGCCAGCTCCTTTCATTCAGTCAGTAGCTTCAATCATTTCTGGTATATGAATAACATGATGTTTTTCAATGGCAAAAATCAATGAATATTATAAATGCACAAACAGTAATTTCTCCGCATTGCAAGGTGCAATTCTGAAATTTTTTTGCTTTTTCCTGCTCCTCTTAGCATGATAAAGAAGATTCAAAGAGAGTGAGATGCCAGCTCCTTTCATTCAGTCAGTAGCTTCAAACATTTCTGGTATATGAATAACTTGATGTTTTTCAATGGCAAAAATCAATGAATATTGTAAATGCACAAACAGTAATTTCTCCGCATTGCAAGGTGCAATTCTGAAATTTTTTGCTTTTTCCTGCTCCTCTTAGCATGATAAAGAAGATTCAAAGAGAGTGAGATGCCAGCTCCTTTCATTCAGTCAGTAGCTTCAAACATTTCTGGTATATGAATAACATGATGTTTTTCAATGGCAAAAATCAATGAATATTGAAAATGCACAAACAGTAATTTCTCCGCATTGCAAGGTGCAATTCTGAAATTTTTTGCTTTTTCCTGCTCCTCTTAGCATGAAAAAGAAGATTCAAAGAGAGTGAGATGCCAGCTCCTTTCATTCAGTCAGTAGCTTCAATCATTTCTGGACGTTTTTCAATGGCAAAAATCAATGAATATTGTAAATGCACAAACAGTAATTTCTCCGCATTGCAAGGTGCAATTCTGAAATTTTTTGCTTTTTCCTGCTCCTCTTAGCATGATAAAGAAGATTCAAAGAGAGTGAGATGCCAGCTCCTTTCATTCAGTCAGTAGCTCCAAACATTTCTGGTATATGAATAACATGATGTTTTTCAATGGCAAAAATCAATGAATATTGTAAATGCACAAACAGTAATTTCTCCGCATTGCAAGGTGCAATTCTGAAATTTTTTGCTTTTTCCTGCTCCTCTTAGCATGATAAAGAAGATTCAAAGAGAGTGAGATGCCAGCTCCTTTCATTCAGTCAGTAGCTTCAAACATTTCTGGTATATGAATAACATGTTTTTCAAAGGCAAAAATCAATGAATATTGTAAATGCACAAACAGTAATTTCTCCGCATTGCAAGGTGCAATTCTGAATTTTTTTGCTTTTTCCTGCTCCTCTTAGCATGATAAAGAAGATTCAAAGAGAGTGAGATGCCAGCTCCTTTCATTCAGTCAGTAGCTTCAATCATTTCTGGACGTTTTTCAATGGCAAAAATCATTGAATATTGTAAATGCACAAACAGTAATTTCTCCGCATTGCAAGGTGCAATTCTGAAATTTTTTGCTTTTTCCTGCTCCTCTTAGCATGATAAAGAAGATTCAAAGAGAGTGAGATGCCAGCTCCTTTCATTCAGTCAGTAGCTTCAATCATTTCTGGACGTTTTTCAAAGGCAAAAATAAATGAATATTGTAAATGCACAAACAGTAATTTCTCCGCATTGCAAGGTGCAATTCTGAAATTTTTTGCTTTTTCCTGCTCCTCTTAGCATGATAAAGAATATTCAAAGAGAGTGAGATGCCAGCTCCTTTCATTCAGTCAGTAGCTTCAATCATTTCTGGTATATGAATAACATGATGTTTTTCAATGGCAAAAATCAATGAATATTGTAAATGCACAAACAGTAATTTCTCCGCATTGCAAGGTGCAATTCTGAAATTTTTTGCTTTTTCCTGCTCCTCTTAGCATGATAAAGAAGATTCAAAGAGAGTGAGATGCCAGCTCCTTTCATTCAGTCAGTAGCTTCAATCATTTCTGGTATATGAATAACATGATGTTTTTCAATGGCAAAAATCAATGAATATTGTAAATGCACAAACAGTAATTTCTCCGCATTGCAAGGTGCAATTCTGAAATTTTTTGCTTTTTCCTGCTCCTCTTAGCATGATAAAGAAGATTCAAAGAGAGTGAGATGCCAGCTCCTTTCATTCAGTCAGTAGCTTCAAACATTTCTGGTATATGAATAACATGATGTTTTTCAATGGCAAAAATCAATGAATATTGTAAATGCACAAACAGTAATTTCTCCGCATTGCAAGGTGCAATTCTGAAATTTTTTGCTTTTTCCTGCTCCTCTTAGCATGATAAAGAAGATTCAAAGAGAGTGAGATGCCAGCTCCTTTCATTCAGTCAGTAGCTTCAATCATTTCTGGACGTTTTTCAATGGCAAAAATCAATGAATATTGTAAATGCACAAACAGTAATTTCTCCGCATTGCAAGGTGCAATTCTGAAATTTTTTGCTTTTTCCTGCTCCTCTTAGCATGATAAAGAAGATTCAAAGAGAGTGAGATGCCAGCTCCTTTCATTCAGTCAGTAGCTTCAATCATTTCTGGACGTTTTTCAATGGCAAAAATCAATGAATATTGTAAATGCACAAACAGTAATTTCTCCGCATTGCAAGGTGCAATTCTGAAATTTTTTGCTTTTTCCTGCTCCTCTTAGCATGATAAAGAACATTCAAAGAGAGTGAGATGCCAGCTCCTTTCATTCAGTCAGTAGCTTCAATCATTTCTGGACGTTTTTCAATGGCAAAAATCAATGAATATTGTAAATGCACAAACAGTAATTTCTCCGCATTGCAAGGTGCAATTCTGAAATTTTTTGCTTTTTCCTGCTCCTCTTAGCATGATAAAGAAGATTCAAAGAGAGTGAGATGCCAGCTCCTTTCATTCAGTCAGTAGCTTCAAACATTTCTGGTATATGAATAACATGATGTTTTTCAATGGCAAAAATCAATGAATATTGTAAATGCACAAACAGTAATTTCTCCGCATTGCAAGGTGCAATTCTGAAATTTTTTGCTTTTTCCTGCTCCTCTTAGCATGATAAAGAAGATTCAAAGAGAGTGAGATGCCAGCTCCTTTCATTCAGTCAGTAGCTTCAATCATTTCTGGACGTTTTTCAATGGCAAAAATCAATGAATATTGTAAATGCACAAACAGTAATTTCTCCGCATTGCAAGGTGCAATTCTGAAATTTTTTGCTTTTTCCTGCTCCTCTTAGCATGATAAAGAATATTCAAAGAGAGTGAGATGCCAGCTCCTTTCATTCAGTCAGTAGCTTCAATCATTTCTGGTATATGAATAACATGATGTTTTTCAATGGCAAAAATCAATGAATATTGTAAATGCACAAACAGTAATTTCTCCGCATTGCAAGGTGCAATTCTGAAATTTTTTGCTTTTTCCTGCTCCTCTTAGCATGATAAAGAAGATTCAAAGAGAGTGAGATGCCAGCTCCTTTCATTCAGTCAGTAGCTTCAATCATTTCTGGTATATGAATAACATGATGTTTTTCAATGGCAAAAATCAATGAATATTGTAAATGCACAAACAGTAATTTCTCCGCATTGCAAGGTGCAATTCTGAAATTTTTTGCTTTTTCCTGCTCCTCTTAGCATGATAAAGAAGATTCAAAGAGAGTGAGATGCCAGCTCCTTTCATTCAGTCAGTAGCTTCAAACATTTCTGGTATATGAATAACATGATGTTTTTCAATGGCAAAAATCAATGAATATTGTAAATGCACAAACAGTAATTTCTCCGCATTGCAAGGTGCAATTCTGAAATTTTTTGCTTTTTCCTGCTCCTCTTAGCATGATAAAGAAGATTCAAAGAGAGTGAGATGCCAGCTCCTTTCATTCAGTCAGTAGCTTCAATCATTTCTGGACGTTTTTCAATGGCAAAAATCAATGAATATTGTAAATGCACAAACAGTAATTTCTTCGCATTGCAAGGTGCAATTCTGAATTTTTTTGCTTTTTCCTGCTCCTCTTAGCATGATAAAGAAGATTCAAAGAGAGTGAGATGTCAGCTCCTTTCATTCAGTCAGTAGATTCAATCATTTCTGGACGTTTTTCAATGGCAAAAATCAATGAATATTGTAAATGCACAAACAGTAATTTCTCCGCATTGCAAGGTGCAATTCTGAAATTTTTTGCTTTTTCCTGCTCCTCTTAGCATGACAAAGAAGATTCAAAGAGAGTGAGATGCCAGCTCCTTTCATTCAGTCAGTAGCTTCAAACATTTCTGGTATATGAATAACATGATGTTTTTCAATGGCAAAAATCAATGAATATTGTAAATGCACAAACAGTAATTTCTCCGCATTGCAAGGTGCAATTCTGAAATTTTTTGCTTTTTCCTGCTCCTCTTAGCATGATAAAGAAGATTCAAAGAGAGTGAGATGCCAGCTCCTTTCATTCAGTCAGTAGCTTCAATCATTTCTGGACGTTTTTCAATGGCAAAAATCAATGAATATTGTAAATGCACAAACAGTAATTTCTCCGCATTGCAAGGTGCAATTCTGAAACTTTTTGCTTTTTCCTGCTCCTCTTAGCATGATAAAGAAGATTCAAAGAGAGTGAGATGACAGCTCCTTTCATTTAGTCAGTAGCTTCAAACATTTCTGGTATATGAATAACATGATGTTTTTCAAAGGCAAAAATCAATGAATATTGTAAATGCACAAACAGTAATTTCTCCGCATTGCAAGGTGCAATTCTGAATTTTTTTGCTTTTTCCTGCTCCTCTTAGCATGATAAAGAAGATTCAAAGAGAGTGAGATGCCAGCTCCTTTCATTCAGTCAGTAGCTTCAATCATTTCTGGACGTTTTTCAATGGCAAAAATCATTGAATATTGTAAATGCACAAACAGTAATTTCTCCGCATTGCAAGGTGCAATTCTGAAATTTTTTGCTTTTTCCTGCTCCTCTTAGCATGATAAAGAAGATTCAAAGAGAGTGAGATGCCAGCTCCTTTCATTCAGTCAGTAGCTTCAATCATTTCTGGACGTTTTTCAAAGGCAAAAATAAATGAATATTGTAAATGCACAAACAGTAATTTCTCCGCATTGCAAGGTGCAATTCTGAAATTTTTTGCTTTTTCCTGCTCCTCTTAGCATGATAAAGAATATTCAAAGAGAGTGAGATGCCAGCTCCTTTCATTCAGTCAGTAGCTTCAATCATTTCTGGTATATGAATAACATGATGTTTTTCAATGGCAAAAATCAATGAATATTGTAAATGCACAAACAGTAATTTCTCCGCATTGCAAGGTGCAATTCTGAAATTTTTTGCTTTTTCCTGCTCCTCTTAGCATGATAAAGAAGATTCAAAGAGAGTGAGATGCCAGCTCCTTTCATTCAGTCAGTAGCTTCAATCATTTCTGGTATATGAATAACATGATGTTTTTCAATGGCAAAAATCAATGAATATTGTAAATGCACAAACAGTAATTTCTCCGCATTGCAAGGTGCAATTCTGAAATTTTTTGCTTTTTCCTGCTCCTCTTAGCATGATAAAGAAGATTCAAAGAGAGTGAGATGCCAGCTCCTTTCATTCAGTCAGTAGCTTCAAACATTTCTGGTATATGAATAACATGATGTTTTTCAATGGCAAAAATCAATGAATATTGTAAATGCACAAACAGTAATTTCTCCGCATTGCAAGGTGCAATTCTGAAATTTTTTGCTTTTTCCTGCTCCTCTTAGCATGATAAAGAAGATTCAAAGAGAGTGAGATGCCAGCTGCTTTCATTCAGTCAGTAGCTTCAATCATTTCTGGACGTTTTTCAATGGCAAAAATCAATGAATATTGTAAATGCACAAACAGTAATTTCTCCGCATTGCAAGGTGCAATTCTGAAATTTTTTGCTTTTTCCTGCTCCTCTTAGCATGATAAAGAAGATTCAAAGAGAGTGAGATGCCAGCTCCTTTCATTCAGTCAGTAGCTTCAATCATTTCTGGACGTTTTTCAATGGCAAAAATCAATGAATATTGTAAATGCACAAACAGTAATTTCTCCGCATTGCAAGGTGCAATTCTGAAATTTTTTGCTTTTTCCTGCTCCTCTTAGCATGATAAAGAAGATTCAAAGAGAGTGAGATGCCAGCTCCTTTCATTCAGTCAGTAGCTTCAATCATTTCTGGACGTTTTTCAATGGCAAAAATCAATGAATATTGTAAATGCACAAACAGTAATTTCTCCGCATTGCAAGGTGCAATTCTGAAATTTTTTGCTTTTTCCTGCTCCTCTTAGCATGATAAAGAAGATTCAAAGAGAGTGAGATGCCAGCTCCTTTCATTCAGTCAGTAGCTTCAAACATTTCTGGTATATGAATAACATGATGTTTTTCAATGGCAAAAATCAATGAATATTGTAAATGCACAAACAGTAATTTCTCCGCATTGCAAGGTGCAATTCTGAAATTTTTTGCTTTTTCCTGCTCCTCTTAGCATGATAAAGAAGATTCAAAGAGAGTGAGATGCCAGCTCCTTTCATTCAGTCAGTAGCTTCAATCATTTCTGGACGTTTTTCAATGGCAAAAATCAATGAATATTGTAAATGCACAAACAGTAATTTCTCCGCATTGCAAGGTGCAATTCTGAAATTTTTTTGCTTTTTCCTGCTCCTCTTAGCATGATAAAGAATATTCAAAGAGAGTGAGATGCCAGCTCCTTTCATTCAGTCAGTAGCTTCAATCATTTCTGGTATATGAATAACATGATGTTTTTCAATGGCAAAAATCAATGAATATTGTAAATGCACAAACAGTAATTTCTCCGCATTGCAAGGTGCAATTCTGAAATTTTTTGCTTTTTCCTGCTCCTCTTAGCATGATAAAGAAGATTCAAAGAGAGTGAGATGCCAGCTCCTTTCATTCAGTCAGTAGCTTCAATCATTTCTGGTATATGAATAACATGATGTTTTTCAATGGCAAAAATCAATGAATATTGTAAATGCACAAACAGTAATTTCTCCGCATTGCAAGGTGCAATTCTGAAATTTTTTGCTTTTTCCTGCTCCTCTTAGCATGATAAAGAAGATTCAAAGAGAGTGAGATGCCAGCTCCTTTCATTCAGTCAGTAGCTTCAAACATTTCTGGTATATGAATAACATGATGTTTTTCAATGGCAAAAATCAATGAATATTGTAAATGCACAAACAGTAATTTCTCCGCATTGCAAGGTGCAATTCTGAAATTTTTTGCTTTTTCCTGCTCCTCTTAGCATGATAAAGAAGATTCAAAGAGAGTGAGATGCCAGCTCCTTTCATTCAGTCAGTAGCTTCAATCATTTCTGGACGTTTTTCAATGGCAAAAATCAATGAATATTGTAAATGCACAAACAGTAATTTCTTCGCATTGCAAGGTGCAATTCTGAATTTTTTTGCTTTTTCCTGCTCCTCTTAGCATGATAAAGAAGATTCAAAGAGAGTGAGATGCCAGCTCCTTTCATTCAGTCAGTAGATTCAATCATTTCTGGACGTTTTTCAATGGCAAAAATCAATGAATATTGTAAATGCACAAACAGTAATTTCTCCGCATTGCAAGGTGCAATTCTGAAATTTTTTGCTTTTTCCTGCTCCTCTTAGCATGACAAAGAAGATTCAAAGAGAGTGAGATGCCAGCTCCTTTCATTCAGTCAGTAGCTTCAAACATTTCTGGTATATGAATAACATGATGTTTTTCAATGGCAAAAATCAATGAATATTGTAAATGCACAAACAGTAATTTCTCCGCATTGCAAGGTGAAATTCTGAAATGTTTTGCTTTTTCCTTCTCCTCTTAGCATGATAAAGAAGATTCAAAGAGAGTGAGATGCCAGCTCCTTTCATTCAGTCAGTAGCTTCAATCATTTCTGGACGTTTTTCAATGGCAAAAATCAATGAATATTGTAAATGCACAAACAGTAATTTCTCCACATTGCAAGGTGCAATTCTGAAATTTTTTGCTTTTTCCTGCTCCTCTTAGCATGATAAAGAAGATTCAAAGAGAGTGAGATGCCAGCTCCTTTCATTCAGTCAGTAGCTTCAATCATTTCTGGACGTTTTTCAATGGCAAAAATCTATGAATATTGTAAATGCACAAACAGTAATTTCTCCGCATTGCAAGGTGCAATTCTGAAATTTTTTGCTTTTTCCTGCTCCTCTTAGCATGATAAAGAAGATTCAAAGAGAGTGAGATGCCAGCTCCTTTCATTCAGTCAGTAGCTTCAATCATTTCTGGACGTTTTTCAATGGCAAAAATCAATGAATATTGTAAATGCACAAACTAATTTCTCCGCATTGCAAGGTGCAATTCTGAAATTTTTTGCTTTTTCCTGCTCCTCTTAGCATGATAAACAAGATTCAAAGAGAGTGAGATGCCAGCTCCTTTCATTCAGTCAGTAGCTTCAAACATTTCTGGTATATGAATAACATGATGTTTTTCAATGGCAAAAATCAATGAATATTGTAAATGCACAAACAGTAATTTCTCCGCATTGCAAGGTGCAATTCTGAAATTTTTTGCTTTTTCCTGCTCCTCTTAGCATGATAAAGAAGATTCAAAGAGAGTGAGATGCCAGCTCCTTTCATTCAGTCAATAGCTTCAAACATTTCTGGTATATGAATAACATGATGTTTTTCAATGGCAAAAATCAATGATTATTGTAAATGCACAAACAGTAATTTCTCTGCATTGCAAGGTGCAATTCTGAAATTTTTTGCTTTTTCCTGCTCCTCTTAGCATGATAAAGAAGATTCAAAGAGAGTGAGATGCCAGCTCCTTTCATTCAGTCAGTAGCTTCAATCATTTCTGGACGTTTTTCAATGGCAAAAATCAATGAATATTGTAAATGCACAAACAGTAATTTCTCCGCATTGCAAGGTGCAATTCTGAAATTTTTTGCTTTTTCCTGCTCCTCTTAGCATGACAAAGAAGATTCAAAGAGAGTGAGATGCCAGCTCCTTTCATTCAGTCAGTAGCTTCAAACATTTCTGGTATATGAATAACATGATGTTTTTCAATGGCAAAAATCAATGAATATTGTAAATGCACAAACAGTAATTTCTCCGCATTGCAAGGTGCAATTCTGAAATTTTTTGCTTTTTCCTGCTCCTCTTAGCATGATAAAGAAGATTCAAAGAGAGTGAGATGCCAGCTCCTTTCATTCAGTCAGTAGCTTCAATCATTTCTGGACGTTTTTCAATGGCAAAAATCAATGAATATTGTAAATGCACAAACAGTAATTTCTCCACATTGCAAGGAGCAATTCTGAAATTTTTTGCTTTTTCCTGCTCCTCTTAGCATGATAAAGAAGATTCAAAGAGAGTGAGATGCCAGCTCCTTTCATTCAGTCAGTAGCTTCAATCATTTCTGGACGTTTTTCAATGGCAAAAATCTATGAATATTGTAAATGCACAAACAGTAATTTCTCCGCATTGCAAGGTGCAATTCTGAAATTTTTTGCTTTTTCCTGCTCCTCTTAGCATGATAAAGAAGATTCAAAGAGAGTGAGATGCCAGCTCCTTTCATTCAGTCAGTAGCTTCAATCATTTCTGGACGTTTTTCAATGGCAAAATCATTGAATATTGTAAATGCACAAACAGTAATTTCTCCGCATTGCAAGGTGCAATTCTGAAATTTTTTGCTTTTTCCTGCTCCTCTTAGCATGATAAAGAAGATTCAAAGAGAGTGAGATGCCAGCTCCTTTCATTCAGTCAGTAGCTTCAATCATTTCTGGTATATGAATAACATGATGTTTTTCAATGGCAAAAATCAATGAATATTGTAAATGCACAAACAGTAATTTCTCCGCATTGCAAGGTGCAATTCTGAAATTTTTTGCTTTTTCCTGCTCCTCTTAGCATGATAAAGAAGATTCAAAGAGAGTGAGATGCCAGCTCCTTTCATTCAGTCAGTAGCTTCAATCATTTCTGGACGTTTTTCAATGGCAAAAATCAATGAATATTGTAAATGCACAAACAGTAATTTCTCCACATTGCAAGGTGCAATTCTGAAATTTTTTGCTTTTTCCTGCTCCTCTTAGCATGATAAAGAAGATTCAAAGAGAGTGAGATGCCAGCTCCTTTCATTCAGTCAGTAGCTTCAATCATTTCTGGACGTTTTTCAATGGCAAAAATCTATGAATATTGTAAATGCACAAACAGTAATTTCTCCGCATTGCAAGGTGCAATTCTGAAATTTTTTGCTTTTTCCTGCTCCTCTTAGCATGATAAAGAAGATTCAAAGAGAGTGAGATGCCAGCTCCTTTCATTCAGTCAGTAGCTTCAATCATTTCTGGACGTTTTTCAATGGCAAAAATCAATGAATATTGTAAATGCACAAACTAATTTCTCCGCATTGCAAGGTGCAATTCTGAAATTTTTTGCTTTTTCCTGCTCCTCTTAGCATGATAAACAAGATTCAAAGAGAGTGAGATGCCAGCTCCTTTCATTCAGTCAGTAGCTTCAAACATTTCTGGTATATGAATAACATGATGTTTTTCAATGGCAAAAATCAATGAATATTGTAAATGCACAAACAGTAATTTCTCCGCATTGCAAGGTGCAATTCTGAAATTTTTTGCTTTTTCCTGCTCCTCTTAGCATGATAAAGAAGATTCAAAGAGAGTGAGATGCCAGCTCCTTTCATTCAGTCAATAGCTTCAAACATTTCTGGTATATGAATAACATGATGTTTTTCAATGGCAAAAATCAATGATTATTGTAAATGCACAAACAGTAATTTCTCTGCATTGCAAGGTGCAATTCTGAAATTTTTTGCTTTTTCCTGCTCCTCTTAGCATGATAAAGAAGATTCAAAGAGAGTGAGATGCCAGCTCCTTTCATTCAGTCAGTAGCTTCAATCATTTCTGGACGTTTTTCAATGGCAAAAATCAATGAATATTGTAAATGCACAAACAGTAATTTCTCCGCATTGCAAGGTGCAATTCTGAAATTTTTTGCTTTTTCCTGCTCCTCTTAGCATGACAAAGAAGATTCAAAGAGAGTGAGATGCCAGCTCCTTTCATTCAGTCAGTAGCTTCAAACATTTCTGGTATATGAATAACATGATGTTTTTCAATGGCAAAAATCAATGAATATTGTAAATGCACAAACAGTAATTTCTCCGCATTGCAAGGTGCAATTCTGAAATTTTTTGCTTTTTCCTGCTCCTCTTAGCATGATAAAGAAGATTCAAAGAGAGTGAGATGCCAGCTCCTTTCATTCAGTCAGTAGCTTCAATCATTTCTGGACGTTTTTCAATGGCAAAAATCAATGAATATTGTAAATGCACAAACAGTAATTTCTCCACATTGCAAGGAGCAATTCTGAAATTTTTTGCTTTTTCCTGCTCCTCTTAGCATGATAAAGAAGATTCAAAGAGAGTGAGATGCCAGCTCCTTTCATTCAGTCAGTAGCTTCAATCATTTCTGGACGTTTTTCAATGGCAAAAATCTATGAATATTGTAAATGCACAAACAGTAATTTCTCCGCATTGCAAGGTGCAATTCTGAAATTTTTTGCTTTTTCCTGCTCCTCTTAGCATGATAAAGAAGATTCAAAGAGAGTGAGATGCCAGCTCCTTTCATTCAGTCAGTAGCTTCAATCATTTCTGGACGTTTTTCAATGGCAAAATCATTGAATATTGTAAATGCACAAACAGTAATTTCTCCGCATTGCAAGGTGCAATTCTGAAATTTTTTGCTTTTTCCTGCTCCTCTTAGCATGATAAAGAAGATTCAAAGAGAGTGAGATGCCAGCTCCTTTCATTCAGTCAGTAGCTTCAATCATTTCTGGTATATGAATAACATGATGTTTTTCAATGGCAAAAATCAATGAATATTGTAAATGCACAAACAGTAATTTCTCCGCATTGCAAGGTGCAATTCTGAAATTTTTTGCTTTTTCCTGCTCCTCTTAGCATGATAAAGAAGATTCAAAGAGAGTGAGATGCCAGCTCCTTTCATTCAGTCAGTAGCTTCAATCATTTCTGGACGTTTTTCAATGGCAAAAATCAATGAATATTGTAAATGCACAAACAGTAATTTCTCCACATTGCAAGGAGCAATTCTGAAATTTTTTGCTTTTTCCTGCTCCTCTTAGCATGATAAAGAAGATTCAAAGAGAGTGAGATGCCAGCTCCTTTCATTCAGTCAGTAGCTTCAATCATTTCTGGACGTTTTTCAATGGCAAAATCATTGAATATTGTAAATGCACAAACAGTAATTTCTCCGCATTGCAAGGTGCAATTCTGAAATTTTTTGCTTTTTCCTGCTCCTCTTAGCATGATAAAGAAGATTCAAAGAGAGTGAGATGCCAGCTCCTTTCATTCAGTCAGTAGCTTCAATCATTTCTGGTATATGAATAACATGATGTTTTTCAATGGCAAAAATCAATGAATATTGTAAATGCACAAACAGTAATTTCTCCGCATTGCAAGGTGCAATTCTGAAATTTTTTGCTTTTTCCTGCTCCTCTTAGCATGATAAAGAAGATTCAAAGAGAGTGAGATGCCAGCTCCTTTCATTCAGTCAGTAGCTTCAATCATTTCTGGACGTTTTTCAATGGCAAAAATCAATGAATATTGTAAATGCACAAACAGTAATTTCTCCACATTGCAAGGTGCAATTCTGAAATTTTTTGCTTTTTCCTGCTCCTCTTAGCATGATAAAGAAGATTCAAAGAGAGTGAGATGCCAGCTCCTTTCATTCAGTCAGTAGCTTCAATCATTTCTGGACGTTTTTCAATGGCAAAAATCTATGAATATTGTAAATGCACAAACAGTAATTTCTCCGCATTGCAAGGTGCAATTCTGAAATTTTTTGCTTTTTCCTGCTCCTCTTAGCATGATAAAGAAGATTCAAAGAGAGTGAGATGCCAGCTCCTTTCATTCAGTCAGTAGCTTCAATCATTTCTGGACGTTTTTCAATGGCAAAAATCAATGAATATTGTAAATGCACAAACTAATTTCTCCGCATTGCAAGGTGCAATTCTGAAATTTTTTGCTTTTTCCTGCTCCTCTTAGCATGATAAACAAGATTCAAAGAGAGTGAGATGCCAGCTCCTTTCATTCAGTCAGTAGCTTCAAACATTTCTGGTATATGAATAACATGATGTTTTTCAATGGCAAAAATCAATGAATATTGTAAATGCACAAACAGTAATTTCTCCGCATTGCAAGGTGCAATTCTGAAATTTTTTGCTTTTTCCTGCTCCTCTTAGCATGATAAAGAAGATTCAAAGAGAGTGAGATGCCAGCTCCTTTCATTCAGTCAATAGCTTCAAACATTTCTGGTATATGAATAACATGATGTTTTTCAATGGCAAAAATCAATGATTATTGTAAATGCACAAACAGTAATTTCTCTGCATTGCAAGGTGCAATTCTGAAATTTTTTGCTTTTTCCTGCTCCTCTTAGCATGATAAAGAAGATTCAAAGAGAGTGAGATGCCAGCTCCTTTTATTCAGTCAGTAGCTTCAATCATTTCTGGACGTTTTTCAATGGCAAAAATCAATGAATATTGTAAATGCACAAACAGTAATTTCTCCGCATTGCAAGGTGCAATTCTGAAATTTTTTGCTTTTTCCTGCTCCTCTTAGCATGACAAAGAAGATTCAAAGAGAGTGAGATGCCAGCTCCTTTCATTCAGTCAGTAGCTTCAAACATTTCTGGTATATGAATAACATGATGTTTTTCAATGGCAAAAATCAATGAATATTGTAAATGCACAAACAGTAATTTCTCCGCATTGCAAGGTGCAATTCTGAAATTTTTTGCTTTTTCCTGCTCCTCTTAGCATGATAAAGAAGATTCAAAGAGAGTGAGATGCCAGCTCCTTTCATTCAGTCAGTAGCTTCAATCATTTCTGGACGTTTTTCAATGGCAAAAATCAATGAATATTGTAAATGCACAAACAGTAATTTCTCCACATTGCAAGGAGCAATTCTGAAATTTTTTGCTTTTTCCTGCTCCTCTTAGCATGATAAAGAAGATTCAAAGAGAGTGAGATGCCAGCTCCTTTCATTCAGTCAGTAGCTTCAATCATTTCTGGACGTTTTTCAATGGCAAAAATCAATGAATATTGTAAATGCACAAACAGTAATTTCTCCGCATTGCAAGGTGCAATTCTGAAATTTTTTGCTTTTTCCTGCTCCTCTTAGCATGATAAAGAAGATTCAAAGAGAGTGAGATGCCAGCTCCTTTCATTCAGTCAGTAGCTTCAATCATTTCTGGACGTTTTTCAATGGCAAAAATCAATGAATATTGTAAATGCACAAACTAATTTCTCCGCATTGCAAGGTGCAATTCTGAAATTTTTTGCTTTTTCCTGCTCCTCTTAGCATGATAAACAAGATTCAAAGAGAGTGAGATGCCAGCTCCTTTCATTCAGTCAGTAGCTTCAAACATTTCTGGTATATGAATAACATGATGTTTTTCAATGGCAAAAATCAATGAATATTGTAAATGCACAAACAGTAATTTCTCCGCATTGCAAGGTGCAATTCTGAAATTTTTTGCTTTTTCCTGCTCCTCTTAGCATGATAAAGAAGATTCAAAGAGAGTGAGATGCCAGCTCCTTTCATTCAGTCAGTAGCTTCAAACATTTCTGGTATATGAATAACATGATGTTTTTCAATGGCAAAAATCAATGAATATTGTAAATGCACAAACAGTAATTTCTCCGCATTGCAAGGTGCAATTCTGAAATTTTTTGCTTTTTCCTGCTCCTCTTAGCATGATAAAGAAGATTCAAAGAGAGTGAGATGCCAGCTCCTTTCATTCAGTCAGTAGCTTCAATCATTTCTGGACGTTTTTCAATGGCAAAAATCAATGAATATTGTAAATGCACAAACAGTAATTTCTCCGCATTGCAAGGTGCAATTCTGAAATTTTTTGCTTTTTCCTGCTCCTCTTAGCATGATAAAGAAGATTCAAAGAGATTGAGATGCCAGCTCCTTTCATTCAGTCAGTAGCTTCAAACATTTCTGGTATATGAATAACGATGTTTTTCAATGGCAAAAATCAATGAATATTGTAAATGCACAAACAGTAATTTCTCCGCATTGCAAGGTGCAATTCTGAAATTTTTTGCTTTTTCCTGCTCCTCTTAGCATGATAAAGAAGATTCAAAGAGAGTGAGATGCCAGCTCCTTTCATTCAGTCAGTAGCTTCAAACATTTCTGGTATATGAATAACATGTTTTTCAATGGCAAAAATCAATGAATATTGTAAATGCACAAACAGTAATTTCTCCGCATTGCAAGGTGCAATTCTGAAATTTTTTGCTTTTTCCTGCTCCTCTTAGCATGATAAAGAAGATTCAAAGAGGGTGAGATGCCAGCTCCTTTCATTCAGTCAGTAGCTTCAAACATTTCTGCTATATGAATAACATGATGTTTTTCAATGGCAAAAATCAATGAATATTGTAAATGCACCAACAGTAATTTCTCCGCATTGCAAGGTGCAATTCTGAAATTTTTTGCTTTTTCCTGCTCCTCTTAGCATGATAAAGAAGATTCAAAGAGAGTGAGATGCCAGCTCCTTTCATTCAGTCAGTAGCTTCAATCATTTCTGGACGTTTTTCAATGGCAAAAATCAATGAATATTGTAAATGCACAAACAGTAATTTCTCCACATTGCAAGGTGCAATTCTGAAATTTTTTGCTTTTTCCTGCTCCTCTTAGCATGATAAAGAAGATTCAAAGAGAGTGAGATGCCAGCTCCTTTCATTCAGTCAGTAGCTTCAATCATTTCTGGACGTTTTTCAATGGCAAAAATCTATGAATATTGTAAATGCACAAACAGTAATTTCTCCGCATTGCAAGGTGCAATTCTGAAATTTTTTGCTTTTTCCTGCTCCTCTTAGCATGATAAAGAAGATTCAAAGAGAGTGAGATGCCAGCTCCTTTCATTCAGTCAGTAGCTTCAAACATTTCTGCTATATGAATAACATGATGTTTTTCAATGGCAAAAATCAATGAATATTGTAAATGCACAAACAGTAATTTCTCCGCATTGCAAGGTGCAATTCTGAAATTTTTTGCTTTTTCCTGCTCCTCTTAGCATGATAAAGAAGATTCAAAGAGAGTGAGATGCCAGCTCCTTTCATTCAGTCAGTAGCTTCAATCATTTCTGGACGTTTTTCAATGGCAAAAATCTATGAATATTGTAAATGCACAAACACTAATTTCTCCGCATTGCAAGGTGCAATTCTGAAATTTTTTGCTTTTTCCTGCTCCTCTTAGCATGGTAAAGAAGATTCAAAGAGAGTGAGATGCCAGCTCCTTTCATTCAGTCAGTAGCTTCAAACATTTCTGCTATATGAATAACATGATGTTTTTCAATGGCAAAAATCAATGAATATTGTAAATGCACAAACAGTAATTTCTCCGCATTGCAAGGTGCAATTCTGAAATTTTTTGCTTTTTCCTGCTCCTCTTAGCATGATAAAGAAGATTCAAAGAGAGTGAGATGCCAGCTCCTTTCATTCAGTCAGTAGCTTCAATCATTTCTGGACGTTTTTCAATGGCAAAAATCAATGAATATTGTAAATGCACAAACAGTAATTTCTCCGCATTGCAAAGTGCAATTCTGAAATTTTTTGCTTTTTCCTGCTCCTCTTAGCATGATAAAGAAGATTCAAAGAGAGTGAGATGCCAGCTCCTTTCATTCAGTCAGTAGCTTCAATCATTTCTGGACGTTTTTCAATGGCAAAAATCAATGAATATTGTAAATGCACAAACAGTAATTTCTCCGCATTGCAAGGTGCAATTCTGAAATTTTTTGCTTTTTCCTGCTCCTCTTAGCATGATAAAGAAGATTCAAAGAGAGTGAGATGCCAGCTCCTTTCATTCAGTCAGTAGCTTCAATCATTTCTGGACGTTTTTCAAAGGCAAAAATCATTGAATATTGTAAATGCACAAACAGTAATTTCTCCGCATTGCAAGGTGCAATTCTGAAATTTTTTGCTTTTTCCTGCTCCTCTTAGCATGATAAAGAAGATTCAAAGAGAGTGAGATGCCAGCTCCTTTCATTCAGTCAGTAGCTTCAATCATTTCTGGTATATGAATAACATGATGTTTTTCCATGGCAAAAATCAATGAATATTGTAAATGCACAAACAGTAATTTCTCCGCATTGCAAGGTGCAATTCTGAAATTTTTTGCTTTTTCCTGCTCCTCTTAGCATGATAAAGAAGATTCAAAGAGAGTGAGATGCCAGCTCCTTTCATTCAGTCAGTAGCTTCAATCATTTCTGGACGTTTTTCAATGGCAAAAATCAATGAATATTGTAAATGCACAAACAGTAATTTCTCCGCATTGCAAGGTGCAATTCTGAAATTTTTTGCTTTTTCCTGCTCCTCTTAGCATGATAAAGAAGATTCAAAGAGAGTGAGATGCCAGCTCCTTTCATTCAGTCAGTAGCTTCAATCATTTCTGGACGTTTTTCAAAGGCAAAAATCATTGAATATTGTAAATGCACAAACAGTAATTTCTCCGCATTGCAAGGTGCAATTCTGAAATTTTTTGCTTTTTCCTGCTCCTCTTAGCATGATAAAGAAGATTCAAAGAGAGTGAGATGCCAGCTCCTTTCATTCAGTCAGTAGCTTCAATCATTTCTGGTATATGAATAACATGATGTTTTTCCATGGCAAAAATCAATGAATATTGTAAATGCACAAACAGTAATTTCTCCGCATTGCAAGGTGCAATTCTGAAATTTTTTGCTTTTTCCTGCTCCTCTTAGCATGATAAAGAAGATTCAAAGAGAGTGAGATGCCAGCTCCTTTCATTCAGTCAGTAGCTTCAATCATTTCTGGACGTTTTTCAATGGCAAAAATCAATGAATATTGTAAATGCACAAACAGTAATTTCTCCGCATTGCAAGGTGCAATTCTGAAATTTTTTGCTTTTTCCTGCTCCTCTTAGCATGATAAACAAGATTCAAAGAGAGTGAGATGCCAGCTCCTTTCATTCAGTCAGTAGCTTCAATCATTTCTGGACGTTTTTCAATGGCAAAAATCAATGAATATTGTAAATGCACAAACAGTAATTTCTCCGCATTGCAAGGTGCAATTCTGAAATTTTTTGCTTTTTCCTGCTCCTCTTAGCATGATAAAGAAGATTCAAAGAGAGTGAGATGCCAGCTCCTTTCATTCAGTCAGTAGCTTCAATCATTTCTGGACGTTTTTCAATGGCAAAAATCAATGAATATTGTAAATCCACAAACAGTAATTTCTCCACATTGCAAGGTGCAATTCTGAAATTTTTTGCTTTTTCCTGCTCCTCTTAGCATGATAAAGAAGAATCAAAGAGAGTGACATGCCAGCTCCTTTCATTCAGTCAGTAGCTTCAATCATTTCTGGACGTTTTTCAATGGCAAAAATCAGTGAATATTGTAAATGCACAGACAGTAATTTCTCCGCATTGCAAGGTGCAATTCTGAAATTTTTTGCTTTTTCCTGCTCCTCTTAGCATGATAAAGAAGATTCAAAGAGAGTGAGATGCCAGCTCCTTTCATTCAGTCAGTAGCTTCAAACATTTCTGGTATATGAATAACATGATGTTTTTCAATGGCAAAAATCAATGAATATTGTAAATGCACAAACAGTAATTTCTCCGCATTGCAAGGTGCAATTCTGAAATTTTTTGCTTTTTCCTGCTCCTCTTAGCATGATAAAGAAGATTCAAAGAGAGTGAGATGCCAGCTCCTTTCAATCAGTCAGTAGCTTCAATCATTTCTGGACGTTTTTCAATGGCAAAAATCAATGAATATTGTAAATGCACAAACAGTAATTTCTCCGCATTGCAAGGTGCAATTCTGAAATTTTTTGCTTTTTCCTGCTCATCTTAGCATGATAAAGAAGATTCAAAGAGAGTGAGATGCCAGCTCCTTTCATTCAGTCAGTAGCTTCAAACATTTCTGGTATATGAATAACATGTTTTTCAATGGCAAAAATCAATGAATATTGTAAATGCACAAACAGTAATTTCTCCGCATTGCAAGGTGCAATTCTGAAATTTTTTGCTTTTTCCTGCTCCTCTTAGCATGATAAAGAATATTCAAAGAGAGTGAGATGCCAGCTCCTTTCATTCAGTCAGTAGCTTCAATCATTTCTGGTATATGAATAACATGATGTTTTTCAATGGCAAAAATCAATGAATATTGTAAATGCACAAACAGTAATTTCTCCGCATTGCAAGGTGCAATTCTGAAATTTTTTGCTTTTTCCTGCTCCTCTTAGCATGATAAAGAAGATTCAAAGAGAGTGAGATGCCAGCTCCTTTCATTCAGTCAGTAGCTTCAATCATTTCTGGACGTTTTTCAATGGCAAAAATCATTGAATATTGTAAATGCACAAACAGTAATTTCTCCGCATTGCAAGGTGCAATTCTGAAATTTTTTGCTTTTTCCTGCTCCTCTTAGCATGATAAAGAAGATTCAAAGAGAGTGAGATGCCAGCTCCTTTCATTCAGTCAGTAGCTTCAAACATTTCTGCTATATGAATAACATGATGTTTTTCAATGGCAAAAATCAATGAATATTGTAAATGCACAAACAGTAATTTCTCCGCATTGCAAGGTGCAATTCTGAAATTTTTTGCTTTTTCCTGCTCCTCTTAGCATGATAAAGAAGATTCAAAGAGAATGAGATGCCAGCTCCTTTCATTCAGTCAGTAGCTTCAATCATTTCTGGACGTTTTTCAATGGCAAAAATCAATGAATATTGTAAATGCACAAACAGTAATTTCTCCGCATTGCAAGGTGCAATTCTGAAATTTTTTGCTTTTTCCTGCTCCTCTTAGCATGATAAAGAAGATTCAAAGAGAGTGAGATGCCAGCTCCTTTCATTCAGTCAGTAGCTTCAATCATTTCTGGACGTTTTTCAATGGCAAAAATCAATGAATATTGTAAATGCACAAACAGTAATTTCTCCGCATTGCAAGGTGCAATTCTGAAATTTTTTGCTTTTTCCTGCTCCTCTTAGCATGATAAAGAAGATTCAAAGAGAGTGAGATGCCAGCTCCTTTCATTCAGTCAGTAGCTTCAAACATTTCTGGTATATGAATAACATGATGTTTTTCAATGGCAAAAATCAATGAATATTGTAAATGCACAAACAGTAATTTCTCCGCATTGCAAGGTGCAATTCTGAAATTTTTTGCTTTTTCCTGCTCCTCTTAGCATGATAAAGAAGATTCAAAGAGAGTGAGATGCCAGCTCCTTTCATTCAGTCAGTAGCTTCAATCATTTCTGGACGTTTTTCAATGGCAAAAATCATTGAATATTGTAAATGCACAAACAGTAATTTCTCCGCATTGCAAGGTGCAATTCTGAAATTTTTTGCTTTTTCCTGCTCCTCTTAGCATGATAAAGAAGATTCAAAGAGAGTGAGATGCCAGCTCCTTTCATTCAGTCAGTAGCTTCAATCATTTCTGGTATATGAATAACATGATGTTTTTCAATGGCAAAAATCAATGAATATTGTAAATGCACAAACAGTAATTTCTCCGCATTGCAAGGTGCAATTCTGAAATTTTTTGCTTTTTCCTGCTCCTCTTAGCATAATAAAGAAGATTCAAAGAGAGTGAGATGCCAGCTCCTTTCATTCAGTCAGTAGCTTCAATCATTTCTGGACGTTTTTCAATGGCAAAAATCATTGAATATTGTAAATGCACAAACAGTAATTTCTCCGCATTGCAAGGTGCAATTCTGAAATTTTTTGCTTTTTCCTGCTCCTCTTATCATGATAAAGAAGATTCAAAGAGAGTGAGATGCCAGCTCCTTTCATTCAGTCAGTAGCTTCAAACATTTCTGCTATATGAATAACATGATGTTTTTCAATGGCAAAAATCAATGAATATTGTAAATGCACAAACAGTAATTTCTCCGCATTGCAAGGTGCAATTCTGAAATTTTTTGCTTTTTCCTGCTCCTCTTAGCATGATAAAGAAGATTCAAAAGAGTGAGATGCCAGCTCCTTTCATTCAGTCAGTAGCTTCAATCATTTCTGGACGTTTTTCAATGGCAAAAATCAATGAATATTGTAAATGCACAAACAGTAATTTCTCCGCATTGCAAGGTGCAATTCTGAAATTTTTTGCTTTTTCCTGCTCCTCTTAGCATGATAAAGAAGATTCAAAGAGAGTGAGATGCCAGCTCCTTTCATTCAGTCAGTAGCTTCAATCATTTCTGGACGTTTTTCAATGGCAAAAATCAATGAATATTGTAAATGCACAACAGTAATTTCTCCGCATTGCAAGGTGCAATTCTGAAATTTTTTGCTTTTTCCTGCTCCTCTTAGCATGATAAAGAAGATTCAAAGAGAGTGAGATGCCAGCTCCTTTCATTCAGTCAGTAGCTTCAAACATTTCTGGTATATGAATAACATGATGTTTTTCAATGGCAAAAATCAATGAATATTGTAAATGCACAAACAGAAATTTCTCCGCATTCCAAGGTGCAATTCTGAAATTTTTTGCTTTTTCCTGCTCCTCTTAGCATGATAAAGAAGATTCAAGGAGAGTGAGATGCCAGCTCCTTTCATTCAGTCAGTAGCTTCAATCATTTCTGGACGTTTTTCAATGGCAAAAATCATTGAATATTGTAAATGCACAAACAGTAATTTCTCCGCATTGCAAGGTGCAATTCTGAAATTTTTTGCTTTTTCCTGCTCCTCTTAGCATGATAAAGAAGATTCAAAGAGAGTGAGATGCCAGCTCCTTTCATTCAGTCAGTAGCTTCAATCATTTCTGGTATATGAATAACATGATGTTTTTCAATGGCAAAAATCAATGAATATTGTAAATGCACAAACAGTAATTTCTCCGCATTGCAAGGTGCAATTCTGAAATTTTTTGCTTTTTCCTGCTCCTCTTAGCATGATAAAGAAGATTCAAAGAGAGTGAGATGCCAGCTCCTTTCATTCAGTCAGTAGCTTCAATCATTTCTGGACGTTTTTCAATGGCAAAAATCAATGAATATTGTAAATGCACAAACAGTAATTTCTCCGCATTGCAAGGTGCAATTCTGAAATTTTTTGCTTTTTCCTGCTCCTCTTAGCATGATAAAGAAGATTCAAAGAGAGTGAGATGCCAGCTCCTTTCATTCAGTCAGTAGCTTCAATCATTTCTGGACGTTTTTCAATGGCAAAAATCAATGAATATTGTAAATGCACAACAGTAATTTCTCCGCATTGCAAGGTGCAATTCTGAAATTTTTTGCTTTTTCCTGCTCCTCTTAGCATGATAAAGAAGATTCAAAGAGAGTGAGATGCCAGCTCCTTTCATTCAGTCAGTAGCTTCAAACATTTCTGGTATATGAATAACATGATGTTTTTCAATGGCAAAAATCAATGAATATTGTAAATGCACAAACAGAAATTTCTCCGCATTCCAAGGTGCAATTCTGAAATTTTTTGCTTTTTCCTGCTCCTCTTAGCATGATAAAGAAGATTCAAGGAGAGTGAGATGCCAGCTCCTTTCATTCAGTCAGTAGCTTCAATCATTTCTGGACGTTTTTCAATGGCAAAAATCATTGAATATTGTAAATGCACAAACAGTAATTTCTCCGCATTGCAAGGTGCAATTCTGAAATTTTTTGCTTTTTCCTGCTCCTCTTAGCATGATAAAGAAGATTCAAAGAGAGTGAGATGCCAGCTCCTTTCATTCAGTCAGTAGCTTCAATCATTTCTGGTATATGAATAACATGATGTTTTTCAATGGCAAAAATCAATGAATATTGTAAATGCACAAACAGTAATTTCTCCGCATTGCAAGGTGCAATTCTGAAATTTTTTGCTTTTTCCTGCTCCTCTTAGCATGATAAAGAAGATTCAAAGAGAGTGAGATGCCAGCTCCTTTCATTCAGTCAGTAGCTTCAATCATTTCTGGACGTTTTTCAATGGCAAAAATCAATGAATATTGTAAATGCACAAACAGTAATTTCTCCGCATTGCAAGGTGCAATTCTGAAATTTTTTGCTT
Source organism: Phyllobates terribilis (assembly GCF_046119375.1). Taxonomy (NCBI): domain Eukaryota; kingdom Metazoa; phylum Chordata; class Amphibia; order Anura; family Dendrobatidae; genus Phyllobates; species Phyllobates terribilis. The sequence goes on from NW_027363227.1 coordinate 1,103,519, forward strand.
TTTCCTGCTCCTCTTTGCATGATAAACAAGATTCAAAGAGAGTGAGATGCCAGCTTCTTTCATTCAGTCAGTAGCTTCAATCATTTCTGGACGTTTTTCAATGGCAAAAATCAATGAATATTGTAAATGCACAAACAGTAATTTCTCCGCATTGCAAGGTGCAATTCTGAAATTTTTTGCTTTTTCCTGCTCCTCTTAGCATGATAAAGAAGATTCAAAGAGAGTGAGATGCCAGCTCCTTTCATTCAGTCAGTAGCTTCAAACATTTCTGGTATATGAATAACATGATGTTTTTCAATGGCAAAAATCAATGAATATTGTAAATGCACAAACAGTAATTTCTCCGCATTGCAAGGTGCAATTCTGAAATTTTTTGCTTTTTCCTGCTCCTCTTAGCATGATAAAGAAGATTCAAAGAGAGTGAGATGCCAGCTCCTTTCATTCAGTCAGTAGCTTCAATCATTTCTGGACGTTTTTCAATGGCAAAAATCAATGAATATTGTAAATGCACAAACAGTAATTTCTCCGCATTGCAAGGTGCAATTCTGAAATTTTTTGCTTTTTCCTGCTCCTCTTAGCATGATAAAGAAGAATCAAAGAGAGTGACATGCCAGCTCCTTTCATTCAGTCAGTAGCTTCAATCATTTCTGGACAATTTTCAATGGCAAAAATCAATGAATATTGTAAATGCACAAACAGTAATTTCTCCGCATTGCAAGGTGCAATTCTGAAATTTTTTGCTTTTTCCTGCTCCTCTTAGCATGATAAAGAATATTCAAAGAGAGTGAGATGCCAGCTCCTTTCATTCAGTCAGTAGCTTCAATCATTTCTGGTATATGAATAACATGATGTTTTTCAATGGCAAAAATCAATGAATATTGTAAATGCACAAACAGTAATTTCTCCGCATTGCAAGGTGCAATTCTGAAATTTTTTGCTTTTTCCTGCTCCTCTTAGCATGATAAAGAAGATTCAAAGAGAGTGAGATGCCAGCTCCTTTCATTCAGTCAGTAGCTTCAATCATTTCTGGTATATGAATAACATGATGTTTTTCAATGGCAAAAATCAATGAATATTGTAAATGCACAAACAGTAATTTCTCCGCATTGCAAGGTGCAATTCTGAAATTTTTTGCTTTTTCCTGCTCCTCTTAGCATGATAAAGAAGATTCAAAGAGAGTGAGATGCCAGCTCCTTTCATTCAGTCAGTAGCTTCAATCATTTCTGGACGTTTTTCAATGGCAAAAATCATTGAATATTGTAAATGCACAAACAGTAATTTCTCCGCATTGCAAGGTGCAATTCTGAAATTTTTTGCTTTTTCCTGCTCCTCTTAGCATGATAAAGAAGATTCAAAGAGAGTGAGATGCCAGCTCCTTTCATTCAGTCAGTAGCTTCAATCATTTCTGGACGTTTTTCAATGGCAAAAATAAATGAATATTGTAACGGCACAAACAGTAATTTCTCCGCATTGCAAGGTGCAATTCTGAAATTTTTTGCTTTTTCCTGCTCCTCTTAGCATGATAAAGAATATTCAAAGAGAGTGAGATGCCAGCTCCTTTCATTCAGTCAGTAGCTTCAATCATTTCTGGTATATGAATAACATGATGTTTTTCAATGGCAAAAATCAATGAATATTGTAAATGCACAAACAGTAATTTCTCCGCATTGCAAGGTGCAATTCTGAAATTTTTTGCTTTTTCCTGCTCCTCTTAGCATGATAAAGAAGATTCAAAGAGAGTGAGATGCCAGCTCCTTTCATTCAGTCAATAGCTTCAATCATTTCTAGTATATGAATAACATGATGTTTTTCAATGGCAAAAATCAATGAATATTGTAAATGCACAAACAGTAATTTCTCCGCATTGCAAGGTGCAATTCTGAAATTTTTTGCTTTTTCCTGCTCCTCTTAGCATGATAAAGAAGATTCAAAGAGAGTGAGATGCCAGCTCCTTTCATTCAGTCAGTAGCTTCAAACATTTCTGGTATATGAATAACATGATGTTTTTCAATGGCAAAAATCAATGAATATTGTAAATGCACAAACAGTAATTTCTCCGCATTGCAAGGTGCAATTCTGAAATTTTTTGCTTTTTCCTGCTCCTCTTAGCATGATAAAGAAGATTCAAAGAGAGTGAGATGCCAGCTCCTTTCTTTCAGTCAGTAGCTTCAATCATTTCTGGACGTTTTTCAATGGCAAAAATCAATGAATATTGTAAATGCACAAACAGTAATTTCTCCGCATTGCAAGGTGCAATTCTGAAATTTTTTGCTTTTTCCTGCTCCTCTTAGCATGATAAAGAAGATTCAAAGAGAGTGAGATGCCAGCTCCTTTCATTCAGTCAGTAGCTTCAATCATTTCTGGACGTTTTTCAATGGCAAAAATCAATGAATATTGTAAATGCACAAACAGTAATTTCTCCGCATTGCAAGGTGCAATTCTGAATTTTTTTGCTTTTTCCTGCTCCTCTTAGCATGATAAAGAAGATTCAAAGAGAGTGAGATGCCAGCTCCTTTCATTCAGTCAGTAGCTTCAATCATTTCTGGACGTTTTTCAATGGCAAAAATCAATGAATATTGTAAATGCACAAACAGTAATTTCTCCGCATTGCAATGTGCAATTCTGAAATTTTTTGCTTTTTCCTGCTCCTCTTAGCATGATAAAGAAGATTCAAAGAGAGTGAGATGCCAGCTCCTTTCATTCAGTCAGTAGCTTCAATCATTTCTGGTATATGAATAACATGATGTTTTTCAATGGCAAAAATCAATGAATATTGTAAATGCACAAACAGTAATTTCTCCGCATTGCAAGGTGCAATTCTGAAATTTTTTGCTTTTTCCTGCTCCTCTTAGCATGATAAAGAAGATTCAAAGAGAGTGAGATGCCAGCTCCTTTCATTCAGTCAGTAGCTTCAATCATTTCTGGACGTTTTTCAATGGCAAAAATCATTGAATATTGTAAATGCACAAACAGTAATTTCTCCGCATTGCAAGGTGCAATTCTGAAATTTTTTGCTTTTTCCTGCTCCTCTTAGCATGATAAAGAAGATTCAAAGAGAGTGAGATGCCAGCTCCTTTCATTCAGTCAGTAGCTTCAATCATTTCTGGACGTTTTTCAATGGCAAAAATAAATGAATATTGTAAATGCACAAACAGTAATTTCTCCGCATTGCAAGGTGCAATTCTGAAATTTTTTGCTTTTTCCTGCTCCTCTTAGCATGATAAAGATTATTCAAAGAGAGTGAGATGCCAGCTCCTTTCATTCAGTCAGTAGCTTCAATCATTTCTGGTATATGAATAACATGATGTTTTTCAATGGCAAAAATCAATGAATATTGTAAATGCACAAACAGTAATTTCTCCGCATTGCAAGGTGCAATTCTGAAATTTTTTGCTTTTTCCTGCTCCTCTTAGCATGATAAAGAAGATTCAAAGAGAGTGAGATGCCAGCTCCTTTCATTCAGTCAGTAGCTTCAAACATTTCTGGTATATGAATAACATGATGTTTTTCAATGGCAAAAATCAATGAATATTGTAAATGCACAAACAGTAATTTCTCCGCATTGCAAGGTGCAATTCTGAAATTTTTTGCTTTTTCCTGCTCCTCTTAGCATGATAAAGAAGATTCAAAGTAGAGTGAGATGCCAGCTCCTTTCTTTCAGTCAGTAGCTTCAATCATTTCTGGACGTTTTTCAATGGCAAAAATCAATGAATATTGTAAATGCACAAACAGTAATTTCTCCGCATTGCAAGGTGCAATTCTGAAATTTTTTGCTTTTTCCTGCTCCTCTTAGCATGATAAAGAAGATTCAAAGAGAGTGAGATGCCAGCTCCTTTCATTCAGTCAGTAGCTTCAATCATTTCTGGACGTTTTTCAATGGCAAAAATCATTGAATATTGTAAATGCACAAACAGTAATTTCTCCGCATTGCAAGGTGCAATTCTGAAATTTTTTGCTTTTTCCTGCTCCTCTTAGCATGATAAAGAAGATTCAAAGAGAGTGAGATGCCAGCTCCTTTCATTCAGTCAGTCGCTTCAATCATTTCTGGACGTTTTTCAATGGCAAAAATAAATGAATATTGTAAATGCACAAACAGTAATTTCTCCGCATTGCAAGGTGCAATTCTGAAATTTTTTGCTTTTTCCTGCTCCTCTTAGCATGATAAAGATTATTCAAAGAGAGTGAGATGCCAGCTCCTTTCATTCAGTCAGTAGCTTCAATCATTTCTGGTATATGAATAACATGATGTTTTTCAATGGCAAAAATCAATGAATATTGTAAATGCACAAACAGTAATTTCTCCGCATTGCAAGGTGCAATTCTGAAATTTTTTGCTTTTTCCTGCTCCTCTTAGCATGATAAAGAAGATTCAAAGAGAGTGAGATGCCAGCTCCTTTCATTCAGTCAGTAGCTTCAAACATTTCTGGTATATGAATAACATGATGTTTTTCAATGGCAAAAATCAATGAATATTGTAAATGCACAAACAGTAATTTCTCCGCATTGCAAGGTGCAATTCTGAAATTTTTTGCTTTTTCCTGCTCCTCTTAGCATGATAAAGAAGATTCAAAGAGAGTGAGATGCCAGCTCCTTTCTTTCAGTCAGTAGCTTCAATCATTTCTGGACGTTTTTCAATGGCAAAAATCAATGAATATTGTAAATGCACAAACAGTAATTTCTCCGCATTGCAAGGTGCAATTCTGAAATTTTTTGCTTTTTCCTGCTCCTCTTAGCATGATAAAGAAGATTCAAAGAGAGTGAGATGCCAGCTCCTTTCATTCAGTCAGTAGCTTCAATCATTTCTGGACGTTTTTCAATGGCAAAAATAAATGAATATTGTAAATGCACAAACAGTAATTTCTCCGCATTGCAAGGTGCAATTCTGAAATTTTTTGCTTTTTCCTGCTCCTCTTAGCATGATAAAGATTATTCAAAGAGAGTGAGATGCCAGCTCCTTTCATTCAGTCAGTAGCTTCAATCATTTCTGGTATATGAATAACATGATGTTTTTCAATGGCAAAAATCAATGAATATTGTAAATGCACAAACAGTAATTTCTCCGCATTGCAAGGTGCAATTCTGAAATTTTTTGCTTTTTCCTGCTCCTCTTAGCATGATAAAGAAGATTCAAAGAGAGTGAGATGCCAGCTCCTTTCATTCAGTCAGTAGCTTCAATCATTTCTGGTATATGAATAACATGATGTTTTTCAATGGCAAAAATCAATGAATATTGTAAATGCACAAACAGTAATTTCTCCACATTGCAAGGTGCAATTCTGAAATTTTTTGCTTTTTCCTGCTCCTCTTAGCATGATAAAGAAGATTCAAAGAGAGTGAGATGCCAGCTCCTTTCATTCAGTCAGTAGCTTCAAACATTTCTGGTATATGAATAACATGATGTTTTTCAATGGCAAAAATCAATGAATATTGTAAATGCACAAACAGTAATTTCTCCTTATTGCAAGTTGCAATTCTGAAATTTTTTGCTTTTTCCTGCTCCTCTTAGCATGATAAAGAAGATTCAAAGAGAGTGAGATGCCAGCTCCTTTCATTCAGTCAGTAGCTTCAATCATTTCTGGACGTTTTTCAATGGCAAAAATCAATGAATATTGTAAATGCACAAACAGTAATTTCTCCGCATTGCAAGGTGCAATTCTGAAATTTTTTGCTTTTTCCTGCTCCTCTTAGCATGATAAAGAAGATTCAAAGAGAGTGAGATGCCAGCTCCTTTCATTCAGTCAGTAGCTTCAATCATTTCTGGACGTTTTTCAATGGCAAAAATCAATGAATATTGTAAATGCACAAACAGTAATTTCTCCGCATTGCAAGGTGCAATTCTGAAATTTTTTGCTTTTTCCTGCTCCTCTTAGCATGATAAAGAAGATTCAAAGAGAGTGAGATGCCAGCTCCTTTCATTCAGTCAGTAGCTTCAATCATTTCTGGACGTTTTTCAATGGCAAAAATCAATGAATATTGTAAATGCACAAACAGTAATTTCTCCGCATTGTAAGGTGCAATTCTGAAATTTTTTGCTTTTTCCTGCTCCTCTTAGCATGATAAAGAAGATTCAAAGAGAGTGAGATGCCAGCTCCTTTCATTCAGTCAGTAGCTTCAAACATTTCTGGTATATGAATAACATGATGTTTTTCAATGGCAAAAATCAATGAATATTGTAAATGCACAAACAGTAATTTCTCCGCATTGCAAGGTGCAATTCTGAAATTTTTTGCTTTTTCCTGCTCCTCTTAGCATGATAAAGAAGATTCAAAGAGAGTGAGATGCCAGCTCCTTTCATTCAGTCAGTAGCTTCAATCATTTCTGGACGTTTTTCAATGGCAAAAATCAATGAATATTGTAAATGCACAAACAGTAATTTCTCCGCATTGCAAGGTGCAATTCTGAAATTTTTTGCTTTTTCCTGCTCCTCTTAGCATGATAAATAAGATTCAAAGAGAGTGAGATGCCAGCTCCTTTCATTCAGTCAGTAGCTTCAAACATTTCTGGTATATGAATAACATGTTTTTCAATGGCAAAAATCAATGAATATTGTAAATGCACAAACAGTAATTTCTCCGCATTGCAAGGTGCAATTCTGAAATTTTTTGCTTTTTCCTGCTCCTCTTAGCATGATAAATAAGATTCAAAGAGAGTGAGATGCCAGCTCCTTTCATTCAGTCAGTAGCTTCAAACATTTCTGGTATATGAATAACATGTTTTTCAATGGCAAAAATCAATGAATATTGTAAATGCACAAACAGTAATTTCTCCGCATTGCAAGGTGCAATTCTGAAATTTTTTGCTTTTTCCTGCTCCTCTTAGCATAATAAAGAAGATTCAAAGAGAGTGAGATGCCAGCTCCTTTCATTCAGTCAGTAGCTTCAATCATTTCTGGACGTTTTTCAATGGCAAAAATCAATGAATATTGTAAATGCACAAACAGTAATTTCTATGCATTGCAAGGTGCAATTCTGAAATTTTTTGCTTTTTCCTGCTCCTCTTAGCATGATAAAGAAGATTCAAAGAGGGTGAGATGCCAGCTCCTTTCATTCAGTCAGTAGCTTCAAACATTTCTGGTATATGAATAACATGATGTTTTTCAATGGCAAAAATCAATGAATATTGTAAATGCACAAACAGTAATTTCTCCGCATTGCAAGGTGCAATTCTGAAATTTTTTGCTTTTTCCTGCTCCTCTTAGCATGATAAAGAAGATTCAAAGAGAGTGAGATGCCAGCTCCTTTCATTCAGTCAGTAGCTTCAATCATTTCTGGACGTTTTTCAATGGCAAAAATCAATGAATATTGTAAATGCACAAACAGTAATTTCTCCACATTGCAAGGTGCAATTCTGAAATTTTTTGCTTTTTCCTGCTCCTCTTAGCATGATAAAGAAGATTCAAAGAGAGTGAGATGCCAGCTCCTTTCATTCAGTCAGTAGCTTCAATCATTTCTGGACGTTTTTCAATGGCAAAAATCTATGAATATTGTAAATGCACAAACAGTAATTTCTCCGCATTGCAAGGTGCAATTCTGAAATTTTTTGCTTTTTCCTGCTCCTCTTAGCATGATAAAGAAGATTCAAAGAGAGTGAGATGCCAGCTCCTTTCATTCAGTCAGTAGCTTCAAACATTTCTGCTATATGAATAACATGATGTTTTTCAATGGCAAAAATCAATGAATATTGTAAATGCACAAACAGTAATTTCTCCGCATTGCAAGGTGCAATTCTGAAATTTTTTGCTTTTTCCTGCTCCTCTTAGCATGATAAAGAAGATTCAAAGAGATTGAGATGCCAGCTCCTTTCATTCAGTCAGTAGCTTCAAACATTTCTGGTATATGAATAACGATGTTTTTCAATGGCAAAAATCAATGAATATTGTAAATGCACAAACAGTAATTTCTCCGCATTGCAAGGTGCAATTCTGAAATTTTTTGCTTTTTCCTGCTCCTCTTAGCATGATAAAGAAGATTCAAAGAGAGTGAGATGCCAGCTCCTTTCATTCAGTCAGTAGCTTCAAACATTTCTGGTATATGAATAACATGTTTTTCAATGGCAAAAATCAATGAATATTGTAAATGCACAAACAGTAATTTCTCCGCATTGCAAGGTGCAATTCTGAAATTTTTTGCTTTTTCCTGCTCCTCTTAGCATAATAAAGAAGATTCAAAGAGAGTGAGATGCCAGCTCCTTTCATTCAGTCAGTAGCTTCAATCATTTCTGGACGTTTTTCAATGGCAAAAATCAATGAATATTGTAAATGCACAAACAGTAATTTCTATGCATTGCAAGGTGCAATTCTGAAATTTTTTGCTTTTTCCTGCTCCTCTTAGCATGATAAAGAAGATTCAAAGAGGGTGAGATGCCAGCTCCTTTCATTCAGTCAGTAGCTTCAAACATTTCTGGTATATGAATAACATGATGTTTTTCAATGGCAAAAATCAATGAATATTGTAAATGCACAAACAGTAATTTCTCCGCATTGCAAGGTGCAATTCTGAAATTTTTTGCTTTTTCCTGCTCCTCTTAGCATGATAAAGAAGATTCAAAGAGAGTCAGATGCCAGCTCCTTTCATTCAGTCAGTAGCTTCAATCATTTCTGGACGTTTTTCAATGGCAAAAATCAATGAATATTGTAAATGCACAAACAGTAATTTCTCCACATTGCAAGGTGCAATTCTGAAATTTTTTGCTTTTTCCTGCTCCTCTTAGCATGATAAAGAAGATTCAAAGAGAGTGAGATGCCAGCTCCTTTCATTCAGTCAGTAGCTTCAATCATTTCTGGACGTTTTTCAATGGCAAAAATCATTGAATATTGTAAATGCACAAACAGTAATTTCTCCGCATTGCAAGGTGCAATTCTGAAATTTTTTGCTTTTTCCTGCTCCTCTTAGCATGATAAAGAAGATTCAAAGAGAGTGAGATGCCAGCTCCTTTCATTCAGTCAGTAGCTTCAATCATTTCTGGACGTTTTTCAATGGCAAAAATAAATGAATATTGTAAATGCACAAACAGTAATTTCTCCGCATTGCAAGGTGCAATTCTGAAATTTTTTGCTTTTTCCTGCTCCTCTTAGCATGATAAAGATTATTCAAAGAGAGTGAGATGCCAGCTCCTTTCATTCAGTCAGTAGCTTCAATCATTTCTGGTATATGAATAACATGATGTTTTTCAATGGCAAAAATCAATGAATATTGTAAATGCACAAACAGTAATTTCTCCGCATTGCAAGGTGCAATTCTGAAATTTTTTGCTTTTTCCTGCTCCTCTTAGCATGATAAAGAAGATTCAAAGAGAGTGAGATGCCAGCTCCTTTCATTCAGTCAGTAGCTTCAAACATTTCTGGTATATGAATAACATGATGTTTTTCAATGGCAAAAATCAATGAATATTGTAAATGCACAAACAGTAATTTCTCCGCATTGCAAGGTGCAATTCTGAAATTTTTTGCTTTTTCCTGCTCCTCTTAGCATGATAAAGAAGATTCAAAGTAGAGTGAGATGCCAGCTCCTTTCTTTCAGTCAGTAGCTTCAATCATTTCTGGACGTTTTTCAATGGCAAAAATCAATGAATATTGTAAATGCACAAACAGTAATTTCTCCGCATTGCAAGGTGCAATTCTGAAATTTTTTGCTTTTTCCTGCTCCTCTTAGCATGATAAAGAAGATTCAAAGAGAGTGAGATGCCAGCTCCTTTCATTCAGTCAGTAGCTTCAATCATTTCTGGACGTTTTTCAATGGCAAAAATCATTGAATATTGTAAATGCACAAACAGTAATTTCTCCGCATTGCAAGGTGCAATTCTGAAATTTTTTGCTTTTTCCTGCTCCTCTTAGCATGATAAAGAAGATTCAAAGAGAGTGAGATGCCAGCTCCTTTCATTCAGTCAGTCGCTTCAATCATTTCTGGACGTTTTTCAATGGCAAAAATAAATGAATATTGTAAATGCACAAACAGTAATTTCTCCGCATTGCAAGGTGCAATTCTGAAATTTTTTGCTTTTTCCTGCTCCTCTTAGCATGATAAAGATTATTCAAAGAGAGTGAGATGCCAGCTCCTTTCATTCAGTCAGTAGCTTCAATCATTTCTGGTATATGAATAACATGATGTTTTTCAATGGCAAAAATCAATGAATATTGTAAATGCACAAACAGTAATTTCTCCGCATTGCAAGGTGCAATTCTGAAATTTTTTGCTTTTTCCTGCTCCTCTTAGCATGATAAAGAAGATTCAAAGAGAGTGAGATGCCAGCTCCTTTCATTCAGTCAGTAGCTTCAAACATTTCTGGTATATGAATAACATGATGTTTTTCAATGGCAAAAATCAATGAATATTGTAAATGCACAAACAGTAATTTCTCCGCATTGCAAGGTGCAATTCTGAAATTTTTTGCTTTTTCCTGCTCCTCTTAGCATGATAAAGAAGATTCAAAGAGAGTGAGATGCCAGCTCCTTTCTTTCAGTCAGTAGCTTCAATCATTTCTGGACGTTTTTCAATGGCAAAAATCAATGAATATTGTAAATGCACAAACAGTAATTTCTCCGCATTGCAAGGTGCAATTCTGAAATTTTTTGCTTTTTCCTGCTCCTCTTAGCATGATAAAGAAGATTCAAAGAGAGTGAGATGCCAGCTCCTTTCATTCAGTCAGTAGCTTCAATCATTTCTGGACGTTTTTCAATGGCAAAAATAAATGAATATTGTAAATGCACAAACAGTAATTTCTCCGCATTGCAAGGTGCAATTCTGAAATTTTTTGCTTTTTCCTGCTCCTCTTAGCATGATAAAGATTATTCAAAGAGAGTGAGATGCCAGCTCCTTTCATTCAGTCAGTAGCTTCAATCATTTCTGGTATATGAATAACATGATGTTTTTCAATGGCAAAAATCAATGAATATTGTAAATGCACAAACAGTAATTTCTCCGCATTGCAAGGTGCAATTCTGAAATTTTTTGCTTTTTCCTGCTCCTCTTAGCATGATAAAGAAGATTCAAAGAGAGTGAGATGCCAGCTCCTTTCATTCAGTCAGTAGCTTCAATCATTTCTGGTATATGAATAACATGATGTTTTTCAATGGCAAAAATCAATGAATATTGTAAATGCACAAACAGTAATTTCTCCACATTGCAAGGTGCAATTCTGAAATTTTTTGCTTTTTCCTGCTCCTCTTAGCATGATAAAGAAGATTCAAAGAGAGTGAGATGCCAGCTCCTTTCATTCAGTCAGTAGCTTCAAACATTTCTGGTATATGAATAACATGATGTTTTTCAATGGCAAAAATCAATGAATATTGTAAATGCACAAACAGTAATTTCTCCTTATTGCAAGTTGCAATTCTGAAATTTTTTGCTTTTTCCTGCTCCTCTTAGCATGATAAAGAAGATTCAAAGAGAGTGAGATGCCAGCTCCTTTCATTCAGTCAGTAGCTTCAATCATTTCTGGACGTTTTTCAATGGCAAAAATCAATGAATATTGTAAATGCACAAACAGTAATTTCTCCGCATTGCAAGGTGCAATTCTGAAATTTTTTGCTTTTTCCTGCTCCTCTTAGCATGATAAAGAAGATTCAAAGAGAGTGAGATGCCAGCTCCTTTCATTCAGTCAGTAGCTTCAATCATTTCTGGACGTTTTTCAATGGCAAAAATCAATGAATATTGTAAATGCACAAACAGTAATTTCTCCGCATTGCAAGGTGCAATTCTGAAATTTTTTGCTTTTTCCTGCTCCTCTTAGCATGATAAAGAAGATTCAAAGAGAGTGAGATGCCAGCTCCTTTCATTCAGTCAGTAGCTTCAATCATTTCTGGACGTTTTTCAATGGCAAAAATCAATGAATATTGTAAATGCACAAACAGTAATTTCTCCGCATTGTAAGGTGCAATTCTGAAATTTTTTGCTTTTTCCTGCTCCTCTTAGCATGATAAAGAAGATTCAAAGAGAGTGAGATGCCAGCTCCTTTCATTCAGTCAGTAGCTTCAAACATTTCTGGTATATGAATAACATGATGTTTTTCAATGGCAAAAATCAATGAATATTGTAAATGCACAAACAGTAATTTCTCCGCATTGCAAGGTGCAATTCTGAAATTTTTTGCTTTTTCCTGCTCCTCTTAGCATGATAAAGAAGATTCAAAGAGAGTGAGATGCCAGCTCCTTTCATTCAGTCAGTAGCTTCAATCATTTCTGGACGTTTTTCAATGGCAAAAATCAATGAATATTGTAAATGCACAAACAGTAATTTCTCCGCATTGCAAGGTGCAATTCTGAAATTTTTTGCTTTTTCCTGCTCCTCTTAGCATGATAAATAAGATTCAAAGAGAGTGAGATGCCAGCTCCTTTCATTCAGTCAGTAGCTTCAAACATTTCTGGTATATGAATAACATGTTTTTCAATGGCAAAAATCAATGAATATTGTAAATGCACAAACAGTAATTTCTCCGCATTGCAAGGTGCAATTCTGAAATTTTTTGCTTTTTCCTGCTCCTCTTAGCATGATAAATAAGATTCAAAGAGAGTGAGATGCCAGCTCCTTTCATTCAGTCAGTAGCTTCAAACATTTCTGGTATATGAATAACATGTTTTTCAATGGCAAAAATCAATGAATATTGTAAATGCACAAACAGTAATTTCTCCGCATTGCAAGGTGCAATTCTGAAATTTTTTGCTTTTTCCTGCTCCTCTTAGCATAATAAAGAAGATTCAAAGAGAGTGAGATGCCAGCTCCTTTCATTCAGTCAGTAGCTTCAATCATTTCTGGACGTTTTTCAATGGCAAAAATCAATGAATATTGTAAATGCACAAACAGTAATTTCTATGCATTGCAAGGTGCAATTCTGAAATTTTTTGCTTTTTCCTGCTCCTCTTAGCATGATAAAGAAGATTCAAAGAGGGTGAGATGCCAGCTCCTTTCATTCAGTCAGTAGCTTCAAACATTTCTGGTATATGAATAACATGATGTTTTTCAATGGCAAAAATCAATGAATATTGTAAATGCACAAACAGTAATTTCTCCGCATTGCAAGGTGCAATTCTGAAATTTTTTGCTTTTTCCTGCTCCTCTTAGCATGATAAAGAAGATTCAAAGAGAGTGAGATGCCAGCTCCTTTCATTCAGTCAGTAGCTTCAATCATTTCTGGACGTTTTTCAATGGCAAAAATCAATGAATATTGTAAATGCACAAACAGTAATTTCTCCACATTGCAAGGTGCAATTCTGAAATTTTTTGCTTTTTCCTGCTCCTCTTAGCATGATAAAGAAGATTCAAAGAGAGTGAGATGCCAGCTCCTTTCATTCAGTCAGTAGCTTCAATCATTTCTGGACGTTTTTCAATGGCAAAAATCTATGAATATTGTAAATGCACAAACAGTAATTTCTCCGCATTGCAAGGTGCAATTCTGAAATTTTTTGCTTTTTCCTGCTCCTCTTAGCATGATAAAGAAGATTCAAAGAGAGTGAGATGCCAGCTCCTTTCATTCAGTCAGTAGCTTCAAACATTTCTGCTATATGAATAACATGATGTTTTTCAATGGCAAAAATCAATGAATATTGTAAATGCACAAACAGTAATTTCTCCGCATTGCAAGGTGCAATTCTGAAATTTTTTGCTTTTTCCTGCTCCTCTTAGCATGATAAAGAAGATTCAAAGAGATTGAGATGCCAGCTCCTTTCATTCAGTCAGTAGCTTCAAACATTTCTGGTATATGAATAACGATGTTTTTCAATGGCAAAAATCAATGAATATTGTAAATGCACAAACAGTAATTTCTCCGCATTGCAAGGTGCAATTCTGAAATTTTTTGCTTTTTCCTGCTCCTCTTAGCATGATAAAGAAGATTCAAAGAGAGTGAGATGCCAGCTCCTTTCATTCAGTCAGTAGCTTCAAACATTTCTGGTATATGAATAACATGTTTTTCAATGGCAAAAATCAATGAATATTGTAAATGCACAAACAGTAATTTCTCCGCATTGCAAGGTGCAATTCTGAAATTTTTTGCTTTTTCCTGCTCCTCTTAGCATAATAAAGAAGATTCAAAGAGAGTGAGATGCCAGCTCCTTTCATTCAGTCAGTAGCTTCAATCATTTCTGGACGTTTTTCAATGGCAAAAATCAATGAATATTGTAAATGCACAAACAGTAATTTCTATGCATTGCAAGGTGCAATTCTGAAATTTTTTGCTTTTTCCTGCTCCTCTTAGCATGATAAAGAAGATTCAAAGAGGGTGAGATGCCAGCTCCTTTCATTCAGTCAGTAGCTTCAAACATTTCTGGTATATGAATAACATGATGTTTTTCAATGGCAAAAATCAATGAATATTGTAAATGCACAAACAGTAATTTCTCCGCATTGCAAGGTGCAATTCTGAAATTTTTTGCTTTTTCCTGCTCCTCTTAGCATGATAAAGAAGATTCAAAGAGAGTCAGATGCCAGCTCCTTTCATTCAGTCAGTAGCTTCAATCATTTCTGGACGTTTTTCAATGGCAAAAATCAATGAATATTGTAAATGCACAAACAGTAATTTCTCCACATTGCAAGGTGCAATTCTGAAATTTTTTGCTTTTTCCTGCTCCTCTTAGCATGATAAAGAAGATTCAAAGAGAGTGAGATGCCAGCTCCTTTCATTCAGTCAGTAGCTTCAATCATTTCTGGACGTTTTTCAATGGCAAAAATCTATGAATATTGTAAATGCACAAACAGTAATTTCTCCGCATTGCAAGGTGCAATTCTGAAATTTTTTGCTTTTTCCTGCTCCTCTTAGCATGATAAAGAAGATTCAAAGAGAGTGAGATGCCAGCTCCTTTCATTCAGTCAGTAGCTTCAAACATTTCTGCTATATGAATAACATGATGTTTTTCAATGGCAAAAATCAATGAATATTGTAAATGCACAAACAGTAATTTCTCCGCATTGCAAGGTGCAATTCTGAAATTTTTTGCTTTTTCCTACTCCTCTTAGCATGATAAAGAAGATTCAAAGAGAGTGAGATGCCAGCTCCTTTCATTCAGTCAGTAGCTTCAATCATTTCTGGACGTTTTTCAATGGCAAAAATCAATGAATATTGTAAATGCACAAACAGTAATTTCTCCGCATTGCAAGGTGCAATTCTGAAATTTTTTGCTTTTTCCTGCTCCTCTTAGCATGATAAAGAAGATTCAAAGAGAGTGAGATGCCAGCTCCTTTCATTCAGTCAGTAGCTTCAATCATTTCTGGACGTTTTTCAATGGCAAAAATCAATGAATATTGTAAATGCACAAACAGTAATTTCTCCGCATTGCAAGGTGCAATTCTGAAATTTTTTGCTTTTTCCTGCTCCTCTTAGCATGATAAAGAAGATTCAAAGAGAGTGAGATGCCAGCTCCTTTCATTCAGTCAGTAGCTTCAATCATTTCTGGACGTTTTTCAATGGCAAAAATCATTGAATATTGTAAATGCACAAACAGTAATTTCTCCGCTTTGCAAGGTGCAATTCTGAAATTTTTTGCTTTTTCCTGCTCCTCTTAGCATGATAAAGAAGATTCAAAGAGAGTGAGATGCCAGCTCCTTTCATTCAGTCAGTAGCTTCAATCATTTCTGGTATATGAATAACATGATGTTTTTCAATGGCAAAAATCAATGAATATTGTAATTGCACAAACAGTAATTTCTCCGCATTGCAAGGTGCAATTCTGAAATGTTTTGCTTTTTCCTGCTCCTCTTAGCATGATAAAGAAGATTCAAAGAGAGTGAGATGCCAGCTCCTTTCATTCAGTCAGTAGCTTCAATCATTTCTGGACGTTTTTCAATGGCAAAAATCAATGAATATTGTAAATGCACAAACAGTAATTTCTCCGCATTGCAAGGTGCAATTCTGAAATTTTTTGCTTTTTCCTGCTCCTCTTAGCATGATAAACAAGATTCAAAGAGAGTGAGATGCCAGCTCCTTTCATTCAGTCAGTAGCTTCAATCATTTCTGGACGTTTTTCAATGGCAAAAATCAATGAATATTGTAAATGCACAAACAGTAATTTCTCCGCATTGCAAGGTGCAATTCTGAAATTTTTTGCTTTTTCCTGCTCCTCTTAGCATGGTAAAGAAGATTCAAAGAGAGTGAGATGCCAGCTCCTTTCATTCAGTCAGTAGCTTCAAACATTTCTGGTATATGAATAACATGATGTTTTTCAATGGCAAAAATCAATGAATATTGTAAATGCACAAACAGTAATTTCTCCGCATTGCAAGGTGCAATTCTGAAATTTTTTGCTTTTTCCTGCTCCTCTTAGCATGATAAAGAAGATTCAAAGAGAGTGAGATGCCAGCTCCTTTCATTCAGTCAGTAGCTTCAATCATTTCTGGACGTTTTTCAATGGCAAAAATCAATGAATATTGTAAATGCACAAACAGTAATTTCTCCACATTGCAAGGTGCAATTCTGAAATTTTTTGCTTTTTCCTGCTCCTCTTAGCATGATAAAGAAGAATCAAAGAGAGTGACATGCCAGCTCCTTTCATTCAGTCAGTAGCTTCAATCATTTCTGGACGTTTTTCAATGGCAAAAATCAATGAATATTGTAAATGCACAGACAGTAATTTCTCCGCATTGCAAGGTGCAATTCTGAAATTTTTTGCTTTTTCCTGCTCCTCTTAGCATGATAAAGAAGATTCAAAGAGAGTGAGATGCCAGCTCCTTTCATTCAGTCAGTAGCTTCAAACATTTCTGGTATATGAATAACATGATGTTTTTCAATGGCAAAAATCAATGAATATTGTAAATGCACAAACAGTAATTTCTCCGCATTGCAAGGTGCAATTCTGAAATTTTTTGCTTTTTCCTGCTCCTCTTAGCATGATAAAGAAGATTCAAAGAGAGTGAGATGCCAGCTCCTTTCATTCAGTCAGTAGCTTCAATCATTTCTGGACGTTTTTCAATGGCAAAAATCAATGAATATTGTAAATGCACAAACAGTAATTTCTCCGCATTGCAAGGTGCAATTCTGAAATTTTTTGCTTTTTCCTGCTCATCTTAGCATGATAAAGAAGATTCAAAGAGAGTGAGATGCCAGCTCCTTTCATTCAGTCAGTAGCTTCAAACATTTCTGGTATATGAATAACATGTTTTTCAATGGCAAAAATCAATGAATATTGTAAATGCACAAACAGTAATTTCTCCGCATTGCAAGGTGCAATTCTGAAATTTTTTGCTTTTTCCTGCTCCTCTTAGCATGATAAAGAATATTCAAAGAGAGTGAGATGCCAGCTCCTTTCATTCAGTCAGTAGCTTCAATCATTTCTGGTATATGAATAACATGATGTTTTTCAATGGCAAAAATCAATGAATATTGTAAATGCACAAACAGTAATTTCTCCGCATTGCAAGGTGCAATTCTGAAATTTTTTGCTTTTTCCTGCTCCTCTTAGCATGATAAAGAAGATTCAAAGAGAGTGAGATGCCAGCTCCTTTCATTCAGTCAGTAGCTTCAATCATTTCTGGTATATGAATAACATGATGTTTTTCAATGGCAAAAATCAATGAATATTGTAAATGCACAAACAGTAATTTCTCCGCATTGCAAGGTGCAATTCTGAAATTTTTTGCTTTTTCCTGCTCCTCTTAGCATGATAAAGAAGATTCAAAGAGAGTGAGATGCCAGCTCCTTTCATTCAGTCAGTAGCTTCAATCATTTCTGGACGTTTTTCAATGGCAAAAATCATTGAATATTGTAAATGCACAAACAGTAATTTCTCCGCATTGCAAGGTGAAATTCTGAAATTTTTTGCTTTTTCCTGCTCCTCTTAGCATGATAAAGAAGATTCAAAGAGAGTGAGATGCCAGCTCCTTTCATTCAGTCAGTAGCTTCAAACATTTCTGGTATATGAATAACATGATGTTTTTCAATGGCAAAAATCAATGAATATTGTAAATGCACAAACAGTAATTTCTCCGCATTGCAAGGTGCAATTCTGAAATTTTTTGCTTTTTCCTGCTCCTCTTAGTATGATAAAGAAGATTCAAAGAGAGTGAGATGCCAGCTCCTTTCATTCAGTCAGTAGCTTCAATCATTTCTGGACGTTTTTCAATGGCAAAAATCATTGAATATTGTAAATGCACAAACAGTAATTTCTCCGCATTGCAAGGTGCAATTCTGAAATTTTTTGCTTTTTCCTGCTCCTCTTAGCATGATAAAGAAGATTCAAAGAGACTGAGATGCCAGCTCCTTTCATTCAGTCAGTAGCTTCAATCATTTCTGGTATATGAATAACATGATGTTTTTCAATGGCAAAAATCAATGAATATTGTAAATGCACAAACAGTAATTTCTCCGCATTGCAAGGTGCAATTCTGAAATTTTTTGCTTTTTCCTGCTCCTCTTAGCATGATAAAGAAGATTCAAAGAGAGTGAGATGCCAGCTCCTTTCATTCAGTCAGTAGCTTCAATCATTTCTGGACGTTTTTCAATGGCAAAAATCAATGAATATTGTAAATGCACAAACAGTAATTTCTCCGCATTGCAAGGTGCAATTCTGAAATTTTTTGCTTTTTCCTGCTCCTCTTAGCATGATAAACAAGATTCAAAGAGAGTGAGATGCCAGCTCCTTTCATTCAGTCAGTAGCTTCAATCATTTCTGGACGTTTTTCAATGGCAAAAATCAATGAATATTGTAAATGCACAAACAGTAATTTCTCCGCATTGCAAGGTGCAATTCTGAAATTTTTTGCTTTTTCCTGCTCCTCTTAGCATGATAAAGAAGATTCAAAGAGAGTGAGATGCCAGCTCCTTTCATTCAGTCAGTAGCTTCAAACATTTCTGGTATATGAATAACATGATGTTTTTCAATGGCAAAAATCAATGAATACTGTAAATGCACAAACAGTAATTTCTCCGCATTGCAAGGTGCAATTCTGAAATTTTTTGCTTTTTCCTGCTCCTCTTAGCATGATAAAGAAGATTCAAAGAGAGTGAGATGCCAGCTCCTTTCATTCAGTCAGTAGCTTCAATCATTTCTGGACGTTTTTCAATGGCAAAAATCAATGAATATTGTAAATGCACAAACAGTAATTTCTCCACATTGCAAGGTGCAATTCTGAATTTTTTTGCTTTTTCCTGCTCCTCTTAGCATGATAAAGAAGAATCAAAGAGAGTGACATGCCAGCTCCTTTCATTCAGTCAGTAGCTTCAATCATTTCTGGACATTTTTCAATGGCAAAAATCAATGAATATTGTAAATGCACAGACAGAAATTTCTCCGCATTGCAAGGTGCAATTCTGAAATTTTTTGCTTTTTCCTGCTCCTCTTAGCATGATAAAGAAGATTCAAAGAGAGTGAGATGCCAGCTCCTTTCATTCAGTCAGTAGCTTCAAACATTTCTGGTATATGAATAACATGATGTTTTTCAATGGCAAAAATCAATGAATATTGTAAATGCACAAACAGTAATTTCTCCGCATTGCAAGGTGCAATTCTGAAATTTTTTGCTTTTTCCTGCTCCTCTTAGCATGATAAAGAAGATTCAAAGAGAGTGAGATGCCAGCTCCTTTCATTCAGTCAGTAGCTTCAATCATTTCTGGACGTTTTTCAATGGCAAAAATCAATGAATATTGTAAATGCACAAACAGTAATTTCTCCGCATTGCAAGGTGCAATTCTGAAATTTTTTGCTTTTTCCTGCTCCTCTTAGCATGATAAAGAAGATTCAAAGAGAGTGAGATTGCAGCTCCTTTCATTCAGTCAGTAGCTTCAAACATTTCTGGTATATGAATAACATGTTTTTCAATGGCAAAAATCAATGAATATTGTAAATGCACAAACAGTAATTTCTCCGCATTGCAAGGTGCAATTCTGAAATTTTTTGCTTTTTCCTGCTCCTCTTAGCATGATAAAGAATATTCAAAGAGAGTGAGATGCCAGCTCCTTTCATTCAGTCAGTAGCTTCAATCATTTCTGGTATATGAATAACATGATGTTTTTCAATGGCAAAAATCAATGAATATTGTAAATGCACAAACAGTAATTTCTCCGCATTGCAAGGTGCAATTCTGAAATTTTTTGCTTTTTCCTGCTCCTCTTAGCATGATAAAGAAGATTCAAAGAGAGTGAGATGCCAGCTCCTTTCATTCAGTCAGTAGCTTCAATCATTTCTGGTATATGAATAACATGATGTTTTTCAATGGCAAAAATCAATGAATATTGTAAATGCACAAACAGTAATTTCTCCGCATTGCAAGGTGCAATTCTGAAATTTTTTGCTTTTTCCTGCTCCTCTTAGCATGATAAAGAAGATTCAAAGAGAGTGAGATGCCAGCTCCTTTCATTCAGTCAGTAGCTTCAATCATTTCTGGACGTTTTTCAATGGCAAAAATCATTGAATATTGTAAATGCACAAACAGTAATTTCTCCGCATTGCAAGGTGCAATTCTGAAATTTTTTGCTTTTTCCTGCTCCTCTTAGCATGATAAAGAAGATTCAAAGAGAGTGAGATGCCAGCTCCTTTCATTCAGTCAGTAGCTTCAATCATTTCTGGACGTTTTTCAATGGCAAAAATAAATGAATATTGTAAATGCACAAACAGTAATTTCTTCGCATTGCAAGGTGCAATTCTGAAATTTTTTGCTTTTTCCTGCTCCTCTTAGCATGATAAAGAATATTCAAAGAGAGTGAGATGCCAGCTCCTTTCATTCAGTCAGTAGCTTCAATCATTTCTGGTATATGAATAACATGATGTTTTTCAATGGCAAAAATCAATGAATATTGTAAATGCACAAACAGTAATTTCTCCGCATTGCAAGGTGCAATTCTGAAATTTTTTGCTTTTTCCTGCTCCTCTTAGCATGATAAAGAAGATTCAAAGAGAGTGAGATGCCAGCTCCTTTCATTCAGTCAATAGCTTCAATCATTTCTGGTATATGAATAACATGATGTTTTTCAGTGGCAAAAATCAATGAATATTGTAAATGCACAAACAGTAATTTCTCCGCATTGCAAGGTGCAATTCTGAAATTTTTTGCTTTTTCCTGCTCCTCTTAGCATGATAAAGAAGATTCAAAGAGAGTGAGATGCCAGCTCCTTTCATTCAGTCAGTAGCTTCAAACATTTCTGGTATATGAATAACATGATGTTTTTCAATGGCAAAAATCAATGAATATTGTAAATGCACAAATAGTAATTTCTCCGCATTGCAAGGTGGAATTCTGAAATTTTTTGCTTTTTCCTGCTCCTCTTAGCATGATAAAGAAGATTCAAAGAGAGTGAGATGCCAGCTCCTTTCATTCAGTCAGTAGCTTCAATCATTTCTGGAAGTTTTTCAATGGCAAAAATCAATGAATATTGTAAATGCACAAACAGTAATTTCTCCGCATTGCAAGGTGCAATTCTGAAATTTTTTGCTTTTTCCTGCTCCTCTTAGCATGATAAAGAAGATTCAAAGAGAGTGAGATTGCAGCTCCTTTCATTCAGTCAGTAGCTTCAAACATTTCTGGTATATGAATAACATGTTTTTCAATGGCAAAAATCAATGAATATTGTAAATGCACAAACAGTAATTTCTCCGCATTGCAAGGTGCAATTCTGAAATTTTTTGCTTTTTCCTGCTCCTCTTAGCATGATAAAGAATATTCAAAGAGAGTGAGATGCCAGCTCCTTTCATTCAGTCAGTAGCTTCAATCATTTCTGGTATATGAATAACATGATGTTTTTCAATGGCAAAAATCAATGAATATTGTAAATGCACAAACAGTAATTTCTCCGCATTGCAAGGTGCAATTCTGAAATTTTTTGCTTTTTCCTGCTCCTCTTAGCATGATAAAGAAGATTCAAAGAGAGTGAGATGCCAGCTCCTTTCATTCAGTCAGTAGCTTCAATCATTTCTGGTATATGAATAACATGATGTTTTTCAATGGCAAAAATAAATGAATATTGTAAATGCACAAACAGTAATTTCTCCGCATTGCAAGGTGCAATTCTGAAATTTTTTGCTTTTTCCTGCTCCTCTTAGCATGATAAAGAAGATTCAAAGAGAGTGAGATGCCAGCTCCTTTCATTCAGTCAGTAGCTTCAATCATTTCTGGACGTTTTTCAATGGCAAAAATCATTGAATATTGTAAATGCACAAACAGTAATTTCTCCGCATTGCAAGGTGCAATTCTGAAATTTTTTGCTTTTTCCTGCTCCTCTTAGCATGATAAAGAAGATTCAAAGAGAGTGAGATGCCAGCTTCTTTCATTCAGTCAGTAGCTTCAATCATTTCTGGACGTTTTTCAATGGCAAAAATAAATGAATATTGTAAATGCACAAACAGTAATTTCTCCGCATTGCAAGGTGCAATTCTGAAATTTTTTGCTTTTTCCTGCTCCTCTTAGCATGATAAAGAATATTCAAAGAGAGTGAGATGCCAGCTCCTTTCATTCAGTCAGTAGCTTCAATCATTTCTGGTATATGAATAACATGATGTTTTTCAATGGCAAAAATCAATGAATATTGTAAATGCACAAACAGTAATTTCTCCGCATTGCAAGGTGCAATTCTGAAATTTTTTGCTTTTTCCTGCTCCTCTTAGCATGATAAAGAAGATTCAAAGAGAGTGAGATGCCAGCTCCTTTCATTCAGTCAATAGCTTCAATCATTTCTGGTATATGAATAACATGATGTTTTTCAATGGCAAAAATCAATGAATATTGTAAATGCACAAACAGTAATTTCTCCGCATTGCAAGGTGCAATTCTGAAATTTTTTGCTTTTTCCTGCTCCTCTTAGCATGATAAAGAAGATTCAAAGAGAGTGAGATGCCAGCTCCTTTCATTCAGTCAGTAGCTTCAAACATTTCTGGTATATGAATAACATGATGTTTTTCAATGGCAAAAATCAATGAATATTGTAAATGCACAAATAGTAATTTCTCCGCATTGCAAGGTGCAATTCTGAAATTTTTTGCTTTTTCCTGCTCCTCTTAGCATGATAAAGAAGATTCAAAGAGAGTGAGATGCCAGCTCCTTTCATTCAGTCAGTAGCTTCAATCATTTCTGGACGTTTTTCAATGGCAAAAATCAATGAATATTGTAAATGCACAAACAGTAATTTCTCCGCATTGCAAGGTGCAATTCTGAAATTTTTTGCTTTTTCCTGCTCCTCTTAGCATGATAAAGAAGATTCAAAGAGAGTGAGATGCCAGCTCCTTTCATTCAGTCAGTAGCTTCAATCATTTCTGGACGTTTTTCAATGGCAAAAATCAATGAATATTGTAAATGCACAAACAGTAATTTCTCCGCATTGCAAGGTGCAATTCTGAAATTTTTTGCTTTTTCCTGCTCCTCTTAGCATGATAAAGAAGATTCAAAGAGAGTGAGATGCCAGCTCCTTTAATTCAGTCAGTAGCTTCAATCATTTCTGGACGTTTTTCAATGGCAAAAATCAATGAATATTGTAAATGCACAAACAGTAATTTCTCCGCATTGCAAGGTGCAATTCTGAAATTTTTTGCTTTTTCCTGCTCCTCTTAGCATGATAAAGAAGATTCAAAGAGAGTGAGATGCCAGCTCCTTTCATTCAGTCAGTAGCTTCAATCATTTCTGGTATATGAATAACATGATGTTTTTCAATGGCAAAAATCAATGAATATTGTAAATGCACAAACAGTAATTTCTCCGCATTGCAAGGTGCAATTCTGAAATTTTTTGCTTTTTCCTGCTCCTCTTAGCATGATAAAGAAGATTCAAAGAGAGTGAGATGCCAGCTCCTTTCATTCAGTCAGTAGCTTCAATCATTTCTGGACGTTTTTCAATGGCAAAAATCATTGAATATTGTAAATGCACAAACAGTAATTTCTCCGCATTGCAAGGTGCAATTCTGAAATTTTTTGCTTTTTCCTGCTCCTCTTAGCATGATAAAGATTATTCAAAGAGAGTGAGATGCCAGCTCCTTTCATTCAGTCAGTAGCTTCAATCATTTCTGGTATATGAATAACATGATGTTTTTCAATGGCAAAAATCAATGAATATTGTAAATGCACAAACAGTAATTTCTCCGCATTGCAAGGTGCAATTCTGAAATTTTTTGCTTTTTCCTGCTCCTCTTAGCATGATAAAGAAGATTCAAAGAGAGTGAGATGCCAGCTCCTTTCATTCAGTCAGTAGCTTCAATCATTTCTGGTATATGAATAACATGATGTTTTTCAATGGCAAAAATCAATGAATATTGTAAATGCACAAACAGTAATTTCTCCGCATTGCAAGGTGCAATTCTGAAATTTTTTGCTTTTTCCTGCTCCTCTTAGCATGATAAAGAAGATTCAAAGAGAGTGAGATGCCAGCTCCTTTCATTCAGTCAGTAGCTTCAAACATTTCTGGTATATGAATAACATGATGTTTTTCAATGGCAAAAATCAATGAATATTGTAAATGCACAAACAGTAATTTCTCCTTATTGCAAGGTGCAATTCTGAAATTTTTTGCTTTTTCCTGCTCCTCTTAGCATGATAAAGAAGATTCAAAGAGAGTGAGATGCCAGCTCCTTTCATTCAGTCAGTAGCTTCAATCATTTCTGGTATATGAATAACATGATGTTTTTCAATGGCAAAAATCAATGAATATTGTAAATGCACAAACAGTAATTTCTCCGCATTGCAAGGTGCAATTCTGAAATTTTTTGCTTTTTCCTGCTCCTCTTAGCATGATAAAGAAGATTCAAAGAGAGTGAGATGCCAGCTCCTTTCATTCAGTCAGTAGCTTCAATCATTTCTGGTATATGAATAACATGATGTTTTTCAATGGCAAAAATAAATGAATATTGTAAATGCACAAACAGTAATTTCTCCGCATTGCAAGGTGCAATTCTGAAATTTTTTGCTTTTTCCTGCTCCTCTTAGCATGATAAAGAAGATTCAAAGAGAGTGAGATGCCAGCTCCTTTCATTCAGTCAGTAGCTTCAATCATTTCTGGACGTTTTTCAATGGCAAAAATCATTGAATATTGTAAATGCACAAACAGTAATTTCTCCGCATTGCAAGGTGCAATTCTGAAATTTTTTGCTTTTTCCTGCTCCTCTTAGCATGATAAAGAAGATTCAAAGAGAGTGAGATGCCAGCTTCTTTCATTCAGTCAGTAGCTTCAATCATTTCTGGACGTTTTTCAATGGCAAAAATAAATGAATATTGTAAATGCACAAACAGTAATTTCTCCGCATTGCAAGGTGCAATTCTGAAATTTTTTGCTTTTTCCTGCTCCTCTTAGCATGATAAAGAATATTCAAAGAGAGTGAGATGCCAGCTCCTTTCATTCAGTCAGTAGCTTCAATCATTTCTGGTATATGAATAACATGATGTTTTTCAATGGCAAAAATCAATGAATATTGTAAATGCACAAACAGTAATTTCTCCGCATTGCAAGGTGCAATTCTGAAATTTTTTGCTTTTTCCTGCTCCTCTTAGCATGATAAAGAAGATTCAAAGAGAGTGAGATGCCAGCTCCTTTCATTCAGTCAATAGCTTCAATCATTTCTGGTATATGAATAACATGATGTTTTTCAATGGCAAAAATCAATGAATATTGTAAATGCACAAACAGTAATTTCTCCGCATTGCAAGGTGCAATTCTGAAATTTTTTGCTTTTTCCTGCTCCTCTTAGCATGATAAAGAAGATTCAAAGAGAGTGAGATGCCAGCTCCTTTCATTCAGTCAGTAGCTTCAAACATTTCTGGTATATGAATAACATGATGTTTTTCAATGGCAAAAATCAATGAATATTGTAAATGCACAAATAGTAATTTCTCCGCATTGCAAGGTGCAATTCTGAAATTTTTTGCTTTTTCCTGCTCCTCTTAGCATGATAAAGAAGATTCAAAGAGAGTGAGATGCCAGCTCCTTTCATTCAGTCAGTAGCTTCAATCATTTCTGGACGTTTTTCAATGGCAAAAATCAATGAATATTGTAAATGCACAAACAGTAATTTCTCCGCATTGCAAGGTGCAATTCTGAAATTTTTTGCTTTTTCCTGCTCCTCTTAGCATGATAAAGAAGATTCAAAGAGAGTGAGATGCCAGCTCCTTTCATTCAGTCAGTAGCTTCAATCATTTCTGGACGTTTTTCAATGGCAAAAATCAATGAATATTGTAAATGCACAAACAGTAATTTCTCCGCATTGCAAGGTGCAATTCTGAAATTTTTTGCTTTTTCCTGCTCCTCTTAGCATGATAAAGAAGATTCAAAGAGAGTGAGATGCCAGCTCCTTTAATTCAGTCAGTAGCTTCAATCATTTCTGGACGTTTTTCAATGGCAAAAATCAATGAATATTGTAAATGCACAAACAGTAATTTCTCCGCATTGCAAGGTGCAATTCTGAAATTTTTTGCTTTTTCCTGCTCCTCTTAGCATGATAAAGAAGATTCAAAGAGAGTGAGATGCCAGCTCCTTTCATTCAGTCAGTAGCTTCAATCATTTCTGGTATATGAATAACATGATGTTTTTCAATGGCAAAAATCAATGAATATTGTAAATGCACAAACAGTAATTTCTCCGCATTGCAAGGTGCAATTCTGAAATTTTTTGCTTTTTCCTGCTCCTCTTAGCATGATAAAGAAGATTCAAAGAGAGTGAGATGCCAGCTCCTTTCATTCAGTCAGTAGCTTCAATCATTTCTGGACGTTTTTCAATGGCAAAAATCATTGAATATTGTAAATGCACAAACAGTAATTTCTCCGCATTGCAAGGTGCAATTCTGAAATTTTTTGCTTTTTCCTGCTCCTCTTAGCATGATAAAGATTATTCAAAGAGAGTGAGATGCCAGCTCCTTTCATTCAGTCAGTAGCTTCAATCATTTCTGGTATATGAATAACATGATGTTTTTCAATGGCAAAAATCAATGAATATTGTAAATGCACAAACAGTAATTTCTCCGCATTGCAAGGTGCAATTCTGAAATTTTTTGCTTTTTCCTGCTCCTCTTAGCATGATAAAGAAGATTCAAAGAGAGTGAGATGCCAGCTCCTTTCATTCAGTCAGTAGCTTCAATCATTTCTGGTATATGAATAACATGATGTTTTTCAATGGCAAAAATCAATGAATATTGTAAATGCACAAACAGTAATTTCTCCGCATTGCAAGGTGCAATTCTGAAATTTTTTGCTTTTTCCTGCTCCTCTTAGCATGATAAAGAAGATTCAAAGAGAGTGAGATGCCAGCTCCTTTCATTCAGTCAGTAGCTTCAAACATTTCTGGTATATGAATAACATGATGTTTTTCAATGGCAAAAATCAATGAATATTGTAAATGCACAAACAGTAATTTCTCCTTATTGCAAGGTGCAATTCTGAAATTTTTTGCTTTTTCCTGCTCCTCTTAGCATGATAAAGAAGATTCAAAGAGAGTGAGATGCCAGCTCCTTTCATTCAGTCAGTAGCTTCAATCATTTCTGGACGTTTTTCAATGGCAAAAATCAATGAATATTGTAAATGCACAAACAGTAATTTCTCCGCATTGCAAGGTGCAATTCTGAAATTTTTTGCTTTTTCCTGCTCCTCTTAGCATGATAAAGAAGATACAAAGAGAGTGAGATGCCAGCTCCTTTCATTCAGTCAGTAGCTTCAATCATTTCTGGACGTTTTTCAATGGCAAAAATCAGTGAATATTGTAAATGCACAAACAGTAATTTCTCCGCATTGCAAGGTGCAATTCTGAAATTTTTTGCTTTTTCCTGCTCCTCTTAGCATGATAAAGAAGATTCAAAGAGAGTGAGATGCCAGCTCCTTTCATTCAGTCAGTAGCTTCAATCATTTCTGGACGTTTTTCAATGGCAAAAATCATTGAATATTGTAAATGCACAAACAGTAATTTCTCCGCATTGCAAGGTGCAATTCTGAAATTTTTTGCTTTTTCCTGCTCCTCTTAGCATGATAAAGAAGATTCAAAGAGAGTGAGATGCCAGCTCCTTTCATTCAGTCAGTAGCTTCAATCATTTCTGGTATATGAATAACATGATGTTTTTCAATGGCAAAAATCAATGAATATTGTAAATGCACAAACAGTAATTTCTCCGCATTGCAAGGTGCAATTCTGAAATTTTTTGCTTTTTCCTGCTCCTCTTAGCATGATAAAGAAGATACAAAGAGAGTGAGATGCCAGCTCCTTTCATTCAGTCAGTAGCTTCAATCATTTCTGGACGTTTTTCAATGGCAAAAATCAATGAATATTGTAAATGCACAAACAGTAATTTCTCCGCATTGCAAGGTGCAATTCTGAAATTTTTTGCTTTTTCCTGCTACTCTTAGCATGATAAAGAAGATTCAAAGAGAGTGAGATGCCAGCTCCTTTCATTCAGTCAGTAGCTTCAATCATTTCTGGACGTTTTTCAATGGCAAAAATCATTGAATATTGTAAATGCACAAACAGTAATTTCTCCGCATTGCAAGGTGCAATTCTGAAATTTTTTGCTTTTTCCTGCTCCTCTTAGCATGATAAAGAAGATTCAAAGAGAGTGAGATGCCAGCTCCTTTCATTCAGTCAGTAGCTTCAAACATTTCTGGTATATGAATAACATGATGTTTTTCAATGGCAAAAATCAATGAATATTGTAAATGCACAAACAGTAATTTCTCCTTATTGCAAGGTGCAATTCTGAAATTTTTTGCTTTTTCCTGCTCCTCTTAGCATGATAAAGAAGATTCAAAGAGAGTGAGATGCCAGCTCCTTTCATTCAGTCAGTAGCTTCAATCATTTCTGGACGTTTTTCAATGGCAAAAATCAATGAATATTGTAAATGCACAAACAGTAATTTCTCCGCATTGCAAGGTGCAATTCTGAAATTTTTTGCTTTTTCCTGCTCCTCTTAGCATGATAAAGAAGATACAAAGAGAGTGAGATGCCAGCTCCTTTCATTCAGTCAGTAGCTTCAATCATTTCTGGACGTTTTTCAATGGCAAAAATCAATGAATATTGTAAATGCACAAACAGTAATTTCTCCGCATTGCAAGGTGCAATTCTGAAATTTTTTGCTTTTTCCTGCTCCTCTTAGCATGATAAAGAAGATTCAAAGAGAGTGAGATGCCAGCTCCTTTCATTCAGTCAGTAGCTTCAATCATTTCTGGACGTTTTTCAATGGCAAAAATCATTGAATATTGTAAATGCACAAACAGTAATTTCTCCGCATTGCAAGGTGCAATTCTGAAATTTTTTGCTTTTTCCTGCTCCTCTTAGCATGATAAAGAAGATTCAAAGAGAGTGAGATGCCAGCTCCTTTCATTCAGTCAGTAGCTTCAATCATTTCTGGTATATGAATAACATGATGTTTTTCAATGGCAAAAATCAATGAATATTGTAAATGCATAAACAGTAATTTCTCCGCATTGCAAGGTGCAATTCTGAAATTTTTTGCTTTTTCCTGCTCCTCTTAGCATGATAAAGAAGATACAAAGAGAGTGAGATGCCAGCTCCTTTCATTCAGTCAGTAGCTTCAATCATTTCTGGACGTTTTTCAATGGCAAAAATCAATGAATATTGTAAATGCACAAACAGTAATTTCTCCGCATTGCAAGGTGCAATTCTGAAATTTTTTGCTTTTTCCTGCTCCTCTTAGCATGATAAAGAAGATTCAAAGAGAGTGAGATGCCAGCTCCTTTCATTCAGTCAGTAGCTTCAATCATTTCTGGACGTTTTTCAATGGCAAAAATCATTGAATATTGTAAATGCACAAACAGTAATTTCTCCGCATTGCAAGGTGCAATTCTGAAATTTTTTGCTTTTTCCTGCTCCTCTTAGCATGATAAAGAAGATTCAAAGAGAGTGAGATGCCTGCTCCTTTCATTCAGTCAGTAGCTTCAATCATTTCTGGTATATGAATAACATGATGTTTTTCAATGGCAAAAATCAATGAATATTGTAAATGCACAAACAGTAATTTCTCCGCATTGCAAGGTGCAATTCTGAAATTTTTTGCTTTTTCCTGCTCCTCTTAGCATGATAAAGAAGATTCAAAGAGAGTGAGATGCCAGCTCCTTTCATTCAGTCAGTAGCTTCAATCATTTCTGGACGTTTTTCAATGGCAAAAATCAATGAATATTGTAAATGCACAAACAGTAATTTCTCCGCATTGCAAGGTGCAATTCTGAAATTTTTTGCTTTTTCCTGCTCCTCTTAGCATGATAAACAAGATTCAAAGAGAGTGAGATGCCAGCTCCTTTCATTCAGTCAGTAGCTTCAATCATTTCTGGACGTTTTTCAATGGCAAAAATCAATGAATATTGTAAATGCACAAACAGTAATTTCTCCGCATTGCAAGGTGCAATTCTGAAATTTTTGGCTTTTTCCTGCTCCTCTTAGCATGATAAAGAAGATTCAAAGAGAGTGAGATGCCAGCTCCTTTCATTCAGTCAGTAGCTTCAAACATTTCTGGTATATGAATAACATGATGTTTTTCAATGGCAAAAATCAATGAATATTGTAAATGCACAAACAGTAATTTCTCCGCATTGCAAGGTGCAATTCTGAAATTTTTTGCTTTTTCCTGCTCCTCTTAGCATGATAAAGAAGATTCAAAGAGAGTGAGATGCCAGCTCCTTTCATTCAGTCAGTAGCTTCAATCATTTCTGGACGTTTTTCAATGGCAAAAATCAATGAATATTGTAAATGCACAAA
Organism: Phyllobates terribilis; assembly: GCF_046119375.1. Classification (NCBI taxonomy): domain Eukaryota; kingdom Metazoa; phylum Chordata; class Amphibia; order Anura; family Dendrobatidae; genus Phyllobates; species Phyllobates terribilis. The sequence continues at coordinate 1,134,097 of NW_027363227.1, forward strand.
CAGTAATTTCTCCACATTGCAAGGTGCAATTCTGAAATTTTTTGCTTTTTCCTGCTCCTCTTAGCATGATAAAAAAGAATCAAAGAGAGTGACATGCCAGCTCCTTTCATTCAGTCAGTAGCTTCAATCATTTCTGGACGTTTTTCAATGGCAAAAATCAATGAATATTGTAAATGCACAGACAGTAATTTCTCCGCATTGCAAGGTGCAATTCTGAAATTTTTTGCTTTTTCCTGCTCCTCTTAGCATGATAAAGAAGATTCAAAGAGAGTGAGATGCCAGCTCCTTTCATTCAGTCAGTAGCTTCAAACATTTCTGGTATATGAATAACATGATGTTTTTCAATGGCAAAAATCAATGAATATTGTAAATGCACAAACAGTAATTTCTCCGCATTGCAAGGTGCAATTCTGAAATTTTTTGCTTTTTACTGCTCCTCTTAGCATGATAAAGAAGATTCAAAGAGAGTGAGATGCCAGCTCCTTTCATTCAGTCAGTAGCTTCAATCATTTCTGGACGTTTTTCAATGGCAAAAATCAATGAATATTGTAAATGCACAAACAGTAATTTCTCCGCATTGCAAGGTGCAATTCTGAAATTTTTTGCTTTTTCCTGCTCATCTTAGCATGATAAAGAAGATTCAAAGAGAGTGAGATGCCAGCTCCTTTCATTCAGTCAGTAGCTTCAAACATTTCTGGTATATGAATAACATGTTTTTCAATGGCAAAAATCAATGAATATTGTAAATGCACAAACAGTAATTTCTCCGCATTACAAGGTGCAATTCTGAAATTTTTTGCTTTTTCCTGCTCCTCTTAGCATGATAAAGAATATTCAAAGAGAGTGAGATGCCAGCTCCTTTCATTCAGTCAGTAGCTTCAATCATTTCTGGTATATGAATAACATGATGTTTTTCAATGGCAAAAATCAATGAATATTGTAAATGCACAAACTGTAATTTCTCCGCATTGCAAGGTGCAATTCTGAAATTTTTTGCTTTTTCCTGCTCCTCTTAGCATGATAAAGAAGATTCAAAGAGAGTGAGATGCCAGCTCCTTTCATTCAGTCAGTAGCTTCAAACATTTCTGCTATATGAATAACATGATGTTTTTCAATGGCAAAAATCAATGAATATTGTAAATGCACAAACAGTAATTTCTCCGCATTGCAAGGTGCAATTCTGAAATTTTTTGCTTTTTCCTGCTCCTCTTAGCATGATAAAGAAGATTCAAAGAGAGTGAGATGCCAGCTCCTTTCATTCAGTCAGTAGCTTCAAACATTTCTGCTATATGAATAACATGATGTTTTTCAATGGCAAAAATCAATGAATATTGTAAATGCACAAACAGTAATTTCTCCGCATTGCAAGGTGCAATTCTGAAATTTTTTGCTTTTTCCTGCTCCTCTTAGCATGATAAAGAAGATTCAAAGAGAGTGAGATGCCAGCTCCTTTCATTCAGTCAGTAGCTTCAAACATTTCTGCTATATGAATAACATGATGTTTTTCAATGGCAAAAATCAATGAATATTGTAAATGCACAAACAGTAATTTCTCCGCATTGCAAGGTGCAATTCTGAAATTTTTTGCTTTTTCCTGCTCCTCTTAGCATGATAAAGAAGATTCAAAGAGAGTGAGATGCCAGCTCCTTTCATTCAGTCAGTAGCTTCAATCATTTCTGGACGTTTTTCAATGGCAAAATTCAATGAATATTGTAAATGCACAAACAGTAATTTCTCCGCATTGCAAGGTGCAATTCTGAAATTTTTTGCTTTTTCCTGCTCCTCTTAGCATGATAAAGAAGATTCAAAGAGAGTGAGATGCCAGCTCCTTTCATTCAGTCAGTAGCTTCAAACATTTCTGCTATATGAATAACATGATGTTTTTCAATGGCAAAAATCAATGAATATTGTAAATGCACAAACAGTAATTTCTCCGCATTGCAAGGTGCAATTCTGAAATTTTTTGCTTTTTCCTGCTCCTCTTAGCATGATAAAGAAGATTCAAAGAGAGTGAGATGCCAGCTCCTTTCATTCAGTCAGTAGCTTCAATCATTTCTGGACGTTTTTCAATGGCAAAATTCAATGAATATTGTAAATGCACAAACAGTAATTTCTCCGCATTGCAAGGTGCAATTCTGAAATTTTTTGCTTTTTCCTGCTCCTCTTAGCATGATAAAGAAGATTCAAAGAGAGTGAGATGCCAGCTCCTTTCATTCAGTCAGTAGCTTCAATCATTTCTGGACGTTTTTCAATGGCAAAAATCAATGAATATTGTAAATGCACAAACAGTAATTTCTCCGCATTGCAAGGTGCAATTCTGAAATTTTTTGCTTTTTCCTGCTCCTCTTAGCATGATAAAGAAGATTCAAAGAGAGTGAGATGCCAGCTCCTTTCATTCAGTCAGCAGCTTCAAACATTTCTGGTATATGAATAACATGATGTTTTTCAATGGCAAAAATCAATGAATATTGTAAATGCACAAACAGTAATTTCTCCGCATTGCAAGGTGCAATTCTGAAATTTTTTGCTTTTTCCTGCTCCTCTTATCATGATAAAGAAGATTCAAAGAGAGTGAGATGCCAGCTCCTTTCATTCAGTCAGTAGCTTCAATCATTTCTGGACGTTTTTCAATGGCAAAAATCAATGAATATTGTAAATGCACAAACAGTAATTTCTCCGCATTGCAAGGTGCAATTCTGAAATTTTTTGCTTTTTCCTGCTCATCTTAGCATGATAAAGAAGATTCAAAGAGCGTGAGATGCCAGCTCCTTTCATTCAGTCAGTAGCTTCAAACATTTCTGGTATATGAATAACATGTTTTTCAATGGCAAAAATCAATGAATATTGTAAATGCACAAACAGTAATTTCTCCGCATTGCAAGGTGCAATTCTGAAATTTTTTGCTTTTTCCTGCTCCTCTTAGCATGATAAAGAATATTCAAAGAGAGTGAGATGCCAGCTCCTTTCATTCAGTCAGTAGCTTCAATCATTTCTGGTATATGAATAACATGATGTTTTTCAATGGCAAAAATCAATGAATATTGTAAATGCACAAACAGTAATTTCTCCGCATTGCAAGGTGCAATTCTGAAATTTTTTGCTTTTCCTGCTCCTCTTAGCATGATAAAGAAGATTCAAAGAGAGTGAGATGCCAGCTCCTTTCATTCAGTCAGTAGCTTCAATCATTTCTGGTATATGAATAACATGATGTTTTTCAATGGCAAAAATCAATGAATATTGTAAATGCACAAACAGTAATTTCTCCGCATTGCAAGGTGCAATTCTGAAATTTTTTGCTTTTTCCTGCTCCTCTTAGCATGATAAAGAAGATTCAAAGAGAGTGAGATGCCAGCTCCTTTCATGCAGTCAGTAGCTTCAATCATTTCTGGACGTTTTTCAATGGCAAAAATCATTGAATATTGTAAATGCACAAACAGTAATTTCTCCGCATTGCAAGGTGCAATTCTGAAATTTTTTGCTTTTTCCTGCTCCTCTTAGCATGATAAAGAAGATTCAAAGAGAGTGAGATGCCAGCTCCTTTCATTCAGTCAGTAGCTTCAAACATTTCTGCTATATGAATAACATGATGTTTTTCAATGGCAAAAATCAATGAATATTGTAAATGCACAAACAGTAATTTCTCCGCATTGCAAGGTGCAATTCTGAAATTTTTTGCTTTTTCCTGCTCCTCTTAGCATGATAAAGAAGATTCAAAGAGAGTGAGATGCCAGCTCCTTTCATTCAGTCAGTAGCTTCAATCATTTCTGAACGTTTTTCAATGGCAAAAATCAATGAATATTGTAAATGCACAAACAGTAATTTCTCCGCATTGCAAGGTGCAATTCTGAAATTTTTTGCTTTTTCCTGCTCCTCTTAGCATGATAAAGAAGATTCAAAGAGAGTGAGATGCCAGCTCCTTTCATTCAGTCAGTAGCTTCAATCATTTCTGGACGTTTTTCAATGCCAAAAATCAATGAATATTGTAAATGCACAAACAGTAATTTCTCCGCATTGCAAGGTGCAATTCTGAAATTTTTTGCTTTTTCCTGCTCCTCTTAGCATGATAAAAAAGATTCAAAGAGAGTGAGATGCCAGCTCCTTTCATTCAGTCAGTAGCTTCAAACATTTCTGGTATATGAATAACATGATGTTTTTCAATGGCAAAAATCAATGAATATTGTAAATGCACAAACAGTAATTTCTCCGCATTGCAAGGTGCAATTCTGAAATTTTTTGCTTTTTCCTGCTCCTCTTAGCATGATAAAGAAGATTCAAAGAGAGTGAGATGCCAGCTCCTTTCATTCAGTCAGTAGCTTCAATCATTTCTGGACGTTTTTCAATGGCAAAAATCAATGAATATTGTAAATGCACAAACAGTAATTTCTCCGCATTGCAAGGTGCAATTCTGAAATTTTTTGCTTTTTCCTGCTCCTCTTAGCATGATAAAGAAGATTCAAAGAGAGTGAGATGCCAGCTCCTTTCATTCAGTCAGTAGCTTCAATCATTTCTGGACGTTTTTCAATGGCAAAAATCAATGAATATTGTAAATGCACAAACAGTAATTTCTCCGCATTGCAAGGTGCAATTCTGAAATTTTTTGCTTTTTCCTGCTCCTCTTAGCATGATAAAGAAGATTCAAAGAGAGTGAGATGTCAGCTCCTTTAATTAAGTCAGTAGCTTCAATCATTTCTGGACGTTTTTCAATGGCAAAAATCAATGAATATTGTAAATGCACAAACAGTAATTTCTCCGCATTGCAAGGTGCAATTCTGAAATTTTTTGCTTTTTCCTGCTCCTCTTAGCATGATAAAGAAGATTCAAAGAGAGTGAGATGCCAGCTCCTTTCATTCAGTCAGTAGTTTCAATCATTTCTGGTATATGAATAACATGATGTTTTTCAATGGCAAAAATCAATGAATATTGTAAATGCACAAACAGTAATTTCTCCGCATTGCAAGGTGCAATTCTGAAATTTTTTGCTTTTTCCTGCTCCTCTTAGCATGATAAAGAAGATTCAAAGAGAGTGAGATGCCAGCTCCTTTCATTCAGTCAGTAGCTTCAATCATTTCTGGACGTTTTTCAATGGCAAAAATCATTGAATATTGTAAATGCACAAACAGTAATTTCTCCGCATTGCAAGGTGCAATTCTGAAATTTTTTGCTTTTTCCTGCTCCTCTTAGCATGATAAAGAAGATTCAAAGAGAGTGAGATGCCAGCTCCTTTCATTCAGTCAGTAGCTTCAATCATTTCTGGACGTTTTTCAATGGCAAAAATAAATGAATATTGTAAATGCACAAACAGTAATTTCTCCGCATTGCAAGGTGCAATTCTGAAATTTTTTGCTTTTTCCTGCTCCTCTTAGCATGATAAAGATTATTCAAAGAGAGTGAGATGCCAGCTCCTTTCATTCAGTCAGTAGCTTCAATCATTTCTGGTATATGAATAACATGATGTTTTTCAATGGCAAAAATCAATGAATATTGTAAATGCACAAACAGTAATTTCTCCGCATTGCAAGGTGCAATTCTGAAATTTTTTGCTTTTTCCTGCTCCTCTTAGCATGATAAAGAAGATTCAAAGAGAGTGAGATGCCAGCTCCTTTCATTCAGTCAGTAGCTTCAATCATTTCTGGTATATGAATAACATGATGTTTTTCAATGGCAAAAATCAATGAATATTGTAAATGCACAAACAGTAATTTCTCCGCATTGCAAGGTGCAATTCTGAAATTTTTTGCTTTTTCCTGCTCCTCTTAGCATGATAAAGAAGATTCAAAGAGAGTGAGATGCCAGCTCCTTTCATTCAGTCAGTAGCTTCAAACATTTCTGGTATATGAATAACATGATGTTTTTCAATGGCAAAAATCAATGAATATTGTAAATGCACAAACAGTAATTTCTCCTTATTGCAAGGTGCAATTCTGAAATTTTTTGCTTTTTCCTGCTCCTCTTAGCATGATAAAGAAGATTCAAAGAGAGTGAGATGCCAGCTCCTTTCATTCAGTCAGTAGCTTCAATCATTTCTGGACGTTTTTCAATGGCAAAAATCAATGAATATTGTAAATGCACAAACAGTAATTTCTCCGCATTGCAAGGTGCAATTCTGAAATTTTTTGCTTTTTCCTGCTCCTCTTAGCATGATAAAGAAGATTCAAAGAGAGTGAGATGCCAGCTCCTTTCATTCAGTCAGTAGCTTCAATCATTTCTGGACGTTTTTCAATGGCAAAAATTAATGAATATTGTAAATGCACAAACAGTAATTTCTCCGCATTGCAAGGTGCAATTCTGAAATTTTTTGCTTTTTCCTGCTCCTCTTAGCATGATAAAGAAGATTCAAAGAGAGTGAGATGCCAGCTCCTTTCATTCAGTCAGTAGCTTCAATCATTTCTGGACGTTTTTCAATGGCAAAAATCAATGAATATTGTAAATGCACAAACAGTAATTTCTCCGCATTGCAAGGTGCAATTCTGAAATTTTTTGCTTTTTCCTGCTCCTCTTAGCATGATAAAGAAGATTCAAAGAGAGTGAGATGCCAGCTCCTTTCATTCAGTCAGTAGCTTCAAACATTTCTGGTATATGAATAACATGATGTTTTTCAATGGCAAAAATCAATGAATATTGTAAATGCACAAACAGTAATTTCTCCGCATTGCAAGGTGCAATTCTGAAATTTTTTGCTTTTTCCTGCTCCTCTTAGCATGATAAAGAAGATTCAAAGAGAGTGAGATGCCAGCTCCTTTCATTCAGTCAGTAGCTTCAATCATTTCTGGACGTTTTTCAATGGCAAAAATCAATGAATATTGTAAATGCACAAACAGTTATTTCTCCGCATTGCAAGGTGCAATTCTGAAATTTTTTGCTTTTTCCTGCTCCTCTTAGCATGATAAAGAAGATTCAAAGAGAGTGAGATGCCAGCTCCTTTCATTCAGTCAGTAGCTTCAATCATTTCTGGTATATGAATAACATGATGTTTTTCAATGGCAAAAATCAATGAATATTGTAAATGCACAAACAGTAATTTCTCCGCATTGCAAGGTGCAATTCTGAAATTTTTTGCTTTTTCCTGCTCCTCTTAGCATGATAAAGAAGATTCAAAGAGAGTGAGATGCCAGCTCCTTTCATTCAGTCAGTAGCTTCAAACATTTCTGGTATATGAATAACATGATGTTTTTCAATGGCAAAAATCAATGAATATTGTAAATGCACAAACAGTAATTTCTCCTTATTGCAAGGTGCAATTCTGAAATTTTTTGCTTTTTCCTGCTCCTCTTAGCATGATAAAGAAGATTCAAAGAGAGTGAGATGCCAGCTCCTTTCATTCAGTCAGTAGCTTCAATCATTTCTGGACGTTTTTCAATGGCAAAAATCAATGAATATTGTAAATGCACAAACAGTAATTTCTCCGCATTGCAAGGTGCAATTCTGAAATTTTTTGCTTTTTCCTGCTCCTCTTAGCATGATAAAGAAGATTCAAAGAGAGTGAGATGCCAGCTCCTTTCATTCAGTCAGTAGCTTCAATCATTTCTGGACGTTTTTCAATGGCAAAAATCAATGAATATTGTAAATGCACAAACAGTAATTTCTCCGCATTGCAAGGTGCAATTCTGAAATGTTTTGCTTTTTCCTGCTCCTCTTAGCATGATAAAGAAGATTCAAAGAGAGTGAGATGCCAGCTCCTTTCATTCAGTCAGTAGCTTCAATCATTTCTGGACGTTTTTCAATGGCAAAAATCAATGAATATTGTAAATGCACAAACAGTAATTTCTCCGCATTGCAAGGTGCAATTCTGAAATTTTTTGCTTTTTCCTGCTCCTCTTAGCATGATAAAGAAGATTCAAAGAGAATGAGATGCCAGCTCCTTTCATTCAGTCAGTAGCTTCAAACATTTCTGGTATATGAATAACATGATGTTTTTCAATGGCAAAAATCAATGAATATTGTAAATGCACAAACAGTAATTTCTCCGCATTGCAAGGTGCAATTCTGAAATTTTTTGCTTTTTCCTGCTCCTCTTAGCATGATAAAGAAGATTCAAAGAGAGTGAGATGCCAGCTCCTTTCATTCAGTCAGTAGCTTCAATCATTTCTGGACGTTTTTCAATGGCAAAAATCAATGAATATTGTAAATGCACAAACAGTTATTTCTCCGCATTGCAAGGTGCAATTCTGAAATGTTTTGCTTTTTCCTGCTCCTCTTAGCATGATAAAGAATATTCAAAGAGAGTGAGATGCCAGCTCCTTTCATTCAGTCAGTAGCTTCAATCATTTCTGGTATATGAATAACATGATGTTTTTCAATGGCAAAAATCAATGAATATTGTAAATGCACAAACAGTAATTTCTCCGCATTGCAAGGTGCAATTCTGAAATTTTTTGCTTTTTCCTGCTCCTCTTAGCATGATAAAGAAGATTCAAAGAGAGTGAGATGCCAGCTCCTTTCATTCAGTCAGTAGCTTCAATCATTTCTGGTATATGAATAACATGATGTTTTTCAATGGCAAAAATCAATGAATATTGTAAATGCACAAACAGTAATTTCTCCGCATTGCAAGGTGCAATTCTGAAATTTTTTGCTTTTTCCTGCTCCTCTTAGCATGATAAAGAAGATTCAAAGAGAGTGAGATGCCAGCTCCTTTCATTCAGTCAGTAGCTTCAAACATTTCTGGTATATGAATAACATGATGTTTTTCAATGGCAAAAATCAATGAATATTGTAAATGCACAAACAGTAATTTCTCCGCATTGCAAGGTGCAATTCTGAAATTTTTTGCTTTTTCCTGCTCCTCTTAGCATGATAAAGAAGATTCAAAGAGAGTGAGATGCCAGCTCCTTTCATTCAGTCAGTAGCTTCAATCATTTCTGGACGTTTTTCAATGGCAAAAATCAATGAATATTGTAAATGCACAAACAGTAATTTCTCCGCATTGCAAGGTGCAATTCTGAAATTTTTTGCTTTTTCCTGCTCCTCTTAGCATGATAAAGAAGATTCAAAGAGAGTGAGATGCCAGCTCCTTTCATTCAGTCAGTAGCTTCAATCATTTCTGGACGTTTTTCAATGGCAAAAATCAATGAATATTGTAAATGCACAAACAGTAATTTCTCCGCATTGCAAGGTGCAATTCTGAAATTTTTTGCTTTTTCCTGCTCCTCTTAGCATGATAAAGAAGATTCAAAGAGTGAGATGCCAGCTCCTTTCATTCAGTCAGTAGCTTCAATCTTTTCTGGACGTTTTTCAATGGCAAAAATCAATGAATATTGTAAATGCACAAACAGTAATTTCTCCGCATTGCAATGTTCAATTCTGAAATTTTTTGCTTTTTCCTGCTCCTCTTAGCATGATAAAGAAGATTCAAAGAGAGTGAGATGCCAGCTCCTTTCATTCAGTCAGTAGCTTCAATCATTTCTGGACGTTTTTCAATGGCAAAAATCAATGAATATTGTAAATGCACAAACAGTAATTTCTTCGCATTGCAAGGTGCAATTCTGAAATTTTTTGCTTTTTCCTGCTCCTCTTAGCATGATAAAGAAGATTCAAAGAGAGTGAGATGCCAGCTCCTTTCATTCAGTCAGTAGCTTCAATCATTTCTGGACGTTTTTCAATGGCAAAAATCAATGAATATTGTAAATGCACAAACAGTAATTTCTCCGCATTGCAAGGTGCAATTCTGAAATTTTTTGCTTTTTCCTGCTCCTCTTAGCATGATAAAGAAGATTCAAAGAGTGAGATGCCAGCTCCTTTCATTCAGTCAGTAGCTTCAATCTTTTCTGGACGTTTTTCAATGGCAAAAATCAATGAATATTGTAAATGCACAAACAGTAATTTCTCCGCATTGCAATGTTCAATTCTGAAATTTTTTGCTTTTTCCTGCTCCTCTTAGCATAATAAAGAAGATTCAAAGAGAGTGAGATGCCAGCTCCTTTCTTTCAGTCAGTAGCTTCAATCATTTCTGGACGTTTTTCAATGGCAAAAATCAATGAATATTGTAAATGCACAAACAGTAATTTCTCCGCATTGCAAGGTGCAATTCTGAAATTTTTTGCTTTTTCCTGCTCCTCTTAGCATGATAAAGAAGATTCAAAGAGAGTGAGATGCCAGCTCCTTTCATTCAGTCAGTAGCTTCAAACATTTCTGGTATATGAATAACATGATGTTTTTCAATGGCAAAAATCAATGAATATTGTAAATGCACAAACAGTAATTTCTCCGCATTGCAAGGCGCAATTCTGAATTTTTTTGCTTTTTCCTGCTCCTCTTAGCATGATAAAGAAGATTCAAAGAGAGTGAGATGCCAGCTCCTTTCATTCAGTCAGTAGCTTCAATCATTTCTGGACGTTTTTCAATGGCAAAAATCAATGAATATTGTAAATGCACAAACAGTAATTTCTCCGCATTGCAAGGTGCAATTCTGAAATTTTTTGCTTTTTCCTGCTCCTCTTAGCATGATAAAGAAGATTCAAAGAGAGTGAGATGCCAGCTCCTTTCATTCAGTCAGTAGCTTCAATCATTTCTGGATGTTTTTCAATGGCAAAAATCAATGAATATTGTAAATGCACAAACAGTAATTTCTCCGCATTGCAAGGTGCAATTCTGAAATTTTTTGCTTTTTCCTGCTCCTCTTAGCATGATAAAGAAGATTCAAAGAGAGTGAGATGCCAGCTCCTTTCATTCAGTCAGTAGCTTCAATCATTTCTGGACGTTTTTCAATGGCAAAAATCAATGAATATTGTAAATGCACAAACAGTAATTTCTCCGCATTGCAAGGTGCAATTCTGAAATTTTTTGCTTTTTCCTGCTCCTCTTAGCATGATAAAGAAGATTCAAAGAGAGTGAGATGCCAGCTCCTTTCATTCAGTCAGTAGCTTCAATCATTTCTGGACGTTTTTCAATGGCAAAAATCAATGAATATTGTAAATGCACAAACAGTAATTTCTCCGCATTGCAAGGTGCAATTCTGAAATTTTTTGCTTTTTCCTGCTCCTCTTAGCATGATAAAGAAGATTCAAAGAGAGTGAGATGCCAGCTCCTTTCATTCAGTCAGTAGCTTCAATCATTTCTGGACGTTTTTCAATGACAAAAATCAATGAATATTGTAAATGCACAAACAGTAATTTCTCCGCATTGCAAGGTGCAATTCTGAAATTTTTTGCTTTTTCCTGCTCCTCTTAGCATGATAAAGAAGATTCAAAGAGAGTGAGATGCCAGCTCCTTTCATTCAGTCAGTAGCTTCAAACATTTCTGGTATATGAATAACATGATGTGTTTCAATGGCAAAAATCAATGAATATTGTAAATGCACAAACAGTAATTTCTCCGCATTGCAAGGTGCAATTCTGAAATTTTTTGCTTTTTCCTGCTCCTCTTAGCATGACAAAGAAGATTCAAAGAGAGTGAGATGCCAGCTCCTTTCATTCAGTCAGTAGCTTCAAACATTTCTGGTATATGAATAACATGTTTTTCAATGGCAAAAATCAATGAATATTGTAAATGCACAAACAGTAAATTCTCTGCATTGCAAGGTGCAATTCTGAAATTTTTTGCTTTTTCCTGCTCCTCTTAGCATGATAAAGAAGATTCAAAGAGAGTGAGATGCCAGCTCCTTTCATTCAGTCAGTAGCTTCAATCATTTCTGGACGTTTCTCAATGGCAAAAATCAATGAATATTGTAAATGCACAAACAGTAATTTCTCCGCATTGCAAGGTGCAATTCTGAAATTTTTTGCTTTTTCCTGCTCCTCTTAGCATGATAAAGAAGATTCAAAGAGAGTGAGATGCCAGCTCCTTTCATTCAGTCAGTATCTTCAAACATTTCTTGTATTGAATAACATGATGTTTTTCAATGGCAAAAATCAATGAATATTGTAAATGCACAAACAGTAATTTCTCCGCATTGCAAGGTGCAATTCTGAAATTTTTTGCTTTTTCCTGCTCCTCTTAGCATGATAAAGAAGATTCAAAGAGAGTGAGATGCCAGCTCCTTTCATTCAGTCAGTAGCTTCAATCATTTCTGGACGTTTTTCAATGGCAAAAATCAATGAATATTGTAAATGCACAAACAGTAATTTCTCCGCATTGCAAGGTGCAATTCTGAAATTTTTTGCTTTTTCCTGCTCCTCTTAGCATGATAAAGAAGATTCAAAGAGAGTGAGATGCCAGCTCCTTTCATTCAGTCAGTAGCTTCAAACATTTCTGGTATATGAATAACATGTTTTTCAATGGCAAAAGTCAATGAATATTGTAAATGCACAAACAGTAATTTCTCCGCATTGCAAGGTGCAATTCTGAAATTTTTTGCTTTTTCCTGCTCCTCTTAGCATGATAAAGAAGATTCAAAGAGAGTGAGATGCCAGCTCCTTTCATTCAGTCAGTAGCTTCAATCATTTCTGGACGTTTTTCAATGGCAAAAATCAATGAATATTGTAAATGCACAAACAGTAATTTCTCCGCATTGCAAGGTGCAATTCTGAAATTTTTTACTTTTTCCTGCTCCTCTTAGCATGATAAAGAAGATTCAAAGAGTGAGATGCCAGCTCCTTTCATTCAGTCAGTAGCTTCAATTTTTTCTGGACGTTTTTCAATGGCAAAAATCAATGAATATTGTAAATGCACAAACAGTAATTTCTCCGCATTGCAATGTTCAATTCTGAAATTTTTTGCTTTTTCCTGCTCCTCTTAGCATGATAAAGAAGATTCAAAGAGAGTGAGATGCCAGCTCCTTTCATTCAATCAGTAGCTTCAATCATTTCTGGACGTTTTTCAATGGCAAAAATCAATGAATATTGTAAATGCACAAACAGTAATTTCTTCGCATTGCAAGGTGCAATTCTGAAATTTTTTGCTTTTTCCTGCTCCTCTTAGCATGATAAAGAAGATTCAAAGAGAGTGAGATGCCAGCTCCTTTCATTCAGTCAGTAGCTTCAATCATTTCTGGACGTTTTTCAATGGCAAAAATCAATGAATATTGTAAATGCACAAACAGTAATTTCTCCGCATTGCAAGGTGCAATTCTGAAATTTTTTGCTTTTTCCTGCTCCTCTTAGCATGATAAAGAAGATTCAAAGAGTGAGATGCCAGCTCCTTTCATTCAGTCAGTAGCTTCAATCTTTTCTGGACGTTTTTCAATGGCAAAAATCAATGAATATTGTAAATGCACAAACAGTAATTTCTCCGCATTGCAATGTTCAATTCTGAAATTTTTTGCTTTTTCCTGCTCCTCTTAGCATAATAAAGAAGATTCAAAGAGAGTGAGATGCCAGCTCCTTTCTTTCAGTCAGTAGCTTCAATCATTTCTGGACGTTTTTCAATGGCAAAAATCAATGAATATTGTAAATGCACAAACAGTAATTTCTCCGCATTGCAAGGTGCAATTCTGAAATTTTTTGCTTTTTCCTGCTCCTCTTAGCATGATAAAGAAGATTCAAAGAGAGTGAGATGCCAGCTCCTTTCATTCAGTCAGTAGCTTCAAACATTTCTGGTATATGAATAACATGTTTTTCAATGGCAAAAGTCAATGAATATTGTAAATGCACAAACAGTAATTTCTCCGCATTGCAAGGTGCAATTCTGAAATTTTTTGCTTTTTCCTGCTCCTCTTAGCATGATAAAGAAGATTCAAAGAGAGTGAGATGCCAGCTCCTTTCATTCAGTCAGTAGCTTCAATCATTTCTGGACGTTTTTCAATGGCAAAAATCAATGAATATTGTAAATGCACAAACAGTAATTTCTCCGCATTGCAAGGTGCAATTCTGAAATTTTTTACTTTTTCCTGCTCCTCTTAGCATGATAAAGAAGATTCAAAGAGTGAGATGCCAGCTCCTTTCATTCAGTCAGTAGCTTCAATTTTTTCTGGACGTTTTTCAATGGCAAAAATCAATGAATATTGTAAATGCACAAACAGTAATTTCTCCGCATTGCAATGTTCAATTCTGAAATTTTTTGCTTTTTCCTGCTCCTCTTAGCATGATAAAGAAGATTCAAAGAGAGTGAGATGCCAGCTCCTTTCATTCAGTCAGTAGCTTCAATCATTTCTGGACGTTTTTCAATGGCAAAAATCAATGAATATTGTAAATGCACAAACAGTAATTTCTTCGCATTGCAAGGTGCAATTCTGAAATTTTTTGCTTTTTCCTGCTCCTCTTAGCATGATAAAGAAGATTCAAAGAGAGTGAGATGCCAGCTCCTTTCATTCAGTCAGTAGCTTCAATCATTTCTGGACGTTTTTCAATGGCAAAAATCAATGAATATTGTAAATGCACAAACAGTAATTTCTCCGCATTGCAAGGTGCAATTCTGAAATTTTTTGCTTTTTCCTGCTCCTCTTAGCATGATAAAGAAGATTCAAAGAGTGAGATGCCAGCTCCTTTCATTCAGTCAGTAGCTTCAATCTTTTCTGGACGTTTTTCAATGGCAAAAATCAATGAATATTGTAAATGCACAAACAGTAATTTCTCCGCATTGCAATGTTCAATTCTGAAATTTTTTGCTTTTTCCTGCTCCTCTTAGCATAATAAAGAAGATTCAAAGAGAGTGAGATGCCAGCTCCTTTCTTTCAGTCAGTAGCTTCAATCATTTCTGGACGTTTTTCAATGGCAAAAATCAATGAATATTGTAAATGCACAAACAGTAATTTCTCCGCATTGCAAGGTGCAATTCTGAAATTTTTTGCTTTTTCCTGCTCCTCTTAGCATGATAAAGAAGATTCAAAGAGAGTGAGATGCCAGCTCCTTTCATTCAGTCAGTAGCTTCAAACATTTCTGGTATATGAATAACATGATGTTTTTCAATGGCAAAAATCAATGAATATTGTAAATGCACAAACAGTAATTTCTCCGCATTGCAAGGCGCAATTCTGAATTTTTTTGCTTTTTCCTGCTCCTCTTAGCATGATAAAGAAGATTCAAAGAGAGTGAGATGCCAGCTCCTTTCATTCAGTCAGTAGCTTCAATCATTTCTGGACGTTTTTCAATGGCAAAAATCAATGAATATTGTAAATGCACAAACAGTAATTTCTCCGCATTGCAAGGTGCAATTCTGAAATTTTTTGCTTTTTCCTGCTCCTCTTAGCATGATAAAGAAGATTCAAAGAGAGTGAGATGCCAGCTCCTTTCATTCAGTCAGTAGCTTCAATCATTTCTGGATGTTTTTCAATGGCAAAAATCAATGAATATTGTAAATGCACAAACAGTAATTTCTCCGCATTGCAAGGTGCAATTCTGAAATTTTTTGCTTTTTCCTGCTCCTCTTAGCATGATAAAGAAGATTCAAAGAGAGTGAGATGCCAGCTCCTTTCATTCAGTCAGTAGCTTCAATCATTTCTGGACGTTTTTCAATGGCAAAAATCAATGAATATTGTAAATGCACAAACAGTAATTTCTCCGCATTGCAAGGTGCAATTCTGAAATTTTTTGCTTTTTCCTGCTCCTCTTAGCATGATAAAGAAGATTCAAAGAGAGTGAGATGCCAGCTCCTTTCATTCAGTCAGTAGCTTCAATCATTTCTGGACGTTTTTCAATGGCAAAAATCAATGAATATTGTAAATGCACAAACAGTAATTTCTCCGCATTGCAAGGTGCAATTCTGAAATTTTTTGCTTTTTCCTGCTCCTCTTAGCATGATAAAGAAGATTCAAAGAGAGTGAGATGCCAGCTCCTTTCATTCAGTCAGTAGCTTCAATCATTTCTGGACGTTTTTCAATGGCAAAAATCAATGAATATTGTAAATGCACAAACAGTAATTTCTCCGCATTGCAAGGTGCAATTCTGAAATTTTTTGCTTTTTCCTGCTCCTCTTAGCATGATAAAGAAGATTCAAAGAGAGTGAGATGCCAGCTCCTTTCATTCAGTCAGTAGCTTCAAACATTTCTGGTATATGAATAACATGATGTGTTTCAATGGCAAAAATCAATGAATATTGTAAATGCACAAACAGTAATTTCTCCGCATTGCAAGGTGCAATTCTGAAATTTTTTGCTTTTTCCTGCTCCTCTTAGCATGACAAAGAAGATTCAAAGAGAGTGAGATGCCAGCTCCTTTCATTCAGTCAGTAGCTTCAAACATTTCTGGTATATGAATAACATGTTTTTCAATGGCAAAAATCAATGAATATTGTAAATGCACAAACAGTAAATTCTCTGCATTGCAAGGTGCAATTCTGAAATTTTTTGCTTTTTCCTGCTCCTCTTAGCATGATAAAGAAGATTCAAAGAGAGTGAGATGCCAGCTCCTTTCATTCAGTCAGTAGCTTCAATCATTTCTGGACGTTTTTCAATGGCAAAAATCAATGAATATTGTAAATGCACAAACAGTAATTTCTCCGCATTGCAAGGTGCAATTCTGAAATTTTTTGCTTTTTCCTGCTCCTCTTAGCATGATAAAGAAGATTCAAAGAGAGTGAGATGCCAGCTCCTTTCATTCAGTCAGTATCTTCAAACATTTCTTGTATTGAATAACATGATGTTTTTCAATGGCAAAAATCAATGAATATTGTAAATGCACAAACAGTAATTTCTCCGCATTGCAAGGTGCAATTCTGAAATTTTTTGCTTTTTCCTGCTCCTCTTAGCATGATAAAGAAGATTCAAAGAGAGTGAGATGCCAGCTCCTTTCATTCAGTCAGTAGCTTCAATCATTTCTGGACGTTTTTCAATGGCAAAAATCAATGAATATTGTAAATGCACAAACAGTAATTTCTCCGCATTGCAAGGTGCAATTCTGAAATTTTTTGCTTTTTCCTGCTCCTCTTAGCATGATAAAGAAGATTCAAAGAGAGTGAGATGCCAGCTCCTTTCATTCAGTCAGTAGCTTCAAACATTTCTGGTATATGAATAACATGTTTTTCAATGGCAAAAGTCAATGAATATTGTAAATGCACAAACAGTAATTTCTCCGCATTGCAAGGTGCAATTCTGAAATTTTTTGCTTTTTCCTGCTCCTCTTAGCATGATAAAGAAGATTCAAAGAGAGTGAGATGCCAGCTCCTTTCATTCAGTCAGTAGCTTCAATCATTTCTGGACGTTTTTCAATGGCAAAAATCAATGAATATTGTAAATGCACAAACAGTAATTTCTCCGCATTGCAAGGTGCAATTCTGAAATTTTTTGCTTTTTCCTGCTCCTCTTAGCATGATAAAGAAGATTCAAAGAGAGTGAGATGCCAGCTCCTTTCATTCAGTCAGTAGCTTCAAACATTTCTGGTATATGAATAACATGTTTTTCAATGGCAAAAGTCAATGAATATTGTAAATGCACAAACAGTAATTTCTCCGCATTGCAAGGTGCAATTCTGAAATTTTTTGCTTTTTCCTGCTCCTCTTAGCATGATAAAGAAGATTCAAAGAGAGTGAGATGCCAGCTCCTTTCATTCAGTCAGTAGCTTCAATCATTTCTGGACGTTTTTCAATGGCAAAAATCAATGAATATTGTAAATGCACAAACAGTAATTTCTCTCCGCATTGCAAGGTGCAATTCTGAAATTTTTTGCTTTTTCCTGCTCCTCTTAGCATGATAAAGTAGATTCAAAGAGAGTGAGATGCCAGCTCCTTTCATTCAGTCAGTAGCTTCAAACATTTCTGGTATATGAATAACATGATGTTTTTCAATGGCAAAAATCAATGAATATTGTAAATGCACAAACAGTAATTTCTCCGCATTGCAAGGTGAAATTCTGAAATTTTTTGCTTTTTCCTGCTCCTCTTAGCATGATAAAGAAGATTCAAAGAGAGTGAGATGCCAGCTCCTTTCATTCAGTCAGTAGGTTCAATCATTTCTGGACATTTTTCAATGGCAAAAATCAATGAATATTGTAAATGCACAAACAGTAATTTCTACGCATTGCAAGGTGCAATTCTGAAATTTTTTGCTTTTTCCTGCTCCTCTTAGCATGATAAAGAAGATTCAAAGAGAGTGAGATGCCAGCTCCTTTCATTCAGTCAGTAGCTTCAATCATTTCTGGACGTTTTTCAATGGCAAAAATCAATGAATATTGTAAATGCACAAACAGTAATTTCTCCGCATTGCAAGGTGCAATTCTGAAATTTTTTGCTTTTTCCTGCTCCTCTTAGCATGATAAAGAAGATTCAAAGAGAGTGAGATGCCTGCTCCTTTCATTCAGTCAGTAGCTTCAAACATTTCTGGTATATGAATAACATGATGTTTTTCAATGGCAAAAATCAATGAATATTGTAAATGCACAAACAGTAATTTCTCCGCATTGCAAGGTGCAATTCTGAAATTTTTTGCTTTTTCCTGCTCCTCTTAGCATGATAAAGAAGATTCAAAGAGAGTGAGATGCCAGCTCCTTTCATTCAGTCAGTAGCTTCAATCATTTCTGGACGTTTTTCAATGGCAAAAATCAATGAATATTGTAAATGCACAAACAGTAATTTCTCCGCATTGCAAGGTGCAATTATGAAATTTTTTGCTTTTTTCTGCTCCTCTTAGCATGATAAAGAAGATTCAAAGAGTGAGATGCCAGCTCCTTTCATTCAGTCAGTAGCTTCAATCATTTCTGGACGTTTTTCAATGGCAAAAATCAACGAATATTGTAAATGCACAAACAGTAATTTCTCCGCATTGCAAGGTGCAATTCTGAAATTTTTTGCTTTTTCCTGCTCCTCTTAGCATGATAAAGAAGATTCAAAGAGAGTGAGATGCCAGCTCCTTTCATTCAGTCAGTAGCTTCAATCATTTCTGGACGTTTTTCAATGGCAAAAATCAATGAATATTGTAAATGCACAAACAGTAATTTCTCCGCATTGCAAGGTGCAATTCTGAAATTTTTTGCTTTTTCCTGCTCCTCTTAGCATGATAAAGAAGATTCAAAGAGAGTGAGATGCCAGCTCCTTTCATTCAGTCAGTAGCTTCAATCATTTCTGGACGTTTTTCAATGGCAAAAATCAATGAATATTGTAAATGCACAAACAGTAATTTCTCCGCATTGCAAGGTGCAATTCTGAAATTTTTTGCTTTTTCCTGCTCCTCTTAGCATGATAAAGAAGATTCAAAGAGAGTGAGATGCCAGCTCCTTTCATTCAGTCAGTAGCTTCAAACATTTCTGGTATATGAATAACATGATGTTTTTCAATGGCAAAAATCAATGAATATTGTAAATGCACAAACAGTAATTTCTCCGCATTGCAAGGTGCAATTCTGAAATTTTTTGCTTTTTCCTGCTCCTCTTAGCATGATAAAGAAGATTCAAAGAGAGTGAGATGCCAGCTCCTTTCATTCAGTCAGTAGCTTCAAACATTTCTGGTATATGAATAACATGTTTTTCAATGGCAAAAATCAATGAATATTGTAAATGCACAAACAGTAATTTCTCCGCATTGCAAGGTGCAATTCTGAAATTTTTTGCTTTTTCCTGCTCCTCTTAGCATGATAAAGAAGATTCAAAGAGAGTGAGATGCCAGCTCCTTTCATTCAGTCAGTAGCTTCAATCATTTCTGGACGTTTTTCAATGGCAAAAATCAATGAATATTGTAAATGCACAAACAGTAATTTCTCCGCATTGCAAGGTGCAATTCTGAAATTTTTTGCTTTTTCCTGCTCCTCTTAGCATGATAAAGAAGATTCAAAGAGAGTGAGATGCCAGCTCCTTTCATTCAGTCAGTAGCTTCAAACATTTCTTGTATATGAATAACATGATGTTTTTCAATGGCAAAAATCAATGAATATTGTAAATGCACAAACAGTAATTTCTCCGCATTGCAAGGTGCAATTCTGAAATTTTTTGCTTTTTCCTGCTCCTCTTAGCATGATAAAGAAGATTCAAAGAGAGTGAGATGCCAGCTCCTTTCATTCAGTCAGTAGCTTCAATCATTTCTGGACGTTTTTCAATGGCAAAAATCAATGAATATTGTAAATGCACAAACAGTAATTTCTCCGCATTGCAAGGTGCAATTCTGAAATGTTTTGCTTTTTCCTGCTCCTCTTAGCATGATAAAGAAGATTCAAAGAGAGTGAGATGCCAGCTCCTTTCATTCAGTCAGTAGCTTCAATCATTTCTGGACATTTTTCAATGGCAAAAATCAATGAATATTGTAAATGCACAAACAGTAATTTCTCTGCATTGCAAGGTGCAATTCTGAAATTTTTTGCTTTTTCCTGCTCCTCTTAGCATGATAAAGAAGATTCAAAGAGAGTGAGATGCCAGCTCCTTTCATTCAGTCAGTAGCTTCAATCATTTCTGGACGTTTTTCAATGGCAAAAATCAATGAATATTGTAAATGCACAAACAGTAATTTCTCCGCATTGCAAGGTGCAATTCTGAAATTTTTTGCTTTTTCCTGCTCCTCTTAGCATGATAAAGAAGATTCAAAGAGAGTGAGATGCCAGCTCCTTTCATTCAGTCAGTAGCTTCAAACATTTCTGGTATATGAATAACATGTTTTTCAATGGCAAAAGTCAATGAATATTGTAAATGCACAAACAGTAATTTCTCCGCATTGCAAGGTGCAATTCTGAAATTTTTTGCTTTTTCCTGCTCCTCTTAGCATGATAAAGAAGATTCAAAGAGAGTGAGATGCCAGCTCCTTTCATTCAGTCAGTAGCTTCAATCATTTCTGGACATTTTTCAATGGCAAAAATCAATGAATATTGTAAATGCACAAACAGTAATTTCTCTCCGCATTGCAAGGTGCAATTCTGAAATTTTTTGCTTTTTCCTGCTCCTCTTAGCATGATAAAGTAGATTCAAAGAGAGTGAGATGCCAGCTCCTTTCATTCAGTCAGTAGCTTCAAACATTTCTGGTATATGAATAACATGATGTTTTTCAATGGCAAAAATCAATGAATATTGTAAATGCACAAACAGTAATTTCTCCGCATTGCAAGGTGCAATTCTGAAATTTTTTGCTTTTTCCTGCTCCTCTTAGCATGATAAAGAAGATTCAAAGAGAGTGAGATGCCAGCTACTTTCATTCAGTCAGTAGGTTCAATCATTTCTGGACATTTTTCAATGGCAAAAATCAATGAATATTGTAAATGCACAAACAGTAATTTCTACGCATTGCAAGGTGCAATTCTGAAATTTTTTGCTTTTTCCTGCTCCTCTTAGCATGATAAAGAAGATTCAAAGAGAGTGAGATGCCAGCTCCTTTCATTCAGTCAGTAGCTTCAATCATTTCTGGACGTTTTTCAATGGCAAAAATCAATGAATATTGTAAATGCAAAAACAGTAATTTCTCCGCATTGCAAGGTGCAATTCTGAAATTTTTTGCTTTTTCCTGCTCCTCTTAGCATGATAAAGAAGATTCAAAGAGAGTGAGATGCCTGCTCCTTTCATTCAGTCAGTAGCTTCAAACATTTCTGGTATATGAATAACATGATGTTTTTCAATGGCAAAAATCAATGAATATTGTAAATGCACAAACAGTAATTTCTCCGCATTGCAAGGTGCAATTCTGAAATTTTTTGCTTTTTCCTGCTCCTCTTAGCATGATAAAGAAGATTCAAAGAGAGTGAGATGCCAGCTCCTTTCATTCAGTCAGTAGCTTCAATCATTTCTGGACGTTTTTCAATGGCAAAAATCAATGAATATTGTAAATGCACAAACAGTAATTTCTCCGCATTGCAAGGTGCAATTCTGAAATTTTTTGCTTTTTTCTGCTCCTCTTAGCATGATAAAGAAGATTCAAAGAGTGAGATGCCAGCTCCTTTCATTCAGTCAGTAGCTTCAATCATTTCTGGACGTTTTTCAATGGCAAAAATCAATGAATATTGTAAATGCACAAACAGTAATTTCTCCGCATTGCAAGGTGCAATTCTGAAATTTTTTGCTTTTTCCTGCTCCTCTTAGCATGATAAAGAAGATTCAAAGAGAGTGAGATGCCAGCTCCTTTCATTCAGTCAGTAGCTTCAATCATTTCTGGACGTTTTTCAATGGCAAAAATCAATGAATATTGTAAATGCACAAACAGTAATTTCTCCGCATTGCAAGGTGCAATTCTGAAATTTTTTGCTTTTTCCTGCTCCTCTTAGCATGATAAAGAAGATTCAAAGAGAGTAAGATGCCAGCTCCTTTCATTCAGTCAGTAGCTTCAAACATTTCTGGTATATGAATAACATGATGTTTTTCAATGGCAAAAATCAATGAATATTGTAAATGCACAAACAGTAATTTCTCCGCATTGCAAGGTGCAATTCTGAAATTTTTTGCTTTTTCCTGCTCTTCTTAGCATGATAAAGAAGATTCAAAGAGAGTGAGATGCCAGCTCCTTTCATTCAGTCAGTAGCTTCAATCATTTCTGGACGTTTTTCAATGGCAAAAATCAATGAATATTGTAAATGCACAAACAGTAATTTCTCCGCATTGCAAGGTGCAATTCTGAAATTTTTTGCTTTTTCCTGCTCCTCTTAGCATGATAAAGAAGATTCAAAGAGAGTGAGATGCCAGCTCCTTTCATTCAGTCAGTAGCTTCAATCATTTCTGGACGTTTTTCAATGGCAAAAATCAATGAATATTGTAAATGCACAAACAGTAATTTCTTCGCATTGCAAGGTGCAATTCTGAAATTTTTTGCTTTTTCCTGCTCCTCTTAGCATGATCAAGAAGATTCAAAGAGAGTGAGATGCCAGCTCCTTTCATTCAGTCAGTAGCTTCAATCATTTCTGGACGTTTTTCAATGGCAAAAATCAATGAATATTGTAAATGCACAAACAGTAATTTCTCCGCATTGCAAGGTGCAATTCTGAAATTTTTTGCTTTTTCCTGCTCCTCTTAGCATGATAAAGAAGATTCAAAGAGTGAGATGCCAGCTCCTTTCATTCAGTCAGTAGCTTCAATCATTTCTGGACGTTTTTCAATGGCAAAAATCAATGAATATTGTAAATGCACAAACAGTAATTTCTCCGCATTGCAAGGTGCAATTCTGAAATTTTTTGCTTTTTCCTGCTCCTCTTAGCATGATAAAGAAGATTCAAAGAGAGTGAGATGCCAGCTCCTTTCATTCAGTCAGTAGCTTCAATCATTTCTGGACGTTTTTCAATGGCATAAATCAATGAATATTATAAATGCACAAACAGTAATTTCTCCGCATTGCAAGGTGCAATTCTGAAATTTTTTGCTTTTTCCTGCTCCTCTTAGCATGATAAAGATTCAAAGAGAGTGAGATGCCAGCTCCTTTCATTCAGTCAGTAGCTTCAAACATTTCTGGTATATGAATAACATGATGTTTTTCAATGGCAAAAATCAATGAATATTGTAAATGCACAAACAGTAATTTCTCCGCATTGCAAGGTGCAATTCTGAAATTTTTTGCTTTTTCCTGCTCCTCTTAGCATGATAAAGAAGATTCAAAGAGAGTGAGATGCCAGCTCCTTTCATTCAGTCAGTAGCTTCAATCATTTCTGGACGTTTTTCAATGGCAAAAATCAATGAATATTGTAAATGCACAAACAGTAATTTCTCCGCATTGCAAGGTGAAATTCTGAAATTTTTTGCTTTTTCCTGCTCCTCTTAGCATGATAAAGAAGATTCAAAGAGAGTGAGATGCCAGCTCCTTTCATTCAGTCAGTAGCTTCAATCATTTCTGGACGTTTTTCAATGGCAAAAATCAATGAATATTGTAAATGCACAAACAGTAATTTCTCCGCATTGCAAGGTGCAATTCTGAAATTTTTTTGCTTTTTCCTGCTCCTCTTAGCATGATAAAGAAGATTCAAAGAGAGTGAGATGCCAGCTCCTTTCATTCAGTCAGTAGCTTCAATCATTTCTGGACGTTTTTCAATGGCAAAAATCAATGAATATTGGAAATGCACAAACAGTAATTTCTCCGCATTGCAAGGTGCAATTCTGAAATTTTTTGCTTTTTCCTACTCCTCTTAGCATGATAAAGAAGATTCAAAGAGAGTGAGATGCCAGCTCCTTTCATTCAGTCAGTAGCTTCAATCATTTCTGGACGTTTTTCAATGGCAAAAATCAATGAATATTGTAAATGCACAAACAGTAATTTCTCCGCATTGCAAGGTGCAATTCTGAAATTTTTTGCTTTTTCCTGCTCCTCTTAGCATGATAAAGAAGATTCAAATAGAGTGAGATGCCAGCTCCTTTCATTCAGTCAGTAGCTTCAAACATTTCTGGTATATGAATAACATGATGTTTTTCAATGGCAAAAATCAATGAATATTGTAAATGCACAAACAGTAATTTCTCCGCATTGCAAGGTGCAATTCTGAAATTTTTTGCTTTTTCCTGCTCCTCTTAGCATGATAAAGAAGATTCAAAGAGAGTGAGATGCCAGCTCCTTTCATTCAGTCAGTAGCTTCAATCATTTCTGGACGTTTTTCAATGGCAAAAATCAATGAATATTGTAAATGCACAAACAGTAATTTCTCCGCATTGCAAGGTGCAATTCTGAAATTTTTTGCTTTTTCCTGCTCCTCTTAGCATGATAAAGAAGATTCAAAGAGAGTGAGATGCCAGCTCCTTTCATTCAGTCAATAGCTTCAAACATTTCTGGTATATGAATAACATGATGTTTTTCAATGGCAAAAATCAATGAATATTGTAAATGCACAAACAGTAATTTCTCCGCATTGCAAGGTGCAATTCTGAAATTTTTTGCTTTTTCCTGCTCCTCTTAGCATGATAAAGAAGATTCAAAGAGAGTGAGATGCCAGCTCCTTTCATTCAGTCAGTAGCTTCAAACATTTCTGGTATATGAATAACATGATGTTTTTCAATGGCAAAAATCAATGAATATTGTAAATGCACAAACAGTAATTTCTCCGCATTGCAAGGTGCAATTCTGAAATTTTTTGCTTTTTCCTGCTCCTCTTAGCATGATAAAGATTCAAAGAGAGTGAGATGCCAGCTCCTTTCATTCAGTAAGTAGCTTCAAACATTTCTGGTATATGAATAACATGATGTTTTTCAATGGCAAAAATCAATGAATATTGTAAATGCACAAACAGTAATTTCTCCGCATTGCAAGGTGCAATTCTGAAATTTTTTGCTTTTTCCTGCTCCTCTTAGCATGATAAAGAAGATTCAAAGAGAGTGAGATGCCAGCTCCTTTCATTCAGTCAGTAGCTTCAATCATTTCTGGATGTTTTTCAATGGCAAAAATCAATGAATATTGTAAATGCACAAAGAGTAATTTCTCCGCATTGCAAGGTGCAATTCTGAAATTTTTTGCTTTTTCCTGCTCCTCTTAGCATGATAAAGAAGATTCAAAGAGAGTGAGATGCCAGCTTCTTTCATTCAGTCAGTAGCTTCAATCATTTCTGGATGTTTTTCAATTGCAAAAATCAATGAATATTGTAAATGCACAAACAGTAATTTCTCCGCATTGCAAGGTGCAATTCTGAAATTTTTTGCTTTTTCCTGCTCCTCTTAGCATGATAAAGAAGATTCAAAGAGAGTGAGATGCCAGCTCCTTTCATTCAGTCAGTAGCTTCAATCATTTCTGGACGTTTCTCAATGGCAAAAATCAATGAATATTGTAAATGCACAAACAGTAATTTCTCCGCATTGCAAGGTGCAATTCTGAAATTTTTTGCTTTTTCCTGCTCCTCTTAGCATGATAAAGAAGATTCAAAGAGAGTGAGATGCCAGCTCCTTTCATTCAGTCAGTAGCTTCAAACATTTCTGGTATATGAATAACATGATGTTTTTCAATGGCAAAAATCAATGAATATTGTAAATGCACAAACAGTAATTTCTCCGCATTGCAAGGTGCAATTCTGAAATTTTTTGCTTTTTCCTGCTCCTCTTAGCATGATAAAGATTCAAAGAGAGTGAGATGCCAGCTCCTTTCATTCAGTAAGTAGCTTCAAACATTTCTGGTATATGAATAACATGATGTTTTTCAATGGCAAAAATCAATGAATATTGTAAATGCACAAACAGTAATTTCTCCGCATTGCAAGGTGCAATTCTGAAATTTTTTGCTTTTTCCTGCTCCTCTTAGCATGATAAAGAAGATTCAAAGAGAGTGAGATGCCAGCTCCTTTCATTCAGTCAGTAGCTTCAATCATTTCTGGACGTTTTTCAATGGCAAAAATCAATGAATATTGTAAATGCACAAAGAGTAATTTCTCCGCATTGCAAGGTGCAATTCTGAAATTTTTTGCTTTTTCCTGCTCCTCTTAGCATGATAAAGAAGATTCAAAGAGAGTGAGATGCCAGCTCCTTTCATTCAGTCAGTAGCTTCAATCATTTCTGGATGTTTTTCAATTGCAAAAATCAATGAATATTGTAAATGCACAAACAGTAATTTCTCCGCATTGCAAGGTGCAATTCTGAAATTTTTTGCTTTTTCCTGCTCCTCTTAGCATGATAAAGAAGATTCAAAGAGAGTGAGATGCCAGCTCCTTTCATTCAGTCAGTAGCTTCAAACATTTCTGGTATATGAATAACATGATGTTTTTCAATGGCAAAAATCAATGAATATTGTAAATGCACAAACAGTAATTTCTCCGCATTGCAAGGTGCAATTCTGAAATTTTTTGCTTTTTCCTGCTCCTCTTAGCATGATAAAGAAGTTTCAAAGAGAGTGAGATGCCAGCTCCTTTCATTCAGTCAGTAGCTTCAATCATTTCTGGACGTTTTTCAATGGCAAAAATCAATGAATATTGTAAATGCACAAACAGTAATTTCTCCGCATTGCAAGGTGCAATTCTGAAATTTTTTGCTTTTTCCTGCTCCTCTTAGCATGATACAGAAGATTCAAAGAGAGTGAGATGCCAGCTCCTTTCATTCAGTCAATAGCTTCAAACATTTCTGGTATATGAATAACATGATGTTTTTCAATGGCAAAAATCAATGAATATTGTAAATGCACAAACAGTAATTTCTCCGCATTGCAAGGTGCAATTCTGAAATTTTTTGCTTTTTCCTGCTCCTCTTAGCATGATAAAGAAGAATCAAAGAGAGTGAGATGCCAGCTCCTTTCATTCAGTCAGTAGCTTCAATCATTTCTGGACGTTTCTCAATGGCAAAAATCAATGAATATTGTAAATGCACAAACAGTAATTTCTCCGCATTGCAAGGTGCAATTCTGAAATTTTTTGCTTTTTCCTGCTCCTCTTAGCATGATAAAGAAGATTCAAAGAGAGTGAGATGCCAGCTCCTTTCATTCAGTCAGTAGCTTCAAACATTTCTGGTATATGAATAACATGATGTTTTTCAATGGCAAAAATCAATGAATATTGTAAATGCACAAACAGTAATTTCTCCGCATTGCAAGGTGCAATTCTGAAATTTTTTGCTTTTTCCTGCTCCTCTTAGCATGATAAAGAAGATTCAAAGAGAGTAAGATGCCAGCTCCTTTCATTCAGTCAGTAGCTTCAAACATTTCTGGTATATGAATAACATGATGTTTTTCAATGGCAAAAATCAATGAATATTGTAAATGCACAAACAGTAATTTCTCCGCATTGCAAGGTGCAATTCTGAAATTTTTTGCTTTTTCCTGCTCCTCTTAGCATGATAAAGAAGATTCAAAGAGAGTGAGATGCCAGCTCCTTTCATTCAGTCAGTAGCTTCAAACATTTCTGGTATATGAATAACATGATGTTTTTCAATGGCAAAAATCAATGAATATTGTAAATGCACAAACAGTAATTTCTCCGCATTGCAAGGTGCAATTCTGAAATTTTTTGCTTTTTCCTGCTCCTCTTAGCATGATAAAGAAGATTCAAAGAGAGTGAGATGCCAGCTCCTTTCATTCAGTCAGTAGCTTCAATCATTTCTGGACGTTTTTCAATGGCAAAAATCAATGAATATTGTAAATGCACAAACAGTAATTTCTCCGCATTGCAAGGTGCAATTCTGAAATTTTTTGCTTTTTCCTGCTCCTCTTAGCATGATAAAGAAGATTCAAAGAGAGTGAGATGCCAGCTCCTTTCATTCAGTCAGTAGCTTCAATCATTTCTGGACGTTTTTCAATGGCAAAAATCAATGAATATTGTAAATGTACAAACAGTAATTTCTTCGCATTGCAAGGTGCAATTCTGAAATTTTTTGCTTTTTCCTGCTCCTCTTAGCATGATCAAGAAGATTCAAAGAGAGTGAGATGCCAGCTCCTTTCATTCAGTCAGTAGCTTCAATCATTTCTGGACGTTTTTCAATGGCAAAAATCAATGAATATTGTAAATGCACAAACAGTAATTTCTCCGCATTGCAAGGTGCAATTCTGAAATTTTTTGCTTTTTCCTGCTCCTCTTAGCATGATAAAGAAGATTCAAAGAGTGAGATGCCAGCTCCTTTCATTCAGTCAGTAGCTTCAATCATTTCTGGACGTTTTTCAATGGCAAAAATCAATGAATATTGTAAATGCACAAACAGTAATTTCTCCGCATTGCAAGGTGCAATTCTGAAATTTTTTGCTTTTTCCTGCTCCTCTTAGCATGATAAAGAAGATTCAAAGAGAGTGAGATGCCAGCTCCTTTCATTCAGTCAGTAGCTTCAATCATTTCTGGACGTTTTTCAATGGCAAAAATCAATGAATATTATAAATGCACAAACAGTAATTTCTCCGCATTGCAAGGTGCAATTCTGAAATTTTTTGCTTTTTCCTGCTCCTCTTAGCATGATAAAGATTCAAAGAGAGTGAGATGCCAGCTCCTTTCATTCAGTAAGTAGCTTCAAACATTTCTGGTATATGAATAACATGATGTTTTTCAATGGCAAAAATCAATGAATATTGTAAATGCACAAACAGTAATTTCTCCGCATTGCAAGGTGCAATTCTGAAATTTTTTGCTTTTTCCTGCTCCTCTTAGCATGATAAAGAAGATTCAAAGAGAGTGAGATGCCAGCTCCTTTCATTCAGTCAGTAGCTTCAATCATTTCTGGACGTTTTTCAATGGCAAAAATCAATGAATATTGTAAATGCACAAACAGTAATTTCTCCGCATTGCAAGGTGCAATTCTGAAATTTTTTGCTTTTTCCTGCTCCTCTTAGCATGATAAAGAAGATTCAAAGAGAGTGAGATGCCAGCTCCTTTCATTCAGTCAGTAGCTTCAATCATTTCTGGACGTTTTTCAATGGCAAAAATCAATGAATATTGTAAATGCACAAACAGTAATTTCTCCGCATTGCAAGGTGCAATTCTGAAATTTTTTTGCTTTTTCCTGCTCCTCTTAGCATGATAAAGAAGATTCAAAGAGAGTGAGATGCCAGCTCCTTTCATTCAGTCAGTAGCTTCAATCATTTCTGGACGTTTTTCAATGGCAAAAATCAATGAATATTGGAAATGCACAAACAGTAATTTCTCCGCATTGCAAGGTGCAATTCTGAAATTTTTTGCTTTTTCCTACTCCTCTTAGCATGATAAAGAAGATTCAAAGAGAGTGAGATGCCAGCTCCTTTCATTCAGTCAGTAGCTTCAATCATTTCTGGACGTTTTTCAATGGCAAAAATCAATGAATATTGTAAATGCACAAACAGTAATTTCTCCGCATTGCAAGGTGCAATTCTGAAATTTTTTGCTTTTTCCTGCTCCTCTTAGCATGATAAAGAAGATTCAAAGAGAGTGAGATGCCAGCTCCTTTCATTCAGTCAGTAGCTTCAAACATTTCTGGTATATGAATAACATGATGTTTTTCAATGGCAAAAATCAATGAATATTGTAAATGCACAAACAGTAATTTCTCCGCATTGCAAGGTGCAATTCTGAAATTTTTTGCTTTTTCCTGCTCCTCTTAGCATGATAAAGAAGATTCAAAGAGAGTGAGATGCCAGCTCCTTTCATTCAGTCAGTAGCTTCAATCATTTCTGGACGTTTTTCAATGGCAAAAATCAATGAATATTGTAAATGCACAAACAGTAATTTCTCCGCATTGCAAGGTGCAATTCTGAAATTTTTTGCTTTTTCCTGCTCCTCTTAGCATGATAAAGAAGATTCAAAGAGAGTGAGATGCCAGCTCCTTTCATTCAGTCAATAGCTTCAAACATTTCTGGTATATGAATAACATGATGTTTTTCAATGGCAAAAATCAATGAATATTGTAAATGCACAAACAGTAATTTCTCCGCATTCCAAGGTGCAATTCTGAAATTTTTTGCTTTTTCCTGCTCCTCTTAGCATGATAAAGAAGATTCAAAGAGAGTGAGATGCCAGCTCCTTTCATTCAGTCAGTAGCTTCAATCATTTCTGGACGTTTCTCAATGGCAAAAATCAATGAATATTGTAAATGCACAAACAGTAATTTCTCCGCATTGCAAGGTGCAATTCTGAAATTTTTTGCTTTTTCCTGCTCCTCTTAGCATGATAAAGAAGATTCAAAGAGAGTGAGATGCCAGCTCCTTTCATTCAGTCAGTAGCTTCAAACATTTCTGGTATATGAATAACATGATGTTTTTCAATGGCAAAAATCAATGAATATTGTAAATGCACAAACAGTAATTTCTCCGCATTGCAAGGTGCAATTCTGAAATTTTTTGCTTTTTCCTGCTCCTCTTAGCATGATAAAGATTCAAAGAGAGTGAGATGCCAGCTCCTTTCATTCAGTAAGTAGCTTCAAACATTTCTGGTATATGAATAACATGATGTTTTTCAATGGCAAAAATCAATGAATATTGTAAATGCACAAACAGTAATTTCTCCGCATTGCAAGGTGCAATTCTGAAATTTTTTGCTTTTTCCTGCTCCTCTTAGCATGATAAAGAAGATTCAAAGAGAGTGAGATGCCAGCTCCTTTCATTCAGTCAGTAGCTTCAATCATTTCTGGATGTTTTTCAATGGCAAAAATCAATGAATATTGTAAATGCACAAAGAGTAATTTCTCCGCATTGCAAGGTGCAATTCTGAAATTTTTTGCTTTTTCCTGCTCCTCTTAGCATGATAAAGAAGATTCAAAGAGAGTGAGATGCCAGCTTCTTTCATTCAGTCAGTAGCTTCAATCATTTCTGGATGTTTTTCAATTGCAAAAATCAATGAATATTGTAAATGCACAAACAGTAATTTCTCCGCATTGCAAGGTGCAATTCTGAAATTTTTTGCTTTTTCCTGCTCCTCTTAGCATGATAAAGAAGATTCAAAGAGAGTGAGATGCCAGCTCCTTTCATTCAGTCAGTAGCTTCAATCATTTCTGGACGTTTCTCAATGGCAAAAATCAATGAATATTGTAAATGCACAAACAGTAATTTCTCCGCATTGCAAGGTGCAATTCTGAAATTTTTTGCTTTTTCCTGCTCCTCTTAGCATGATAAAGAAGATTCAAAGAGAGTGAGATGCCAGCTCCTTTCATTCAGTCAGTAGCTTCAAACATTTCTGGTATATGAATAACATGATGTTTTTCAATGGCAAAAATCAATGAATATTGTAAATGCACAAACAGTAATTTCTCCGCATTGCAAGGTGCAATTCTGAAATTTTTTGCTTTTTCCTGCTCCTCTTAGCATGATAAAGATTCAAAGAGAGTGAGATGCCAGCTCCTTTCATTCAGTAAGTAGCTTCAAACATTTCTGGTATATGAATAACATGATGTTTTTCAATGGCAAAAATCAATGAATATTGTAAATGCACAAACAGTAATTTCTCCGCATTGCAAGGTGCAATTCTGAAATTTTTTGCTTTTTCCTGCTCCTCTTAGCATGATAAAGAAGATTCAAAGAGAGTGAGATGCCAGCTCCTTTCATTCAGTCAGTAGCTTCAATCATTTCTGGACGTTTTTCAATGGCAAAAATCAATGAATATTGTAAATGCACAAAGAGTAATTTCTCCGCATTGCAAGGTGCAATTCTGAAATTTTTTGCTTTTTCCTGCTCCTCTTAGCATGATAAAGAAGATTCAAAGAGAGTGAGATGCCAGCTCCTTTCATTCAGTCAGTAGCTTCAATCATTTCTGGATGTTTTTCAATTGCAAAAATCAATGAATATTGTAAATGCACAAACAGTAATTTCTCCGCATTGCAAGGTGCAATTCTGAAATTTTTTGCTTTTTCCTGCTCCTCTTAGCATGATAAAGAACATTCAAAGAGAGTGAGATGCCAGCTCCTTTCATTCAGTCAGTAGCTTCAAACATTTCTGGTATATGAATAACATGATGTTTTTCAATGGCAAAAATCAATGAATATTGTAAATGCACAAACAGTAATTTCTCCGCATTGCAAGGTGCAATTCTGAAATTTTTTGCTTTTTCCTGCTCCTCTTAGCATGATAAAGAAGATTCAAAGAGAGTGAGATGCCAGCTCCTTTCATTCAGTCAGTAGCTTCAATCATTTCTGGACGTTTTTCAATGGCAAAAATCAATGAATATTGTAAATGCACAAACAGTAATTTCTCCGCATTGCAAGGTGCAATTCTGAAATTTTTTGCTTTTTCCTGCTCCTCTTAGCATGATAAAGAAGATTCAAAGAGAGTGAGATGCCAGCTCCTTTCATTCAGTCAGTAGCTTCAATCATTTCTCGACGTTTCTCAATGGCAAAAATCAATGAATATTGTAAATGCACAAACAGTAATTTCTCCGCATTGCAAGGTGCAATTCTGAAATTTTTTGCTTTTTCCTGCTCCTCTTAGCATGATAAAGAAGATTCAAAGAGAGTGAGATGCCAGCTCCTTTCATTCAGTCAGTAGCTTCAATCATTTCTGGACGTTTTTCAATGGCAAAAATCAATGAATATTGTAAATGCACAAACAGTAATTTCTCCGCATTGCAAGGTGCAATTCTGAAATTTTTTGCTTTTTCCTGCTCCTCTTAGCATGATAAAGAAGATTCAAAGAGAGTGAGATGCCAGCTCCTTTCATTCAGTCAGTAGCTTCAATCATTTCTCGACGTTTCTCAATGGCAAAAATCAATGAATATTGTAAATGCACAAACAGTAATTTCTCCGCATTGCAAGGTGCAATTCTGAAATTTTTTGCTTTTTCCTGCTCCTCTTAGCATGATAAAGAAGATTCAAAGAGAGTGAGATGCCAGCTCCTTTCATTCAGTCAGTAGCTTCAAACATTTCTGGTATATGAATAACATGATGTTTTTCAATGGCAAAAATCAATGAATATTGTAAATGCACAAACAGTAATTTCTCCGCATTGCAAGGTGCAATTCTGAAATTTTTTGCTTTTTCCTGCTCCTCTTAGCATGATAAAGATTCAAAGAGAGTGAGATGCCAGCTCCTTTCATTCAGTAAGTAGCTTCAAACATTTCTGGTATATGAATAACATGATGTTTTTCAATGGCAAAAATCAATGAATATTGTAAATGCACAAACAGTAATTTCTCCGCATTGCAAGGTGCAATTCTGAAATTTTTTGCTTTTTCCTGCTCCTCTTAGCATGATAAAGAAGATTCAAAGAGAGTGAGATGCCAGCTCCTTTCATTCAGTCAGTAGCTTCAATCATTTCTGGACGTTTTTCAATGGCAAAAATCAATGAATATTGTAAATGCACAAAGAGTAATTTCTCCGCATTGCAAGGTGCAATTCTGAAATTTTTTGCTTTTTCCTGCTCCTCTTAGCATGATAAAGAAGATTCAAAGAGAGTGAGATGCCAGCTCCTTTCATTCAGTCAGTAGCTTCAATCATTTCTGGATGTTTTTCAATTGCAAAAATCAATGAATATTGTAAATGCACAAACAGTAATTTCTCCGCATTGCAAGGTGCAATTCTGAAATTTTTTGCTTTTTCCTGCTCCTCTTAGCATGATAAAGAAGATTCAAAGAGAGTGAGATGCCAGCTCCTTTCATTCAGTCAGTAGCTTCAAACATTTCTGGTATATGAATAACATGATGTTTTTCAATGGCAAAAATCAATGAATATTGTAAATGCACAAACAGTAATTTCTCCGCATTGCAAGGTGCAATTCTGAAATTTTTTGCTTTTTCCTGCTCCTCTTAGCATGATAAAGAAGATTCAAAGAGAGTGAGATGCCAGCTCCTTTCATTCAGTCAGTAGCTTCAATCATTTCTGGACGTTTTTCAATGGCAAAAATCAATGAATATTGTAAATGCACAAACAGTAATTTCTCCGCATTGCAAGGTGCAATTCTGAAATTTTTTGCTTTTTCCTGCTCCTCTTAGCATGATACAGAAGATTCAAAGAGAGTGAGATGCCAGCTCCTTTCATTCAGTCAATAGCTTCAAACATTTCTGGTATATGAATAACATGATGTTTTTCAATGGCAAAAATCAATGAATATTGTAAATGCACAAACAGTAATTTCTCCGCATTGCAAGGTGCAATTCTGAAATTTTTTGCTTTTTCCTGCTCCTCTTAGCATGATAAAGAAGAATCAAAGAGAGTGAGATGCCAGCTCCTTTCATTCAGTCAGTAGCTTCAATCATTTCTGGACGTTTCTCAATGGCAAAAATCAATGAATATTGTAAATGCACAAACAGTAATTTCTCCGCATTGCAAGGTGCAATTCTGAAATTTTTTGCTTTTTCCTGCTCCTCTTAGCATGATAAAGAAGATTCAAAGAGAGTGAGATGCCAGCTCCTTTCATTCAGTCAGTAGCTTCAAACATTTCTGGTATATGAATAACATGATGTTTTTCAATGGCAAAAATCAATGAATATTGTAAATGCACAAACAGTAATTTCTCCGCATTGCAAGGTGCAATTCTGAAATTTTTTGCTTTTTCCTGCTCCTCTTAGCATGATAAAGAAGATTCAAAGAGAGTAAGATGCCAGCTCCTTTCATTCAGTCAGTAGCTTCAAACATTTCTGGTATATGAATAACATGATGTTTTTCAATGGCAAAAATCAATGAATATTGTAAATGCACAAACAGTAATTTCTCCGCATTGCAAGGTGCAATTCTGAAATTTTTTGCTTTTTCCTGCTCCTCTTAGCATGATAAAGAAGATTCAAAGAGAGTGAGATGCCAGCTCCTTTCATTCAGTCAGTAGCTTCAAACATTTCTGGTATATGAATAACATGATGTTTTTCAATGGCAAAAATCAATGAATATTGTAAATGCACAAACAGTAATTTCTCCGCATTGCAAGGTGCAATTCTGAAATTTTTTGCTTTTTCCTGCTCCTCTTAGCATGATAAAGAAGATTCAAAGAGAGTGAGATGCCAGCTCCTTTCATTCAGTCAGTAGCTTCAATCATTTCTGGACGTTTTTCAATGGCAAAAATCAATGAATATTGTAAATGCACAAACAGTAATTTCTCCGCATTGCAAGGTGCAATTCTGAAATTTTTTGCTTTTTCCTGCTCCTCTTAGCATGATAAAGAAGATTCAAAGAGAGTGAGATGCCAGCTCCTTTCATTCAGTCAGTAGCTTCAATCATTTCTGGACGTTTTTCAATGGCAAAAATCAATGAATATTGTAAATGTACAAACAGTAATTTCTTCGCATTGCAAGGTGCAATTCTGAAATTTTTTGCTTTTTCCTGCTCCTCTTAGCATGATCAAGAAGATTCAAAGAGAGTGAGATGCCAGCTCCTTTCATTCAGTCAGTAGCTTCAATCATTTCTGGACGTTTTTCAATGGCAAAAATCAATGAATATTGTAAATGCACAAACAGTAATTTCTCCGCATTGCAAGGTGCAATTCTGAAATTTTTTGCTTTTTCCTGCTCCTCTTAGCATGATAAAGAAGATTCAAAGAGTGAGATGCCAGCTCCTTTCATTCAGTCAGTAGCTTCAATCATTTCTGGACGTTTTTCAATGGCAAAAATCAATGAATATTGTAAATGCACAAACAGTAATTTCTCCGCATTGCAAGGTGCAATTCTGAAATTTTTTGCTTTTTCCTGCTCCTCTTAGCATGATAAAGAAGATTCAAAGAGAGTGAGATGCCAGCTCCTTTCATTCAGTCAGTAGCTTCAATCATTTCTGGACGTTTTTCAATGGCAAAAATCAATGAATATTATAAATGCACAAACAGTAATTTCTCCGCATTGCAAGGTGCAATTCTGAAATTTTTTGCTTTTTCCTGCTCCTCTTAGCATGATAAAGATTCAAAGAGAGTGAGATGCCAGCTCCTTTCATTCAGTAAGTAGCTTCAAACATTTCTGGTATATGAATAACATGATGTTTTTCAATGGCAAAAATCAATGAATATTGTAAATGCACAAACAGTAATTTCTCCGCATTGCAAGGTGCAATTCTGAAATTTTTTGCTTTTTCCTGCTCCTCTTAGCATGATAAAGAAGATTCAAAGAGAGTGAGATGCCAGCTCCTTTCATTCAGTCAGTAGCTTCAATCATTTCTGGACGTTTTTCAATGGCAAAAATCAATGAATATTGTAAATGCACAAACAGTAATTTCTCCGCATTGCAAGGTGCAATTCTGAAATTTTTTGCTTTTTCCTGCTCCTCTTAGCATGATAAAGAAGATTCAAAGAGAGTGAGATGCCAGCTCCTTTCATTCAGTCAGTAGCTTCAATCATTTCTGGACGTTTTTCAATGGCAAAAATCAATGAATATTGTAAATGCACAAACAGTAATTTCTCCGCATTGCAAGGTGCAATTCTGAAATTTTTTTGCTTTTTCCTGCTCCTCTTAGCATGATAAAGAAGATTCAAAGAGAGTGAGATGCCAGCTCCTTTCATTCAGTCAGTAGCTTCAATCATTTCTGGACGTTTTTCAATGGCAAAAATCAATGAATATTGGAAATGCACAAACAGTAATTTCTCCGCATTGCAAGGTGCAATTCTGAAATTTTTTGCTTTTTCCTACTCCTCTTAGCATGATAAAGAAGATTCAAAGAGAGTGAGATGCCAGCTCCTTTCATTCAGTCAGTAGCTTCAATCATTTCTGGACGTTTTTCAATGGCAAAAATCAATGAATATTGTAAATGCACAAACAGTAATTTCTCCGCATTGCAAGGTGCAATTCTGAAATTTTTTGCTTTTTCCTGCTCCTCTTAGCATGATAAAGAAGATTCAAAGAGAGTGAGATGCCAGCTCCTTTCATTCAGTCAGTAGCTTCAAACATTTCTGGTATATGAATAACATGATGTTTTTCAATGGCAAAAATCAATGAATATTGTAAATGCACAAACAGTAATTTCTCCGCATTGCAAGGTGCAATTCTGAAATTTTTTGCTTTTTCCTGCTCCTCTTAGCATGATAAAGAAGATTCAAAGAGAGTGAGATGCCAGCTCCTTTCATTCAGTCAGTAGCTTCAATCATTTCTGGACGTTTTTCAATGGCAAAAATCAATGAATATTGTAAATGCACAAACAATAATTTCTCCGCATTGCAAGGTGCAATTCTGAAATTTTTTGCTTTTTCCTGCTCCTCTTAGCATGATAAAGAAGATTCAAAGAGAGTGAGATGCCAGCTCCTTTCATTCAGTCAATAGCTTCAAACATTTCTGGTATATGAATAACATGATGTTTTTCAATGGCAAAAATCAATGAATATTGTAAATGCACAAACAGTAATTTCTCCGCATTCCAAGGTGCAATTCTGAAATTTTTTGCTTTTTCCTGCTCCTCTTAGCATGATAAAGAAGATTCAAAGAGAGTGAGATGCCAGCTCCTTTCATTCAGTCAGTAGCTTCAATCATTTCTGGACGTTTCTCAATGGCAAAAATCAATGAATATTGTAAATGCACAAACAGTAATTTCTCCGCATTGCAAGGTGCAATTCTGAAATTTTTTGCTTTTTCCTGCTCCTCTTAGCATGATAAAGAAGATTCAAAGAGAGTGAGATGCCAGCTCCTTTCATTCAGTCAGTAGCTTCAAACATTTCTGGTATATGAATAACATGATGTTTTTCAATGGCAAAAATCAATGAATATTGTAAATGCACAAACAGTAATTTCTCCGCATTGCAAGGTGCAATTCTGAAATTTTTTGCTTTTTCCTGCTCCTCTTAGCATGATAAAGATTCAAAGAGAGTGAGATGCCAGCTCCTTTCATTCAGTAAGTAGCTTCAAACATTTCTGGTATATGAATAACATGATGTTTTTCAATGGCAAAAATCAATGAATATTGTAAATGCACAAACAGTAATTTCTCCGCATTGCAAGGTGCAATTCTGAAATTTTTTGCTTTTTCCTGCTCCTCTTAGCATGATAAAGAAGATTCAAAGAGAGTGAGATGCCAGCTCCTTTCATTCAGTCAGTAGCTTCAATCATTTCTGGACGTTTTTCAATGGCAAAAATCAATGAATATTGTAAATGCACAAACAGTAATTTCTCCGCATTGCAAGGTGCAATTCTGAAATTTTTTGCTTTTTCCTGCTCCTCTTAGCATGATAAAGAAGATTCAAAGAGAGTGAGATGCCAGCTCCTTTCATTCAGTCAGTAGCTTCAATCATTTCTGGACGTTTTTCAATGGCAAAAATCAATGAATATTGTAAATGCACAAACAGTAATTTCTCCGCATTGCAAGGTGCAATTCTGAAATTTTTTTGCTTTTTCCTGCTCCTCTTAGCATGATAAAGAAGATTCAAAGAGAGTGAGATGCCAGCTCCTTTCATTCAGTCAGTAGCTTCAATCATTTCTGGACGTTTTTCAATGGCAAAAATCAATGAATATTGGAAATGCACAAACAGTAATTTCTCCGCATTGCAAGGTGCAATTCTGAAATTTTTTGCTTTTTCCTACTCCTCTTAGCATGATAAAGAAGATTCAAAGAGAGTGAGATGCCAGCTCCTTTCATTCAGTCAGTAGCTTCAATCATTTCTGGACGTTTTTCAATGGCAAAAATCAATGAATATTGTAAATGCACAAACAGTAATTTCTCCGCATTGCAAGGTGCAATTCTGAAATTTTTTGCTTTTTCCTGCTCCTCTTAGCATGATAAAGAAGATTCAAAGAGAGTGAGATGCCAGCTCCTTTCATTCAGTCAGTAGCTTCAAACATTTCTGGTATATGAATAACATGATGTTTTTCAATGGCAAAAATCAATGAATATTGTAAATGCACAAACAGTAATTTCTCCGCATTGCAAGGTGCAATTCTGAAATTTTTTGCTTTTTCCTGCTCCTCTTAGCATGATAAAGAAGATTCAAAGAGAGTGAGATGCCAGCTCCTTTCATTCAGTCAGTAGCTTCAATCATTTCTGGACGTTTTTCAATGGCAAAAATCAATGAATATTGTAAATGCACAAACAATAATTTCTCCGCATTGCAAGGTGCAATTCTGAAATTTTTTGCTTTTTCCTGCTCCTCTTAGCATGATAAAGAAGATTCAAAGAGAG
Source organism: Phyllobates terribilis (assembly GCF_046119375.1). Classification (NCBI taxonomy): domain Eukaryota; kingdom Metazoa; phylum Chordata; class Amphibia; order Anura; family Dendrobatidae; genus Phyllobates; species Phyllobates terribilis. The sequence continues at coordinate 1,173,138 of NW_027363227.1, forward strand.
TGAGATGCCAGCTCCTTTCATTCAGTCAATAGCTTCAAACATTTCTGGTATATGAATAACATGATGTTTTTCAATGGCAAAAATCAATGAATATTGTAAATGCACAAACAGTAATTTCTCCGCATTCCAAGGTGCAATTCTGAAATTTTTTGCTTTTTCCTGCTCCTCTTAGCATGATAAAGAAGATTCAAAGAGAGTGAGATGCCAGCTCCTTTCATTCAGTCAGTAGCTTCAATCATTTCTGGACGTTTCTCAATGGCAAAAATCAATGAATATTGTAAATGCACAAACAGTAATTTCTCCGCATTGCAAGGTGCAATTCTGAAATTTTTTGCTTTTTCCTGCTCCTCTTAGCATGATAAAGAAGATTCAAAGAGAGTGAGATGCCAGCTCCTTTCATTCAGTCAGTAGCTTCAAACATTTCTGGTATATGAATAACATGATGTTTTTCAATGGCAAAAATCAATGAATATTGTAAATGCACAAACAGTAATTTCTCCGCATTGCAAGGTGCAATTCTGAAATTTTTTGCTTTTTCCTGCTCCTCTTAGCATGATAAAGATTCAAAGAGAGTGAGATGCCAGCTCCTTTCATTCAGTAAGTAGCTTCAAACATTTCTGGTATATGAATAACATGATGTTTTTCAATGGCAAAAATCAATGAATATTGTAAATGCACAAACAGTAATTTCTCCGCATTGCAAGGTGCAATTCTGAAATTTTTTGCTTTTTCCTGCTCCTCTTAGCATGATAAAGAAGATTCAAAGAGAGTGAGATGCCAGCTCCTTTCATTCAGTCAGTAGCTTCAATCATTTCTGGATGTTTTTCAATGGCAAAAATCAATGAATATTGTAAATGCACAAAGAGTAATTTCTCCGCATTGCAAGGTGCAATTCTGAAATTTTTTGCTTTTTCCTGCTCCTCTTAGCATGATAAAGAAGATTCAAAGAGAGTGAGATGCCAGCTTCTTTCATTCAGTCAGTAGCTTCAATCATTTCTGGATGTTTTTCAATTGCAAAAATCAATGAATATTGTAAATGCACAAACAGTAATTTCTCCGCATTGCAAGGTGCAATTCTGAAATTTTTTGCTTTTTCCTGCTCCTCTTAGCATGATAAAGAAGATTCAAAGAGAGTGAGATGCCAGCTCCTTTCATTCAGTCAGTAGCTTCAATCATTTCTGGACGTTTCTCAATGGCAAAAATCAATGAATATTGTAAATGCACAAACAGTAATTTCTCCGCATTGCAAGGTGCAATTCTGAAATTTTTTGCTTTTTCCTGCTCCTCTTAGCATGATAAAGAAGATTCAAAGAGAGTGAGATGCCAGCTCCTTTCATTCAGTCAGTAGCTTCAAACATTTCTGGTATATGAATAACATGATGTTTTTCAATGGCAAAAATCAATGAATATTGTAAATGCACAAACAGTAATTTCTCCGCATTGCAAGGTGCAATTCTGAAATTTTTTGCTTTTTCCTGCTCCTCTTAGCATGATAAAGATTCAAAGAGAGTGAGATGCCAGCTCCTTTCATTCAGTAAGTAGCTTCAAACATTTCTGGTATATGAATAACATGATGTTTTTCAATGGCAAAAATCAATGAATATTGTAAATGCACAAACAGTAATTTCTCCGCATTGCAAGGTGCAATTCTGAAATTTTTTGCTTTTTCCTGCTCCTCTTAGCATGATAAAGAAGATTCAAAGAGAGTGAGATGCCAGCTCCTTTCATTCAGTCAGTAGCTTCAATCATTTCTGGACGTTTTTCAATGGCAAAAATCAATGAATATTGTAAATGCACAAAGAGTAATTTCTCCGCATTGCAAGGTGCAATTCTGAAATTTTTTGCTTTTTCCTGCTCCTCTTAGCATGATAAAGAAGATTCAAAGAGAGTGAGATGCCAGCTCCTTTCATTCAGTCAGTAGCTTCAATCATTTCTGGATGTTTTTCAATTGCAAAAATCAATGAATATTGTAAATGCACAAACAGTAATTTCTCCGCATTGCAAGGTGCAATTCTGAAATTTTTTGCTTTTTCCTGCTCCTCTTAGCATGATAAAGAACATTCAAAGAGAGTGAGATGCCAGCTCCTTTCATTCAGTCAGTAGCTTCAAACATTTCTGGTATATGAATAACATGATGTTTTTCAATGGCAAAAATCAATGAATATTGTAAATGCACAAACAGTAATTTCTCCGCATTGCAAGGTGCAATTCTGAAATTTTTTGCTTTTTCCTGCTCCTCTTAGCATGATAAAGAAGATTCAAAGAGAGTGAGATGCCAGCTCCTTTCATTCAGTCAGTAGCTTCAATCATTTCTGGACGTTTTTCAATGGCAAAAATCAATGAATATTGTAAATGCACAAACAGTAATTTCTCCGCATTGCAAGGTGCAATTCTGAAATTTTTTGCTTTTTCCTGCTCCTCTTAGCATGATAAAGAAGATTCAAAGAGAGTGAGATGCCAGCTCCTTTCATTCAGTCAATAGCTTCAAACATTTCTGGTATATGAATAACATGATGTTTTTCAATGGCAAAAATCAATGAATATTGTAAATGCACAAACAGTAATTTCTCCGCATTGCAAGGTGCAATTCTGAAATTTTTTGCTTTTTCCTGCTCCTCTTAGCATGATAAAGAAGATTCAAAGAGAGTGAGATGCCAGCTCCTTTCATTCAGTCAGTAGCTTCAATCATTTCTCGACGTTTCTCAATGGCAAAAATCAATGAATATTGTAAATGCACAAACAGTAATTTCTCCGCATTGCAAGGTGCAATTCTGAAATTTTTTGCTTTTTCCTGCTCCTCTTAGCATGATAAAGAAGATTCAAAGAGAGTGAGATGCCAGCTCCTTTCATTCAGTCAGTAGCTTCAAACATTTCTGGTATATGAATAACATGATGTTTTTCAATGGCAAAAATCAATGAATAATGTAAATGCACAAACAGTAATTTCTCCGCATTGCAAGGTGCAATTCTGAAATTTTTTGCTTTTTCCTGCTCCTCTTAGCATGATAAAGATTCAAAGAGAGTGAGATGCCAGCTCCTTTCATTCAGTAAGTAGCTTCAAACATTTCTGGTATATGAATAACATGATGTTTTTCAATGGCAAAAATCAATGAATATTGTAAATGCACAAACAGTAATTTCTCCGCATTGCAAGGTGCAATTCTGAAATTTTTTGCTTTTTCCTGCTCCTCTTAGCATGATAAAGAAGATTCAAAGAGAGTGAGATGCCAGCTCCTTTCATTCAGTCAGTAGCTTCAATCATTTCTGGACGTTTTTCAATGGCAAAAATCAATGAATATTGTAAATGCACAAAGAGTAATTTCTCCGCATTGCAAGGTGCAATTCTGAAATTTTTTGCTTTTTCCTGCTCCTCTTAGCATGATAAAGAAGATTCAAAGAGAGTGAGATGCCAGCTCCTTTCATTCAGTCAGTAGCTTCAATCATTTCTGGATGTTTTTCAATTGCAAAAATCAATGAATATTGTAAATGCACAAACAGTAATTTCTCCGCATTGCAAGGTGCAATTCTGAAATTTTTTGCTTTTTCCTGCTCCTCTTAGCATGATAAAGAAGATTCAAAGAGAGTGAGATGCCAGCTCCTTTCATTCAGTCAGTAGCTTCAAACATTTCTGGTATATGAATAACATGATGTTTTTCAATGGCAAAAATCAATGAATATTGTAAATGCACAAACAGTAATTTCTCCGCATTGCAAGGTGCAATTCTGAAATTTTTTGCTTTTTCCTGCTCCTCTTAGCATGATAAAGATTCAAAGAGAGTGAGATGCCAGCTCCTTTCATTCAGTAAGTAGCTTCAAACATTTCTGGTATATGAATAACATGATGTTTTTCAATGACAAAAATCAATGAATATTGTAAATGCACAAACAGTAATTTCTCCGCATTGCAAGGTGCAATTCTGAAATTTTTTGCTTTTTCCTGCTCCTCTTAGCATGATAAAGAAGATTCAAAGAGAGTGAGATGCCAGCTCCTTTCATTCAGTCAGTAGCTTCAAACATTTCTGGTATATGAATAACATGATGTTTTTCAATGGCAAAAATCAATGAATATTGTAAATGCACAAACAGTAATTTCTCCGCATTGCAAGGTGCAATTCTGAAATTTTTTGCTTTTTCCTGCTCCTCTTAGCATGATAAAGATTCAAAGAGAGTGAGATGCCAGCTCCTTTCATTCAGTAAGTAGCTTCAAACATTTCTGGTATATGAATAACATGATGTTTTTCAATGACAAAAATCAATGAATATTGTAAATGCACAAACAGTAATTTCTCCGCATTGCAAGGTGCAATTCTGAAATTTTTTGCTTTTTCCTGCTCCTCTTAGCATGATAAAGAAGATTCAAAGAGAGTGAGATGCCAGCCCCTTTCATTCAGTCAGTAGCTTCAATCATTTCTGGACGTTTTTCAATGGCAAAAATCAATGAATATTGTAAATGCACAAACAGTAATTTCTCCGCATTGCAAGGTGCAATTCTGAAATTTTTTGCTTTTTCCTGCTCCTCTTAGCATGATAAAGAAGATTCAAAGAGAGTGAGATGCCAGCTCCTTTCATTCAGTCAGTAGCTTCAATCATTTCTGGACGTTTTTCAATGGCAAAAATCAATGAATATTGTAAATGCACAAACAGTAATTTCTCCGCATTGCAAGGTGCAATTCTGAAATTTTTTGCTTTTTCCTGCTCCTCTTTGCATGATAAAGAAGATTCAAAGAGAGTGAGATGCCTGCTCCTTTCATTCAGTCAGTAGCTTCAAACATTTCTTGTATATGAATAACATGATGTTTTTCAATGGCAAAAATCAATGAATATTGTAAATGCACAAACAGTAATTTCTCCGCATTGCAAGGTGCAATTCTGAAATTTTTTGCTTTTTCCTGCTCCTCTTAGCATGATAAAGTAGATTCAAAGAGAGTGAGATGCCAGCTCCTTTCATTCAGTCAGTAGCTTCAAACATTTCTGGTATATGAATAACATGTTTTTCAATGGCAAAAATCAATGAATATTGTAAATGCACAAACAGTAATTTCTCCGCATTGCAAGGTGCAATTCTGAAATGTTTTGCTTTTTCCTGCTCCTCTTAGCATGATAAAGAAGATTCAAAGAGAGTGAGATGCCAGCTCCTTTCATTCAGTCAGTAGCTTCAATCATTTCTGGACGTTTTTCAATGGCAAAAATCAATGAATATTGTAAATGCACAAACAGTAATTTCTCCGCATTGCAAGGTGCAATTCTGAAATTTTTTGCTTTTTCCTGCTCCTCTTAGCATGATAAAGAAGATTCAAAGAGAGTGAGATGCCAGCTCCTTTCATTCAGTCAGTAGCTTCAAACATTTCTGGTATATGAATAACATGATGTTTTTCAATGGCAAAAATCAATGAATATTGTAAATGCACAAACTGTAATTTCTCCGCATTGCAAGGTGCAATTCTGAAATTTTTTGCTTTTTCCTGCTCCTCTTAGCATGATAAAGAAGATTCAAAGAGAGTGAGATGCCAGCTCCTTTCATTCAGTCAGTAGCTTCAATCATTTCTGGACGTTTTTAAATGGCAAAAATCAATGAATATTGTAAATGCATAAACAGTAATTTCTCCGCATTGCAAGGTGCAATTCTGAAATTTTTTGCTTTTTCCTGCTCCTCTTAGCATGATAAAGAAGATTCAAAGAGTGAGATGCCAGCTCCTTTCATTCAGTCAGTAGCTTCAATCATTTCTGGACGTTTTTCAATGGCAAAAATCAATGAATATTGTAAATGCACAAACAGTAATTTCTCCGCATTGCAAGGTGCAATTCTGAAATTTTTTGCTTTTTCCTGCTCCTCTTAGCATGATAAAGAAGATTCAAAGAGAGTAAGATGCCAGCTCCTTTCATTCAGTCAGTAGCTTCAAACATTTCTGGTATATGAATAACATGATGTTTTTCAATGGCAAAAATCAATGAATATTGTAAATGCACAAACAGTAATTTCTCCGCATTGCAAGGTGCAATTCTGAAATTTTTTGCTTTTTCCTGCTCCTCTTAGCATGATAAAGAAGATTCAAAGAGAGTGAGATGCCAGCTCCTTTCATTCAGTCAGTAGCTTCAATCATTTCTGGACGTTTTTCAATGGCAAAAATCAATGAATATTGTAAATGCACAAACAGAAATTTCTCCGCATTGCAAGGTGCAATTCTGAAATTTTTTGCTTTTTCCTGCTCCTCTTAGCATGATAAAGAAGATTCAAAGAGAGTGAGATGCCAGCTCCTTTCATTCAGTCAGTAGCTTCAATCATTTCTGGACGTTTTTCAATGGCAAAAATCAATGAATATTGTAAATGCACAAACAGTAATTTCTTCGCATTACAAGGTGCAATTCTGAAATTTTTTGCTTTTTCCTGCTCGTCTTAGCATGATAAAGAAGATTCAAAGAGAGTGAGATGCCAGCTCCTTTCATTCAGTCAGTAGCTTAAATCATTTCTGGACGTTTTTCAATGGCAAAAATCAATGAATATTGTAAATGCACAAACAGTAATTTCTCCGCATTGCAAGGTGCAATTCTGAAATTTTTTGCTTTTTCCTGCTCCTCTTAGCATGATAAAGAAGATTCAAAGAGTGAGATGCCAGCTCCTTTCATTCAGTCAGTAGCTTCAATCATTTCTGGACGTTTTTCAATGGCAAAAATCAATGAATATTGTAAATGCACAAACAGTAATTTCTCCGCATTGCAAGGTGCAATTCTGAAATTTTTTGCTTTTTCCTGCTCCTCTTAGCATGATAAAGATTCAAAGAGAGTGAGATGCCAGCTCCTTTCATTCAGTAAGTAGCTTCAAACATTTCTGGTATATGAATAACATGATGTTTTTCAATGGCAAAAATCAATGAATATTGTAAATGCACAAACAGTAATTTCTCCGCATTGCAAGGTGCAATTCTGAAATTTTTTGCTTTTTCCTGCTCCTCTTAGCATGATAAAGAAGATTCAAAGAGAGTGAGATGCCATCTCCTTTCATTCAGTCAGTAGCTTCAATCATTTCTGGACGTTTTTCAATGGCAAAAATCAATGAATATTGTAAATGCACAAACAGTAATTTCTCCGCATTGCAAGGTGCAATTCTGAAATTTTTTGCTTTTTCCTGCTCCTCTTAGCATGATAAAGAAGATTCAAAGAGAGTGAGATGCCAGCTCCTTTCATTCAGTCAGTAGCTTCAATCATTTCTGGATGTTTTTCAATGGCAAAAATCAATGAATATTGTAAATGCACAAACAGTAATTTCTCCGCATTGCAAGGTGCAATTCTGAAATTTTTTGCTTTTTCCTGCTCCTCTTAGCATGATAAAGAAGATTCAAAGAGAGTGAGATGCCAGCTCCTTTCATTCAGTCAGTAGCTTCAATCATTTCTGGACGTTTTTCAATGGCAAAAATCAATGAATATTGTAAATGCACAAACAGTAATTTCTACGCATTGCAAGGTGCAATTCTGAAATTTTTTGCTTTTTCCTGCTCCTCTTAGCATGATAAAGAAGATTTAAAGAGAGTGAGATGCCAGCTCCTTTCATTCAGTCAGTAGCTTCAATCATTTCTGGACGTTTTTCAATGGCAAAAATCAATGAATATTGTAAATGCACAAACAGTAATTTCTCCGCATTGCAAGGTGCAATTCTGAAATTTTTTGCTTTTTCCTGCTCCTCTTAGCATGATAAAGAAGATTCAAAGAGAGTGAGATGCCAGCTCCTTTCATTCAGTCAGTAGCTTCAATCATTTCTGGACGTTTTTCAATGGCAAAAATCAATGAATATTGTAAATGCACAAACAGTAATTTCTCCGCATTGCAAGGTGCAATTCTGAAATTTTTTGCTTTTTCCTGCTCCTCTTAGCATGATAAAGAAGATTCAAAGAGAGTGAGATGCCAGCTCCTTTCATTCAGTCAGTAGCTTCAAACATTTCTGGTATATGAATAACATGATGTTTTTCAATGGCAAAAATCAATGAATATTGTAAATGCACAAACAGTAATTTCTCCGCATTGCAAGGTGCAATTCTGAAATTTTTTGCTTTTTACTGCTCCTCTTAGCATGATAAAGAAGATTAAAAGAGAGTGAGATGCCAGCTCCTTTCATTCAGTCAGTAGCTTCAAACATTTCTGGTATATGAATAACATGTTTTTCAATGGCAAAAATCAATGAATATTGTAAATGCACAAACAGTAATTTCTCCGCATTGCAAGGTGCAATTCTGAAATTTTTTGCTTTTTCCTGCTCCTCTTAGCATGATAAAGAAGATTCAAAGAGAGTGAGATGCCAGCTCCTTTCATTCAGTCAGTAGCTTCAATCATTTCTGGACATTTTTCAATGGCAAAAATCAATGAATATTGTAAATGCACAAACAGTAATTTCTCCGCATTGCAAGGTGCAATTCTGAAATTTTTTGCTTTTTCCTGCTCCTCTTAGCATGATAAAGAAGATTCAAAGAGAGTGAGATGCCAGCTCCTTTCATTCAGTCAGTAGCTTCAAACATTTCTGCTATATGAATAACATGATGTTTTTCAATGGCAAAAATCAATGAATATTGTAAATGCACAAACAGTAATTTCTCCGCATTGCAAGGTGCAATTCTGAATTTTTTTGCTTTTTCCGGCTCCTCTTAGCATGATAAAGAAGATTCAAAGAGAGTGAGATGCCAGCTCCTTTCATTCAGTCAGTAGCTTCAATCATTTCTGGACGTTTTTCAATGGCAAAAATCAATGAATATTGTAAATGCACAAACAGTAATTTCTCCGCATTGCAAGGTGCAATTCTGAAATTTTTTGCTTTTTCCTGCTCCTCTTAGCATGATAAAGAAGATTCAAAGAGTGAGATGCCAGCTCCTTTCATTCAGTCAGTAGCTTCAATCATTTCTGGACGTTTTTCAATGGCAAAAATCAATGAATATTGTAAATGCACAAACAGTAATTTCTCCGCATTGCAAGGTGCAATTCTGAAATTTTTTGCTTTTTCCTGCTCCTCTTAGCATGATAAAGAAGATTCAAAGAGAGTGAGATGCCAGCTCCTTTCATTCAGTCAGTAGCTTCAATCATTTCTGGACGTTTCTCAATGGCAAAAATCAATGAATATTGTAAATGCACAAACAGTAATTTCTCCGCATTGCAAGGTGCAATTCTGAAATTTTTTGCTTTTTCCTGCTCCTCTTAGCATGATAAAGAAGATGCAAAGAGAGTGAGATGCCAGCTCCTTTCATTCAGTCAGTAGCTTCAAACATTTCTGGTATATGAATAACATGATGTTTTTCAATGGCAAAAATCAATGAATATTGTAAATGCACAAACAGTAATTTCTCCGCATTGCAAGGTGCAATTCTGAAATTTTTTGCTTTTTCCTGCTCCTCTTAGCATGATAAAGATTCAAAGAGAGTGAGATGCCAGCTCCTTTCATTCAGTAAGTAGCTTCAAACATTTCTGGTATATGAATAACATGATGTTTTTCAATGGCAAAAATCAATGAATATTGTAAATGCACAAACAGTAATTTCTCCGCATTGCAAGGTGCAATTCTGAAATTTTTTGCTTTTTCCTGCTCCTCTTAGCATGATAAAGAAGATTCAAAGAGAGTGAGATGCCAGCTCCTTTCATTCAGTCAGTAGCTTCAATCATTTCTGGACGTTTTTCAATGGCAAAAATCAATGAATATTGTAAATGCACAAAGAGTAATTTCTCCGCATTGAAAGGTGCAATTCTGAAATTTTTTGCTTTTTCCTGCTCCTCTTAGCATGATAAAGAAGATTCAAAGAGAGTGAGATGCCAGCTCCTTTCATTCAGTCAGTAGCTTCAATCATTTCTGGATGTTTTTCAATTGCAAAAATCAATGAATATTGTAAATGCACAAACAGTAATTTCTCCGCATTGCAAGGTGCAATTCTGAAATTTTTTGCTTTTTCCTGCTCCTCTTAGCATGATAAAGAAGATTCAAAGAGAGTGAGATGCCAGCTCCTTTCATTCAGTCAGTAGCTTCAAACATTTCTGGTATATGAATAACATGATGTTTTTCAATGGCAAAAATCAATGAATATTGTAAATGCACAAACAGTAATTTCTCCGCATTGCAAGGTGCAATTCTGAAATTTTTTGCTTTTTCCTGCTCCTCTTAGCATGATAAAGATTCAAAGAGAGTGAGATGCCAGCTCCTTTCATTCAGTAAGTAGCTTCAAACATTTCTGGTATATGAATAACATGATGTTTTTCAATGACAAAAATCAATGAATATTGTAAATGCACAAACAGTAATTTCTCCGCATTGCAAGGTGCAATTCTGAAATTTTTTGCTTTTTCCTGCTCCTCTTAGCATGATAAAGAAGATTCAAAGAGAGTGAGATGCCAGCTCCTTTCATTCAGTCAGTAGCTTCAAACATTTCTGGTATATGAATAACATGATGTTTTTCAATGGCAAAAATCAATGAATATTGTAAATGCACAAACAGTAATTTCTCCGCATTGCAAGGTGCAATTCTGAAATTTTTTGCTTTTTCCTGCTCCTCTTAGCATGATAAAGATTCAAAGAGAGTGAGATGCCAGCTCCTTTCATTCAGTAAGTAGCTTCAAACATTTCTGGTATATGAATAACATGATGTTTTTCAATGACAAAAATCAATGAATATTGTAAATGCACAAACAGTAATTTCTCCGCATTGCAAGGTGCAATTCTGAAATTTTTTGCTTTTTCCTGCTCCTCTTAGCATGATAAAGAAGATTCAAAGAGAGTGAGATGCCAGCTCCTTTCATTCAGTCAGTAGCTTCAATCATTTCTGGACGTTTTTCAATGGCAAAAATCAATGAATATTGTAAATGCACAAACTGTAATTACTCCGCATTGCAAGGTGCAATTCTGAAATTTTTTGCTTTTTCCTGCTCCTCTTAGCATGATAAAGAAGATTCAAAGAGAGTGAGATGCCAGCTCCTTTCATTCAGTCAGTAGCTTCAATCATTTCTGGACGTTTTTCAATGGCAAAAATCAATGAATATTGTAAATGCACAAACAGTAATTTCTCCGCATTGCAAGGTGCAATTCTGAAATTTTTTGCTTTTTCCTGCTCCTCTTTGCATGATAAAGAAGATTCAAAGAGAGTGAGATGCCTGCTCCTTTCATTCAGTCAGTAGCTTCAAACATTTCTTGTATATGAATAACATGATGTTTTTCAATGGCAAAAATCAATGAATATTGTAAATGCACAAACAGTAATTTCTCCGCATTGCAAGGTGCAATTCTGAAATTTTTTGCTTTTTCCTGCTCCTCTTAGCATGATAAAGTAGATTCAAAGAGAGTGAGATGCCAGCTCCTTTCATTCAGTCAGTAGCTTCAAACATTTCTGGTATATGAATAACATGTTTTTCAATGGCAAAAATCAATGAATATTGTAAATGCACAAACAGTAATTTCTCCGCATTGCAAGGTGCAATTCTGAAATTTTTTGCTTTTTCCTGCTCCTCTTAGCATGATAAAGAAGATTCAAAGAGAGTGAGATGCCAGCTCCTTTCATTCAGTCAGTAGCTTCAATCATTTCTGGACGTTTTTCAATGGCAAAAATCAATGAATATTGTAAATGCACAAACAGTAATTTCTCCGCATTGCAAGGTGCAATTCTGAAATTTTTTGCTTTTTCCTGCTCCTCTTAGCATGATAAAGAAGATTCAAAGAGAGTGAGATGCCAGCTCCTTTCATTCAGTCAGTAGCTTCAAACATTTCTGGTATATGAATAACATGATGTTTTTCAATGGCAAAAATCAATGAATATTGTAAATGCACAAACAGTAATTTCTCCGCATTGCAAGGTGCAATTCTGAAATTTTTTGCTTTTTCCTGCTCCTCTTAGCATGATAAAGAAGATTCAAAGAGAGTGAGATGCCAGCTCCTTTCATTCAGTCAGTAGCTTCAATCATTTCTGGACGTTTCTCAATGGCAAAAATCAATGAATATTGTAAATGCACAAACAGTAATTTCTCCGCATTGCAAGGTGCAATTCTGAAATTTTTTGCTTTTTCCTGCTCCTCTTAGCATGATAAAGAAGATTCAAAGAGAGTGAGATGCCAGCTCCTTTCATTCAGTCAGTAGCTTCAAACATTTCTGGTATATGAATAACATGATGTTTTTCAATGACAAAAATCAATGAATATTGTAAATGCACAAACAGTAATTTCTCCGCATTGCAAGGTGCAATTCTGAAATTTTTTGCTTTTTCCTGCTCCTCTTAGCATGATAAAGAAGATTCAAAGAGTGAGATGCCAGCTCCTTTCATTCAGTCAGTAGCTTCAATCATTTCTGGACGTTTTTCAATGGCAAAAATCAATGAATATTGTAAATGCACAAACAGTAATTTCTCCGCATTGCAAGGTGCAATTCTGAAATTTTTTGCTTTTTCCTGCTCCTCTTAGCATGATAAAGAAGATTCAAAGAGAGTGAGATGCCAGCTCCTTTCATTCAGTCAGTAGCTTCAATCATTTCTGGACGTTTCTCAATGGCAAAAATCAATGAATATTGTAAATGCACAAACAGTAATTTCTCCGCATTGCAAGGTGCAATTCTGAAATTTTTTGCTTTTTCCTGCTCCTCTTAGCATGATAAAGAAGATTCAAAGAGAGTGAGATGCCAGCTCCTTTCATTCAGTCAGTAGCTTCAAACATTTCTGGTATATGAATAACATGATGTTTTTCAATGGCAAAAATCAATGAATATTGTAAATGCACAAACAGTAATTTCTCCGCATTGCAAGGTGCAATTCTGAAATTTTTTGCTTTTTCCTGCTCCTCTTAGCATGATAAAGATTCAAAGAGAGTGAGATGCCAGCTCCTTTCATTCAGTAAGTAGCTTCAAACATTTCTGGTATATGAATAACATGATGTTTTTCAATGGCAAAAATCAATGAATATTGTAAATGCACAAACAGTAATTTCTCCGCATTGCAAGGTGCAATTCTGAAATTTTTTGCTTTTTCCTGCTCCTCTTAGCATGATAAAGAAGATTCAAAGAGAGTGAGATGCCAGCTCCTTTCATTCAGTCAGTAGCTTCAATCATTTCTGGACGTTTTTCAATGGCAAAAATCAATGAATATTGTAAATGCACAAACAGTAATTTCTCCGCATTGCAAGGTGCAATTCTGAAATTTTTTGCTTTTTCCTGCTCCTCTTAGCATGATAAAGAAGATTCAAAGAGTGAGATGCCAGCTCCTTTCATTCAGTCAGTAGCTTCAATCATTTCTGGACGTTTTTCAATGGCAAAAATCAATGAATATTGTAAATGCACAAACAGTAATTTCTCCGCATTGCAAGGTGCAATTCTGAAATTTTTTGCTTTTTCCTGCTCCTCTTAGCATGATAAAGAAGATTCAAAGAGAGTGAGATGCCAGCTCCTTTCATTCAGTCAGTAGCTTCAAACATTTCTGGTATATGAATAACATGATGTTTTTCAATGGCAAAAATCAATGAATATTGTAAATGCACAAACAGTAATTTCTCCGCATTGCAAGGTGCAATTCTGAAATTTTTTGCTTTTTCCTGCTCCTCTTAGCATGATAAAGATTCAAAGAGAGTGAGATGCCAGCTCCTTTCATTCAGTAAGTAGCTTCAAACATTTCTGGTATATGAATAACATGATGTTTTTCAATGACAAAAATCAATGAATATTGTAAATGCACAAACAGTAATTTCTCCGCATTGCAAGGTGCAATTCTGAAATTTTTTGCTTTTTCCTGCTCCTCTTAGCATGATAAAGAAGATTCAAAGAGAGTGAGATGCCAGCTCCTTTCATTCAGTCAGTAGCTTCAAACATTTCTGGTATATGAATAACATGATGTTTTTCAATGGCAAAAATCAATGAATATTGTAAATGCACAAACAGTAATTTCTCCGCATTGCAAGGTGCAATTCTGAAATTTTTTGCTTTTTCCTGCTCCTCTTAGCATGATAAAGATTCAAAGAGAGTGAGATGCCAGCTCCTTTCATTCAGTAAGTAGCTTCAAACATTTCTGGTATATGAATAACATGATGTTTTTCAATGACAAAAATCAATGAATATTGTAAATGCACAAACAGTAATTTCTCCGCATTGCAAGGTGCAATTCTGAAATTTTTTGCTTTTTCCTGCTCCTCTTAGCATGATAAAGAAGATTCAAAGAGAGTGAGATGCCAGCTCCTTTCATTCAGTCAGTAGCTTCAATCATTTCTGGACGTTTTTCAATGGCAAAAATCAATGAATATTGTAAATGCACAAACAGTAATTTCTCCGCATTGCAAGGTGCAATTCTGAAATTTTTTGCTTTTTCCTGCTCCTCTTAGCATGATAAAGAAGATTCAAAGAGAGTGAGATGCCAGCTCCTTTCATTCAGTCAGTAGCTTCAATCATTTCTGGACGTTTTTCAATGGCAAAAATCAATGAATATTGTAAATGCACAAACAGTAATTTCTCCGCATTGCAAGGTGCAATTCTGAAATTTTTTGCTTTTTCCTGCTCCTCTTTGCATGATAAAGAAGATTCAAAGAGAGTGAGATGCCTGCTCCTTTCATTCAGTCAGTAGCTTCAAACATTTCTTGTATATGAATAACATGATGTTTTTCAATGGCAAAAATCAATGAATATTGTAAATGCACAAACAGTAATTTCTCCGCATTGCAAGGTGCAATTCTGAAATTTTTTGCTTTTTCCTGCTCCTCTTAGCATGATAAAGTAGATTCAAAGAGAGTGAGATGCCAGCTCCTTTCATTCAGTCAGTAGCTTCAAACATTTCTGGTATATGAATAACATGTTTTTCAATGGCAAAAATCAATGAATATTGTAAATGCACAAACAGTAATTTCTCCGCATTGCAAGGTGCAATTCTGAAATTTTTTGCTTTTTCCTGCTCCTCTTAGCATGATAAAGAAGATTCAAAGAGAGTGAGATGCCAGCTCCTTTCATTCAGTCAGTAGCTTCAATCATTTCTGGACGTTTTTCAATGGCAAAAATCAATGAATATTGTAAATGCACAAACAGTAATTTCTCCGCATTGCAAGGTGCAATTCTGAAATTTTTTGCTTTTTCCTGCTCCTCTTAGCATGATAAAGAAGATTCAAAGAGAGTGAGATGCCAGCTCCTTTCATTCAGTCAGTAGCTTCAAACATTTCTGGTATATGAATAACATGATGTTTTTCAATGGCAAAAATCAATGAATATTGTAAATGCACAAACAGTAATTTCTCCGCATTGCAAGGTGCAATTCTGAAATTTTTTGCTTTTTCCTGCTCCTCTTAGCATGATAAAGAAGATTCAAAGAGAGTGAGATGCCAGCTCCTTTCATTCAGTCAGTAGCTTCAATCATTTCTGGACGTTTCTCAATGGCAAAAATCAATGAATATTGTAAATGCACAAACAGTAATTTCTCCGCATTGCAAGGTGCAATTCTGAAATTTTTTGCTTTTTCCTGCTCCTCTTAGCATGATAAAGAAGATTCAAAGAGAGTGAGATGCCAGCTCCTTTCATTCAGTCAGTAGCTTCAAACATTTCTGGTATATGAATAACATGATGTTTTTCAATGACAAAAATCAATGAATATTGTAAATGCACAAACAGTAATTTCTCCGCATTGCAAGGTGCAATTCTGAAATTTTTTGCTTTTTCCTGCTCCTCTTAGCATGATAAAGAAGATTCAAAGAGTGAGATGCCAGCTCCTTTCATTCAGTCAGTAGCTTCAATCATTTCTGGACGTTTTTCAATGGCAAAAATCAATGAATATTGTAAATGCACAAACAGTAATTTCTCCGCATTGCAAGGTGCAATTCTGAAATTTTTTGCTTTTTCCTGCTCCTCTTAGCATGATAAAGAAGATTCAAAGAGAGTGAGATGCCAGCTCCTTTCATTCAGTCAGTAGCTTCAATCATTTCTGGACGTTTCTCAATGGCAAAAATCAATGAATATTGTAAATGCACAAACAGTAATTTCTCCGCATTGCAAGGTGCAATTCTGAAATTTTTTGCTTTTTCCTGCTCCTCTTAGCATGATAAAGAAGATTCAAAGAGAGTGAGATGCCAGCTCCTTTCATTCAGTCAGTAGCTTCAAACATTTCTGGTATATGAATAACATGATGTTTTTCAATGGCAAAAATCAATGAATATTGTAAATGCACAAACAGTAATTTCTCCGCATTGCAAGGTGCAATTCTGAAATTTTTTGCTTTTTCCTGCTCCTCTTAGCATGATAAAGATTCAAAGAGAGTGAGATGCCAGCTCCTTTCATTCAGTAAGTAGCTTCAAACATTTCTGGTATATGAATAACATGATGTTTTTCAATGGCAAAAATCAATGAATATTGTAAATGCACAAACAGTAATTTCTCCGCATTGCAAGGTGCAATTCTGAAATTTTTTGCTTTTTCCTGCTCCTCTTAGCATGATAAAGAAGATTCAAAGAGAGTGAGATGCCAGCTCCTTTCATTCAGTCAGTAGCTTCAATCATTTCTGGACGTTTTTCAATGGCAAAAATCAATGAATATTGTAAATGCACAAACAGTAATTTCTCCGCATTGCAAGGTGCAATTCTGAAATTTTTTGCTTTTTCCTGCTCCTCTTAGCATGATAAAGAAGATTCAAAGAGTGAGATGCCAGCTCCTTTCATTCAGTCAGTAGCTTCAATCATTTCTGGACGTTTTTCAATGGCAAAAATCAATGAATATTGTAAATGCACAAACAGTAATTTCTCCGCATTGCAAGGTGCAATTCTGAAATTTTTTGCTTTTTCCTGCTCCTCTTAGCATGATAAAGAAGATTCAAAGAGAGTGAGATGCCAGCTCCTTTCATTCAGTCAGTAGCTTCAAACATTTCTGGTATATGAATAACATGATGTTTTTCAATGGCAAAAATCAATGAATATTGTAAATGCACAAACAGTAATTTCCCCGCATTGCAAGGTGCAATTCTGAAATTTTTTGCTTTTTCCTGCTCCTCTTAGCATGATAAAGAAGATTCAAAGAGAGTGAGATGCCAGCTCCTTTCATTCAGTCAGTAGCTTCAATCATTTCTGGACGTTTTTCAATGGCAAAAATCAATGAATATTGTAAATGCACAAACAGTAATTTCTTCGCATTGCAAGGTGCAATTCTGAAATTTTTTGCTTTTTCCTGCTCCTCTTAGCATGATAAAGAAGATTCAAAGAGTGAGATGCCAGCTCCTTTCATTCAGTCAGTAGCTTCAATCATTTCTGGACGTTTTTCAATGGCAAAAATCAATGAATATTGTAAATGCACAAACAGTAATTTCTCCGCATTGCAAGGTGCAATTCTGAAATTTTTTGCTTTTTCCTGCTCCTCTTTGCATGATAAAGAAGATTCAAAGAGAGTGAGATGCCAGCTCCTTTCATTCAGTCAGTAGCTTCAATCATTTCTGGACGTTTTTCAATGGCAAAAATCAATGAATATTATAAATGCACAAACAGTAATTTCTCCGCATTGCAAGGTGCAATTCTGAAATTTTTTGCTTTTTCCTGCTCCTCTTAGCATTATAAAGATTCAAAGAGAGTGAGATGCCAGCTCCTTTCATTCAGTAAGTAGCTTCAAACATTTCTGGTATATGAATAACATGATGTTTTTCAATGGCAAAAATCAATGAATATTGTAAATGCACAAACAGTAATTTCTCCGCATTGCAAGGTGCAATTCTGAAATTTTTTGCCTTTTCCTACTCCTCTTAGCATGATAAAGAAGATTCAAAGAGAGTGAGATGCCAGCTCCTTTCATTCAGTCAGTAGCTTCAATCATTTCTGGACGTTTTTCAATGGCAAAAATCAATGAATGTTGTAAATGCACAAACAGTAATTTCTCCGCATTGCAAGGTGCAATTCTGAAATTTTTTGCTTTTTCCTGCTCCTCTTAGCATGATAAAGAAGATTCAAAGAGAGTGAGATGCCAGCTCCTTTCATTCAGTCAGTAGCTTCAATCATTTCTGGATGTTTTTCAATGGCAAAAATCAATGAATATTGTAAATGCACAAACAGTAATTTCTCCGCATTGCAAGGTGCAATTCTGAAATTTTTTTGCTTTTTCCTGCTCCTCTTAGCATGATAAAGAAGATTCAAAGAGAGTGAGATGCCAGCTCCTTTCATTCAGTCAGTAGCTTCAATCATTTCTGGACGTTTTTCAATGGCAAAAATCAATGAATATTGTAAATGCACAAACAGTAATTTCTCTGCATTGCAAGGTGCAATTCTGAAATTTTTTGCTTTTTCCTGCTCCTCTTAGCATGATAAAGAAGATTCAAAGAGAGTGAGATGCCAGCTCCTTTCATTCAGTCAGTAGCTTCAAACATTTCTGGTATATGAATAACATGATGTTTTTCAATGGCAAAAATCAATGAATATTGTAAATGCACAAACAGTAATTTCTCCGCATTGCAAGGTGCAATTCTGAAATGTTTTGCTTTTTCCTGCTCCTCTTAGCATGATAAAGAAGATTCAAAGAGAGTGAGATGCCAGCTCCTTTCATTCAGTCAGTAGCTTCAAACATTTCTGGTATATGAATAACATGTTTTTCAATGGCAAAAATCAATGAATATTGTAAATGCACAAACAGTAATTTCTCCGCATTGCAAGGTGCAATTCTGAAATTTTTTGCTTTTTCCTGCTCCTCTTAGCATGATAAAGAAGATTCAAAGAGAGTGAGATGCCAGCTCCTTTCATTCAGTCAGTAGCTTCAAACATTTCTGGTATATGAATAACATGTTTTTCAATGGCAAAAATCAATGAATATTGTAAATGCACAAACAGTAATTTCTCCGCATTGCAAGGTGCAATTCTGAAATTTTTTGCTTTTTCCTGCTCCTCTTAGCATGATAAAGAAGATTCAAATAGAGTGAGATGCCAGCTCCTTTCATTCAGTCAGTAGCTTCAATCATTTCTGGACGTTTTTCAATGGCAAAAATCAATGAATATTGTAAATGCACAAACAGTAATTTCTCCGCATTGCAAGGTGCAATTCTGAAATTTTTTGCTTTTTCCTGCTCCTCTTAGCATGATAAAGAAGATTCAAAGAGAGTGAGATGCCAGCTCCTTTCATTCAGTCAATAGCTTCAAACATTTCTGGTATATGAATAACATGATGTTTTTCAATGGCAAAAATCAATGAATATTGTAAATGCACAAACAGTAATTTCTCCGCATTGCAAGGTGCAATTCTGAAATTTTTTGCTTTTTTCTGCTCCTCTTAGCATGATAAAGAAGATTCAAAGAGAGTGAGATGCCAGCTCCTTTCATTCAGTCAGTAGCTTCAATCATTTCTGGACGTTTTTCAATGGCAAAAATCAATGAATATTGTAAATGCACAAACAGTAATTTCTCCGCATTGCAAGGTGCAATTCTGAAATTTTTTGCTTTTTCCTGCTCCTCTTAGCATGATAAAGAAGATTCAAAGAGAGTGAGATGCCAGCTCCTTTCATTCAGTCAATAGCTTCAAACATTTCTGGTATATGAATAACATGATGTTTTTCAATGGCAAAAATCAATGAATATTGTAAATGCACAAACAGTAATTTCTCCGCATTGCAAGGTGCAATTCTGAAATTTTTTGCTTTTTTCTGCTCCTCTTAGCATGATAAAGAAGATTCAAAGAGAGTGAGATGCCAGCTCCTTTCATTCAGTCAGTAGCTTCAATCATTTCTGGACGTTTTTCAATGGCAAAAATCAATGAATATTGTAAATGCACAAACAGTAAATTCTCCGCATTGCAAGGTGCAATTCTGAAATTTTTTGCTTTTTCCTGCTCCTATTAGCATGATAAAGAAGATTCAAAGAGAGTGAGATGCCCGCTCCTTTCATTCAGTCAGTAGCTTCAAACATTTCTGGTATATGAATAACATGATGTTTTTCAATGGCAAAAATCAATGAATATTGTAAATGCACAAACAGTAATTTCTCCGCATTGCAAGGTGCAATTCTGAAATTTTTTGCTTTTTCCTGCTCCTCTTAGCATGATAAAGATTCAAAGAGAGTGAGATGCCAGCTCCTTTCATTCAGTAAGTAGCTTCAAACATTTCTGGTATATGAATAACATGATGTTTTTCAATGGCAAAAATCAATGAATATTGTAAATGCACAAACAGTAATTTCTCCGCATTGCAAGGTGCAATTCTGAATTTTTTTGCTTTTTCCTGCTCCTCTTAGCATGATAAAGAAGATTCAAAGAGAGTGAGATGCCAGCTCCTTTCATTCAGTCAGTAGCTTCAATCATTTCTGGACGTTTTTCAATGGCAAAAATCAATGAATATTGTAAATGCACAAAGAGTAATTTCTCCGCATTGCAAGGTGCAATTCTGAAATTTTTTGCTTTTTCCTGCTCCTCTTAGCATGATAAAGAAGATTCAAAGAGAGTGAGATGCCAGCTCCTTTCATTCAGTCAGTAGCTTCAATCATTTCTGGATGTTTTTCAATTGCAAAAATCAATGAATATTGTAAATGCACAAACAGTAATTTCTCCGCATTGCAAGGTGCAATTCTGAAATTTTTTGCTTTTTCCTGCTCCTCTTAGCATGATAAAGAAGATTCAAAGAGAGTGAGATGCCAGCTCCTTTCATTCAGTCAGTAGCTTCAAACATTTCTGGTATATGAATTACATGATGTTTTTCAATGGCAAAAATCAATGAATATTGTAAATGCACAAACAGTAATTTCTCCGCATTGCAAGGTGCAATTCTGAAATTTTTTGCCTTTTCCTACTCCTCTTAGCATGATAAAGAAGATTCAAAGAGAGTGAGATGCCAGCTCCTTTCATTCAGTCAGTAGCTTCAAACATTTCTGGTATATGAATAACATGATGTTTTTCAATGACAAAAATCAATGAATATTGTAAATGCACAAACAGTAATTTCTCCGCATTGCAAGGTGCAATTCTGAAATTTTTTGCTTTTTCCTGCTCCTCTTAGCATGATAAAGAAGATTCAAAGAGTGAGATGCCAGCTCCTTTCATTCAGTCAGTAGCTTCAATCATTTCTGGACGTTTTTCAATGGCAAAAATCAATGAATATTGTAAATGCACAAACAGTAATTTCTCCGCATTGCAAGGTGCAATTCTGAAATTTTTTGCTTTTTCCTGCTCCTCTTAGCATGATAAAGAAGATTCAAAGAGAGTGAGATGCCAGCTCCTTTCATTCAGTCAGTAGCTTCAATCATTTCTGGACGTTTCTCAATGGCAAAAATCAATGAATATTGTAAATGCACAAACAGTAATTTCTCCGCATTGCAAGGTGCAATTCTGAAATTTTTTGCTTTTTCCTGCTCCTCTTAGCATGATAAAGAAGATTCAAAGAGAGTGAGATGCCAGCTCCTTTCATTCAGTCAGTAGCTTCAAACATTTCTGGTATATGAATAACATGATGTTTTTCAATGGCAAAAATCAATGAATATTGTAAATGCACAAACAGTAATTTCTCCGCATTGCAAGGTGCAATTCTGAAATTTTTTGCTTTTTCCTGCTCCTCTTAGCATGATAAAGATTCAAAGAGAGTGAGATGCCAGCTCCTTTCATTCAGTAAGTAGCTTCAAACATTTCTGGTATATGAATAACATGATGTTTTTCAATGGCAAAAATCAATGAATATTGTAAATGCACAAACAGTAATTTCTCCGCATTGCAAGGTGCAATTCTGAAATTTTTTGCTTTTTCCTGCTCCTCTTAGCATGATAAAGAAGATTCAAAGAGAGTGAGATGCCAGCTCCTTTCATTCAGTCAGTAGCTTCAATCATTTCTGGACGTTTTTCAATGGCAAAAATCAATGAATATTGTAAATGCACAAACAGTAATTTCTCCGCATTGCAAGGTGCAATTCTGAAATTTTTTGCTTTTTCCTGCTCCTCTTAGCATGATAAAGAAGATTCAAAGAGTGAGATGCCAGCTCCTTTCATTCAGTCAGTAGCTTCAATCATTTCTGGACGTTTTTCAATGGCAAAAATCAATGAATATTGTAAATGCACAAACAGTAATTTCTCCGCATTGCAAGGTGCAATTCTGAAATTTTTTGCTTTTTCCTGCTCCTCTTAGCATGATAAAGAAGATTCAAAGAGAGTGAGATGCCAGCTCCTTTCATTCAGTCAGTAGCTTCAAACATTTCTGGTATATGAATTACATGATGTTTTTCAATGGCAAAAATCAATGAATATTGTAAATGCACAAACAGTAATTTCTCCGCATTGCAAGGTGCAATTCTGAAA
Organism: Phyllobates terribilis; assembly: GCF_046119375.1. Taxonomy (NCBI): domain Eukaryota; kingdom Metazoa; phylum Chordata; class Amphibia; order Anura; family Dendrobatidae; genus Phyllobates; species Phyllobates terribilis. The sequence goes on from NW_027363227.1 coordinate 1,195,332, forward strand.
TTTTTTGCTTTTTCCTGCTCCTCTTAGCATGATAAAGATTCAAAGAGAGTGAGATGCCAGCTCCTTTCATTCAGTCAGTAGCTTCAAACATTTCTGGTATATGAATAACATGATGTTTTTCAATGGCAAAAATCAATGAATATTGTAAATGCACAAACAGTAATTTCTCCGCATTGCAAGGTGCAATTCTGAAATTTTTTGCTTTTTCCTGCTCCTCTTAGCATGATAAAGAAGATTCAAAGAGAGTGAGATGCCAGCTCCTTTCATTCAGTCAGTAGCTTCAATCATTTCTGGACGTTTTTCAATGGCAAAAATCAATGAATATTGTAAATGCACAAACAGTAATTTCTCCGCATTGCAAGGTGCAATTCTGAAATTTTTTGCTTTTTCCTGCTCTTCTTAGCATGATAAAGAAGATTCAAAGAGAGTGAGATGCCAGCTCCTTTCATTCAGTCAGTAGCTTCAATCATTTCTGGACGTTTTTCAATGGCAAAAATCAATGAATATTGTAAATGAACAAACAGTAATTTCTCCGCATTGCAAGGTGCAATTCTGAAATTTTTTGCTTTTTCCTGCTCCTCTTAGCATGATAAAGAAGATTCAAAGAGAGTGAGATGCCAGCTCCTTTCATTCAGTCAGTAGCTTCAATCATTTCTGGACGTTTTTCAATGGCAAAAATCAATGAATATTGTAAATGCACAAACAGTAATTTCTCCGCATTGCAAGGTGCAATTCTGAAATTTTTTGCTTTTTCCTGCTCCTCTTAGCATGATAAAGAAGATTCAAAGAGAGTGAGATGCCAGCTCCTTTCATTCAGTCAGTAGCTTCAAACATTTCTGGTATATGAATAACATGATGTTTTTCAATGGCAAAAATCAATGAATATTGTAAATGCACAAACAGTAATTTCTCCGCATTGCAAGGTGCAATTCTGAAATTTTTTGCTTTTTCCTGCTCCTCTTAGCATGATAAAGAAAATTCAAAGAGAGTGAGATGCCAGCTCCTTTCATTCAGTCAGTAGCTTCAAACATTTCTGGTATATGAATAACATGTTTTTCAATGGCAAAAATCAATGAATATTGTAAATGCACAAACAGTAATTTCTCCGCATTGCAAGGTGCAATTCTGAAATTTTTTGCTTTTTCCTGCTCCTCTTAGCATGATAAAGAAGATTCAAAGAGAGTGAGATGCCAGCTCCTTTCATTCAGTCAGTAGCTTCAATCATTTCTGGACGTTTTTCAATGGCAAAAATCAATGAATATTGTAAATGCACAAACAGTAATTTCTCCGCATTGCAAGGTGCAATTCTGAAATTTTTTGCTTTTTCCTGCTCCTCTTAGCATGATAAAGAAGATTCAAAGAGAGTGAGATGCCAGCATCTTTCATTCAGTCAATAGCTTCAAACATTTCTGGTATATGAATAACATGATGTTTTTCAATGGCAAAAATCAATGAATATTGTAAATGCACAAACAGTAATTTCTCCGCATTGCAAGGTGCAATTCTGAAATTTTTTGCTTTTTCCTGCTCCTCTTAGCATGATAAAGAAGATTCAAAGAGAGTGAGATGCCAGCTCCTTTCATTCAGTCAGTAGCTTCAATCATTTCTGGACGTTTTTCAATGGCAAAAATCAATGAATATTGTAAATGCACAAACAGTAATTTCTCCGCTTTGCAAGGTGCAATTCTGAAATTTTTTGCTTTTTCCTGCTCCTCTTAGCATGATAAAGAAGATTCAAAGAGAGTGAGATGCCAGCTCCTTTCATTCAGTCAGTAGCTTCAAACATTTCTGGTATATGAATAACATGATGTTTTTCAATGGCAAAAATCAATGAATATTGTAAATGCACAAACAGTAATTTCTCCGCATTGCAAGGTGCAATTCTGAAATTTTTTGCTTTTTCCTGCTTCTCTTAGCATGATAAAGAAGATTCAAAGAGAGTGAGATGCCAGCTCCTTTCATTCAGTCAGTAGCTTCAATCATTTCTGGACATTTTTCAATGGCAAAAATCAATGAATATTTTAAATGCACAAACAGTAATTTCTCCGCATTGCAAGGTGGAATTCTGAAATTTTTTGCTTTTTCCTGCTCCTCTTAGCATGATAAAGAAGATTCAAAGAGAGTGAGATGCCAGCTCCTTTCATTCAGTCAGTAGCTTCAATCATTTCTGGACGTTTTTCAATGGCAAAAATCAATGAATATTGTAAATGCACAAACAGTAATTTCTCCGCATTGCAAGGTGCAATTCTGAAATTTTTTGCTTTTTCCTGCTCCTCTTAGCATGATAAAGAAGATTCAAAGAGAGTGAGATGCCTGCTCCTTTCATTCAGTCAGTAGCTTCAAACATTTCTGGTATATGAATAACATGATGTTTTTCAATGGCAAAAATCAATGAATATTGTAAATGCACAAACAGTAATTTCTCCGCATTGCAAGGTGCAATTCTGAAATTTTTTGCTTTTTCCTGCTCCTCTTAGCATGATAAAGAAGATTCAAAGAGAGTGAGATGCCAGCTCCTTTCATTCAGTCAGTAGCTTCAAACATTTCTGGTATATGAATAACATGTTTTTCAATGGCAAAAGTCAATGAATATTGTAAATGCACAAACAGTATTTTCTCCGCATTGCAAGGTGCAATTCTGAAATTTTTTGCTTTTTCCTGCTCCTCTTAGCATGATAAAGAAGATTCAAAGAGAGTGAGATGCCAGCTCCTTTCATTCAGTCAGTAGGTTCAATCATTTCTGGACATTTTTCAATGGCAAAAATCAATGAATATTGTAAATGCACAAACAGTAATTTCTACGCATTGCAAGGTGCAATTCTGAAATTTTTTGCTTTTTCCTGCTCCTCTTAGCATGATAAAGAAGATTCAAAGAGAGTGAGATGCCAGCTCCTTTCATACAGTGAGTAGCTTCAATCATTTCTGGACGTTTTTCAATGGCAAAAATCAATGAATATTGTAAATGCACAAACAGTAATTTCTCCGCATTGCAAGGTGCAATTCTGAAATTTTTTGCTTTTTCCTGCTCCTCTTAGCATGATAAAGAAGATTCAAAGAGAGTGAGATGCCTGCTCCTTTCATTCAGTCAGTAGCTTCAAACATTTCTTGTATATGAATAACATGATGTTTTTCAATGTCAAAAATCAATGAATATTGTAAATGCACAAACAGTAATTTCTCCGCATTGCAAGGTGCAATTCTGAAATTTTTTGCTTTTTCCTGCTCCTCTTAGCATGATAAAGTAGATTCAAATAGAGTGAGATGCCAGCTCCTTTCATTCAGTCAGTAGCTTCAAACATTTCTGGTATATGAATAACATGTTTTTCAATGGCAAAAATCAATGAATATTGTAAATGCACAAACAGTAATTTCTCCGCATTGCAAGGTGCAATTCTGAAATTTTTTGCTTTTTCCTGCTCCTTTTAGCATGATAAAGAAGATTCAAAGAGAGTGAGATGCCAGCTCCTTTCATTCAGTCAGTAGCTTCAATCATTTCTGGATGTTTTTCAATGGCAAAAATCAATGAATATTGTAAATGCACAAACAGTAATTTCTCCGCATTGCAAGGTGCAATTCTGAAATTTTTTTGCTTTTTCCTGCTCCTCTTAGCATGATAAAGAAGATTCAAAGAGAGTGAGATGCCAGCTCCTTTCATTCAGTCAGTAGCTTCAATCATTTCTGGACGTTTTTCAATGGCAAAAATCAATGAATATTGTAAATGCACAAACAGTAATTTCTCCGCATTGCAAGGTGCAATTCTGAAATTTTTTGCTTTTTCCTGCTCCTCTTAGCATGATAAAGAAGATTCAAAGAGAGTGAGATGCCAGCTCCTTTCATTCAGTCAGTAGCTTCAATCATTTCTGGACGTTTTTCAATGGCAAAAATCAATGAATATTGTAAATGCACAAACAGTAATTTCTCCGCATTGCAAGGTGCAATTCTGAAATTTTTTGCTTTTTCCTGCTCCTCTTAGCATGATAAAGAAGATTCAAAGAGAGTGAGATGCCAGCTCCTTTCATTCAGTCAGTAGCTTCAAACATTTCTGGTATATGAATAACATGATGTTTTTCAATGGCAAAAATCAATGAATATTGTAAATGCACAAACTATAATTTCTCCGCATTGCAAGGTGCAATTCTGAATTTTTTTGCTTTTTCCTGCTCCTCTTAGCATGATAAAGAAGATTCAAAGAGAGTGAGATGCCAGCTCCTTTCATTCAGTCAGTAGCTTCAATCATTTCTGGACGTTTTTAAATGGCAAAAATCAATGAATATTGTAAATGCATAAACAGTAATTTCTCCGCATTGCAAGGTGCAATTCTGAAATTTTTTGCTTTTTCCTGCTCCTCTTAGCATGATAAAGAAGATTCAAAGAGTGAGATGCCAGCTCCTTTCATTCAGTCAGTAGCTTCAATCATTTCTGGACGTTTTTCAATGGCAAAAATCAATGAATATTGTAAATGCACAAACAGTAATTTCTCCGCATTGCAAGGTGCAATTCTGAAATTTTTTGCTTTTTCCTGCTCCTCTTAGCATGATAAAGAAGATTCAAAGAGTGAGATGCCAGCTCCTTTCATTCAGTCAGTAGCTTCAATCATTTCTGGACGTTTTTCAATGGCAAAAATCAATGAATATTGTAAATGCACAAACAGTAATTTCTCCGCATTGCAAGGTGCAATTCTGAAATTTTTTGCTTTTTCCTGCTCCTCTTAGCATGATAAAGAAGATTCAAAGAGAGTACGATGCCAGCTCCTTTCATTCAGTCAGTAGCTTCAAACATTTCTGGTATATGAATAACATGATGTTTTTCAATGGCAAAAATCAATGAATATTGTAAATGCACAAACAGTAATTTCTCCGCATTGCAAGGTGCAATTCTGAAATTTTTTGCTTTTTCCTGCTCCTCTTAGCATGATAAAGAAGATTCAAAGAGAGTGAGATGCCAGCTCCTTTCATTCAGTCAGTAGCTTCAAACATTTCTGGTATATGAATAACATGATGTTTTTCAATGGCAAAAATCAATGAATATTGTAAATGCACAAACAGTAATTTCTCCGCATTGCAAGGTGCAATTCTGAAATTTTTTGCTTTTTCCTGCTCCTCTTAGCATGATAAAGAAGATTCAAAGAGAGTGAGATGCCAGCTCCTTTCATTCAGTCAGTAGCTTCAATCATTTCTGGACGTTTTTCAATGGCAAAAATCAATGAATATTGTAATTGCACAAACAGTAATTTCTCCGCATTGCAAGGTGCAATTCTGAAATTTTTTGCTTTTTCCTGCTCCTCTTAGCATGATAAAGAAGATTCAAAGAGAGTGAGATGCCAGCTCCTTTCATTCAGTCAGTAGCTTCAATCATTTCTGGACGTTTTTCAATGGCAAAAATCAATGAATATTGTAAATGCACAAACAGTAATTTCTTCGCATTGCAAGGTGCAATTCTGAAATTTTTTGCTTTTTCCTGCTCCTCTTAGCATGATAAAGAAGATTCAAAGAGAGTGAGATGCCAGCTCCTTTTATTCAGTCAGTAGCTTCAATCATTTCTGGACGTTTTTCAATGGCAAAAATCAATGAATATTGTAAATGCACAAACAGTAATTTCTCCGCATTGCAAGATGCAATTCTGAAATTTTTTGCTTTTTCCTGCTCCTCTTAGCATGATAAAGAAGATTCAAAGAGTGAGATGCCAGCTCCTTTCATTCAGTCAGTAGCTTCAATCATTTCTGGACGTTTTTCAATGGCAAAAATCAATGAATATTGTAAATGCACAAACAGTAATTTCTCCACATTGCAAGGTGCAATTCTGAAATTTTTTGCTTTTTCCTGCTCCTCTTAGCATGATAAAGAAGATTCAAAGAGAGTGAGATGCCAGCTCCTTTCATTCAGTCAGTAGCTTCAATCATTTCTGGACGTTTTTCAATGGCAAAAATCAATGAATATTGTAAATGCACAAACAGTAATTTCTCCGCATTGCAAGGTGCAATTCTGAAATTTTTTGCTTTTTCCTGCTCCTCTTAGCATGATAAAGATTCAAAGAGAGTGAGATGCCAGCTCCTTTCATTCAGTAAGTAGCTTCAAACATTTCTGGTATATGAATAACATGATGTTTTTCAATGGCAAAAATCAATGAATATTGTAAATGCACAAACAGTAATTTCTCCGCATTGCAAGGTGCAATTCTGAAATTTTTTGCTTTTTCCTGCTCCTCTTAGCATGATAAAGAAGATTCAAAGAGAGTGAGATGCCAGCTCCTTTCATTCAGTCAGTAGCTTCAATCATTTCTGGACGTTTTTCAATGGCAAAAATCAATGAATATTGTAAATGCACAAACAGTAATTTCTCCGCATTGCAAGGTGCAATTCTGAAATTTTTTGCTTTTTCCTGCTCCTCTTAGCATGATAAAGAAGATTCAAAGAGAGTGAGATGCTAGCTCTTTTCATTCAGTCAGTAGCTTCAATCATTTCTGGATGTTTTTCAATGGCAAAAATCAATGAATATTGTAAATGCACAAACAGTAATTTCTCCGCATTGCAAGGTGCAATTCTGAAATTTTTTGCTTTTTCCTGCTCCTCTTAGCATGATAAAGAAGATTCAAAGAGAGTGAGATGCCAGCTCCATTCATTCAGTCAGTAGCTTCAATCATTTCTGGACGTTTTTCAATGGCAAAAATCAATGAATATTGTAAATGCACAAACAGTAATTTCTCCGCATTGCAAGGTGCAATTCTGAAATTTTTTGCTTTTTCCTGCTCCTCTTAGCATGATAAAGAAGATTCAAAGAGAGTGAGATGCCAGCTCCTTTCATTCAGTCAGTAGCTTCAATCATTTCTGGACGTTTTTCAATGGCAAAAATCAATGAATATTGTAAATGCACAAACAGTAATTTCTCCGCATTGCAAGGTGCAATTCTGAAATTTTTTGCTTTTTCCTGCTCCTCTTAGCATGATAAAGAAGATTCAAAGAGAGTGAGATGCCAGCTCCTTTCATTCAGTCAGTAGCTTCAATCATTTCTGGACGTTTTTCAATGGCAAAAATCAATGAATATTGTAAATGCACAAACAGTAATTTCTCCGCATTGCAAGGTGCAATTCTGAAATTTTTTGCTTTTTCCTGCTCCTCTTAGCATGATAAAGAAGATTCAAAGAGAGTGAGATGCCAGCTCCTTTCATTCAGTCAGTAGCTTCAAACATATCTGGTATATGAATAACATGATGTTTTTCAATGGCAAAAATCAATGAATATTGTAAATGCAGAAACAGTAATTTCTCCGCATTGCAAGGTGCAATTCTGAAATTTTTTGCTTTTTACTGCTCCTCTTAGCATGATAAAGAAGATTCAAAGAGAGTGAGATGCCAGCTCCTTTCATTCAGTCAGTAGCTTCAAACATTTCTGGTATATGAATAACATGTTTTTCAATGGCAAAAATCAATGAATATTGTAAATGCACAAACAGTAATTTCTCCGCATTGCAAGGTGCAATTCTGAAATTTTTTGCTTTTTCCTGCTCCTCTTAGCATGATAAAGAAGATTCAAAGAGAGTGAGATGCCAGCTCCTTTCATTCAGTCAGTAGCTTCAATCATTTCTGGATGTTTTTCAATGGCAAAAATCAATGAATATTGTAAATGCACAAACAGTAATTTCTCCGCATTGCAAGGTGCAATTCTGAAATTTTTTGCTTTTTCCTGCTCCTCTTAGCATGATAAAGAAGATTCAAAGAGAGTGAGATGCCAGCTCCTTTCATTCAGTCAGTAGCTTCAATCATTTCTGGACGTTTTTCAATGGCAAAAATCAATGAATATTGTAAATGCACAAACAGTAATTTCTCCGCATTGCAAGGTGCAATTCTGAAATTTTTTGCTTTTTCCTGCTCCTCTTAGCATGATAAAGAAGATTCAAAGAGAGTGAGATGCCAGCTCCTTTCATTCAGTCAGTAGCTTCAATCATTTCTGGACGTTTTTCAATGGCAAAAATCAATGAATATTGTAAATGCACAAACAGTAATTTCTCCGCATTGCAAGGTGCAATTCTGAAATTTTTTTCTTTTTCCTGCTCCTCTTAGCATGATAATGAAGATTCAAAGAGAGTGAGATGCCAGCTCCTTTCATTCAGTCAGTAGCTTCAAACATTTCTGGTATATGAATAACATGATGTTTTTCAATGGCAAAAATCAATGAATATTGTAAATGCACAAACAGTAATTTCTCCGCATTGCAAGGTGCAATTCTGAAATTTTTTGCTTTTTACTGCTCCTCTTAGCATGATAAAGAAGATTCAAAGAGAGTGAGATGCCAGCTCCTTTCATTCAGTCAGTAGCTTCAAACATTTCTGGTATATGAATAACATGTTTTTCAATGGCAAAAATCAATGAATATTGTAAATGCACAAACAGTAATTTCTCCGCATTGCAAGGTACAATTCTGAAATTTTTTGCTTTTTCCTGCTCCTCTTAGCATGATAAAGAAGATTCAAAGAGAGTGAGATGCCAGCTCCTTTCATTCAGTCAGTAGCTTCAATCATTTCTGGACGTTTTTCAATGGCAAAAATCAATGAATATTGTAAATGCACAAACAGTAATTTCTCCGCATTGCAAGGTGCAATTCTGAAATTTTTTGCTTTTTCCTGCTCCTCTTAGCATGATAAAGAAGATTCAAAGAGAGTGAGATGCCAGCTCCTTTCATTCAGTCAGTAGCTTCAAACATTTCTGGTATATGAATAACATGTTTTTCAATGGCAAAAATCAATGAATATTGTAAATGCACAAACAGTAATTTCTCCGCATTGCAAGGTGCAATTCTGAAATTTTTTGCTTTTTCCTGCTCCTCTTAGCATGATAAAGAAGATTCAAAGAGAGTGAGATGCCAGCTCCTTTCATTCAGTCAGTAGCTTCAATCATTTCTGGACGTTTTTCAATGGCAAAAATCAATGAATATTGTAAATGCACAAACAGTAATTTCTCCGCATTGCAAGGTGCAATTCTGAAATTTTTTGCTTTTTCCTGCTCCTCTTAGCATGATAAAGAAGATTCAAAGAGAGTGAGATGCCAGCTCCTTTCATTCAGTCAGTAGCTTCAAACATTTCTGGTATATGAATAACATGATGTTTTTCAATGGCAAAAATCAATGAATATTGTAAATGCACAGACAGTAATTTCTCCGCATTGCAAGGTGCAATTCTGAAATTTTTTGCTTTTTCCTGCTCCTCTTAGCATGATAAAGAAGATTCAAAGAGAGTGAGATGCCAGCTCCTTTCATTCAGTCAGTAGCTTCAATCATTTCTGGACATTTTTCAATGGCAAAAATCAATGAATATTGTAAATGCACAAACAGTAATTTCTCCGCATTGCAAGGTGCAATTCTGAAATTTTTTGCTTTTTCCTGCTCCTCTTAGCATGATAAAGAAGATTCAAAGAGAGTGAGATGCCAGCTCCTTTCATTCAGTCAGTAGCTTCAAACATTTCTGGTATATGAATAACATGATGTTTTTCAATGGCAAAAATCAATGAATATTGTAAATGCACAAACAGTAATTTCTCCGCATTGCAAGGTGCAATTCTGAAATTTTTTGCTTTTTCCTGCTCCTCTTAGCATGATAAAGAAGATTCAAAGAGAGTGAGATGCCAGCTCCTTTCATTCAGTCAGTAGCTTCAATCATTTCTGGACATTTTTCAATGGCAAAAATCAATGAATATTGTAAATGCACAAACAGTAATTTCTCCGCATTGCAAGGTGCAATTCTGAAATTTTTTGCTTTTTCCTGCTCCTCTTAGCATGATAAAGAAGATTCAAAGAGAGTGAGATGCCAGCTCCTTTCATTCAGTCAGTAGCTTCAATCATTTCTGGACGTTTTTCAATGGCAAAAATCAATGAATATTGTAAATGCACAAACAGTAATTTCTCCGCATTGCAAGGTGCAATTCTGAAATTTTTTGCTTTTTCCTGCTCCTCTTAGCATGATAAAGAAGATTCAAAGAGAGAGAGATGCCTGCTCCTTTCATTCAGTCAGTAGCTTCAAACATTTCTGGTATATGAATAACATGATGTTTTTCAATGGCAAAAATCAATGAATATTGTAAATGCACAAACAGTAATTTCTCCGTATTGCAAGGTGCAATTCTGAAATTTTTTGCTTTTTCCTGCTCCTCTTAGCATGATAAAGAAGATTCAAAGAGAGTGAGATGCCAGCTGCTTTCATTCAGTCAGTAGCTTCAAACATTTCTGGTATATGAATAACATGTTTTTCAATGGCAAAAGTCAATGAATATTGTAAATGCACAAACAGTAATTTCTCCGCATTGCAAGGTGCAATTCTGAAATTTTTTGCTTTTTCCTGCTCCTCTTAGCATGATAAAGAATATTCAAAGAGAGTGAGATGCCAGCTTCTTTCAGTCAGTCAGTAGCTTCAATCATTTCTGGACATTTTTCAATGGCAAAAATCAATGAATATTGTAAATGCACAAACAGTAATTTCTCTCCGCATTGCAAGGTGCAATTCTGAAATTTTTTGCTTTTTCCTGCTCCTCTTAGCATGATAAAGAAGATTCAAAGAGAGTGAGATGCCAGCTCCTTTCATTCAGTCAGTAGCTTCAAACATTTCTGGTATATGAATAACATGATGTTTTTCAATGGCAAAAATCAATGAATATTGTAAATGCACAAACAGTAATTTCTCCGCATTGCAAGGTGCAATTCTGAAATTTTTTGCTTTTTCCTGCTCCTCTTAGCATGATAAAGAAGATTCAAAGAGAGTGAGATGCCAGCTCCTTTCATTCAGTCAGTAGGTTCAATCATTTCTGGACATTTTTCAATGGCAAAAATCAATGAATATTGTAAATGCACAAACAGTAATTTCTACGCATTGCAAGGTGCAATTCTGAAATTTTTTGCTTTTTCCTGCTCCTCTTAGCATGATAAAGAAGATTCAAAGAGAGTGAGATGCCAGCTCCTTTCATTCAGTCAGTAGCTTCAATCATTTCTGGACGTTTTTCAATGGCAAAAATCAATGAATATTGTAAAAGCACAAACAGTAATTTCTCCGCATTGCAAGGTGCAATTCTGAAATTTTTTGCTTTTTCCTGCTCCTCTTAGCATGATAAAGAAGATTCAAAGAGAGTGAGATGCCTGCTCCTTTCATTCAGTCAGTAGCTTCAAACATTTCTGGTATATGAATAACATGATGTTTTTCAATGGCAAAAATCAATGAATATTGTAAATGCACAAACAGTAATTTCTCCGCATTGCAAGGTGCAATTCTGAAATTTTTTGCTTTTTCCTGCTCCTCTTAGCATGATAAAGAAGATTCAAAGAGAGTGAGATGCCAGCTCCTTTCATTCAGTCAGTAGCTTCAAACATTTTGGTATATGAATAACATGTTTTTCAATGGCAAAAATCAATGAATATTGTAAATGCACAAACAGTAATTTCTCCGCATTGCAAGGTGCAATTCTGAAATTTTTTGCTTTTTCCTGCTCCTCTTAGCATGATAAAGAAGATTCAAAGAGAGTGAGATGCCAGCTCCTTTCATTCAGTCAGTAGCTTCAATCATTTCTGGATGTTTTTCAATGGCAAAAATCAATGAATATTGTAAATGCACAAACAGTAATTTCTCCGCATTGCAAGGTGCAATTCTGAAATTTTTTGCTTTTTCCTGCTCCTCTTAGCATGATAAAGAAGATTCAAAGAGAGTGAAATGCCAGCTCCTTTCATTCAGTCAGTAGCTTCAATCATTTCTGGACGTTTTTCAATGGCAAAAATCAATGAATATTGTAAATGCACAAACAGTAATTTCTCCGCATTGCAAGGTGCAATTCTGAAATTTTTTGCTTTTTCCTGCTCCTCTTAGCATGATAAAGAAGATTCAAAGAGAGTGAGATGCCAGCTCCTTTCATTCAGTCAGTAGCTTCAATCATTTCTGGACGTTTTTCAATGGCAAAAATCAATGAATATTGTAAATGCACAAACAGTAATTTCTCCGCATTGCAAGGTGCAATTCTGAAATTTTTTGCTTTTTCCTGCTCCTCTTAGCATGATAAAGAAGATTCAAAGAGAGTGAGATGCCAGCTCCTTTCATTCAGTCAGTAGCTTCAATCATTTCTGGACGTTTTTCAATGGCAAAAATCAATGAATATTGTAAATGCACAAACAGTAATTTCTCCGCATTGCAAGGTGCAATTCTGAAATTTTTTGCTTTTTCCTGCTCCTCTTAGCATGATAAAGAAGATTCAAAGAGAGTGAGATGCCAGCTCCTTTCATTCAGTCAGTAGCTTCAAACATTTCTGGTATATGAATAACATGATGTTTTTCAATGGCAAAAATCAATGAATATTGTAAATGCACAAACAGTAATTTCTCCGCATTGCAAGGTGCAATTCTGAAATTTTTTGCTTTTTCCTGCTCCTCTTAGCATGATAAAGAAGATTCAAAGAGAGTGAGATGCCAGCTCCTTTCATTCAGTCAGTAGCTTCAATCATTTCTGGATGTTTTTCAATGGCAAAAATCAATGAATATTGTAAATGCACAAACAGTAATTTCTCCGCATTGCAAGGTGCAATTCTGAAATTTTTTGCTTTTTCCTGCTCCTCTTAGCATGATAAAGAAGATTCAAAGAGAGTGAGATGCCAGCTCCTTTCATTCAGTCAGTAGCTTCAATCATTTCTGGACGTTTTTCAATGGCAAAAATCAATGAATATTGTAAATGCACAAACAGTAATTTCTCCGCATTGCAAGGTGCAATTCTGAAATTTTTTGCTTTTTCCTGCTCCTCTTAGCATGATAAAGAAGATTCAAAGAGAGTGAGATGCCAGCTCCTTTCATTCAGTCAGTAGCTTCAAACATTTCTGGTATATGAATAACATGTTTTTCAATGGCAAAAATCAATGAATATTGTAAATGCACAAACAGTAATTTCTCCGCATTGCAAGGTGCAATTCTGAAATTTTTTGCTTTTTCCTGCTCCTCTTAGCATGATAAAGAAGATTCAAAGAGAGTGAGATGCCAGCTCCTTTCATTCAGTCAGTAGCTTCAATCATTTCTGGACGTTTTTCAATGGCAAAAATCAATGAATATTGTAAATGCACAAACAGTAATTTCTCTGCATTGCAAGGTGCAATTCTGAAATTTTTTGCTTTTTCCTGCTCCTCTTAGCATGATAAAGAAGATTCAAAGAGAGTGAGATGCCAGCTCCTTTCATTCAGTCAGTAGCTTCAAACATTTCTGGTATATGAATAACATGATGTTTTTCAATGGCAAAAATCAATGAATATTGTAAATGCACAAACAGTAATTTCTCCGCATTGCAAGGTGCAATTCTGAAATTTTTTGCTTTTTCCTGCTCCTCTTAGCATGATAAAGAAGATTCAAAGAGAGTGAGATGCCAGCTCCTTTCATTCAGTCAGTAGCTTCAATCATTTCTGGACATTTTTCAATGGCAAAAATCAATGAATATTGTAAATGCACAAACAGTAATTTCTCCGCATTGCAAGGTGCAATTCTGAAATTTTTTGCTTTTTCCTGCTCCTCTTAGCATGATAAAGAAGATTCAAAGAGAGTGAGATGCCAGCTCCTTTCATTCAGTCAGTAGCTTCAAACATTTCTGGTATATGAATAACATGATGTTTTTCAATGGCAAAAATCAATGAATATTGTAAATGCACAAACAGTAATTTCTCCGCATTGCAAGGTGCAATTCTGAAATTTTTTGCTTTTTCCTGCTCCTCTTAGCATGATAAAGAAGATTCAAAGAGAGTGAGATGCCAGCTCCTTTCATTCAGTCAGTAGCTTCAATCATTTCTGGACATTTTTCAATGGCAAAAATCAATGAATATTGTAAATGCACAAACAGTAATTTCTCCGCATTGCAAGGTGCAATTCTGAAATTTTTTGCTTCTTCCTGCTCCTCTTAGCATGATAAAGAAGATTCAAAGAGAGTGAGATGCCAGCTCCTTTCATTCAGTCAGTAGCTTCAATCATTTCTGGACGTTTTTCAATGGCAAAAATCAATGAATATTGTAAATGCACAAACAGTAATTTCTCCGCATTGCAAGGTGCAATTCTGAAATTTTTTGCTTTTTCCTGCTCCTCTTAGCATGATAAAGAAGATTCAAAGAGAGAGAGATGCCTGCTCCTTTCATTCAGTCAGTAGCTTCAAACATTTCTGGTACATGAATAACATGATGTTTTTCAATGGCAAAAATCAATGAATATTGTAAATGCACAAACAGTAATTTCTCCGCATTGCAAGGTGCAATTCTGAAATTTTTTGCTTTTTCCTGCTCCTCTTAGCATGATAAAGAAGATTCAAAGAGAGTGAGATGCCAGCTCCTTTCATTCAGTCAGTAGCTTCAAACATTTCTGGTATATGAATAACATGTTTTTCAATGGCAAAAGTCAATGAATATTGTAAATGCACAAACAGTAATTTCTCCGCATTGCAAGGTGCAATTCTGAAATTTTTTGCTTTTTCCTGCTCCTCTTAGCATGATAAAGAAGATTCAAAGAGAGTGAGATGCCAGCTCCTTTCATTCAGTCAGTAGCTTCAATCATTTCTGGACATTTTTCAATGGCAAAAATCAATGAATATTGTAAATGCACAAACAGTAATTTCTCTCCGCATTGCAAGGTGCAATTCTGAAATTTTTTGCTTTTTCCTGCTCCTCTTAGCATGATAAAGAAGATTCAAAGAGAGTGAGATGCCAGCTCCTTTCATTCAGTCAGTAGCTTCAAACATTTCTGGTATATGAATAACATGATGTTTTTCAATGGCAAAAATCAATGAATATTGTAAATGCACAAACAGTAATTTCTCCGCATTGCAAGGTGCAATTCTGAAATTTTTTGCTTTTTCCTGCTCCTCTTAGCATGATAAAGAAGATTCAAAGAGAGTGAGATGCCAGCTCCTTTCATTCAGTCAGTAGGTTCAATCATTTCTGGACATTTTTCAATGGCAAAAATCAATGAATATTGTAAATGCACAAACAGTAATTTCTACGCATTGCAAGGTGCAATTCTGAAATTTTTTGCTTTTTCCTGCTCCTCTTAGCATGATAAAGAAGATTCAAAGAGAGTGAGATGCCAGCTCCTTTCATTCAGTCAGTAGCTTCAATCATTTCTGGACGTTTTTCAATGGCAAAAATCAATGAATATTGTAAAAGCACAAACAGTAATTTCTCCGCATTGCAAGGTGCAATTCTGAAATTTTTTGCTTTTTCCTGCTCCTCTTAGCATGATAAAGAAGATTCAAAGAGAGTGAGATGCCTGCTCCTTTCATTCAGTCAGTAGCTTCAAACATTTCTGGTATATGAATAACATGATGTTTTTCAATGGCAAAAATCAATGAATATTGTAAATGCACAAACAGTAATTTCTCCGCATTGCAAGGTGCAATTCTGAAATTTTTTGCTTTTTCCTGCTCCTCTTAGCATGATAAAGAAGATTCAAAGAGAGTGAGATGCCAGCTCCTTTCATTCAGTCAGTAGCTTCAAACATTTTGGTATATGAATAACATGTTTTTCAATGGCAAAAATCAATGAATATTGTAAATGCACAAACAGTAATTTCTCCGCATTGCAAGGTGCAATTCTGAAATTTTTTGCTTTTTCCTGCTCCTCTTAGCATGATAAAGAAGATTCAAAGAGAATGAGATGCCAGCTCCTTTCATTCAGTCAGTAGCTTCAATCATTTCTGGACGTTTTTCAATGGCAAAAATCAATGAATATTGTAAATGCACAAACAGTAATTTCTCCGCATTGCAAGGTGCAATTCTGAAATTTTTTGCTTTTTCCTGCTCCTCTTAGCATGATAAAGAAGATTCAAAGAGAGTGAGATGCCAGCTCCTTTCATTCAGTCAGTAGCTTCAAACATTTCTGGTATATGAATAACATGATGTTTTTCAATGGCAAAAATCAATGAATATTGTAAATGCACAAACAGTAATTTCTCCGCATTGCAAGGTGCAATTCTGAAATTTTTTGCTTTTTCCTGCTCCTCTTAGCATGATAAAGAAGATTCAAAGAGAGTGAGATGCCAACTCCTTTCATTCAGTCAGTAGCTTCAATCATTTCTGGATGTTTTTCAATGGCAAAAATCAATGAATATTGTAAATGCACAAACAGTAATTTCTCCGCATTGCAAGGTGCAATTCTGAAATTTTTTGCTTTTTCCTGCTCCTCTTAGCATGATAAAGAAGATTCAAAGAGAGTGAGATGCCAGCTCCTTTCATTCAGTCAGTAGCTTCATTCATTTCTGGACGTTTTTCAATGGCAAAAATCAATGAATATTGTAAATGCACAAACAGTAATTTCTCCGCATTGCAAGGTGCAATTCTGAAATTTTTTGCTTTTTCCTGCTCCTCTTAGCATGATAAAGAAGATTCAAAGAGAGTGAGATGCCAGCTCCTTTCATTCAGTCAGTAGCTTCAAACATTTCTGGTATATGAATAACATGTTTTTCAATGGCAAAAATCAATGAATATTGTAAATGCACAAACAGTAATTTCTCCGCATTGCAAGGTGCAATTCTGAAATTTTTTGCTTTTTCCTGCTCCTCTTAGCATGATAAAGAAGATTCAAAGAGAGTGAGATGCCAGCTCCTTTCATTCAGTCAGTAGCTTCAATCATTTCTGGACGTTTTTCAATGGCAAAAATCAATGAATATTGTAAATGCACAAACAGTAATTTCTCTGCATTGCAAGGTGCAATTCTGAAATTTTTTGCTTTTTCCTGCTCCTCTTAGCATGATAAAGAAGATTCAAAGAGAGTGAGATGCCAGCTCCTTTCATTCAGTCAGTAGCTTCAAACATTTCTGGTATATGAATAACATGATGTTTTTCAATGGCAAAAATCAATGAATATTGTAAATGCACAAACAGTAATTTCTCCGCATTGCAAGGTGCAATTCTGAAATTTTTTGCTTTTTCCTGCTCCTCTTAGCATGATAAAGAAGATTCAAAGAGAGTGAGATGCCAGCTCCTTTCATTCAGTCAGTAGCTTCAATCATTTCTGGACATTTTTCAATGGCAAAAATCAATGAATATTGTAAATGCACAAACAGTAATTTCTCCGCATTGCAAGGTGCAATTCTGAAATTTTTTGCTTTTTCCTGCTCCTCTTAGCATGATAAAGAAGATTCAAAGAGAGTGAGATGCCAGCTCCTTTCATTCAGTCAGTAGCTTCAAACATTTCTGGTATATGAATAACATGATGTTTTTCAATGGCAAAAATCAATGAATATTGTAAATGCACAAACAGTAATTTCTCCGCATTGCAAGGTGCAATTCTGAAATATTTTGCTTTTTCCTGCTCCTCTTAGCATGATAAAGAAGATTCAAAGAGAGTGAGATGCCAGCTCCTTTCATTCAGTCAGTAGCTTCAATCATTTCTTGACATTTTTCAATGGCAAAAATCAATGAATATTGTAAATGCACAAACAGTAATTTCTCCGCATTGCAAGGTGCAATTCTGAAATTTTTTGCTTTTTCCTGCTCCTCTTAGCATGATAAAGAAGATTCAAAGAGAGTGAGATGCCAGCTCCTTTCATTCAGTCAGTAGCTTCAATCATTTCTGGACGTTTTTCAATGGCAAAAATCAATGAATATTGTAAATGCACAAACAGTAATTTCTCCGCATTGCAAGGTGCAATTCTGAAATTTTTTGCTTTTTCCTGCTCCTCTTAGCATGATAAAGAAGATTCAAAGAGAGAGAGATGCCTGCTCCTTTCATTCAGTCAGTAGCTTCAAACATTTCTGGTATATGAATAACATGATGTTTTTCAATGGCAAAAATCAATGAATATTGTAAATGCACAAACAGTAATTTCTCCACATTGCAAGGTGCAATTCTGAAATTTTTTGCTTTTTCCTGCTCCTCTTAGCATGATAAAGAAGATTCAAAGAGAGTGAGATGCCAGCTCCTTTCATTCAGTCAGTAGCTTCAAACATTTCTGGTATATGAATAACATGTTTTTCAATGGCAAAAGTCAATGAATATTGTAAATGCACAAACAGTAATTTCTCCGCATTGCAAGGTGCAATTCTGAAATTTTTTGCTTTTTCCTGCTCCTCTTAGCATGATAAAGAAGATTCAAAGAGAGTGAGATGCCAGCTCCTTTCATTCAGTCAGTAGCTTCAATCATTTCTGGACATTTTTCAATGGCAAAAATCAATGAATATTGTAAATGCACAAACAGTAATTTCTCTCCGCATTGCAAGGTGCAATTCTGAAATTTTTTGCTTTTTCCTGCTCCTCTTAGCATGATAAAGAAGATTCGAAGAGAGTGAGATGCCAGCTCCTTTCATTCAGTCAGTAGCTTCAAACATTTCTGGTATATGAATAACATGATGTTTTTCAATGGCAAAAATCAATGAATATTGTAAATGCACAAACAGTAATTTCTCCGCATTGCAAGGTGCAATTCTGAAATTTTTTGCTTTTTCCTGCTCCTCTTAGCATGATAAAGAAGATTCAAAGAGAGTGAGATGCCAGCTCCTTTCATTCAGTCAGTAGGTTCAATCATTTCTGGACATTTTTCAATTTCAAAAATCAATGAATATTGTAAATGCACAAACAGTAATTTCTACGCATTGCAAGGTGCAATTCTGAAATTTTTTGCTTTTTCCTGCTCCTCTTAGCATGATAAAGAAGATTCAAAGAGAGTGAGATGCCAGCTCCTTTCATTCAGTCAGTAGCTTCAATCATTTCTGGACGTTTTTCAATGGCAAAAATCAATGAATATTGTAAAAGCACAAACAGTAATTTCTCCGCATTGCAAGGTGCAATTCTGAAATTTTTTGCTTTTTCCTGCTCCTCTTAGCATGATAAAGAAGATTCAAAGAGAGTGAGATGCCTGCTCCTTTCATTCAGTCAGTAGCTTCAAACATTTCTGGTATATGAATAACATGATGTTTTTCAATGGCAAAAATCAATGAATATTGTAAATGCACAAACAGTAATTTCTCCGCATTGCAAGGTGCAATTCTGAAATTTTTTGCTTTTTCCTGCTCCTCTTAGCATGATAAAGAAGATTCAAAGAGAGTGAGATGCCAGCTCCTTTCATTCAGTCAGTAGCTTCAAACATTTTGGTATATGAATAACATGTTTTTCAATGGCAAAAATCAATGAATATTGTAAATGCACAAACAGTAATTTCTCCGCATTGCAAGGTGCAATTCTGAAATTTTTTGCTTTTTCCTGCTCCTCTTAGCATGATAAAGAAGATTCAAAGAGAATGAGATGCCAGCTCCTTTCATTCAGTCAGTAGCTTCAATCATTTCTGGACGTTTTTCAATGGCAAAAATCAATGAATATTGTAAATGCACAAACAGTAATTTCTCCGCATTGCAAGGTGCAATTCTGAAATTTTTTGCTTTTTCCTGCTCCTCTTAGCATGATAAAGAAGATTCAAAGAGAGTGAGATGCCAGCTCCTTTCATTCAGTCAGTAGCTTCAATCATTTCTGGATGTTTTTCAATGGCAAAAATCAATGAATATTGTAAATGCACAAACAGTAATTTCTCCGCATTGCAAGGTGCAATTCTGAAATTTTTTGCTTTTTCCTGCTCCTCTTAGCATGATAAAGAAGATTCAAAGAGAGTGAGATGCCAGCTCCTTTCATTCAGTCAGTAGCTTCAATCATTTCTGGACGTTTTTCAATGGCAAAAATCAATGAATATTGTAAATGCACAAACAGTAATTTCTCCGCATTGCAAGGTGCAATTCTGAAATTTTTTGCTTTTTCCTGCTCCTCTTAGCATGATAAAGAAGATTCAAAGAGAGTGAGATGCCAGCTCCTTTCATTCAGTCAGTAGCTTCAATCATTTCTGGACGTTTTTCAATGGCAAAAATCAATGAATATTGTAAATGCACAAACAGTAATTTCTCCGCATTGCAAGGTGCAATTCTGAAATTTTTTGCTTTTTCCTGCTCCTCTTAGCATGATAAAGAAGATTCAAAGAGAGTGAGATGCCAGCTCCTTTCATTCAGTCAGTAGCTTCAATCATTTCTGGACGTTTTTCAATGGCAAAAATCAATGAATATTGTAAATGCACAAACAGTAATTTCTCCGCATTGCAAGGTGCAATTCTGAAATTTTTTGCTTTTTCCTGCTCCTCTTAGCATGATAAAGAAGATTCAAAGAGAGAGAGATGCCTGCTCCTTTCATTCAGTCAGTAGCTTCAAACATTTCTGGTATATGAATAACATGATGTTTTTCAATGGCAAAAATCAATGAATATTGTAAATGCACAAACAGTAATTTCTCCGCATTGCAAGGTGCAATTCTGAAATTTTTTGCTTTTTCCTGCTCCTCTTAGCATGATAAAGAAGATTCAAAGAGAGTGAGATGCCAGCTCCTTTCATTCAGTCAGTAGCTTCAAACATTTCTGGTATATGAATAACATGTTTTTCAATGGCAAAAGTCAATGAATATTGTAAATGCACAAACAGTAATTTCTCCGCATTGCAAGGTGCAATTCTGAAATTTTTTGCTTTTTCCTGCTCCTCTTAGCATGATTAAGAAGATTCAAAGAGAGTGAGATGCCAGCTCCTTTCATTCAGTCAGTAGCTTCAATCATTTCTGGACATTTTTCAATGGCAAAAATCAATGAATATTGTAAATGCACAAACAGTAATTTCTCTCCGCATTGCAAGGTGCAATTCTGAAATTTTTTGCTTTTTCCTGCTCCTCTTAGCATGATAAAGAAGATTCAAAGAGAGTGAGATGCCAGCTCCTTTCATTCAGTCAGTAGGTTCAATCATTTCTGGACATTTTTCAATTTCAAAAATCAATGAATATTGTAAATGCACAAACAGTAATTTCTACGCATTGCAAGGTGCAATTCTGAAATTTTTTGCTTTTTCCTGCTCCTCTTAGCATGATAAAGAAGATTCAAAGAGAGTGAGATGCCAGCTCCTTTCATTCAGTCAGTAGCTTCAATCATTTCTGGACGTTTTTCAATGGCAAAAATCAATGAATATTGTAAAAGCACAAACAGTAATTTCTCCGCATTGCAAGGTGCAATTCTGAAATTTTTTGCTTTTTCCTGCTCCTCTTAGCATGATAAAGAAGATTCAAAGAGAGTGAGATGCCTGCTCCTTTCATTCAGTCAGTAGCTTCAAACATTTCTGGTATATGAATAACATGATGTTTTTCAATGGCAAAAATCAATGAATATTGTAAATGCACAAACAGTAATTTCTCCGCATTGCAAGGTGCAATTCTGAAATTTTTTGCTTTTTCCTGCTCCTCTTAGCATGATAAAGAAGATTCAAAGAGAGTGAGATGCCAGCTCCTTTCATTCAGTCAGTAGCTTCAAACATTTTGGTATATGAATAACATGTTTTTCAATGGCAAAAATCAATGAATATTGTAAATGCACAAACAGTAATTTCTCCGCATTGCAAGGTGCAATTCTGAAATTTTTTGCTTTTTCCTGCTCCTCTTAGCATGATAAAGAAGATTCAAAGAGAATGAGATGCCAGCTCCTTTCATTCAGTCAGTAGCTTCAATCATTTCTGGACGTTTTTCAATGGCAAAAATCAATGAATATTGTAAATGCACAAACAGTAATTTCTCCGCATTGCAAGGTGCAATTCTGAAATTTTTTGCTTTTTCCTGCTCCTCTTAGCATGATAAAGAAGATTCAAAGAGAGTGAGATGCCAGCTCCTTTCATTCAGTCAGTAGCTTCAATCATTTCTGGATGTTTTTCAATGGCAAAAATCAATGAATATTGTAAATGCACAAACAGTAATTTCTCCGCATTGCAAGGTGCAATTCTGAAATTTTTTGCTTTTTCCTGCTCCTCTTAGCATGATAAAGAAGATTCAAAGAGAGTGAGATGCCAGCTCCTTTCATTCAGTCAGTAGCTTCAATCATTTCTGGACGTTTTTCAATGGCAAAAATCAATGAATATTGTAAATGCACAAACAGTAATTTCTCCGCATTGCAAGGTGCAATTCTGAAATTTTTTGCTTTTTCCTGCTCCTCTTAGCATGATAAAGAAGATTCAAAGAGAGTGAGATGCCAGCTCCTTTCATTCAGTCAGTAGCTTCAATCATTTCTGGACGTTTTTCAATGGCAAAAATCAATGAATATTGTAAATGCACAAACAGTAATTTCTCCGCATTGCAAGGTGCAATTCTGAAATTTTTTGCTTTTTCCTGCTCCTCTTAGCATGATAAAGAAGATTCAAAGAGAGTGAGATGCCAGCTCCTTTCATTCAGTCAGTAGCTTCAATCATTTCTGGACGTTTTTCAATGGCAAAAATCAATGAATATTGTAAATGCACAAACAGTAATTTCTCCGCATTGCAAGGTGCAATTCTGAAATTTTTTGCTTTTTCCTGCTCCTCTTAGCATGATAAAGAAGATTCAAAGAGAGAGAGATGCCTGCTCCTTTCATTCAGTCAGTAGCTTCAAACATTTCTGGTATATGAATAACATGATGTTTTTCAATGGCAAAAATCAATGAATATTGTAAATGCACAAACAGTAATTTCTCCGCATTGCAAGGTGCAATTCTGAAATTTTTTGCTTTTTCCTGCTCCTCTTAGCATGATAAAGAAGATTCAAAGAGAGTGAGATGCCAGCTCCTTTCATTCAGTCAGTAGCTTCAAACATTATTGGTATATGAATAACATGTTTTTCAATGGCAAAAGTCAATGAATATTGTAAATGCACAAACAGTAATTTCTCCGCATTGCAAGGTGCAATTCTGAAATTTTTTGCTTTTTCCTGCTCCTCTTAGCATGATAAAGAAGATTCAAAGAGAGTGAGATGCCAGCTCCTTTCATTCAGTCAGTAGCTTCAATCATTTCTGGACATTTTTCAATGGCAAAAATCAATGAATATTGTAAATGCACAAACAGTAATTTCTCTCCGCATTGCAAGGTGCAATTCTGAAATTTTTTGCTTTTTCCTGCTCCTCTTAGCATGATAAAGAAGATTCAAAGAGAGTGAGATGCCAGCTCCTTTCATTCAGTCAGTAGCTTCAAACATTTCTGGTATATGAATAACATGATGTTTTTCAATGGCAAAAATCAATGAATATTGTAAATGCACAAACAGTAATTTCTCCGCATTGCAAGGTGCAATTCTGAAATTTTTTGCTTTTTCCTGCTCCTCTTAGCATGATAAAGAAGATTCAAAGAGAGTGAGATGCCAGCTCCTTTCATTCAGTCAGTAGGTTCAATCATTTCTGGACATTTTTCAATGGCAAAAATCAATGAATATTGTAAATGCACAAACAGTAATTTCTACGCATTGCAAGGTGCAATTCTGAAATTTTTTGCTTTTTCCTGCTCCTCTTAGCATGATAAAGAAGATTCAAAGAGAGTGAGATGCCAGCTCCTTTCATTCAGTCAGTAGCTTCAATCATTTCTGGACGTTTTTCAATGGCAAAAATCAATGAATATTGTAAAAGCACAAACAGTAATTTCTCCGCATTGCAAGGTGCAATTCTGAAATTTTTTGCTTTTTCCTGCTCCTCTTAGCATGATAAAGAAGATTCAAAGAGAGTGAGATGCCTGCTCCTTTCATTCAGTCAGTAGCTTCAAACATTTCTGGTATATGAATAACATGATGTTTTTCAATGGCAAAAATCAATGAATATTGTAAATGCACAAACAGTAATTTCTCCGCATTGCAAGGTGCAATTCTGAAATTTTTTGCTTTTTCCTGCTCCTCTTAGCATGATAAAGAAGATTCAAAGAGAGTGAGATGCCAGCTCCTTTCATTCAGTCAGTAGCTTCAAACATTTTGGTATATGAATAACATGTTTTTCAATGGCAAAAATCAATGAATATTGTAAATGCACAAACAGTAATTTCTCCGCATTGCAAGGTGCAATTCTGAAATTTTTTGCTTTTTCCTGCTCCTCTTAGCATGATAAAGAAGATTCAAAGAGAGTGAGATGCCAGCTCCTTTCATTCAGTCAGTAGCTTCAATCATTTCTGGATGTTTTTCAATGGCAAAAATCAATGAATATTGTAAATGCACAAACAGTAATTTCTCCGCATTGCAAGGTGCAATTCTGAAATTTTTTGCTTTTTCCTGCTCCTCTTAGCATGATAAAGAAGATTCAAAGAGAGTGAGATGCCAGCTCCTTTCATTCAGTCAGTAGCTTCAATCATTTCTGGACGTTTTTCAATGGCAAAAATCAATGAATATTGTAAATGCACAAACAGTAATTTCTCCGCATTGCAAGGTGCAATTCTGAAATTTTTTGCTTTTTCCTGCTCCTCTTAGCATGATAAAGAAGATTCAAAGAGAGTGAGATGCCAGCTCCTTTCATTCAGTCAGTAGCTTCAATCATTTCTGGATGTTTTTCAATGGCAAAAATCAATGAATATTGTAAATGCACAAACAGTAATTTCTCCGCATTGCAAGGTGCAATTCTGAAATTTTTTGCTTTTTCCTGCTCCTCTTAGCATGATAAAGAAGATTCAAAGAGAGTGAGATGCCAGCTCCTTTCATTCAGTCAGTAGCTTCAATCATTTCTGGACGTTTTTCAATGGCAAAAATCAATGAATATTGTAAATGCACAAACAGTAATTTCTCCGCATTGCAAGGTGCAATTCTGAAATTTTTTGCTTTTTCCTGCTCCTCTTAGCATGATAAAGAAGATTCAAAGAGAGTGAGATGCCAGCTCCTTTCATTCAGTCAGTAGCTTCAATCATTTCTGGACGTTTTTCAATGGCAAAAATCAATGAATATTGTAAATGCACAAACAGTAATTTCTCCGCATTGCAAGGTGCAATTCTGAAATTTTTTGCTTTTTCCTGCTCCTCTTAGCATGATAAAGAAGATTCAAACAGAGTGAGATGCCAGCTCCTTTCATTCAGTCAGTAGCTTCAATCATTTCTGGACGTTTTTCAATGGCAAAAATCAATGAATATTGTAAATGCACAAACAGTAATTTCTCCGCATTGCAAGGTGCAATTCTGAAATTTTTTGCTTTTTCCTGCTCCTCTTAGCATGATAAAGAAGATTCAAAGAGAGTGAGATGCCAGCTCCTTTCATTCAGTCAGTAGCTTCAAACATTTCTGGTATATGAATAACATGATGTTTTTCAATGGCAAAAATCAATGAATATTGTAAATGCACAAACAGTAATTTCTCCGCATTGCAAGGTGCAATTCTGAAATTTTTTGCTTTTTACTGCTCCTCTTAGCATGATAAAGAAGATTCAAAGAGAGTGAGATGCCAGCTCCTTTCATTCAGTCAGTAGCTTCAAACATTTCTGGTATATGAATAACATGTTTTTCAATGGCAAAAATCAATGAATATTGTAAATGCACAAACAGTAATTTCTCCGCATTGCAAGGTGCAATTCTGAAATTTTTTGCTTTTTCCTGCTCCTCTTAGCATGTTAAAGAAGATTCAAAGAGAGTGAGATGCCAGCTCCTTTCATTCAGTCAGTAGCTTCAATCATTTCTGGATGTTTTTCAATGGCAAAAATCAATGAATATTGTAAATGCACAAACAGTAATTTCTCCGCATTGCAAGGTGCAATTCTGAAATTTTTTGCTTTTTCCTGCTCCTCTTAGCATGATAAAGAAGATTCAAAGAGAGTGAGATGCCAGCTCCTTTCATTCAGTCTGTAGCTTCAATCATTTCTGGATGTTTTTCAATGGCAAAAATCAATGAATATTGTAAATGCACAAACAGTAATTTCTCCGCATTGCAAGGTGCAATTCTGAAATTTTTTGCTTTTTCCTGCTCCTCTTAGCATGATAAAGAAGATTCAAAGAGAGTGAGATGCCAGCTCCTTTCATTCAGTCAGTAGCTTCAATCATTTCTGGACGTTTTTCAATGGCAAAAATCAATGAATATTGTAAATGCACAAACAGTAATTTCTCCGCATTGCAAGGTGCAATTCTGAAATTTTTTGCTTTTTCCTGCTCCTCTTAGCATGATAAAGAAGATTCAAAGAGAGTGAGATGCCAGCTCCTTTCATTCAGTCAGTAGCTTCAATCATTTCTGGACGTTTTTCAATGGCAAAAATCAATGAATATTGTAAATGCACAAACAGTAATTTCTCCGCATTGCAAGGTGCAATTCTGAAATTTTTTGCTTTTTCCTGCTCCTCTTAGCATGATAAAGAAGATTCAAAGAGAGTGAGATGCCAGCTCCTTTCATTCAGTCAGTAGCTTCAATCATTTCTGGACGTTTTTCAATGGCAAAAATCAATGAATATTGTAAATGCACAAACAGTAATTTCTCCGCATTGCAAGGTGCAATTCTGAAATTTTTTGCTTTTTCCTGCTCCTCTTAGCATGATAAAGAAGATTCAAAGAGAGTGAGATGCCAGCTCCTTTCATTCAGTCAGTAGCTTCAAACATTTCTGGTATATGAATAACATGATGTTTTTCAATGGCAAAAATCAATGAATATTGTAAATGCACAAACAGTAATTTCTCCGCATTGCAAGGTGCAATTCTGAAATTTTTTGCTTTTTCCTGCTCCTCTTAGCATGATAAAGAAGATTCAAAGAGAGTGAGATGCCAGCTCCTTTCATTCAGTCAGTAGCTTCAATCATTTCTGGACATTTTTCAATGGCAAAAATCAATGAATATTGTAAATGCACAAACAGTAATTTCTCCGCATTGCAAGGTGCAATTCTGAAATTTTTTGCCTTTTCCTGCTCCTCTTAGCATGATAAAGAAGATTCAAAGAGAGTGAGATGCCAGCTCCTTTCATTCAGTCAGTAGCTTCAATCATTTCTGGACATTTTTCAATGGCAAAAATCAATGAATATTGTAAATGCACAAACAGTAATTTCTCCGCATTGCAAGGTGCAATTCTGAAATTTTTTGCCTTTTCCTGCTCCTCTTAGCATGATAAAGAAGATTCAAAGAGAGTGAGATGCCAGCTCCTTTCATTCAGTCAGTAGCTTCAATCATTTCTGGACGTTTTTCAATGGCAAAAATCAATGAATATTGTAAATGCACAAACAGTAATTTCTCCGCATTGCAAGGTGCAATTCTGAAATTTTTTGCTTTTTCCTGCTCCTCTTAGCATGATAAAGAAGATTCAAAGAGAGAGAGATGCCTGCTCCTTTCATTCAGTCAGTAGCTTCAAACATTTCTGGTATATGAATAACATGGTGTTTTTCAATGGCAAAAATCAATGAATATTGTAAATGCACAAACAGTAATTTCTCCGCATTGCAAGGTGCAATTCTGAAATTTTTTGCTTTTTACTGCTCCTCTTAGCATGATAAAGAAGATTCAAAGAGAGTGAGATGCCAGCTCCTTTCATTCAGTCAGTAGCTTCAAACATTTCTGGTATATGAATAACATGTTTTTCAATGGCAAAAATCAATGAATATTGTAAATGCACAAACAGTAATTTCTCCGCATTGCAAGGTGCAATTCTGAAATTTTTTGCTTTTTCCTGCTCCTCTTAGCATGATAAAGAAGATTCAAAGAGAGTGAGATGCCAGCTCCTTTCATTCAGTCAATAGCTTCAAACATTTCTGGTATATGAATAACATGATGTTTTTCAATGGCAAAAATCAATGAATATTGTAAATGCACAAACAGTAATTTCTCCGCATTGCAAGGTGCAATTCTGAAATTTTTTGCTTTTTCCTGCTCCTCTTAGCATGATAAAGAAGATTCAAAGAGAGTGAGATGCCAGCTCCTTGCATTCAGTCAGTAGCTTCAATCATTTCTGGACGTTTTTCAATGGCAAAAATCAATGAATATTGTAAATGCACAAACAGTAATTTCTCCGCATTGCAAGGTGCAATTCTGAAATTTTTTGCTTTTTCCTGCTCCTCTTAGCATGATAAAGAAGATTCAAAGAGAGTGAGATGCCAGCTCCTTTCATTCAGTCAGTAGCTTCAAACATTTCTGGTATATGAATAACATGATGTTTTTCAATGGCAAAAATCAATGAATATTGTAAATGCACAAACAGTAATTTCTCCGCATTGCAAGGTGCAATTCTGAAATTTTTTGCTTTTTCCTGCTCCTCTTAGCATGATAAAGAAGATTCAAAGAGAGTGAGATGCCAGCTCCTTTCATTCAGTCAGTAGCTTCAATCATTTCTGGCCATTTTTCAATGGCAAAAATCAATGAATATTGTAAATGCACAAACAGTAATTTCTCCGCATTGCAAGGTGCAATTCTGAAATTTTTTGCTTTTTCCTGCTCCTCTTAGCATGATAAAGAAGATTCAAAGAGAGTGAGATGCCAGCTCCTTTCATTCAGTCAGTAGCTTCAAACATTTCTGGTATATGAATAACATGATGTTTTTCAATGGCAAAAATCAATGAATATTGTAAATGCACAAACAGTAATTTCTCCGCATTGCAAGGTGCAATTCTGAAATTTTTTGCTTTTTCCTGCTCCTCTTAGCATGATAAAGAAGATTCAAAGAGAGTGAGATGCCAGCTCCTTTCATTCAGTCAGTAGCTTCAATCATTTCTTTACATTTTTCAATGGCAAAAATCAATGAATATTGTAAATGCACAAACAGTAATTTCTCCGCATTGCAAGGTGCAATTCTGAAATTTTTTGCCTTTTCCTGCTCCTCTTAGCATGATAAAGAAGATTCAAAGAGAGTGAGATGCCAGCTCCTTTCATTCAGTCAGTAGCTTCAATCATTTCTGGACGTTTTTCAATGGCAAAAATCAATGAATATTGTAAATGCACAAACAGTAATTTCTCCGCATTGCAAGGTGCAATTCTGAAATTTTTTGCTTTTTCCTGCTCCTCTTAGCATGATAAAGAAGATTCAAAGAGAGAGAGATGCCTGCTCCTTTCATTCAGTCAGTAGCTTCAAACATTTCTGGTATATGAATAACATGATGTTTTTCAATGGCAAAAATCAATGAATATTGTAAATGCACAAACAGTAATTTCTCCGCATTGCAAGGTGCAATTCTGAAATTTTTTGCTTTTTCCTGCTCCTCTTAGCATGATAAAGAAGATTCAAAGAGAGTGAGATGCCAGCTCCTTTCATTCAGTCAGTAGCTTCAAACATTTCTGGTATATGAATAACATGATGTTTTTCAATGGCAAAAGTCAATGAATATTGTAAATGCACAAACAGTAAATTCTCCGCATTGCAAGGTGCAATTCTGAAATTTTTTGCTTTTTCCTGCTCCTCTTAGCATGATAAAGAAGATTCAAAGAGAGTGAGATGCCAGCTCCTTTCATTCAGTCAGTAGCTTCAATCATTTCTGGACGTTTTTCAATGGCAAAAATCAATGAATATTGTAAATGCACAAACAGTAATTTCTCCGCATTGCAAGGTGCAATTCTGAAATTTTTTGCTTTTTCCTGCTCCTCTTAGCATGATAAAGAAGATTCAAAGAGTGAGATGCCAGCTCCTTTCATTCAGTCAGTAGCTTCAATCATTTCTGGACGTTTTTCAATGGCAAAAATCAATGAATATTGTAAATGCACAAACAGTAATTTCTCCGCATTGCAAGGTGCAATTCTGAAATTTTTTGCTTTTTCCTGCTCCTCTTAGCATGATAAAGAAGATTCAAAGAGAGTAAGATGCCAGCTCCTTTCATTCAGTCAGTAGCTTCAAACATTTCTGGTATATGAATAACATGATGTTTTTCAATGGCAAAAATCAATGAATATTGTAAATGCACAAACAGTAATTTCTCCGCATTGCAAGGTGCAATTCTGAAATTTTTTGCTTTTTCCTGCTCCTCTTAGCATGATAAAGAAGTCTCAAAGAGAGTGAGATGCCAACTCCTTTCATTCAGTCAGTAGCTTCAATCATTTCTGGACGTTTTTCAATGGCAAAAATCAATGAATATTGCAAATGCACAAACAGTAATTTCTCCGCATTGCAAGGTGCAATTCTGAAATTTTTTGCTTTTTCCTGCTCCTCTTAGCATGATAAAGAAGATTCAAAGAGAGTGAGATGCCAGCTCCTTTCATTCAGTCAGTAGCTTCAATCATTTCTGGACGTTTTTCAATGGCAAAAATCAATGAATATTGTAAATGCCAAACAGTAATTTCTCCGCATTGCAAGGTGCAATTCTGAAATTTTTTTCTTTTTCCTGCTCCTCTTAGCATGATAAAGAAGATTCAAAGAGAGTGAGATGCCAGCTCCTTTCATTCAGTCAGTAGCTTCAAACATTTCTGGTATATGAATAACATGATGTTTTTCAATGGCAAAAATCAATGAATATTGTAAATGCACAAACAGTAATTTCTCCGCATTGCAAGGTGCAATTCTGAAATTTTTTGCTTTTTCCTGCTCCTCTTAGCATGATAAAGAAGATTCAAAGAGAGTGAGATGCCAGCTCCTTTCATTCAGTCAGTAGCTTCAATCATTTCTGGACGTTTTTCAATGGCAAAAATCAATGAATATTGTAAATGCACAAACAGTAATTTCTCCGCATTGCAAGTTGCAATTCTGAAATTTTTTGCTTTTTCCTGCTCCTCTTAGCATGATAAAGAAGATTCAAAGAGAGTGAGATGCCAGCTCCTTTCATTCAGTCAGTAGCTTCAAACATTTCTGGTATATGAATAACATGATGTTTTTCAATGGCAAAAATCAATGAATATTGTAAATGCACAAACAGTAATTTCTCCGCATTGCAAGGTGCAATTCTGAAATTTTTTGCTTTTTCCTGCTCCTCTTAGCATGATAAAGAAGATTCAAAGAGAGTGAGATGCCAGCTCCTTTCATTCAGTCAGTAGCTTCAATCATTTCTGGACGTTTTTCAATGGCAAAAATCAATGAATATTGTAAATGCACAAACAGTAATTTCTCCGCATTGCAAGGTGCAATTCTGAAATTTTTTGCTTTTTCCTGCTCCTCTTAGCATGATAAAGAAGATTCAAAGAGAGTGAGATGCCAGCTCCTTTCATTCAGTCAGTAGCTTCAAACATTTCTGGTATATGAATAACATGATGTTTTTCAATGGCAAAAATCAATGAATATTGTAAATGCACAAACAGTAATTTCTCCGAATAGCAAGGTGCAATTCTGAAATTTTTTGCTTTTTCCTGCTCCTCTTAGCATGATAAAGAAGATTCAAAGAGAGTGAGATGCCAGCTCCTTTCATTCAGTCAGTAGCTTCAATCATTTCTGGACATTTTTCAATGGCAAAAATCAATGAATATTGTAAATGCACAAACAGTAATTTCTCCGCATTGCAAGGTGCAATTCTGAAATTTTTTGCTTTTTCCTGCTCCTCTTAGCATGATAAAGAAGATTCAAAGAGAGTGAGATGCCAGCTCCTTTCATTCACTCAGTAGCTTCAATCATTTCTGGACGTTTTTCAATGGCAAAAATCAATGAATATTGTAAATGCACAAACAGTAATTTCTCCGCATTGCAAGGTGCAATTCTGAAATTTTTTGCTTTTTCCTGCTCCTCTTAGCATGATAAAGAAGATTCAAAGAGAGTGAGATGCCAGCTCCTTTCATTCAGTCAGTAGCTTCAATCATTTCTGGACGTTTTTCAATGACAAAAATCAATGAATATTGTAAATGCACAAACAGTAATTTCTCCGCATTGCAAGGTGCAATTCTGAAATTTTTTGCTTTTTCCTGCTCCTCTTAGCATGATAAAGAAGATTCAAAGAGAGTGAGATGCCAGCTCCTTTCATTCAGTCAGTAGCTTCAAACATTTCTGGTATATGAATAACATGATGTTTTTCAATGGCAAAAATCAATGAATATTGTAAATGCACAAACAGTAATTTCTCCGCATTGCAAGGTGCAATTCTGAAATTTTTTGCTTTTTCCTGCTCCTCTTAGCATGATAAAGAAGATTCAAAGAGAGTGAGATGCCAGCTCCTTTCATTCAGTCAGTAGCTTCAATCATTTCTGGACGTTTTTCAATGGCAAAAATCAATGAATATTGTAAATGCACAAACAGTAATTTCTCCGCATTGCAAGGTGCAATTCTGAAATTTTTTGCTTTTTCCTGCTCCTCTTAGCATGATAAAGAAGATTCAAAGAGAGTGAGATGCCAGCTCCTTTCATTCAGTCAGTAGCTTCAAACATTTCTGGTATATGAATAACATGATGTTTTTCAATGGCAAAAATCAATGAATATTGTAAATGCACAAACAGTAATTTCTCCGAATTGCAAGGTGCAATTCTGAAATTTTTTGCTTTTTCCTGCTCCTCTTAGCATGATAAAGAAGATTCAAAGAGAGTGAGATGCCAGCTCCTTTCATTCAGTCAGTAGCTTCAATCATTTCTGGACATTTTTCAATGGCAAAAATCAATGAATATTGTAAATGCACAAACAGTAATTTCTCCGCATTGCAAGGTGCAATTCTGAAATTTTTTGCTTTTTCCTGCTCCTCTTAGCATGATAAAGAAGATTCAAAGAGAGTGAGATGCCAGCTCCTTTCATTCACTCAGTAGCTTCAATCATTTCTGGACGTTTTTCAATGGCAAAAATCAATGAATATTGTAAATGCACAAACAGTAATTTCTCCGCATTGCAAGGTGCAATTCTGAAATTTTTTGCTTTTTCCTGCTCCTCTTAGCATGATAAAGAAGATTCAAAGAGAGTGAGATGCCAGCTCCTTTCATTCAGTCAGTAGCTTCAATCATTTCTGGACGTTTTTCAATGGCAAAAATCAATGAATATTGTAAATGCACAAACAGTAATTTCTCCGCATTGCAAGGTGCAATTCTGAAATTTTTTGCTTTTTCCTGCTCCTCTTAGCATGATAAAGAAGATTCAAAGAGAGTGAGATGCCAGCTCCTTTCATTCAGTCAGTAGCTTCAAACATTTCTGGTATATGAATAACATGATGTTTTTCAATGGCAAAAATCAATGAATATTGTAAATGCACAAACAGTAATTTCTCCGCATTGCAAGGTGCAATTCTGAAATTTTTTGCTTTTTCCTGCTCCTCTTAGCATGATAAAAAAGATTCAAAGAGAGTGAGATGCCAGCTCCTTTCATTCAGTCAGTAGCTTCAAACATTTCTGGTATATGAATAACATGTTTTTCAATGGCAAAAATCAATGAATATTTTAAATGCACAAACAGTAATTTCTCCGCATTGCAAGGTGCAATTCTGAAATTTTTTGCTTTTTCCTGCTCCTCTTAGCATGATAAAGAAGATTCAAAGAGAGTGAGATGCCAGCTCCTTTCATTCAGTCAGTAGCTTCAATCATTTCTGGACGTTTTTCAATGGCAAAAATCAATGAATATTGTAAATGCACAAACAGTAATTTCTCTGCATTGCAAGGTGCAATTCTGAAATTTTTTGCTTTTTCCTGCTCCTCTTAGCATGATAAAGAAGATTCAAAGAGAGAGAGATGCCTGCTCCTTTCATTCAGTCAGTAGCTTCAAACATTTCTGGTATATGAATAACATGATGTTTTTCAATGGCAAAAATCAATGAATATTGTAAATGCACAAACAGTAATTTCTCCGCATTGCAAGGTGCAATTCTGAAATTTTTTGCTTTTTCCTGCTCCTCTTAGCATGATAAAGAAGATTCAAAGAGAGTGAGATGCCAGCTCCTTTCATTCAGTCAGTAGCTTCAAACATTTCTGGTATATGAATAACATGTTTTTCAATGGCAAAAGTCAATGAATATTGTAAATGCACAAACAGTAATTTCTCCGCATTGCAGGGTGCAATTCTGAAATTTTTTGCTTTTTCCTGCTCCTCTTAGCATGATAAAGAGGATTCAAAGAGAGTGAGATGCCAGCTCCTTTCATTCAGTCAGTAGCTTCAAACATTTCTGGTATATGAATAACATGATGTTTTTCAATGGCAAAAATCAATGAATATTGTAAATGCACAAACAGTAATTTCTCCGCATTGCAAGGTGCAATTCTGAAATTTTTTTCTTTTTCCTGCTCCTCTTAGCATGATAAAGAAGATTCAAAGAGAGTGAGATGCCAGCTCCTTTCATTCAGTCAGTAGCTTCAAACATTTCTGGTATATGAATAACATGATGTTTTTCAATGGCAAAAATCAATGAATATTGTAAATGCACAAACAGTAATTTCTCCGCATTGCAAGGTGCAATTCTGAAATTTTTTGCTTTTTCCTGCTCCTCTTAGCATGATAAAGAAGATTCAAAGAGAGTGAGATGCCAGCTCCTTTCATTCAGTCAGTAGCTTCAATCATTTCTGGACGTTTTTCAATGGCAAAAATCAATGAATATTGTAAATGCACAAACAGTAATTTCTCCGCATTGCAAGTTGCAATTCTGAAATTTTTTGCTTTTTCCTGCTCCTCTTAGCATGATAAAGAAGATTCAAAGAGAGTGAGATGCCAGCTCCTTTCATTCAGTCAGTAGCTTCAAACATTTCTGGTATATGAATAACATGATGTTTTTCAATGGCAAAAATCAATGAATATTGTAAATGCACAAACAGTAATTTCTCCGCATTGCAAGGTGCAATTCTGAAATTTTTTGCTTTTTCCTGCTCCTCTTAGCATGATAAAGAAGATTCAAAGAGAGTGAGATGCCAGCTCCTTTCATTCAGTCAGTAGCTTCAATCATTTCTGGACGTTTTTCAATGGCAAAAATCAATGAATATTGTAAATGCACAAACAGTAATTTCTCCGCATTGCAAGGTGCAATTCTGAAATTTTTTGCTTTTTCCTGCTCCTCTTAGCATGATAAAGAAGATTCAAAGAGAGTGAGATGCCAGCTCCTTTCATTCAGTCAGTAGCTTCAAACATTTCTGGTATATGAATAACATGATGTTTTTCAATGGCAAAAATCAATGAATATTGTAAATGCACAAACAGTAATTTCTCCGAATTGCAAGGTGCAATTCTGAAATTTTTTGCTTTTTCCTGCTCCTCTTAGCATGATAAAGAAGATTCAAAGAGAGTGAGATGCCAGCTCCTTTCATTCAGTCAGTAGCTTCAATCATTTCTGGACATTTTTCAATGGCAAAAATCAATGAATATTGAAAATGCACAAACAGTAATTTCTCCGCATTGCAAGGTGCAATTCTGAAATTTTTTGCTTTTTCCTGCTCCTCTTAGCATGATAAAGAAGATTCAAAGAGAGTGAGATGCCAGCTCCTTTCATTCACTCAGTAGCTTCAATCATTTCTGGACGTTTTTCAATGGCAAAAATCAATGAATATTGTAAATGCACAAACAGTAATTTCTCCGCATTGCAAGGTGCAATTCTGAAATTTTTTGCTTTTTCCTGCTCCTCTTAGCATGATAAAGAAGATTCAAAGAGAATGAGATGCCAGCTCCTTTCATTCAGTCAGTAGCTTCAATCATTTCTGGACGTTTTTCAATGGCAAAAATCAATGAATATTGTAAATGCACAAACAGTAATTTCTCCGCATTGCAAGGTGCAATTCTGAAATTTTTTGCTTTTTCCTGCTCCTCTTAGCATGATAAAGAAGATTCAAAGAGAGTGAGATGCCAGCTCCTTTCATTCAGTCAGTAGCTTCAAACATTTCTGGTATATGAATAACATGATGTTTTTCAATGGCAAAAATCAATGAATATTGTAAATGCACAAACAGTAATTTCTCCGCATTGCAAGGTGCAATTCTGAAATTTTTTGCTTTTTCCTGCTCCTCTTAGCATGATAAAGAAGATTCAAAGAGAGTGAGATGCCAGCTCCTTTCATTCAGTCAGTAGCTTCAATCATTTCTGGACGTTTTTCAATGGCAAAAATCAATGAATATTGTAAATGCACAAACAGTAATTTCTCCGCATTGCAAGGTGCAATTCTGAAATTTTTTGCTTTTTCCTGCTCCTCTTAGCATGATAAAGAAGATTCAAAGAGAGTGAGATGCCAGCTCCTTTCATTCAGTCAGTAGCTTCAAACATTTCTGGTATATGAATAACATGATGTTTTTCAATGGCAAAAATCAATGAATATTGTAAATGCACAAACAGTAATTTCTCCGAATTGCAAGGTGCAATTCTGAAATTTTTTGCTTTTTCCTGCTCCTCTTAGCATGATAAAGAAGATTCAAAGAGAGTGAGATGCCAGCTCCTTTCATTCAGTCAGTAGCTTCAATCATTTCTGGACATTTTTCAATGGCAAAAATCAATGAATATTGTAAATGCACAAACAGTAATTTCTCCGCATTGCAAGGTGCAATTCTGAAATTTTTTGCTTTTTCCTGCTCCTCTTAGCATGATAAAGAAGATTCAAAGAGAGTGAGATGCCAGCTCCTTTCATTCACTCAGTAGCTTCAATCATTTCTGGACGTTTTTCAATGGCAAAAATCAATGAATATTGTAAATGCACAAACAGTAATTTCTCCGCATTGCAAGGTGCAATTCTGAAATTTTTTGCTTTTTCCTGCTCCTCTTAGCATGATAAAGAAGATTCAAAGAGAGTGAGATGCCAGCTCCTTTCATTCAGTCAGTAGCTTCAATCATTTCTGGACGTTTTTCAATGGCAAAAATCAATGAATATTGTAAATGCACAAACAGTAATTTCTCCGCATTGCAAGGTGCAATTCTGAAATTTTTTGCTTTTTCCTGCTCCTCTTAGCATGATAAAGAAGATTCAAAGAGTGTGAGATGCCAGCTCCTTTCATTCAGTCAGTAGCTTCAAACATTTCTGGTATATGAATAACATGATGTTTTTCAATGGCAAAAATCAATGAATATTGTAAATGCACAAACAGTAATTTCTCCGCATTGCAAGGTGCAATTCTGAAATTTTTTGCTTTTTCCTGCTCCTCTTAGCATGATAAAGAAGATTCAAAGAGAGTGAGATGCCAGCTCCTTTCATTCAGTCAGTAGCTTCAATCATTTCTGGACATTTTTCAATGGCAAAAATCAATGAATATTGTAAATGCACAAACAGTAATTTCTCCGCATTGCAAGGTGCAATTCTGAAATTTTTTGCTTTTTCCTGCTCCTCTTAGCATGATAAAGAAGATTCAAAGAGAGTGAGATGCCAGCTCCTTTCATTCAGTCAGTAGCTTCAATCATTTCTGGACATTTTTCAATGGCAAAAATCAATGAATATTGTAAATGCACAAACAGTAATTTCTCCGCATTGCAAGGTGCAATTCTGAAATTTTTTGCTTTTTCCTGCTCCTCTTAGCATGATAAAGAAGATTCAAAGAGAGTGAGATGCCAGCTCCTTTCATTCACTCAGTAGCTTCAATCATTTCTGGACGTTTTTCAATGGCAAAAATCAATGAATATTGTAAATGCACAAACAGTAATTTCTCCGCATTGCAAGGTGCAATTCTGAAATTTTTTGCTTTTTCCTGCTCCTCTTAGCATGATAAAGAAGATTCAAAGAGAGTGAGATGCCAGCTCCTTTCATTCAGTCAGTAGCTTCAATCATTTCTGGACGTTTTTCAATGGCAAAAATCAATGAATATTGTAAATGCACAAACAGTAATTTCTCCGCATTGCAAGGTGCAATTCTGAAATTTTTTGCTTTTTCCTGCTCCTCTTAGCATGATAAAGAAGATTCAAAGAGAGTGAGATGCCAGCTCCTTTCATTCAGTCAGTAGCTTCAAACATTTCTGGTATATGAATAACATGATGTTTTTCAATGGCAAAAATCAATGAATATTGTAAATGCACAAACAGTAATTTCTCCGCATTGCAAGGTGCAATTCTGAAATTTTTTGCTTTTTCCTGCTCCTCTTAGCATGATAAAGAAGATTCAAAGAGAGTGAGATGCCAGCTCCTTTCATTCAGTCAGTAGCTTCAATCATTTCTGGACGTTTTTCAATGGCAAAAATCAATGAATATTGTAAATGCACAAACAGTAATTTCTCCGCATTGCAAGGTGCAATTCTGAAATTTTTTGCTTTTTCCTGCTCCTCTTAGCATGATAAAGAAGATTCAAAGAGAGTGAGATGCCAGCTCCTTTCATTCAGTCAGTAGCTTCAAACATTTCTGGTATATGAATAACATGATGTTTTTCAATGGCAAAAATCAATGAATATTGTAAATGCACAAACAGTAATTTCTCCGAATTGCAAGGTGCAATTCTGAAATTTTTTGCTTTTTCCTGCTCCTCTTAGCATGATAAAGAAGATTCAAAGAGAGTGAGATGCCAGCTCCTTTCATTCAGTCAGTAGCTTCAATCATTTCTGGACATTTTTCAATGGCAAAAATCAATGAATATTGTAAATGCACAAACAGTAATTTCTCCGCATTGCAAGGTGCAATTCTGAAATTTTTTGCTTTTTCCTGCTCCTCTTAGCATGATAAAGAAGATTCAAAGAGAGTGAGATGCCAGCTCCTTTCATTCACTCAGTAGCTTCAATCATTTCTGGACGTTTTTCAATGGCAAAAATCAATGAATATTGTAAATGCACAAACAGTAATTTCTCCGCATTGCAAGGTGCAATTCTGAAATTTTTTGCTTTTTCCTGCTCCTCTTAGCATGATAAAGAAGATTCAAAGAGAGTGAGATGCCAGCTCCTTTCATTCAGTCAGTAGCTTCAATCATTTCTGGACGTTTTTCAATGGCAAAAATCAATGAATATTGTAAATGCACAAACAGTAATTTCTCCGCATTGCAAGGTGCAATTCTGAAATTTTTTGCTTTTTCCTGCTCCTCTTAGCATGATAAAGAAGATTCAAAGAGAGTGAGATGCCAGCTCCTTTCATTCAGTCAGTAGCTTCAAACATTTCTGGTATATGAATAACATGATGTTTTTCAATGGCAAAAATCAATGAATATTGTAAATGCACAAACAGTAATTTCTCCGCATTGCAAGGTGCAATTCTGAAATTTTTTGCTTTTTCCTGCTCCTCTTAGCATGATAAAGAAGATTCAAAGAGAGTGAGATGCCAGCTCCTTTCATTCAGTCAGTAGCTTCAAACATTTCTGGTATATGAATAACATGTTTTTCAATGGCAAAAATCAATGAATATTTTAAATGCACAAACAGTAATTTCTCCGCATTGCAAGGTGCAATTCTGAAATTTTTTGCTTTTTCCTGCTCCTCTTAGCATGATAAAGAAGATTCAAAGAGAGTGAGATGCCAGCTCCTTTCATTCAGTCAGTAGCTTCAATCATTTCTGGACGTTTTTCAATGGCAAAAATCAATGAATATTGTAAATGCACAAACAGTAATTTCTCCGCATTGCAAGGTGCAATTCTGAAATTTTTTGCTTTTTCCTGCTCCTCTTAGCATGATAAAGAAGATTCAAAGAGAGAGAGATGCCTGCTCCTTTCATTCAGTCAGTAGCTTCAAACATTTCTGGTATATGAATAACATGATGTTTTTCAATGGCAAAAATCAATGAATATTGTAAATGCACAAACAGTAATTTCTCCGCATTGCAAGGTGCAATTCTGAAATTTTTTGCTTTTTCCTGCTCCTCTTAGCATGATAAAGAAGATTCAAAGAGAGTGAGATGCCAGCTCCTTTCATTCAGTCAGTAGCTTCAAACATTTCTGGTATATGAATAACATGTTTTTCAATGGCAAAAGTCAATGAATATTGTAAATGCACAAACAGTAATTTCTCCGCATTGCAGGGTGCAATTCTGAAATTTTTTGCTTTTTCCTGCTCCTCTTAGCATGATAAAGAGGATTCAAAGAGAGTGAGATGCCAGCTCCTTTCATTCAGTCAGTAGCTTCAAACATTTCTGGTATATGAATAACATGATGTTTTTCAATGGCAAAAATCAATGAATATTGTAAATGCACAAACAGTAATTTCTCCGCATTGCAAGGTGCAATTCTGAAATTTTTTTCTTTTTCCTGCTCCTCTTAGCATGATAAAGAAGATTCAAAGAGAGTGAGATGCCAGCTCCTTTCATTCAGTCAGTAGCTTCAAACATTTCTGGTATATGAATAACATGATGTTTTTCAATGGCAAAAATCAATGAATATTGTAAATGCACAAACAGTAATTTCTCCGCATTGCAAGGTGCAATTCTGAAATTTTTTGCTTTTTCCTGCTCCTCTTAGCATGATAAAGAAGATTCAAAGAGATTGAGATGCCAGCTCCTTTCATTCAGTCAGTAGCTTCAATCATTTCTGGACGTTTTTCAATGGCAAAAATCAATGAATATTGTAAATGCACAAACAGTAATTTCTCCGCATTGCAAGTTGCAATTCTGAAATTTTTTGCTTTTTCCTGCTCCTCTTAGCATGATAAAGAAGATTCAAAGAGAGTGAGATGCCAGCTCCTTTCATTCAGTCAGTAGCTTCAAACATTTCTGGTATATGAATAACATGATGTTTTTCAATGGCAAAAATCAATGAATATTGTAAATGCACAAACAGTAATTTCTCCGCATTGCAAGGTGCAATTCTGAAATTTTTTGCTTTTTCCTGCTCCTCTTAGCATGATAAAGAAGATTCAAAGAGAGTGAGATGCCAGCTCCTTTCATTCAGTCAGTAGCTTCAATCATTTCTGGACGTTTTTCAATGGCAAAAATCAATGAATATTGTAAATGCACAAACAGTAATTTCTCCGCATTGCAAGGTGCAATTCTGAAATTTTTTGCTTTTTCCTGCTCCTCTTAGCATGATAAAGAAGATTCAAAGAGAATGAGATGCCAGCTCCTTTCATTCAGTCAGTAGCTTCAATCATTTCTGGACGTTTTTCAATGGCAAAAATCAATGAATATTGTAAATGCACAAACAGTAATTTCTCCGCATTGCAAGGTGCAATTCTGAAATTTTTTGCTTTTTCCTGCTCCTCTTAGCATGATAAAGAAGATTCAAAGAGAGTGAGATGCCAGCTCCTTTCATTCAGTCAGTAGCTTCAAACATTTCTGGTATATGAATAACATGATGTTTTTCAATGGCAAAAATCAATGAATATTGTAAATGCACAAACAGTAATTTCTCCGCATTGCAAGGTGCAATTCTGAAATTTTTTGCTTTTTCCTGCTCCTCTTAGCATGATAAAGAAGATTCAAAGAGAGTGAGATGCCAGCTCCTTTCATTCAGTCAGTAGCTTCAATCATTTCTGGACGTTTTTCAATGGCAAAAATCAATGAATATTGTAAATGCACAAACAGTAATTTCTCCGCATTGCAAGGTGCAATTCTGAAATTTTTTGCTTTTTCCTGCTCCTCTTAGCATGATAAAGAAGATTCAAAGAGAGTGAGATGCCAGCTCCTTTCATTCAGTCAGTAGCTTCAAACATTTCTGGTATATGAATAACATGATGTTTTTCAATGGCAAAAATCAATGAATATTGTAAATGCACAAACAGTAATTTCTCCGAATTGCAAGGTGCAATTCTGAAATTTTTTGCTTTTTCCTGCTCCTCTTAGCATGATAAAGAAGATTCAAAGAGAGTGAGATGCCAGCTCCTTTCATTCAGTCAGTAGCTTCAATCATTTCTGGACATTTTTCAATGGCAAAAATCAATGAATATTGTAAATGCACAAACAGTAATTTCTCCGCATTGCAAGGTGCAATTCTGAAATTTTTTGCTTTTTCCTGCTCCTCTTAGCATGATAAAGAAGATTCAAAGAGAGTGAGATGCCAGCTCCTTTCATTCACTCAGTAGCTTCAATCATTTCTGGACGTTTTTCAATGGCAAAAATCAATGAATATTGTAAATGCACAAACAGTAATTTCTCCGCATTGCAAGCTGCAATTCTGAAATTTTTTGCTTTTTCCTGCTCCTCTTAGCATGATAAAGAAGATTCAAAGAGAGTGAGATGCCAGCTCCTTTCATTCAGTCAGTAGCTTCAATCATTTCTGGACGTTTTTCAATGGCAAAAATCAATGAATATTGTAAATGCACAAACAGTAATTTCTCCGCATTGCAAGGTGCAATTCTGAAATTTTTTGCTTTTTCCTGCTCCTCTTAGCATGATAAAGAAGATTCAAAGAGAGTGAGATGCCAGCTCCTTTCATTCAGTCAGTAGCTTCAAACATTTCTGGTATATGAATAACATGATGTTTTTCAATGGCAAAAATCAATGAATATTGTAAATGCACAAACAGTAATTTCTCCGCATTGCAAGGTGCAATTCTGAAATTTTTTGCTTTTTCCTGCTCCTCTTAGCATGATAAAGAAGATTCAAAGAGAGTGAGATGCCAGCTCCTTTCATTCAGTCAGTAGCTTCAAACATTTCTGGTATATGAATAACATGTTTTTCAATGGCAAAAATCAATGAATATTTTAAATGCACAAACAGTAATTTCTCCGCATTGCAAGGTGCAATTCTGAAATTTTTTGCTTTTTCCTGCTCCTCTTAGCATGATAAAGAAGATTCAAAGAGAGTGAGATGCCAGCTCCTTTCATTCAGTCAGTAGCTTCAATCATTTCTGGACGTTTTTCAATGGCAAAAATCAATGAATATTGTAAATGCACAAACAGTAATTTCTCCGCATTGCAAGGTGCAATTCTGAAATTTTTTGCTTTTTCCTGCTCCTCTTAGCATGATAAAGAAGATTCAAAGAGAGTGAGATGCCAGCTCCTTTCATTCAGTCAGTAGCTTCAAACATTTCTGGTATATGAATAACATGTTTTTCAATGGCAAAAGTCAATGAATATTGTAAATGCACAAACAGTAATTTCTCCGCATTGCAGGGTGCAATTCTGAAATTTTTTGCTTTTTCCTGCTCCTCTTAGCATGATAAAGAGGATTCAAAGAGAGTGAGATGCCAGCTCCTTTCATTCAGTCAGTAGCTTCAAACATTTCTGGTATATGAATAACATGATGTTTTTCAATGGCAAAAATCAATGAATATTGTAAATGCACAAACAGTAATTTCTCCGCATTGCAAGGTGCAATTCTGAAATTTTTTGCTTTTTCCTGCTCCTCTTAGCATGATAAAGAAGATTCAAAGAGAGTGAGATGCCAGCTCCTTTCATTCAGTCAGTAGGTTCAATCATTTCTGGACATTTTTCAATGGCAAAAATCAATGAATATTGTAAATGCACAAACAGTAATTTCTACGCATTGCAAGGTGCAATTCTGAAATTTTTTGCTTTTTCCTGCTCCTCTTAGCATGATAAAGAAGATTCAAAGAGAGTGAGATGCCAGCTCCTTTCATTCAGTCAGTAGCTTCAATCATTTCTGGACGTTTTTCAATGGCAAAAATCAATGAATATTGTAAAAGCACAAACAGTAATTTCTCCGCATTGCAAGGTGCAATTCTGAAATTTTTTGCTTTTTCCTGCTCCTCTTAGCATGATAAAGAAGATTCAAAGAGAGTGAGATGCCTGCTCCTTTCATTCAGTCAGTAGCTTCAAACATTTCTGGTATATGAATAACATGATGTTTTTCAATGGCAAAAATCAATGAATATTGTAAATGCACAAACAGTAATTTCTCCGCATTGCAAGGTGCAATTCTGAAATTTTTTGCTTTTTCCTGCTCCTCTTAGCATGATAAAGAAGATTCAAAGAGAGTGAGATGCCAGCTCCTTTCATTCAGTCAGTAGCTTCAAACATTTCTGGTATATGAATAACATGTTTTTCAATGGCAAAAGTCAATGAATATTGTAAATGCACAAACAGTAATTTCTCCGCATTGCAGGGTGCAATTCTGAAATTTTTTGCTTTTTCCTGCTCCTCTTAGCATGATAAAGAGGATTCAAAGAGAGTGAGATGCCAGCTCCTTTCATTCAGTCAGTAGCTTCAAACATTTCTGGTATATGAATAACATGA
Source organism: Phyllobates terribilis (assembly GCF_046119375.1). Lineage (NCBI taxonomy): Eukaryota > Metazoa > Chordata > Amphibia > Anura > Dendrobatidae > Phyllobates > Phyllobates terribilis. Next base: position 1,238,840 of record NW_027363227.1, read on the forward strand.
TGTTTTTCAATGGCAAAAATCAATGAATATTGTAAATGCACAAACAGTAATTTCTCCGCATTGCAAGGTGCAATTCTGAAATTTTTTGCTTTTTCCTGCTCCTCTTAGCATGATAAAGAAGATTCAAAGAGAGTGAGATGCCAGCTCCTTTCATTCAGTCAGTAGGTTCAATCATTTCTGGACATTTTTCAATGGCAAAAATCTATGAATATTGTAAATGCACAAACAGTAATTTCTACGCATTGCAAGGTGCAATTCTGAAATTTTTTGCTTTTTCCTGCTCCTCTTAGCATGATAAAGAAGATTCAAAGAGAGTGAGATGCCAGCTCCTTTCATTCAGTCAGTAGCTTCAATCATTTCTGGACGTTTTTCAATGGCAAAAATCAATGAATATTGTAAAAGCACAAACAGTAATTTCTCCGCATTGCAAGGTGCAATTCTGAAATTTTTTGCTTTTTCCTGCTCCTCTTAGCATGATAAAGAAGATTCAAAGAGAGTGAGATGCCTGCTCCTTTCATTCAGTCAGTAGCTTCAAACATTTCTGGTATATGAATAACATGATGTTTTTCAATGGCAAAAATCAATGAATATTGTAAATGCACAAACAGTAATTTCTCCGCATTGCAAGGTGCAATTCTGAAATTTTTTGCTTTTTCCTGCTCCTCTTAGCATGATAAAGAAGATTCAAAGAGAGTGAGATGCCAGCTCCTTTCATTCAGTCAGTAGCTTCAAACATTTTGGTATATGAATAACATGTTTTTCAATGGCAAAAATCAATGAATATTGTAAATGCACAAACAGTAATTTCTCCGCATTGCAAGGTGCAATTCTGAAATTTTTTGCTTTTTCCTGCTCCTCTTAGCATGATAAAGAAGATTCAAAGAGAATGAGATGCCAGCTCCTTTCATTCAGTCAGTAGCTTCAATCATTTCTGGACGTTTTTCAATGGCAAAAATCAATGAATATTGTAAATGCACAAACAGTAATTTCTCCGCATTGCAAGGTGCAATTCTGAAATTTTTTGCTTTTTCCTGCTCCTCTTAGCATGATAAAGAAGATTCAAAGAGAGTGAGATGCCAGCTCCTTTCATTCAGTCAGTAGCTTCAAACATTTCTGGTATATGAATAACATGATGTTTTTCAATGGCAAAAGTCAATGAATATTGTAAATGCACAAACAGTAATTTCTCCGCATTGCAAGGTGCAATTCTGAAATTTTTTGCTTTTTCCTGCTCCTCTTAGCATGATAAAGAAGATTCAAAGAGAGTGAGATGCCAGCTCCTTTCATTCAGTCAGTAGCTTCAATCATTTCTGGACGTTTTTCAATGGCAAAAATCAATGAATATTGTAAATGCACAAACAGTAATTTCTCCGCATTGCAAGGTGCAATTCTGAAATTTTTTGCTTTTTCCTGCTCCTCTTAGCATGATAAAGAAGATTCAAAGAGTGAGATGCCAGCTCCTTTCATTCAGTCAGTAGCTTCAATCATTTCTGGACGTTTTTCAATGGCAAAAATCAATGAATATTGTAAATGCACAAACAGTAATTTCTCCGCATTGCAAGGTGCAATTCTGAAATTTTTTGCTTTTTCCTGCTCCTCTTAGCATGATAAAGAAGATTCAAAGAGAGTAAGAGGCCAGCTCCTTTCATTCAGTCAGTAGCTTCAAACATTTCTGGTATATGAATAACATGATGTTTTTCAATGGCAAAAATCAATGAATATTGTAAATGCACAAACAGTAATTTCTCCGCATTGCAAGGTGCAATTCTGAAATTTTTTGCTTTTTCCTGCTCCTCTTAGCATGATAAAGAAGACTCAAAGAGAGTGAGATGCCAACTCCTTTCATTCAGTCAGTAGCTTCAATCATTTCTGGACGTTTTTCAATGGCAAAAATCAATGAATATTGTAAATGCACAAACAGTAATTTCTCCGCATTGCAAGGTGCAATTCTGAAATTTTTTGCTTTTTCCTGCTCCTCTTAGCATGATAAAGAAGATTCAAAGAGAGTGAGATGCCAGCTCCTTTCATTCAGTCAGTAGCTTCAATCATTTCTGGACGTTTTTCAATGGCAAAAATCAATGAATATTGTAAATGCCAAACAGTAATTTCTCCGCATTGCAAGGTGCAATTCTGAAATTTTTTTCTTTTTCCTGCTCCTCTTAGCATGATAAAGAAGATTCAAAGAGAGTGAGATGCCAGCTCCTTTCATTCAGTCAGTAGCTTCAAACATTTCTGGTATATGAATAACATGATGTTTTTCAATGGCAAAAATCAATGAATATTGTAAATGCACAAACAGTAATTTCTCCGCATTGCAAGGTGCAATTCTGAAATTTTTTGCTTTTTCCTGCTCCTCTTAGCATGATAAAGAAGATTCAAAGAGAGTGAGTTGCCAGCTCCTTTCATTCAGTCAGTAGCTTCAATCATTTCTGGACGTTTTTCAATGGCAAAAATCAATGAATATTGTAAATGCACAAACAGTAATTTCTCCGCATTGCAAGGTGCAATTCTGAAATTTTTTGCTTTTTCCTGCTCCTCTTAGCATGATAAAGAAGATTCAAAGAGAGTGAGATGCCAGCTCCTTTCATTCAGTCAGTAGCTTCAATCATTTCTGGACGTTTTTCAATGGCAAAAATCAATGAATATTGTAAATGCACAAACAGTAATTTCTCCGCATTGCAAGGTGCAATTCTGAAATTTTTTGCTTTTTCCTGCTCCTCTTAGCATGATAAAGAAGATTCAAAGAGAGTGAGATGCCAGCTCCTTTCATTCAGTCAGTAGCTTCAATCATTTCTGGACGTTTTTCAATGGCAAAAATCAATGAATATTGTAAATGCACAAACAGTAATTTCTCCGCATTGCAAGTTGCAATTCTGAAATTTTTTGCTTTTTCCTGCTCCTCTTAGCATGATAAAGAAGATTCAAAGAGAGTGAGATGCCAGCTCCTTTCATTCAGTCAGTAGCTTCAAACATTTCTGGTATATGAATAACATGATGTTTTTCAATGGCAAAAATCAATGAATATTGTAAATGCACAAACAGTAATTTCTCCGCATTGCAAGGTGCAATTCTGAAATTTTTTGCTTTTTCCTGCTCCTCTTAGCATGATAAAGAAGATTCAAAGAGAGTGAGATGCCAGCTCCTTTCATTCAGTCAGTAGCTTCAATCATTTCTGGACGTTTTTCAATGGCAAAAATCAATGAATATTGTAAATGCACAAACAGTAATTTCTCCGCATTGCAAGGTGCAATTCTGAAATTTTTTGCTTTTTCCTGCTCCTCTTAGCATGATAAAGAAGATTCAAAGAGAGTGAGATGTCAGCTCCTTTCATTCAGTCAGTAGCTTCAAACATTTCTGGTATATGAATAACATGATGTTTTTCAATGGCAAAAATCAATGAATATTGTAAATGCACAAACAGTAATTTCTCCGCATTGCAAGGTGCAATTCTGAAATTTTTTGCTTTTTCCTGCTCCTCTTAGCATGATAAAGAAGATTCAAAGAGAGTGAGATGCCAGCTCCTTTCATTCAGTCAGTAGCTTCAATCATTTCTGGACATTTTTCAATGGCAAAAATCAATGAATATTGTAAATGCACAAACAGTAATTTCTCCGCATTGCAAGGTGCAATTCTGAAATTTTTTGCTTTTTCCTGCTCCTCTTAGCATGATAAAGAAGATTCAAAGAGAGTGAGATGCCAGCTCCTTTCATTCACTCAGTAGCTTCAATCATTTCTGGACGTTTTTCGATGGCAAAAATCAATGAATATTGTAAATGCACAAACAGTAATTTCTCCGCATTGCAAGGTGCAATTCTGAAATTTTTTGCTTTTTCCTGCTCCTCTTAGCATGATAAAGAAGATTCAAAGAGAGTGAGATGCCAGCTCCTTTCATTCAGGCAGTAGCTTCAATCATTTCTGGACGTTTTTCAATGGCAAAAATCAATGAATATTGTAAATGCACAAAGAGTAATTTCTCCGCATTGCAAGGTGCAATTCTGAAATTTTTTGCTTTTTCCTGCTCCTCTTAGCATGATAAAGAAGATTCAAAGAGAGTGAGATGCCTGCTCCTTTCATTCAGTCAGTAGCTTCAAACATTTCTGGTATATGAATAACATGATGTTTTTCAATGGCAAAAATCAATGAATATTGTAAATGCACAAACAGTAATTTCTCCGCATTGCAAGGTGCAATTCTGAAATTTTTTGCTTTTTCCTGCTCCTCTTAACATGATAAAGAAGATTCAAAGAGAGTGAGATGCCAGCTCCTTTCATTCAGTCAGTAGCTTCAAACATTTCTGGTATATGAATAACATGTTTTTCAATGGCAAAAGTCAATGAATATTGTAAATGCACAAACAGTAATTTCTCCGCATTGCAAGGTGCAATTCTGAAATTTTTTGCTTTTTCCTGCTCCTCTTAGCATGATAAAGAAGATTCAAAGAGAGTGAGATGCCAGCTCCTTTCATTCAGTCAGTAGCTTCAATCATTTCTGGACATTTTTCAATGGCAAAAATCAATGAATATTGTAAATGCACAAACAGTAATTTCTCCGCATTGCAAGGTGCAATTCTGAAATTTTTTGCTTTTTCCTGCTCCTCTTAGCATGATAAAGAAGATTCAAAGAGAGTGAGATGCCAGCTCCTTTCATTCAGTCAGTAGCTTCAAACATTTCTGGTATATGAATAACATGATGTTTTTCAATGGCAAAAATCAATGAATATTGTAAATGCACAAACAGTAATTTCTCCACATTGCAAGGTGCAATTCTGAAATTTTTTGCTTTTTCCTGCTCCTCTTAGCATGATAAAGAAGATTCAAAGAGAGTGAGATGCCAGCTCCTTTCATTCAGTCAGTAGGTTCAATCATTTCTGGACATTTTTCAATGGCAAAAATCAATGAATATTGTAAATGCACAAACAGTAATTTCTACGCATTGCAAGGTGCAATTCTGAAATTTTTTGCTTTTTCCTGCTCCTCTTAGCATGATAAAGAAGATTCAAAGAGAGTGAGATGCCAGCTCCTTTCATTCAGTCAGTAGCTTCAATCATTTCTGGACGTTTTTCAATGGCAAAAATCAATGAATATTGTAAATGCACAAACAGTAATTTCTCCGCATTGCAAGGTGCAATTCTGAAATTTTTTGCTTTTTCCTGCTCCTCTTAGCATGATAAAGAAGATTCAAAGAGAGTGAGATGCCTGCTCCTTTCATTCAGTCAGTAGCTTCAAACATTTCTGGTATATGAATAACATGATGTTTTTCAATGGCAAAAATCAATGAATATTGTAAATGCACAAACAGTAATTTCTCCGCATTGCAAGGTGCAATTCTGAAATTTTTTGCTTTTTCCTGCTCCTGTTAGCATGATAAAGAAGATTCAAAGAGAGTGAGATGCCAGCTCCTTTCATTCAGTCAGTAGCTTCAAACATTTCTGGTATATGAATAACATGTTTTTCAATGGCAAAAATCAATGAATATTGTAAATGCACAAACAGTAATTCCTCCGCATTGCAAGGTGCAATTCTGAAATTTTTTGCTTTTTCCTGCTCCTCTTAGCATGATAAAGAAGATTCAAAGAGAGTGAGATGCCAGCTCCTTTCATTCAGTCAGTAGCTTCAAACATTTCTGGTATATGAATAACATGATGTTTTTCAATGGCAAAAATCAATGAATATTGTAAATGCACAAACAGTAATTTCTCCGAATTGCAAGGTGCAATTCTGAAATTTTTTGCTTTTTCCTGCTCCTCTTAGCATGATAAAGAAGATTCAAAGAGAGTGAGATGCCAGCTCCTTTCATTCAGTCAGTAGCTTCAATCATTTCTGGACGTTTTTCAATGGCAAAAATCAATGAATATTGTAAATGCACAAACAGTAATTTCTCCGCATTGCAAGGTGCAATTCTGAAATTTTTTGCTTTTTCCTGCTCCTCTTAGCATGATAAAGAAGATTCAAAGAGAGTGAGATGCCAGCTCCTTTCATTCAGTCAGTAGCTTCAATCATTTGAACAAATTATTTTCAATCATTTGAACAAATTATTAAACAACATGTATGTAAGTACATGGATAACAATGAAGTGATTAACCAGAGTCAGCATGGGTTTGTAACTAACAAGTCATGTCAGACTAACTTAATTTCCTTCTATGACAGAATCACTGACTGGGTGGATCAGGGAAATGCTGTAGATATAGTATATCTTGACTTCAGCAAAGCATTTGACAAAGTATCTCACACCATCCTTATTGAAAAAATGACCAAGTATGCAATGGACCAGACAACTGTTAGGTGGATTCATAACTGGCTTAGTGATCGGACTCAAAGGGTGGTTGTAAATGGCTTCACATCCAGCTGGATGAATGTCTCAAGTGGGATACCACAGGGCTCCGTCCTGGAACCTGTATTGTTCAACATCTTTATCAATGATTTAGATGAAGGAATTGAGGGTAAACTGATTAAATTTGCTGATGACACAAAGCTAGGAGGGATAGCTAATACTAGAGAAGAGAGAGAGAGGATTCAAAAAGACCTAAATAAACTGGAGCAGTGGGCAGCAACCAACAGAATGTTTTTTAACAGGGAAAAATGCAAAGTACTACATCTGGGCAATAAAAATGAAAAAAGCATATACAGAATGGGAGGAAAAGAGCTAAGCAACAGTACATGTGAAAAAGACTTAGGTATACTAATAGATCATAGACTGAACATGAGTCAACAGTGTGATGCAGCAGCAAAAAAGGCAAATACAATTCTGGGATGTATTAACAGAAGCATACAGTCTAGATCACGTGAAGTCATTATCGGTCTTTACTCCTCTTTGGTCAGACCTCATCTGGAATACTGTGTACAGTTTTGGGCACCACATTTTAAAAAAGACATAGACAAACTGGAGCAAGTTCAGAGAAGAGCGACCAGAATGGTGACTGGTCTGCAAACCATGTCCTATGAGGAACGGTTGCAGGATTTGGGAATGTTTAGCTTGCAAAAAAGAAGACTGAGAGGAGACTTAATAGCTGTCTACAAATATGTCAAGGGCTGTCACATTGTAGAAGGATCATCTTTATTCTCATTTGCACAAGGAAAGACTAGAAGCAATGGGATGAAACTAAATGGGAGGAGACACAGATTAGATATTAGAAAAAACTTTTTGACAGTTAGGGTGATTAATGAGTGGAACAGGCTGCCACGAAAGGTGGTGAGTTCCCCTTCAATGGACGTCTTCAAACAGAGGCTGGACAGACATCTGTCTGAGATGATCTAGTGAATCCTGCTTTGAGCAGGGGGTTGGACCAGATGACCCAGGAGGTCCCTTCCAACTATACCATTCTATGATTCTATGATTCTATGATTTCTGGACGTTTTTCAATGGCAAAAATCAATGAATATTGTAAATGCACAAACAGTAATTTCTCCGCATTGCAAGGTGCAATTCTGAAATTTTTTGCTTTTTCCTGCTCCTCTTAGCATGATAAAGAAGATTCAAAGAGAGTGAGAAGCCAGCTCCTTTCATTCAGTCAGTAGCTTCAAACATTTCTGGTATATGAATAACATGATGTTTTTCAATGGCAAAAATCAATGAATATTGTAAATGCACAAACAGTAATTTCTCCGCATTGCAAGGTGCAATTCTGAAATTTTTTGCTTTTTCCTCTCCTCTTAGCATGATAAAGAAGATTCAAAGAGAGTGAGATGCCAGCTCCTTTCATTCAGTCAGTAGCTTCAATCATTTCTGGACGTTTTTCAATGGCAAAAATCAATGAATATTGTAAATGCACAAACAGTAATTTCTCCGCATTGCAAGGTGCAATTCTGAAATTTTTTGCTTTTTCCTGCTCCTCTTAGCATGATAAAGAAGATTCAAAGAGAGTGAGATGCCAGCTCCTTTCATTCAGTCAGTAGCTTCAAACATTTCTGGTATATGAATAACATGATGTTTTTCAATTGCAAAAATCAATGAATATTGTAAATGCACAAACAGTAATTTCTCCGCATTGCAAGGTGCAATTCTGAAATTTTTTGCTTTTTCCTGCTCCTCTTAGCATGATAAAGAAGATTCAAAGAGAGTGAGATGCCAGCTCCTTTCATTCAGTCAGTAGCTTCAAACATTTCTGGTATATGAATAACATGTTTTTCAATGGCAAAAATCAATGAATATTGTAAATGCACAAACAGTAATTTCTCCGCATTGCAAGGTGCAATTCTGAAATTTTTTGCTTTTTCCTGCTCCTCTTAGCATGATAAAGAAGATTCAAAGAGATTGAGATGCCAGCTCCTTTCATTCAGTCAGTAGCTTCAAACATTTCTGGTATATGAATAACATGATGTTTTTCAATGGCAAAAATCAATGAATATTGTAAATGCACAAACAGTAATTTCTCCGCATTGCAAGGTGCAATTCTGAAATTTTTTGCTTTTTCCTGCTCCTCTTAGCATGATAAAGAAGATTCAAAGAGAGTGAGATGCCAGCTCCTTTCATTCAGTCAGTAGCTTCAATCATTTCTGGATGTTTTTCAATGGCAAAAATCAATGAATATTGTAAATGCACAAACAGTAATTTCTCCGCATTGCAAGGTGCAATTCTGAAATTTTTTGCTTTTTCCTGCTCCTCTTAGCATGATAAATGAGATTCAAAGAGAGTGAGATGCCAGCTCCTTTCATTCAGTCAGTAGCTTCAAACATTTCTGGTATATGAATAACATGATGTTTTTCAATGGCAAAAATCAATGAATATTGTAAATGCACAAACAGTAATTTCTCCGCATTGCAAGGTGCAATTCTGAAATTTTTTGCTTTTTCCTGCTCCTCTTAGCATGATAAAGAAGATTCAAAGAGAGTGAGATGCCAGCTCCTTTCATTCAGTCAGTAGCTTCAAACATTTCTGGTATATGAATAACATGTTTTTCAATGGCAAAAATCAATGAATATTGTAAATGCACAAACAGTAATTTCTCCGCATTGCAAGGTGAAATTCTGAAATTTTTTGCTTTTTCCTGCTCCTCTTAGCATGATAAAGAAGATTCAAAGAGAGTGAGATGCCAGCTCCTTTCATTCAGTCAGTAGCTTCAATCATTTCTGGACGTATTTCAATGGCAAAAATCAATGAATATTGTAAATGCACAAACAGTAATTTCTCCGCATTGCAAGGTGCAATTCTGAAATTTTTTGCTTTTCCTGCTCCTCTTAGCATGATAAAGAAGATTCAAAGAGAGTGAGATGCCAGCTCCTTTCATTCAGTCAGTAGCTTCAAACATTTCTGGTATATGAATAACATGATGTTTTTCAATGGCAAAAATCAATGAATATTGTAAATGCACAAACAGTAATTTCTCCGCATTGCAAGGTGCAATTCTGAAATTTTTTGCTTTTTCCTGCTCCTCTTAGCATGATAAAGAAGATTCAAAGAGAGTGAGATGCCAGCTCCTTTCATTCAGTCAGTAGCTTCAATCATCTCTGGTATATGAATAACATGATGTTTTTCAATGGCAAAAATCAATGAATATTGTAAATGCACAAACAGTAATTTCTCCGCATTGCAAGGTGCAATTCTGAAATTTTTTGCTTTTTCCTGCTCCTCTTAGCATGATAAAGAAGATTCAAAGAGAGTGAGATGCCAGCTCCTTTCATTCAGTCAGTAGCTTCAAACATTTCTGGTATATGAATAACATGTTTTTCAATGGCAAAAATCAATGAATATTGTAAATGCACAAACAGTAATTTCTCCGCATTGCAAGGTGCAATTTTGAAATTTTTTGCTTTTTCCTGCTCCTCTTAGCATGATAAAGAAGATTCAAAGAGAGTGAGATGCCAGCTCCTTTCATTCAGTCAGTAGCTTCAATCATTTCTGGACGTATTTCAATGGCAAAAATCAATGAATATTGTAAATGCACAAACAGTAATTTCTCCGCATTGCAAGGTGCAATTCTGAAATTGTTTGCTTTTCCTGCTCCTCTTAGCATGATAAAGAAGATTCAAAGAGAGTGAGATGCCAGCTCCTTTCATTCAGTCAGTAGCTTCAAACATTTCTGGTATATGAATAACATGATGTTTTTCAATGGCAAAAATCAATGAATATTGTAAATGCACAAACAGTAATTTCTCCGCATTGCAAGGTGCAATTCTGAAATTTTTTGCTTTTTCCTGCTCCTCTTAGCATGATAAAGAAGATTCAAAGAGAGTGAGATGCCAGCTCCTTTCATTCAGTCAGTAGCTTCAAACATTTCTGGTATATGAATAACATGTTTTTCAAAGGCAAAAATCAATGAATATTGTAAATGCACAAACAGTAATTTCTCCGCATTACAAGGTGCAATTCTGAAATTTTTTGCTTTTTCCTGCTCCTCTTAGCATGATAAAGAAGATTCAAAGAGATTGAGATGCCAGCTCCTTTCATTCAGTCAGTAGCTTCAATCATTTCTGGACGTTTTTCAATGGCAAAAATCAATGAATATTGTAAATGCACAAACAGTAATTTCTCCGCATTGCAAGGTGCAATTCTGAAATTTTTTGCTTTTTCCTGCTCCTCTTAGCATGATAAAGAAGATTCAAAGAGAGTGAGATGCCAGCTCCTTTCATTCAGTCAGTAGCTTCAAACATTTCTGGTATATGAATAACATGATGTTTTTCAATGGCAAAAATCAATGAATATTGTAAATGCACAAACAGTAATTTCTCCGCATTGCAAGGTGCAATTCTGAAATTTTTTGCTTTTTCCTGCTCATCTTAGCATGATAAAGAAGATTCAAAGAGAGTGAGATGCCAGCTCCTTTCATTCAGTCAGTAGCTTCAAACATTTCTGGTATATGAATAACATGATGTTTTTCAATGGCAAAAATCAATGAATATTGTAAATGCACAAACAGTAATTTCTCCGCATTGCAAGGTGCAATTCTGAAATTTTTTGCTTTTTCCTGCTCCTCTTAGCATGATAAAGAAGATTCAAAGAGAGTGAGATGCCAGCTCCTTTCATTCAGTCAGTAGCTTCAATCATTTCTGGACGTTTTTCAATGGCAAAAATCAATGAATATTGTAAATGCACAAACAGTAATTTCTCCGCATTGCAAGGTGCAATTCTGAAATTTTTTGCTTTTTCCTGCTCCTCTTAGCATGATAAAGAAGATTCAAAGAGAGTGAGAAGCCAGCTCCTTTCATTTAGTCAGTAGCTTCAAACATTTCTGGTATATGAATAACATGATGTTTTTCAATGGCAAAAATCAATGAATATTGTAAATGCACAAACAGTAATTTCTCTGCATTGCAAGGTGCAATTCTGAAATTTTTTGCTTTTTCCTCTCCTCTTAGCATGATAAAGAAGATTCAAAGAGAGTGAGATGCCAGCTCCTTTCATTCAGTCAGTAGCTTCAATCATTTCTGGACGTTTTTCAATGGCAAAAATCAATGAATATTGTAAATGCACAAACAGTAATTTCTCCGCATTGCAAGGTGCAATTCTGAAATTTTTTGCTTTTTCCTGCTCCTCTTAGCATGATAAAGAAGATTCAAAGAGAGTGAGATGCCAGCTCCTTTCATTCAGTCAGTAGCTTCAAACATTTCTGGTATATGAATAACATGATGTTTTTCAATGGCAAAAATCAATGAATATTGTAAATGCACAAACAGTAATTTCTCCGCATTGCAAGGTGCAATTCTGAAATTTTTTGCTTTTTCCTCTCCTCTTAGCATGATAAAGAAGATTCAAAGAGAGTGAGATGCCAGCTCCTTTCATTCAGTCAGTAGCTTCAAACATTTCTGGTATATGAATAACATGATGTTTTTCAATGGCAAAAATCAATGAATATTGTAAATGCACAAACAGTAATTTCTCCGCATTGCAAGGTGCAATTCTGAAATTTTTTGCTTTTTCCTGCTCCTCTTAGCATGATAAAGAAGATTCAAAGAGAGTGAGATGCCAGCTCCTTTCATTCAGTCAGTAGCTTCAATCATTTCTGGACGTTTTTCAATGGCAAAAATCAATGAATATTGTAAATGCACAAACAGTAATTTCTCCGCATTGCAAGGTGCAATTCTGAAATTTTTTGTTTTTTCCTGCTCCTCTTAGCATGATAAAGAAGATTCAAAGAGAGTGAGATGCCAGCTCCTTTCATTCAGTCAGTAGCTTCAATCATTTGAACAAATTATTTTCAATCATTTGAACAAATTATTAAACAACATGTATGTAAGTACATGGATAACAATGAAGTGATTAACCAGAGTCAGCATGGGTTTGTAACTAACAAGTCATGTCAGACTAACTTAATTTCCTTCTGTGACAGAATCACTGACTGGGTGGATCAGGGAAATGCTGTAGATATAGTATATCTTGACTTCAGCAAAGCATTTGACAAAGTATCTCACACCATCCTTATTGAAAAAATGACCAAGTATGCAATGGACCAGACAACTGTTAGGTGGATTCATAACTGGCTTAGTGATCGGACTCAAAGGGTGGTTGTAAATGGCTTCACATCCAGCTGGATGAATGTCTCAAGTGGGGTACCACAGGGCTCCGTCCTGGAACCTGTATTGTTCAACATCTTTATCAATGATTTAGATGAAGGAATTGAGGGTAAACTGATTAAATTTGCTGATGACACAAAGCTAGGAGGGATAGCTAATACTAGAGAAGAGAGAGAGAGGATTCAAAAAGACCTAAATAAACTGGAGCAGTGGGCAGCAACCAACAGAATGGTTTTTAACAGGGAAAAATGCAAAGTACTACATCTGGGCAATAAAAATGAAAAAAGCATATACAGAATGGGAGGAAAAGAGCTAAGCAACAGTACATGTGAAAAAGACTTAGGTATACTAATAGATCATAGACTGAACATGAGTCAACAGTGTGATGCAGCAGCAAAAAAGGCAAATACAATTCTGGGATGTATTAACAGAAGCATACAGTCTAGATCACGTGAAGTCAATATCGGTCTTTACTCCTCTTTGGTCAGACCTCATCTGGAATACTGTGTACAGTTTTGGGCACCACATTTTAAAAAAGACATAGACAAACTGGAGCAAGTTCAGAGAAGAGCGACCAGAATGGTGACTGGTCTGCAAACCATGTCCTATGAGGAACGGTTGCAGGATTTGGGAATGTTTAGCTTGCAAAAAAGAAGACTGAGAGGAGACTTAATAGCTGTCTACAAATATGTCAAGGGCTGTCACATTGTAGAAGGATCATCTTTATTCTCATTTGCACAAGGAAAGACTAGAAGCAATGGGATGAAACTAAATGGGAGGAGACACAGATTAGATATTAGAAAAAACTTTTTGACAGTTAGGGTGATTAATGAGTGGAACAGGCTGCCACGAAAGGTGGTGAGTTCCCCTTCAATGGACGTCTTCAAACAGAGGCTGGACAGACATCTGTCTGAGATGATCTAGTGAATCCTGCTTTGAGCAGGGGGTTGGACCAGATGACCCAGGAGGTCCCTTCCAACTATACCATTCTATGATTCTATGATTCTATGATTTCTGGACGTTTTTCAATGGCAAAAATCAATGAATATTGTAAATGCACAAACAGTAATTTCTCCGCATTGCAAGGTGCAATTCTGAAATTTTTTGCTTTTTCCTGCTCCTCTTAGCATGATAAAGAAGAATCAAAGAGAGTGAGATGCCAGCTCCTTTCATTCAGTCAGTAGCTTCAATCATTTCTGGACGTTTTTCAATGGCAAAAATCAATGAATATTGTAAATGCACAAGCAGTAATTTCTCCGCATTGCAAGGTGCAATTCTGAAATTTTTTGCTTTTTCCTGCTCCTCTTAGCATGATAAAGAAGATTCAAAGAGAGTGAGATGCCAGCTCCTTTCATTCAGTCAGTAGCTTCAATCATTTCTGGACGTTTTTCAATGGCAAAAATCAATGAATATTGTAAATGCACAAACAGTAATTTCTCCGCATTGCAAGGTGCAATTCTGAAATTTTTTGCTTTTTCCTGCTCCTCTTAGCATGATAAAGAAGATTCAAAGAGAGTGAGAAGCCAGCTCCTTTCATTCAGTCAGTAGCTTCAAACATTTCTGGTATATGAATAACATGATGTTTTTCAATGGCAAAAATCAATGAATATTGTAAATGCACAAACAGTAATTTGTCCGCATTGCAAGGTGCAATTCTGAAATTTTTTGCTTTTTCCTCTCCTCTTAGCATGATAAAGAAGATTCAAAGAGAGTGAGATGCCAGCTCCTTTCATTCAGTCAGTAGCTTCAATCATTTCTGGACGTTTTTCAATGGCAAAAATCAATGAATATTGTAAATGCACAAACAGTAATTTCTCCGCATTGCAAGGTGCAATTCTGAAATTTTTTGCTTTTTCCTGCTCCTCTTAGCATGATAAAGAAGATTCAAAGAGAGTGAGATGCCAGCTCCTTTCATTCAGTCAGTAGCTTCAAACATTTCTGGTATATGAATAACATGATGTTTTTCAATGGCAAAAATCAATGAATATTGTAAATGCACAAACAGTAATTTCTCCGCATTGCAAGGTGCAATTCTGAAATTTTTTGCTTTTTCCTGCTCCTCTTAGCATAATAAAGAAGATTCAAAGAGAGTGAGATGCCAGCTCCTTTCATTCAGTCAGTAGCTTCAAACATTTCTGGTATATGAATAACATGTTTTTCAATGGCAAAAATCAATGAATATTGTAAATGCACAAACAGTAATTTCTCCGCATTGCAAGGTGCAATTCTGAAATTTTTTGCTTTTTCCTGCTCCTCTTAGCATGATAAAGAAGATTCAAAGAGATTGAGATGCCAGCTCCTTTCATTCAGTCAGTAGCTTCAAACATTTCTGGTATATGAATAACATGATGTTTTTCAATGGCAAAAATCAATGAATCTTGTAAATGCACAAACAGTAATTTCTCCGCATTGCAAGGTGCAATTCTGAAATTTTTTGCTTTTTCCTGCTCCTCTTAGCATGATAAAGAAGATTCAAAGAGAGTGAGATGCCAGCTCCTTTCATTCAGTCAGTAGCTTCAATCATTTCTGGACGTTTTTCAATGGCAAAAATCAATGAATATTGTAAATGCACAAACAGTAATTTCTCCGCATTGCAAGGTGCAATTCTGAAATTTTTTGCTTTTTCCTGCTCCTCTTAGCATGATAAATGAGATTCAAAGAGAGTGAGATGCCAGCTCCTTTCATTCAGTCAGTAGCTTCAAACATTTCTGGTATATGAATAACATGATGTTTTTCAATGGCAAAAATCAATGAATATTGTAAATGCACAAACAGTAATTTCTCCGCATTGCAAGGTGCAATTCTGAAATTTTTTGCTTTTTCCTGCTCCTCTTAGCATGATAAAGAAGATTCAAAGAGAGTGAGATGCCAGCTCCTTTCATTCAGTCAGTAGCTTCAAACATTTCTGGTATATGAATAACATGTTTTTCAATGGCAAAAATCAATGAATATTGTAAATGCACAAACAGTAATTTCTCCGCATTGCAAGGTGCAATTCTGAAATTTTTTGCTTTTTCCTGCTCCTCTTAGCATGATAAAGAAGATTCAAAGAGAGTGAGATGCCAGCTCCTTTCATTCAGTCAGTAGCTTCAATCATTTCTGGACGTATTTCAATGGCAAAAATCAATGAATATTGTAAATGCACAAACAGTAATTTCTCCGCATTGCAAGGTGCAATTCTGAAATTTTTTGCTTTTTCCTGCTCCTCTTAGCATGATAAAGAAGATTCAAAGAGAGTGAGATGCCAGCTCCTTTCATTCAGTCAGTAGCTTCAAACATTTCTGGTATATGAATAACATGATGTTTTTCAATGGCAAAAATCAATGAATATTGTAAATGCACAAACAGTAATTTCTCCGCATTGCAAGGTGCAATTCTGAAATTTTTTGCTTTTTCCTGCTCCTCTTAGCATGATAAAGAAGATTCAAAGAGAGTGAGATGCCAGCTCCTTTCATTCAGTCAGTAGCTTCAATCATTTCTGGTATATGAATAACATGATGTTTTTCAATGGCAAAAATCAATGAATATTGTAAATGCACAAACAGTAATTTCTCCGCATTGCAAGGTGCAATTCTGAAATTTTTTGCTTTTTCCTGCTCCTCTTAGCATGATAAAGAAGATTCAAAGAGAGTGAGATGCCAGCTCCTTTCATTCAGTCAGTAGCTTCAAACATTTCTGGTATATGAATAACATGTTTTTCAATGGCAAAAATCAATGAATATTGTAAATGCACAAACAGTAATTTCTCCGCATTACAAGGTGCAATTCTGAAATTTTTTGCTTTTTCCTGCTCCTCTTAGCATGATAAAGAAGATTCAAAGAGATTGAGATGCCAGCTCCTTTCATTCAGTCAGTAGCTTCAATCATTTCTGGACGTTTTTCAATGGCAAAAATCAATGAATATTGTAAATGCACAAACAGTAATTTCTCCGCATTGCAAGGTGCAATTCTGAAATTTTTTGCTTTTTCCTGCTCCTCTTAGCATGATAAAGAAGATTCAAAGAGAGTGAGATGCCAGCTCCTTTCATTCAGTCAGTAGCTTCAAACATTTCTGGTATATGAATAACATGATGTTTTTCAATGGCAAAAATCAATGAATATTGTAAATGCACAAACAGTAATTTCTCCGCATTGCAAGGTGCAATCCTGAAATTTTTTGCTTTTTCCTGCTCATCTTAGCATGATAAAGAAGATTCAAAGAGAGTGAGATGCCAGCTCCTTTCATTCAGTCAGTAGCTTCAAACATTTCTGGTATATGAATAACATGATGTTTTTCAATGGCAAAAATCAATGAATATTGTAAATGCACAAACAGTAATTTCTCCGCATTGCAAGGTGCAATTCTGAAATTTTTTGCTTTTTCCTGCTCCTCTTAGCATGATAAAGAAGATTCAAAGAGAGTGAGATGCCAGCTCCTTTCATTCAGTCAGTAGCTTCAATCATTTCTGGACGTTTTTCAATGGCAAAAATCAATGAATATTGTAAATGCACAAACAGTAATTTCTCCGCATTGCAAGGTGCAATTCTGAAATTTTTTGCTTTTTCCTGCTCCTCTTAGCATGATAAAGAAGATTCAAAGA
Organism: Phyllobates terribilis; assembly: GCF_046119375.1. Taxonomy (NCBI): domain Eukaryota; kingdom Metazoa; phylum Chordata; class Amphibia; order Anura; family Dendrobatidae; genus Phyllobates; species Phyllobates terribilis. Next base: position 1,255,866 of record NW_027363227.1, read on the forward strand.
GAGTGAGATGCCAGCTCCTTTCATTCAGTCAGTAGCTTCAATCATTTCTGGACGTTTTTCAATGGCAAAAATCAATGAATATTGTAAATGCACAAACAGTAATTTCTCCGCATTGCAAGGTGCAAGTCTGAAATTTTTTGCTTTTTCCTGCTCCTCTTAGCATGATAAAGAAGATTCAAAGAGAGTGAGATGCCAGCTCCTTTCATTCAGTCAGTAGCTTCAAACATTTCTGGCATATGAATAACATGATGTTTTTCAATGGCAAAAATCAATGAATATTGTAAATGCACAAACAGTAATTTCTCCGCATTGCAAGGTGCAATCCTGAAATTTTTTGCTTTTTCCTGCTCATCTTAGCATGATAAAGAAGATTCAAAGAGAGTGAGATGCCAGCTCCTTTCATTCAGTCAGTAGCTTCAAACATTTCTGGTATATGAATAACATGATGTTTTTCAATGGCAAAAATCAATGAATATTGTAAATGCACAAACAGTAATTTCTCCGCATTGCAAGGTGCAATTCTGAAATTTTTTGCTTTTTCCTGCTCCTCTTAGCATGATAAAGAAGATTCAAAGAGAGTGAGATGCCAGCTCCTTTCATTCAGTCAGTAGCTTCAATCATTTCTGGACGTTTTTCAATGGCAAAAATCAATGAATATTGTAAATGCACAAACAGTAATTTCTCCGCATTGCAAGGTGCAATTCTGAAATTTTTTGCTTTTTCCTGCTCCTCTTAGCATGATAAAGAAGATTCAAAGAGAGTGAGATGCCAGCTCCTTTCATTCAGTCAGTAGCTTCAATCATTTCTGGACGTTTTTCAATGGCAAAAATCAATGAATATTGTAAATGCACAAACAGTAATTTCTCCGCATTGCAAGGTGCAAGTCTGAAATTTTTTGCTTTTTCCTGCTCCTCTTAGCATGATAAAGAAGATTCATAGAGAGTGAGATGCCAGCTCCTTTCATTCAGTCAGTAGCTTCAATCATTTCTGGACGTTTTTCAATGGCAAAAATCAATGAATATTGTAAATGCACAAACAGTAATTTCTCCGCATTGCAAGGTGCAATTCTGAAATTTTTTGCTTTTTCCTGCTCCTCTTAGCATGATAAAGAAGATTCAAAGAGAGTGAGATGCCAGCTCCTTTCATTCAGTCAGTAGCTTCAAACATTTCTGGTATATGAATAACATGATGTTTTTCAATGGCAAAAATCAATGAATATTGTAAATGCACAAACAGTAATTTCTCCGCATTGCAAGGTGCAATTCTGAAATTTTTTGCTTTTTCCTGCTCCTCTTAGCATGATAAAGAAGATTCAAAGAGAGTGAGATGCCAGCTCCTTTCATTCAGTCAGTAGCTTCAATCATTTCTGGACGTTTTTCAATGGCAAAAATCAATGAATATTGTAAATGCACAAACAGTAATTTCTCCGCATTGCAAGGTGCAATTCTGAAATTTTTTGCTTTTTCCTGCTCCTCTTAGCATGATAAAGAAGATTCAAAGAGAGTGAGATGCCAGCTCCTTTCATTCAGTCAGTAGCTTCAAACATTTCTGGTATATGAATAACATGATGATTTTCAATGGCAAAAATCAATGAATATTGTAAATGCACAAACAGTAATTTCTCCGCATTGCAAGGTGCAATTCTGAAATTTTTTGCTTTTTCCTGCTCCTCTTAGCATGATAAAGAAGATTCAAAGAGAGTGAGATGCCAGCTCCTTTCATTCAGTCAGTAGCTTCAAACATTTCTGGTATATGAATAACATGATGATTTTCAATGGCAAAAATCAATGAATATTGTAAATGCACAAACAGTAATTTCTCCGCATTGCAAGGTGCAATTCTGAAATTTTTTGCTTTTTCCTGCTCCTCTTAGCATGATAAAGAAGATTCAAAGAGAGTGAGATTCCAGCTCCTTTCATTCAGTCAGTAGCTTCAATCATTTCTGGACGTTTTTCAATGTCAAAAATCAATGAATATTGTAAATGCACAAACAGTAATTTCTCCGCATTGCAAGGTGCAATTCTGAAATTTTTTGCTTTTTCCTGCTCCTCTTAGCATGATAAAGAAGATTCAAAGAGAGTAAGATGCCAGCTCCTTTCATTCAGTCAGTAGCTTCAATCATTTCTGGTATATGAATAACATGATGTTTTTCAATGGCAAAAATCAATGAATATTGTAAGTGCACAAACAGTAATTTCTCCGCATTGCAAGGTGCAATTCTTAAATTTTTTGCTTTTTCCTGCTCCTCTTAGCATGATAAAGAAGATTCAAAGAGAGTGAGATGCCAGCTCCTTTCATTCAGTCAGTAGCTTCAATCATTTCTGGACGTTTTTCAATGGCAAAAATCAATGAATATTGTAAATGCACAAACAGTAATTTCTCCGCATTGCAAGGTGCAATTCTGAAATTTTTTGCTTTTTCCTGCTCCTCTTAGCATGATAAAGAAGATTAAAAGAGAGTGAGATGCCAGCTCCTTTCATTCAGTCAGTAGCTTCAATCATTTCTGGACGTTATTCAATGGCAAAAATCAATGAATATTGTAAATGCATCAACAGTAATTTCTCCGCATTGCAAGGTGCAATTCTGAAATTTTTTGCTTTTTCCTGCTCCTCTTAGAATGATAAAGAAGATTCAAAGAGAGTGAGATGCCAGCTCCTTTCATTCAGTCAGTAGCTTCAAACATTTATGGTATATGAATAACATGATGTTTTTCAATGGCAAAAATCAATGAATATTGTAAATGCACAAACAGTAATTTCTCCGCATTGCAAGGTGCAATTCTGAAATTTTTTGCTTTTTCCTGCTCCTCTTAGCATGATAAAGAAGATTCAAAGAGAGTGAGATGCCAGCTCCTTTCATTCAGTCAGTAGCTTCAATCATTTCTGGACGTTTTTCAATGGCAAAAATCAATGAATATTGTAAATGCACAAACAGTAATTTCTCCGCATTGCAAGGTGCAATTCTGAAATTTTTTGCTTTTTCCTGCTCCTCTTAGCATGATAAAGAAGATTCAAAGAGAGTGAGATGCCAGCTCCTTTCATTCAGTCAGTAGCTTCAATCATTTCTGGTATATGAATAACATGATGTTTTTCAATGGCAAAAATCAATGAATATTGTAAATGCACAAACAGTAATTTCTCCGCATTGCAAGGTGCAATTCTGAAATTTTTTGCTTTTTCCTGCTCCTCTTAGCATGATAAAGAAGATTCAAAGAGAGTGAGATGCCAGCTCCTTTCATTCAGTCAGTAGCTTCAATCATTTCTGGACGTTTTTCAATGGCAAAAATCAATGAATATTGTAAATGCACAAACAGTAATTTCTCCGCATTGCAAGGTGCAATTCTGACATTTTTTGCTTTTTCCTGCTCCTCTTAGCATGATAAAGAAGATTCAAAGAGAGTGAGATGCCAGCTCCTTTCATTCAGTCAGTAGCTTCAATCATTTCTGGACGTTTTTCAATGGCAAAAATCAATGAATATTGTAAATGCACAAACAGTAATTTCTCCGCATTGCAAGGTGCAATTCTGAAATTTTTTGCTTTTTCCTGCTCCTCTTAGCATGATAAAGAAGATTCAAAGAGAGTGAGATGCCAGCTCCTTTCATTCAGTCAGTAGCTTCAATCATTTCTGGTATATGAATAACATGATGTTTTTCAATGGCAAAAATCAATGAATATTGTAAGTGCACAAACAGTAATTTCTCCGCATTGCAAGGTGCAATTCGTAAATTTTTTGCTTTTTCCTGCTCCTCTTAGCATGATAAAGAAGATTCAAAGAGAGTGAGATGCCAGCTCCTTTCATTCAGTCAGTAGCTTCAATCATTTCTGGACGTTTTTCAATGGCAAAAATCAATGAATATTGTAAATGCACAAACAGTAATTTCTCCACATTGCAAGGTGCAATTCTAAAAGTTTTTGCTTTTTCCTGCTCCTCAGCATGATAAAGAAGATTCAAAGAGAGTGAGATGCCAGCTCCTTTCATTCAGTCAGTAGCTTCAATCATTTCTGGATGTTTTTCAATGGCAAAAATCAATGAATATTGTAAATGCATAAACAGTAATTTCTCCGCATTGCAAGGTGCAATTCTGAAATTTTTTGCTTTTTCCTGCTCCTCTTAGCATGATAAAGAAGATTCAAAGAGAGTGAGATGCCAGCTCCTTTCATTCAGTCAGTAGCTTCAAACATTTATGGTATATGAATAACATGATGTTTTTCAATGGCAAAAATCAATGAATATTGTAAATGCACAAACAGTAATTTCTCCGCATTGCAAGGTGCAATTCTGAAATTTTTTGCTTTTTCCTGCTCCTCTTAGCATGATAAAGAAGATTCAAAGAGAGTGAGATGCCAGCTCCTTTCATTCAGTCAGTAGCTTCAATCATTTCTGGACGTTTTTCAATGGCAAAAATCAATGAATATTGTAAATGCACAAACAGTAATTTCTCCGCATTGCAAGGTGCAATTCTGAAATTTTTTGCTTTTTCCTGCTCCTCTTAGCATGATAAAGAAGATTCAAAGAGAGTGAGATGCCAGCTCCTTTCATTCAGTCAGTAGCTTCAATCATTTCTGGTATATGAATAACATGATGTTTTTCAATGGCAAAAATCAATGAATATTGTAAATGCACAAACAGTAATTTCTCCGCATTGCAAGGTGCAATTCTGAAATTTTTTGCTTTTTCCTGCTCCTCTTAGCATGATAAAGAAGATTCAAAGAGAGTGAGATGCCAGCTCCTTTCATTCAGTCAGTAGCTTCAAACATTTCTGGTATATGAATAACATGATGTTTTTCAATGGCAAAAATCAATGAATATTGTAAATGCACAAACAGTAATTTCTCCGCATTGCAAGGTGCAATTCTGAAATTTTTTGCTTTTTCCTGCTCCTCTTAGCATGATAAAGAAGATTCAAAGAGAGTGAGATGCCAGCTCCTTTCATTCAGTCAGTAGCTTCAATCATTTCTGGACGTTTTTCAATGGCAAAAATCAATGAATATTGTAAATGCACAAACAGTAATTTCTCCGCATTGCAAGGTGCAATTCTGAAATTTTTTGCTTTTTCCTGCTCCTCTTAGCATGATAAAGAAGATTCAAAGAGAGTGAGATGCCAGCTCCTTTCATTCAGTCAGTAGCTACAATCATTTCTGGACGTTTTTCAATGTCAAAAATCAATGAATATTGTAAATGCACAAACAGTAATTTCTCCGCATTGCAAGGTGCAATTCTGAACTTTTTTGCTTTTTCCTGCTCCTCTTAGCATGATAAAGAAGATTCAAAGAGAGTGAGATGCCAGCTCCTTTCATTTAGTCAGTAGCTTCAATCATTTCTGGTATATGAATAACATGATGTTTTTCAATGGCAAAAATCAATGAATATTGTAAATGCACAAACAGTAATTTCTCCGCATTGCAAGGTGCAATTCTGAAATTTTTTGCTTTTTCCTGCTCCTCTTAGCATGATAAAGAAGATTCAAAGAGAGTGATATGCCAGCTCCTTTCATTCAGTCAGTAGCTTCAATCATTTCTGGACGTTTTTCAATTGCAAAAATCAATGAATATTGTAAATGCACAAACAGTAATTTCTCCGCATTGCAAGGTGCAATTCTGAAATTTTTTGCTTTTTCCTGCTCCTCTTAGCATGATAAAGAAGATTCAAAGAGAGTGAGATGCCAGCTCCTTTCATTCAGTCAGTAGCTTCAATCATTTCTGGACGTTTTTCAATGGCAAAAATCAATGAATATTGTAAATGCACAAACAGTAATTTCTCCGCATTGCAAGGTGCAATTCTGAAATTTTTTGCTTTTTCCTGCTCCTCTTAGCATGATAAAGAAGATTCAAAGAGAGTGAGATGCCAGCTCCTTTCATTCAGTCAGTAGCTTCAATCATTTCTGGTATATGAATAACATGATGTTTTTCAATGGCAAAAATCAATGAATATTGTAAATGCACAAACAGTAATTTCTCCGCATTGCAAGGTGCAATTCTGAAATTTTTTGCTTTTTCCTGCTCCTCTTAGCATGATAAAGAAGATTCAAAGAGAGTGAGATGCCAGCTCCTTTCATTCAGTCAGTAGCTTCAAACATTTCTGGTATATGAATAACATGATGTTTTTCAATGGCAAAAATCAATGAATATTGTAAATGCACAAACAGTAATTTCTCCGCATTGCAAGGTGCAATTCTGAAATTTTTTGCTTTTTCCTGCTCCTCTTAGCATGATAAAGAAGATTCAAAGAGAGTGAGATGCCAGCTCTTTTCATTCAGTCAGTAGCTTCAATCATTTCTGGACGTTTTTCAATGGCAAAAATCAATGAATATTGTAAATGCACAAACAGTAATTTCTCCGCATTGCAAGGTGCAATTCTGAAATTTTTTGCTTTTTCCTGCTCCTCTTAGCATGATAAAGAAGATTCAAAGAGAGTGAGATGCCAGCTCCTTTCATTCAGTCAGTAGCTTCAATCATTTCTGGACGTTTTTCAATGGCAAAAATCAATGAATATTGTAAATGCACAAACAGTAATTTCTCCGCATTGCAAGGTGCAATTCTGAAATTTTTTGCTTTTTCCTGCTCCTCTTAGCATGATAAAGAAGATTCAAAGAGAGTGAGATGCCAACTCCTTTCATTTAGTCAGTAGCTTCAATCATTTCTGGTATATGAATAACATGATGTTTTTCAATGGCAAAAATCAATGAATATTGTAAATGCACAAACAGTAATTTCTCCGCATTGCAAGGTGCAATTCTGAAATTTTTTGCTTTTTCCTGCTCCTCTTAGCATGATAAAGAAGATTGAAAGACAGTGAGATGCCAGCTCCTTTCATTCAGTCAGTAGCTTCAATCATTTCTGGACGTTTTTCAATGGCAAAATTCAATGAATATTGTAAATGCACAAACAGTAATTTCTCCGCATTGCAAGGTGCAATTCTGAAATTTTTTGCTTTTTCCTGCTCCTGTTAGCATGATAAAGAAGATTCAAAGAGAGTGAGATGCCAGCTCCTTTCATTCAGTCAGTAGCTTCAAACATTTCTGGTATATGAATAACATGATGTTTTTCAATGGCAAAAATCAATGAATATTGTAAATGCACAAACAGTAATTTCTCCGCATTGCAAGGTGCAATTCTGAAATTTTTTGCTTTTTCCTGCTCCTCTTAGCATGATAAAGAAGATTCAAAGAGAGTGAGATGCCAGCTCCTTTCATTCAGTCAGTAGCTTCAAACATTTCTGGTATATGAATAACATAATGTTTTTCAATGGCAAAAATCAATGAATATTGTAAATGCACAAACAGTAATTTCTCCGCATTGCAAGGTGCAATTCTGAAATTTTTTGCTTTTTCCTGCTCCTCTTAGCATGATAAAGAAGATTCAAAGAGAGTGAGATGCCAGCTCCTTTCATTCAGTCAGTAGCTTCAATCATTTCTGGACGTTTTTCAATGGCAAAAATCAATGAATATTGTAAATGCACAAACAGTAATTTCTCCGCATTGCAAGGTGCAATTCTGAAATTTTTTGCTTTTTCCTGCTCCTCTTAGCATGATAAAGAAGATTCAAAGAGAGTGAGATGCCAGCTCCTTTCATTCAGTCAGTAGCTTCAATCATTTCTGGTATATGAATAACATGATGTTTTTCAATGGCAAAAATCAATGAATATTGTAAATGCACAAACAGTAATTTCTCCGCATTGCAAGGTGCAATTCTGAAATTTTTTGCTTTTTCCTGCTCCTCTTAGCATGATAAAGAAGATTCAAAGAGAGTGAGATGCCAGCTCCTTTCATTCAGTCAGTAGCTTCAATCATTTCTGGACGTTTTTCAATGGCAAAAATCAATGAATATTGTAAATGCACAAACAGTAATTTCTCCGCATTGCAAGGTGCAATTCTGAAATTTTTTGCTTTTTCCTGCTCCTCTTAGCATGATAAAGAAGATTCAAAGAGAGTGAGATGCCAGCTCCTTTCATTCAGTCAGTAGCTACAATCATTTCTGGACGTTTTTCAATGTCAAAAATCAATGAATATTGTAAATGCACAAACAGTAATTTCTCCGCATTGCAAGGTGCAATTCTGAACTTTTTTGCTTTTTCCTGCTCCTCTTAGCATGATAAAGAAGATTCAAAGAGAGTGAGATGCCAGCTCCTTTCATTTAGTCAGTAGCTTCAATCATTTCTGGTATATGAATAACATGATGTTTTTCAATGGCAAAAATCAATGAATATTGTAAATGCACAAACAGTAATTTCTCCGCATTGCAAGGTGCAATTCTGAAATTTTTTGCTTTTTCCTGCTCCTCTTAGCATGATAAAGAAGATTCAAAGAGAGTGAGATGCCAGCTCCTTTCATTCAGTCAGTAGCTTCAATCATTTCTGGACGTTTTTCAATTGCAAAAATCAATGAATATTGTAAATGCACAAACAGTAATTTCTCCGCATTGCAAGGTGCAATTCTGAAATTTTTTGCTTTTTCCTGCTCCTCTTAGCATGATAAAGAAGATTCAAAGAGAGTGAGATGCCAGCTCCTTTCATTCAGTCAGTAGCTTCAATCATTTCTGGACGTTTTTCAATGGCAAAAATCAATGAATATTGTAAATGCACAAACAGTAATTTCTCCGCATTGCAAGGTGCAATTCTGAAATTTTTTGCTTTTTCCTGCTCCTCTTAGCATGATAAAGAAGATTCAAAGAGAGTGAGATGCCAGCTCCTTTCATTCAGTCAGTAGCTTCAATCATTTCTGGTATATGAATAACATGATGTTTTTCAATGGCAAAAATCAATGAATATTGTAAATGCACAAACAGTAATTTCTCCGCATTGCAAGGTGCAATTCTGAAATTTTTTGCTTTTTCCTGCTCCTCTTAGCATGATAAAGAAGATTCAAAGAGAGTGAGATGCCAGCTCCTTTCATTCAGTCAGTAGCTTCAAACATTTCTGGTATATGAATAACATGATGTTTTTCAATGGCAAAAATCAATGAATATTGTAAATGCACAAACAGTAATTTCTCCGCATTGCAAGGTGCAATTCTGAAATTTTTTGCTTTTTCCTGCTCCTCTTAGCATGATAAAGAAGATTCAAAGAGAGTGAGATGCCAGCTCTTTTCATTCAGTCAGTAGCTTCAATCATTTCTGGACGTTTTTCAATGGCAAAAATCAATGAATATTGTAAATGCACAAACAGTAATTTCTCCGCATTGCAAGGTGCAATTCTGAAATTTTTTGCTTTTTCCTGCTCCTCTTAGCATGATAAAGAAGATTCAAAGAGAGTGAGATGCCAGCTCCTTTCATTCAGTCAGTAGCTTCAAACATTTCTGGTATATGAATAACATGATGTTTTTCAATGGCAAAAATCAATGAATATTGTAAATGCACAAACAGTAATTTCTCCGCATTGCAAGGTGCAATTCTGAAATTTTTTGCTTTTTCCTGCTCCTCTTAGCATGATAAAGAAGATTCAAAGAGAGTGAGATGCCAGCTCCTTTCATTCAGTCAGTAGCTTCAATCATTTCTGGATGTTTTTCAATGGCAAAAATCAATGAATATTGTAAATGCACAAACAGTAATTTCTCCGCATTGCAAGGTGCAATTCTGAAATTTTTTGCTTTTTCCTGCTCCTCTTAGCATGATAAAGAAGATTCAAAGAGAGTGAGATGCCAGCTCCTTTCATTCAGTCAGTAGCTTCAAACATTTCTGGTATATGAATAACATGATGTTTTTCAATGGCAAAAATCAATGAATATTGTAAGTGCACAAACAGTAATTTCTCCGCATTGCAAGGTGCAATTCTTAAATTTTTTGCTTTTTCCTGCTCCTCTTAGCATGATAAAGAAGATTCAAAGAGAGTGAGATGCCAGCTCCTTTCATTCAGTCAGTAGCTTCAATCATTTCTGGACGTTTTTCAATGGCAAAAATCAATGAATATTGTAAATGCACAAACAGTAATTTCTCCGCATTGCAAGGTGCAATTCTGAAATTTTTTGCTTTTTCCTGCTCCTCAGCATGATAAAGAAGATTCAAAGAGAGTGAGATGCCAGCTCCTTTCATTCAGTCAGTAGCTTCAATCATTTCTGGACGTTTTTCAATGGCAAAAATCAATGAATATTGTAAATGCATAAACAGTAATTTCTCCGCATTGCAAGGTGCAATTCTGAAATTTTTTGCTTTTTCCTGCTCCTCTTAGCATGATAAAGAAGATTCAAAGAGAGTGAGATGCCAGCTCCTTTCATTCAGTCAGTAGCTTCAAACATTTATGGTATATGAATAACATGATGTTTTTCAATGGCAAAAATCAATGAATATTGTAAATGCACAAACAGTAATTTCTCCGCATTGCAAGGTGCAATTCTGAAATTTTTTGCTTTTTCCTGCTCCTCTTAGCATGATAAAGAAGATTCAAAGAGAGTGAGATGCCAGCTCCTTTCATTCAGTCAGTAGCTTCAATCATTTCTGGTATATGAATAACATGATGTTTTTCAATGGCAAAAATCAATGAATATTGTAAATGCACAAACAGTAATTTCTCCGCATTGCAAGGTGCAATTCTGAAATTTTTTGCTTTTTCCTGCTCCTCTTAGCATGATAAAGAAGATTCAAAGAGAGTGAGATGCCAGCTCCTTTCATTCAGTCAGTAGCTTCAAACATTTCTGGTATATGAATAACATGATGTTTTTCAATGGCAAAAATCAATGAATATTGTAAATGCACAAACAGTAATTTCTCCGCATTGCAAGGTGCAATTCTGAAATTTTTTGCTTTTTCCTGCTCCTCTTAGCATGATAAAGAAGATTCAAAGAGAGTGAGATGCCAGCTCCTTTCATTCAGTCAGTAGCTTCAATCATTTCTGGACGTTTTTCAATGGCAAAAATCAATGAATATTGTAAATGCATAAACAGTAATTTCTCCGCATTGCAAGGTGCAATTCTGAAATTTTTTGCTTTTTCCTGCTCCTCTTAGCATGATAAAGAAGATTCAAAGAGAGTGAGATGCCAGCTCCTTTCATTCAGTCAGTAGCTTCAAACATTTATGGTATATGAATAACATGATGTTTTTCAATGGCAAAAATCAATGAATATTGTAAATGCACAAACAGTAATTTCTCCGCATTGCAAGGTGCAATTCTGAAATTTTTTGCTTTTTCCTGCTCCTCTTAGCATGATAAAGAAGATTCAAAGAGAGTGAGATGCCAGCTCCTTTCATTCAGTCAGTAGCTTCAATCATTTCTGGACGTTTTTCAATGGCAAAAATCAATGAATATTGTAAATGCACAAACAGTAATTTCTCCGCATTGCAAGGTGCAATTCTGAAATTTTTTGCTTTTTCCTGCTCCTCTTAGCATGATAAAGAAGATTCAAAGAGAGTGAGATGCCAGCTCCTTTCATTCAGTCAGTAGCTTCAATCATTTCTGGTATATGAATAACATGATGTTTTTCAATGGCAAAAATCAATGAATATTGTAAATGCACAAACAGTAATTTCTCCGCATTGCAAGGTGCAATTCTGAAATTTTTTGCTTTTTCCTGCTCCTCTTAGCATGATAAAGAAGATTCAAAGAGAGTGAGATGCCAGCTCCTTTCATTCAGTCAGTAGCTTCAAACATTTCTGGTATATGAATAACATGATGTTTTTCAATGGCAAAAATCAATGAATATTGTAAATGCACAAACAGTAATTTCTCCGCATTGCAAGGTGCAATTCTGAAATTTTTTGCTTTTTCCTGCTCCTTTTAGCATGATAAAGAAGATTCAAAGAGAGTGAGATGCCAGCTCCTTTCATTCAGTCAGTAGCTTCAATCATTTCTGGACGTTTTTCAATGGCAAAAATCAATGAATATTGTAAATGCACAAACAGTAATTTCTCCGCATTGCAAGGTGCAATTCTGAAATTTTTTGCTTTTTCCTGCTCCTCTTAGCATGATAAAGAAGATTCAAAGAGAGTGAGATGCCAGCTCCTTTCATTCAGTCAGTAGCTTCAATCATTTCTGGACGTTTTTCAATTGCAAAAATCAATGAATATTGTAAATGCACAAACAGTAATTTCTCCGCATTGCAAGGTGCAATTCTGAAATTTTTTGCTTTTTCCTGCTCCTCTTAGCATGATAAAGAAGATTCAAAGAGAGTGAGATGCCAGCTCCTTTCATTCAGTCAGTAGCTTCAATCATTTCTGGACGTTTTTCAATGGCAAAAATCAATGAATATTGTAAATGCACAAACAGTAATTTCTCCGCATTGCAAGGTGCAATTCTGAAATTTTTTGCTTTTTCCTGCTCCTCTTAGCATGATAAAGAAGATTCAAAGAGAGTGAGATGCCAGCTCCTTTCATTCAGTCAGTAGCTTCAATCATTTCTGGTATATGAATAACATGATGTTTTTCAATGGCAAAAATCAATGAATATTGTAAATGCACAAACAGTAATTTCTCCGCATTGCAAGGTGCAATTCTGAAATTTTTTGCTTTTTCCTGCTCCTCTTAGCATGATAAAGAAGATTCAAAGAGAGTGAGATGCCAGCTCCTTTCATTCAGTCAGTAGCTTCAATCATTTCTGGACGTTTTTCAATGGCAAAAATCAATGAATATTGTAAATGCACAAACAGTAATTTCTCCGCATTGCAAGGTGCAATTCTGAAATTTTTTGCTTTTTCCTGCTCCTCAGCATGATAAAGAAGATTCAAAGAGAGTGAGATGCCAGCTCCTTTCATTCAGTCAGTAGCTTCAATCATTTCTGGACGTTTTTCAATGGCAAAAATCAATGAATATTGTAAATGCATAAACAGTAATTTCTCCGCATTGCAAGGTGCAATTCTGAAATTTTTTGCTTTTTCCTGCTCCTCTTAGCATGATAAAGAAGATTCAAAGAGAGTGAGATGCCAGCTCCTTTCATTCAGTCAGTAGCTTCAAACATTTATGGTATATGAATAACATGATGTTTTTCAATGGCAAAAATCAATGAATATTGTAAATGCACAAACAGTAATTTCTCCGCATTGCAAGGTGCAATTCTGAAATTTTTTGCTTTTTCCTGCTCCTCTTAGCATGATAAAGAAGATTCAAAGAGAGTGAGATGCCAGCTCCTTTCATTCAGTCAGTAGCTTCAATCATTTCTGGACGTTTTTCAATGGCAAAAATCAATGAATATTGTAAATGCACAAACAGTAATTTCTCCGCATTGCAAGGTGCAATTCTGAAATTTTTTGCTTTTTCCTGCTCCTCTTAGCATGATAAAGAAGATTCAAAGAGAGTGAGATGCCAGCTCCTTTCATTCAGTCAGTAGCTTCAATCATTTCTGGTATATGAATAACATGATGTTTTTCAATGGCAAAAATCAATGAATATTGTAAATGCACAAACAGTAATTTCTCCGCATTGCAAGGTGCAATTCTGAAATTTTTTGCTTTTTCCTGCTCCTCTTAGCATGATAAAGAAGATTCAAAGAGAGTGAGATGCCAGCTCCTTTCATTCAGTCAGTAGCTTCAAACATTTCTGGTATATGAATAACATGATGTTTTTCAATGGCAAAAATCAATGAATATTGTAAATGCACAAACAGTAATTTCTCCGCATTGCAAGGTGCAATTCTGAAATTTTTTGCTTTTTCCTGCTCCTTTTAGCATGATAAAGAAGATTCAAAGAGAGTGAGATGCCAGCTCCTTTCATTCAGTCAGTAGCTTCAATCATTTCTGGACGTTTTTCAATGGCAAAAATCAATGAATATTGTAAATGCACAAACAGTAATTTCTCCGCATTGCAAGGTGCAATTCTGAAATTTTTTGCTTTTTCCTGCTCCTCTTAGCATGATAAAGAAGATTCAAAGAGAGTGAGATGCCAGCTCCTTTCATTCAGTCAGTAGCTTCAATCATTTCTGGACGTTTTTCAATTGCAAAAATCAATGAATATTGTAATTGCACAAACAGTAATTTCTCCGCATTGCAAGGTGCAATTCTGAAATTTTTTGCTTTTTCCTGCTCCTCTTAGCATGATAAAGAAGATTCAAAGAGAGTGAGATGCCAGCTCCTTTCATTCAGTCAGTAGCTTCAATCATTTCTGGACGTTTTTCAATGGCAAAAATCAAGAATATTGTAAATGCACAAACAGTAATTTCTCCGCATTGCAAGGTGCAATTCTGAAATTTTTTGCTTTTTCCTGCTCCTCTTAGCATGATAAAGAAGATTCAAAGAGAGTGAGATGCCAGCTCCTTTCATTCAGTCAGTAGCTTCAATCATTTCTGGTATATGAATAACATGATGTTTTTCAATGGCAAAAATCAATGAATATTGTAAATGCACAAACAGTAATTTCTCCGCATTGCAAGGTGCAATTCTGAAATTTTTTGCTTTTTCCTGCTCCTCTTAGCATGATAAAGAAGATTCAAAGAGAGTGAGATGCCAGCTCCTTTCATTCAGTCAGTAGCTTCAAACATTTCTGGTATATGAATAACATGATGTTTTTCAATGGCAAAAATCAATGAATATTGTAAATGCACAAACAGTAATTTCTCCGCATTGCAAGGTGCAATTCTGAAATTTTTTGCTTTTTCCTGCTCCTCTTAGCATGATAAAGAAGATTCAAAGAGAGTGAGATGCCAGCTCCTTTCATTCAGTCAGTAGCTTCAATCATTTCTGGACGTTTTTCAATGGCAAAAATCAATGAATATTGTAAATGCATAAACAGTAATTTCTCCGCATTGCAAGGTGCAATTCTGAAATTTTTTGCTTTTTCCTGCTCCTCTTAGCATGATAAAGAAGATTCAAAGAGAGTGAGATGCCAGCTCCTTTCATTCAGTCAGTAGCTTCAAACATTTATGGTATATGAATAACATGATGTTTTTCAATGGCAAAAATCAATGAATATTGTAAATGCACAAACAGTAATTTCTCCGCATTGCAAGGTGCAATTCTGAAATTTTTTGCTTTTTCCTGCTCCTCTTAGCATGATAAAGAAGATTCAAAGAGAGTGAGATGCCAGCTCCTTTCATTCAGTCAGTAGCTTCAATCATTTCTGGACGTTTTTCAATGGCAAAAATCAATGAATATTGTAAATGCACAAACAGTAATTTCTCCGCATTGCAAGGTGCAATTCTGAAATTTTTTGCTTTTTCCTGCTCCTCTTAGCATGATAAAGAAGATTCAAAGAGAGTGAGATGCCAGCTCCTTTCATTCAGTCAGTAGCTTCAATCATTTCTGGTATATGAATAACATGATGTTTTTCAATGGCAAAAATCAATGAATATTGTAAATGCACAAACAGTAATTTCTCCGCATTGCAAGGTGCAATTCTGAAATTTTTTGCTTTTTCCTGCTCCTCTTAGCATGATAAAGAAGATTCAAAGAGAGTGAGATGCCAGCTCCTTTCATTCAGTCAGTAGCTTCAAACATTTCTGGTATATGAATAACATGATGTTTTTCAATGGCAAAAATCAATGAATATTGTAAATGCACAAACAGTAATTTCTCCGCATTGCAAGGTGCAATTCTGAAATTTTTTGCTTTTTCCTGCTCCTTTTAGCATGATAAAGAAGATTCAAAGAGAGTGAGATGCCAGCTCCTTTCATTCAGTCAGTAGCTTCAATCATTTCTGGACGTTTTTCAATGGCAAAAATCAATGAATATTGTAAATGCACAAACAGTAATTTCTCCGCATTGCAAGGTGCAATTCTGAAATTTTTTGCTTTTTCCTGCTCCTCTTAGCATGATAAAGAAGATTCAAAGAGAGTGAGATGCCAGCTCCTTTCATTCAGTCAGTAGCTTCAATCATTTCTGGACGTTTTTCAATGGCAAAAATCAAGAATATTGTAAATGCACAAACAGTAATTTCTCCGCATTGCAAGGTGCAATTCTGAAATTTTTTGCTTTTTCCTGCTCCTCTTAGCATGATAAAGAAGATTCAAAGAGAGTGAGATGCCAGCTCCTTTCATTCAGTCAGTAGCTTCAATCATTTCTGGTATATGAATAACATGATGTTTTTCAATGGCAAAAATCAATGAATATTGTAAATGCACAAACAGTAATTTCTCCGCATTGCAAGGTGCAATTCTGAAATTTTTTGCTTTTTCCTGCTCCTCTTAGCATGATAAAGAAGATTCAAAGAGAGTGAGATGCCAGCTCCTTTCATTCAGTCAGTAGCTTCAAACATTTCTGGTATATGAATAACATGATGTTTTTCAATGGCAAAAATCAATGAATATTGTAAATGCACAAACAGTAATTTCTCCGCATTGCAAGGTGCAATTCTGAAATTTTTTGCTTTTTCCTGCTCCTCTTAGCATGATAAAGAAGATTCAAAGAGAGTGAGATGCCAGCTCCTTTCATTCAGTCAGTAGCTTCAATCATTTCTGGACGTTTTTCAATGGCAAAAATCAATGAATATTGTAAATGCATAAACAGTAATTTCTCCGCATTGCAAGGTGCAATTCTGAAATTTTTTGCTTTTTCCTGCTCCTCTTAGCATGATAAAGAAGATTCAAAGAGAGTGAGATGCCAGCTCCTTTCATTCAGTCAGTAGCTTCAAACATTTATGGTATATGAATAACATGATGTTTTTCAATGGCAAAAATCAATGAATATTGTAAATGCACAAACAGTAATTTCTCCGCATTGCAAGGTGCAATTCTGAAATTTTTTGCTTTTTCCTGCTCCTCTTAGCATGATAAAGAAGATTCAAAGAGAGTGAGATGCCAGCTCCTTTCATTCAGTCAGTAGCTTCAATCATTTCTGGACGTTTTTCAATGGCAAAAATCAATGAATATTGTAAATGCACAAACAGTAATTTCTCCGCATTGCAAGGTGCAATTCTGAAATTTTTTGCTTTTTCCTGCTCCTCTTAGCATGATAAAGAAGATTCAAAGAGAGTGAGATGCCAGCTCCTTTCATTCAGTCAGTAGCTTCAATCATTTCTGGTATATGAATAACATGATGTTTTTCAATGGCAAAAATCAATGAATATTGTAAATGCACAAACAGTAATTTCTCCGCATTGCAAGGTGCAATTCTGAAATTTTTTGCTTTTTCCTGCTCCTCTTAGCATGATAAAGAAGATTCAAAGAGAGTGAGATGCCAGCTCCTTTCATTCAGTCAGTAGCTTCAAACATTTCTGGTATATGAATAACATGATGTTTTTCAATGGCAAAAATCAATGAATATTGTAAATGCACAAACAGTAATTTCTCCGCATTGCAAGGTGCAATTCTGAAATTTTTTGCTTTTTCCTGCTCCTTTTAGCATGATAAAGAAGATTCAAAGAGAGTGAGATGCCAGCTCCTTTCATTCAGTCAGTAGCTTCAATCATTTCTGGACGTTTTTCAATGGCAAAAATCAATGAATATTGTAAATGCACAAACAGTAATTTCTCCGCATTGCAAGGTGCAATTCTGAAATTTTTTGCTTTTTCCTGCTCCTCTTAGCATGATAAAGAAGATTCAAAGAGAGTGAGATGCCAGCTCCTTTCATTCAGTCAGTAGCTTCAATCATTTCTGGACGTTTTTCAATTGCAAAAATCAATGAATATTGTAAATGCACAAACAGTAATTTCTCCGCATTGCAAGGTGCAATTCTGAAATTTTTTGCTTTTTCCTGCTCCTCTTAGCATGATAAAGAAGATTCAAAGAGAGTGAGATGCCAGCTCCTTTCATTCAGTCAGTAGCTTCAATCATTTCTGGACGTTTTTCAATGGCAAAAATCAATGAATATTGTAAATGCACAAACAGTAATTTCTCCGCATTGCAAGGTGCAATTCTGAAATTTTTTGCTTTTTCCTGCTCCTCTTAGCATGATAAAGAAGATTCAAAGAGAGTGAGATGCCAGCTCCTTTCATTCAGTCAGTAGCTTCAATCATTTCTGGTATATGAATAACATGATGTTTTTCAATGGCAAAAATCAATGAATATTGTAAATGCACAAACAGTAATTTCTCCGCATTGCAAGGTGCAATTCTGAAATTTTTTGCTTTTTCCTGCTCCTCTTAGCATGATAAAGAAGATTCAAAGAGAGTGAGATGCCAGCTCCTTTCATTCAGTCAGTAGCTTCAAACATTTCTGGTATATGAATAACATGATGTTTTTCAATGGCAAAAATCAATGAATATTGTAAATGCACAAACAGTAATTTCTCCGCATTGCAAGGTGCAATTCTGAAATTTTTTGCTTTTTCCTGCTCCTCTTAGCATGATAAAGAAGATTCAAAGAGAGTGAGATGCCAGCTCTTTTCATTCAGTCAGTAGCTTCAATCATTTCTGGACGTTTTTCAATGGCAAAAATCAATGAATATTGTAAATGCACAAACAGTAATTTCTCCGCATTGCAAGGTGCAATTCTGAAATTTTTTGCTTTTTCCTGCTCCTCTTAGCATGATAAAGAAGATTCAAAGAGAGTGAGATGCCAGCTCCTTTCATTCAGTCAGTAGCTTCAATCATTTCTGGACGTTTTTCAATGGCAAAAATCAATGAATATTGTAAATGCACAAACAGTAATTTCTCCGCATTGCAAGGTGCAATTCTGAAATTTTTTGCTTTTTCCTGCTCCTCTTAGCATGATAAAGAAGATTCAAAGAGAGTGAGATGCCAGCTCCTTTCATTTAGTCAGTAGCTTCAATCATTTCTGGTATATGAATAACATGATGTTTTTCAATGGCAAAAATCAATGAATATTGTAAATGCACAAACAGTAATTTCTCCGCATTGCAAGGTGCAATTCTGAAATTTTTTGCTTTTTCCTGCTCCTCTTAGCATGATAAAGAAGATTGAAAGACAGTGAGATGCCAGCTCCTTTCATTCAGTCAGTAGCTTCAATCATTTCTGGACGTTTTTCAATGGCAAAAATCAATGAATATTGTAAATGCACAAACAGTAATTTCTCCGCATTGCAAGGTGCAATTCTGAAATTTTTTGCCTTTTCCTGCTCCTCTTAGCATGATAAAGAAGATTCAAAGAGAGTGAGATGCCAGCTCCTTTCATTCAGTCAGTAGCTTCAAACATTTCTGGTATATGAATAACATGATGTTTTTCAATGGCAAAAATCAATGAATATTGTAAATGCACAAACAGTAATTTCTCCGCATTGCAAGGTGCAATTCTGAAATTTTTTGCTTTTTCCTGCTCCTCTTAGCATGATAAAGAAGATTCAAAGAGAGTGAGATGCCAGCTCCTTTCATTCAGTCAGTAGCTTCAATCATTTCTGGACGTTTTTCATTGGCAAAAATCAATGAATATTGTAAATGCACAAACAGTAATTTCTCCGCATTGCAAGGTGCAATTCTGAAATTTTTTGCTTTTTCCTGCTCCTCTTAGCATGATAAAGAAGATTCAAAGAGAGTGAGATGCCAGCTCCTTTCATTCAGTCAGTAGCTTCAAACATTTCTGGTATATGAATAACATAATGTTTTTCAATGGCAAAAATCAATGAATATTGTAAATGCACAAACAGTAATTTCTCCGCATTGCAAGGTGCAATTCTGAAATTTTTTGCTTTTTGCTGCTCCTCTTAGCATGATAAAGAAGATTCAAAGAGAGTGAGATGCCAGCTCCTTTCATTCAGTCAGTAGCTTCAATCATTTCTGGACGTTTTTCAATGGCAAAAATCAATGAATATTGTAAATGCATAAACAGTAATTTCTCCGCATTGCAAGGTGCAATTCTGAAATTTTTTGCTTTTTCCTGCTCCTCTTAGCATGATAAAGAAGATTCAAAGAGAGTGAGATGCCAGCTCCTTTCATTCAGTCAGTAGCTTCAAACATTTATGGTATATGAATAACATGATGTTTTTCAATGGCAAAAATCAATGAATATTGTAAATGCACAAACAGTAATTTCTCCGCATTGCAAGGTGCAATTCTGAAATTTTTTGCTTTTTCCTGCTCCTCTTAGCATGATAAAGAAGATTCAAAGAGAGTGAGATGCCAGCTCCTTTCATTCAGTCAGTAGCTTCAATCATTTCTGGACGTTTTTCAATGGCAAAAATCAATGAATATTGTAAATGCACAAACAGTAATTTCTCCGCATTGCAAGGTGCAATTCTGAAATTTTTTGCTTTTTCCTGCTCCTCTTAGCATGATAAAGAAGATTCAAAGAGAGTGAGATGCCAGCTCCTTTCATTCAGTCAGTAGCTTCAATCATTTCTGGTATATGAATAACATGATGTTTTTCAATGGCAAAAATCAATGAATATTGTAAATGCACAAACAGTAATTTCTCCGCATTGCAAGGTGCAATTCTGAAATTTTTTGCTTTTTCCTGCTCCTCTTAGCATGATAAAGAAGATTCAAAGAGAGTGAGATGCCAGCTCCTTTCATTCAGTCAGTAGCTTCAAACATTTCTGGTATATGAATAACATGATGTTTTTCAATGGCAAAAATCAATGAATATTGTAAATGCACAAACAGTAATTTCTCCGCATTGCAAGGTGCAATTCTGAAATTTTTTGCTTTTTCCTGCTCCTCTTAGCATGATAAAGAAGATTCAAAGAGAGTGAGATGCCAGCTCCTTTCATTCAGTCAGTAGCTTCAATCATTTCTGGACGTTTTTCAATAGCAAAAATCAATGAATATTGTAAATGCACAAACAGTAATTTCTCCGCATTGCAAGGTGCAATTCTGAAATTTTTTGCTTTTTCCTGCTCCTCTTAGCATGATAAAGAAGATTCAAAGAGAGTGAGATGCCAGCTCCTTTCATTCAGTCAGTAGCTACAATCATTTCTGGACGTTTTTCAATGTCAAAAATCAATGAATATTGTAAATGCACAAACAGTAATTTCTCCGCATTGCAAGGTGCAATTCTGAACTTTTTTGCTTTTTCCTGCTCCTCTTAGCATGATAAAGAAGATTCAAAGAGAGTGAGATGCCAGCTCCTTTCATTTAGTCAGTAGCTTCAATCATTTCTGGTATATGAATAACATGATGTTTTTCAAAGGCAAAAATCAATGAATATTGTAAATGCACAAACAGTAATTTCTCCGCATTGCAAGGTGCAATTCTGAAATTTTTTGCTTTTTCCTGCTCCTCTTAGCATGATAAAGAAGATTCAAAGAGAGTGAGATGCCAGCTCCTTTCATTCAGTCAGTAGCTTCAATCATTTCTGGACGTTTTTCAATTGCAAAAATCAATGAATATTGTAAATGCACAAACAGTAATTTCTCCGCATTGCAAGGTGCAATTCTGAAATTTTTTGCTTTTTCCTGCTCCTCTTAGCATGATAAAGAAGATTCAAAGAGAGTGAGATGCCAGCTCCTTTCATTCAGTCAGTAGCTTCAATCATTTCTGGACGTTTTTCAATGGCAAAAATCAATGAATATTGTAAATGCACAAACAGTAATTTCTCCGCATTGCAAGATGCAATTCTGAAATTTTTTGCTTTTTCCTGCTCCTCTTAGCATGATAAAGAAGATTCAAAGAGAGTGAGATGCCAGCTCCTTTCATTCAGTCAGTAGCTTCAATCATTTCTGGTATATGAATAACATGATGTTTTTCAATGGCAAAAATCAATGAATATTGTAAATGCACAAACAGTAATTTCTCCGCATTGCAAGGTGCAATTCTGAAATTTTTTGCTTTTTCCTGCTCCTCTTAGCATGATAAAGAAGATTCAAAGAGAGTGAGATGCCAGCTCCTTTCATTCAGTCAGTAGCTTCAAACATTTCTGGTATATGAATAACATGATGTTTTTCAATGGCAAAAATCAATGAATATTGTAAATGCACAAACAGTAATTTCTCCGCATGGCAAGGTGCAATTCTGAAATTTTTTGCTTTTTCCTGCTCCTCTTAGCATGATAAAGAAGATTCAAAGAGAGTGAGATGCCAGCTCTTTTCATTCAGTCAGTAGCTCCAATCATTTCTGGACGTTTTTCAATGGCAAAAATCAATGAATATTGTAAATGCACAAACAGTAATTTCTCCGCATTGCAAGGTGCAATTCTGAAATTTTTTGCTTTTTCCTGCTCCTCTTAGCATGATAAAGAAGATTCAAAGAGAGTGAGATGCCAGCTCCTTTCATTCAGTCAGTAGCTTCAATCATTTCTGGACGTTTTTCAATGGCAAAAATCAATGAATATTGTAAATGCACAAACAGTAATTTCTCCGCATTGCAAGGTGCAATTCTGAAATTTTTTGCTTTTTCCTGCTCCTCTTAGCATGATAAAGAAGATTCAAAGAGAGTGAGATGCCAGCTCCTTTCATTTAGTCAGTAGCTTCAATCATTTCTGGTATATGAATAACATGATGTTTTTCAATGGCAAAAATCAATGAATATTGTAAATGCACAAACAGTAATTTCTCCGCATTGCAAGGTGCAATTCTGAAATTTTTTGCTTTTTCCTGCTCCTCTTAGCATGATAAAGAAGATTGAAAGACAGTGAGATGCCAGCTCCTTTCATTCAGTCAGTAGCTTCAATCATTTCTGGACGTTTTTCAATGGCAAAAATCAATGAATATTGTAAATGCACAAACAGTAAT
This sequence comes from Phyllobates terribilis, assembly GCF_046119375.1. Classification (NCBI taxonomy): domain Eukaryota; kingdom Metazoa; phylum Chordata; class Amphibia; order Anura; family Dendrobatidae; genus Phyllobates; species Phyllobates terribilis. The sequence continues at coordinate 1,278,277 of NW_027363227.1, forward strand.
TTCTCCGCATTGCAAGGTGCAATTCTGAAATTTTTTGCTTTTTCCTGCTCCTCTTAGCATGATAAAGAAGATTCAAAGAGAGTGAGATGCCAGCTCCTTTCATTCAGTCAGTAGCTTCAAACATTTCTGGTATATGAATAACATGATGTTTTTCAATGGCAAAAATCAATGAATATTGTAAATGCACAAACAGTAATTTCTCCGCATTGCAAGGTGCAATTCTGAAATTTTTTGCTTTTTCCTGCTCCTCTTAGCATGATAAAGAAGATTCAAAGAGAATGAGATGTCAGCTCCTTTCATTCAGTCAGTAGCTTCAATCATTTCTGGACGTTTTTCAATGGCAAAAATCAATGAATATTGTAAATGCACAAACAGTAATTTCTCCGCATTGCAAGGTGCAATTCTGAAATTTTTTGCTTTTTCCTGCTCCTCTTAGCATGATAAAGAAGATTCAAAGAGAGTGAGATGCCAGCTCCTTTCATTCAGTCAGTAGCTTCAAACATTTCTGGTATATGAATAACATAATGTTTTTCAATGGCAAAAATCAATGAATATTGTAAATGCACAAACAGTAATTTCTCCGCATTGCAAGGTGCAATTCTGAAATTTTTTGCTTTTTCCTGCTCCTCTTAGCATGATAAAGAAGATTCAAAGAGAGTGAGATGCCAGCTCCTTTCATTCAGTCAGTAGCTTCAATCATTTCTGGACGTTTTTCAATGGCAAAAATCAATGAATATTGTAAATGCACAAACAGTAATTTCTCCGCATTGCAAGGTGCAATTTTGAAATTTTTTGCTTTTTCCTTCTCCTCTTAGCATGATAAAGAAGATTCAAAGAGTGTGAGATGCCAGCTCCTTTCATTCAGTCAGTAGCTTCAATCATTTCTGGTATATGAATAACATGATGTTTTTCAATGGCAAAAATCAATGAATATTGTAAATGCACAAACAGTAATTTCTCCGCATTGCAAGGTGCAATTCTGAAATTTTTTGCTTTTTCCTGCTCCTCTTAGCATGATAAAGAAGATTCAAAGAGAGTGATATGCCAGCTCCTTTCATTCAGTCAGTAGCTTCAATCATTTCTGGACGTTTTTCAATGGCAAAAATCAATGAATATTGTAAATGCACAAACAGTAATTTCTCCGCATTGCAAGGTGCAATTCTGAAATTTTTCGCTTTTTCCTGCTCCTCTTAGCATGATAAAGAAGATTCAAAGAGAGTGAGATGCCAGCTCCTTTCATTCAGTCAGTAGCTTCAATCATTTCTGGACGTTTTTCAATGGCAAAAATCAATGAATATTGTAAATGCACAAACAGTAATTTCTCCGCATTGCAAGGTGCAATTCTGAAATTTTTTGCTTTTTCCTGCTCCTCTTAGCATGATAAAGAAGATTCAAAGAGAGTGAGATGCCAGCTCCTTTCATTCAGTCAGTAGCTTCAAACATTTCTGGTATATGAATAACATGATGTTTTTCAATGGCAAAAATCAATGAATATTGTAAATGCACAAACAGTAATTTCTCCGCATTGCAAGGTGCAATTCTGAAATTTTTTGCTTTTTCCTGCTCCTCTTAGCATGATAAAGAAGATTCAAAGAGAGTGAGATGCCAGCTCCTTTTATCAGTCAGTAGCTTCAATCATTTCTGGTATATGAATAACATGATGTTTTTCAATGGCAAAAATCAATGAATATTGTAAATGCACAAACAGTAATTTCTCCGCATTGCAAGGTGCAATTCTGAAATTTTTTGCTTTTTCCTGCTCCTCTTAGCATGATAAAGAAGATTCAAAGAGAGTGAGATGCCAGCTCCTTTCATTCAGTCAGTAGCTTCAATCATTTCTGGACGTTTTTCAATGGCAAAAATCAATGAATATTGTAAATGCACAAACAGTAATTTCTCCGCATTGCAAGGTGCAATTTTGAAATTTTTTGCTTTTTCCTTCTCCTCTTAGCATGATAAAGAAGATTCAAAGAGTGTGAGATGCCAGCTCCTTTCATTCAGTCAGTAGCTTCAATCATTTCTGGTATATGAATAACATGATGTTTTTCAATGGCAAAAATCAATGAATATTGTAAATGCACAAACAGTAATTTCTCCGCATTGCAAGGTGCAATTCTGAAATTTTTTGCTTTTTCCTGCTCCTCTTAGCATGATAAAGAAGATTCAAAGAGAGTGATATGCCAGCTCCTTTCATTCAGTCAGTAGCTTCAATCATTTCTGGACGTTTTTCAATGGCAAAAATCAATGAATATTGTAAATGCACAAACAGCAATTTCTCCGCATTGCAAGGTGCAATTCTGAAATTTTTCGCTTTTTCCTGCTCCTCTTAGCATGATAAAGAAGATTCAAAGAGAGTGAGATGCCAGCTCCTTTCATTCAGTCAGTAGCTTCAATCATTTCTGGACGTTTTTCAATGGCAAAAATCAATGAATATTGTAAATGCACAAACAGTAATTTCTCCGCATTGCAAGGTGCAATTCTGAAATTTTTTGCTTTTTCCTGCTCCTCTTAGCATGATAAAGAAGATTCAAAGAGAGTGAGATGCCAGCTCCTTTCATTCAGTCAGTAGCTTCAAACATTTCTGGTATATGAATAACATGATGTTTTTCAATGGCAAAAATCAATGAATATTGTAAATGCACAAACAGTAATTTCTCCGCATTGCAAGGTGCAATTCTGAAATTTTTTGCTTTTTCCTGCTCCTCTTAGCATGATAAAGAAGATTCAAAGAGAGTGAGATGCCAGCTCCTTTTATCAGTCAGTAGCTTCAATCATTTCTGGTATATGAATAACATGATGTTTTTCAATGGCAAAAATCAATGAATATTGTAAATGCACAAACAGTAATTTCTCCGCATTGCAAGGTGCAATTCTGAAATTTTTTGCTTTTTCCTGCTCCTCTTAGCATGATAAAGAAGATTCAAAGAGAGTGAGATGCCAGCTCCTTTCATTCAGTCAGTAGCTTCAATCATTTCTGGACGTTTTTCAATGGCAAAAATCAATGAATATTGTAAATGCACAAACAGTAATTTCTCCGCATTGCAAGGTGCAATTCTGAAATTTTTTGCTCTTTCCTGCTCCTCTTAGCATGATAAAGAAGATTCAAAGAGAGTGAGATGCCAGCTCCTTTCATTCAGTCAGTAGCTTCAAACATTTCTGGTATATGAATAACATGATGTTTTTCAATGGCAAAAATCAATGAATATTGTAAGTGCACAAACAGTAATTTCTCCGCATTGCAAGGTGCAATTCTTAAATTTTTTGCTTTTTCCTGCTCCTCTTAGCATGATAAAGAAGATTCAAAGAGCGTGAGATGCCAGCTCCTTTCATTCAGTCAGTAGCTTCAATCATTTCTGGACGTTTTTCAATGGCAAAAATCAATGAATATTGTAAATGCACAAACAGTAATTTCTCCGCATTGCAAGGTGCAATTCTGAAATTTTTTGCTTTTTCCTGCTCCTCAGCATGATAAAGAAGATTCAAAGAGAGTGAGATGCCAGCTCCTTTCATTCAGTCAGTAGCTTCAATCATTTCTGGACGTTTTTCAATGGCAAAAATCAATGAATATTGTAAATGCCTAAACAGTAATTTCTCCGCATTGCAAGGTGCAATTCTGAAATTTTTTGCTTTTTCCTGCTCCTCTTAGCATGATAAAGAAGATTCAAAGAGAGTGAGATGCCAGCTCCTTTCATTCAGTCAGTAGCTTCAAACATTTATGGTATATGAATAACATGATGTTTTTCAATGGCAAAAATCAATGAATATTGTAAATGCACAAACAGTAATTTCTCCGCATTGCAAGGTGCAATTCTGAAATTTTTTGCTTTTTCCTGCTCCTCTTAGCATGATAAAGAAGATTCAAAGAGAGTGAGATGCCAGCTCCTTTCATTCAGTCAGTAGCTTCAATCATTTCTGGACGTTTTTCAATGGCAAAAATCAATGAATATTGTAAATGCACAAACAGTAATTTCTCCGCATTGCAAGGTGCAATTCTGAAATTTTTTGCTTTTTCCTGCTCCTCTTAGCATGATAAAGAAGATTCAAAGAGAGTGAGATGCCAGCTCCTTTCATTCAGTCAGTAGCTTCAATCATTTCTGGTATATGAATAACATGATGTTTTTCAATGGCAAAAATCAATGAATATTGTAAATGCACAAACAGTAATTTCTCCGCATTGCAAGGTGCAATTCTGAAATTTTTTGCTTTTTCCTGCTCCTCTTAGCATGATAAAGAAGATTCAAAGAGAGTGAGATGCCAGCTCCTTTCATTCAGTCAGTAGCTTCAAACATTTCTGGTATATGAATAACATGATGTTTTTCAATGGCAAAAATCAATGAATATTGTAAATGCACAAACAGTAATTTCTCCGCATTGCAAGGTGCAATTCTGAAATTTTTTGCTTTTTCCTGCTCCTCTTAGCATGATAAAGAAGATTCAAAGAGAGTGAGATGCCAGCTCCTTTCATTCAGTCAGTAGCTTCAATCATTTCTGGACGTTTTTCAATGGCAAAAATCAATGAATATTGTAAATGCACAAACAGTAATTTCTCCGCATTGCAAGGTGCAATTCTGAAATTTTTTGCTTTTTCCTGCTCCTCTTAGCATGATAAAGAAGAATCAAAGAGAGTGAGATGCCAGCTCCTTTCATTCAGTCAGTAGCTTCAATCATTTCTGGACGTTTTTCAATGGCAAAAATCAATGAATATTGTAAATGCATAAACAGTAATTTCTCCGCATTGCAAGGTGCAATTCTGAAATTTTTTGCTTTTTCCTGCTCCTCTTAGCATGATAAAGAAGATTCAAAGAGAGTGAGATGCCAGCTCCTTTCATTCAGTCAGTAGCTTCAAACATTTATGGTATATGAATAACATGATGTTTTTCAATGGCAAAAATCAATGAATATTGTAAATGCACAAACAGTAATTTCTCCGCATTGCAAGGTGCAATTCTGAAATTTTTTGCTTTTTCCTGCTCCTCTTAGCATGATAAAGAAGATTCAAAGAGAGTGAGATGCCAGCTCCTTTCATTCAGTCAGTAGCTTCAATCATTTCTGGACGTTTTTCAATGGCAAAAATCAATGAATATTGTAAATGCACAAACAGTAATTTCTCCGCATTGCAAGGTGCAATTCTGAAATTTTTTGCTTTTTCCTGCTCCTCTTAGCATGATAAAGAAGATTCAAAGAGAGTGAGATGCCAGCTCCTTTCATTCAGTCAGTAGCTTCAATCATTTCTGGTATATGAATAACATGATGTTTTTCAATGGCAAAAATCAAAGAATATTGTAAATGCACAAACAGTAATTTCTCCGCATTGCAAGGTGCAATTCTGAAATTTTTTGCTTTTTCCTGCTCCTCTTAGCATGATAAAGAAGATTCAAAGAGAGTGAGATGCCAGCTCCTTTCATTCAGTCAGTAGCTTCAAACATTTCTGGTATATGAATAACATGATGTTTTTCAATGGCAAAAATCAATGAATATTGTAAATGCACAAACAGTAATTTCTCCGCATTGCAAGGTGCAATTCTGAAATTTTTTGCTTTTTCCTGCTCCTCTTAGCATGATAAAGAAGATTCAAAGAGAGTGAGATGCCAGCTCCTTTTATCAGTCAGTAGCTTCAATCATTTCTGGTATATGAATAACATGATGTTTTTCAATGGCAAAAATCAATGAATATTGTAAATGCACAAACAGTAATTTCTCCGCATTGCAAGGTGCAATTCTGAAATTTTTTGCTTTTTCCTGCTCCTCTTAGCATGATAAAGAAGATTCAAAGAGAGTGAGATGCCAGCTCCTTTCATTCAGTCAGTAGCTTCAATCATTTCTGGACGTTTTTCAATGGCAAAAATCAATGAATATTGTAAATGCACAAACAGTAATTTCTCCGCATTGCAAGGTGCAATTCTGAAATTTTTTGCTTTTTCCTGCTCCTCTTAGCATGATAAAGAAGATTCAAAGAGAGTGAGATGCCAGCTCTTTTCATTCAGTCAGTAGCTCCAATCATTTCTGGACGTTTTTCAATGGCAAAAATCAATGAATATTGTAAATGCACAAACAGTAATTTCTCCGCATTGCAAGGTGCAATTCTGAAATTTTTTGCTTTTTCCTGCTCCTCTTAGCATGATAAAGAAGATTCAAAGAGAGTGAGATGCCAGCTCCTTTCATTCAGTCAGTAGCTTCAATCATTTCTGGACGTTTTTCAATGGCAAAAATCAATGAATATTGTAAATGCACAAACAGTAATTTCTCCGCATTGCAAGGTGCAATTCTGAAATTTTTTGCTTTTTCCTGCTCCTCTTAGCATGATAAAGAAGATTCAAAGAGAGTGAGATGCCAGCTCCTTTCATTTAGTCAGTAGCTTCAATCATTTCTGGTATATGAATAACATGATGTTTTTCAATGGCAAAAATCAATGAATATTGTAAATGCACAAACAGTAATTTCTCCGCATTGCAAGGTGCAATTCTGAAATTTTTTGCTTTTTCCTGCTCCTCTTAGCATGATAAAGAAGATTGAAAGACAGTGAGATGCCAGCTCCTTTCATTCAGTCAGTAGCTTCAATCATTTCTGGACGTTTTTCAATGGCAAAAATCAATGAATATTGTAAATGCACAAACAGTAATTTCTCCGCATTGCAAGGTGCAATTCTGAAATTTTTTGCTTTTTCCTGCTCCTCTTAGCATGATAAAGAAGATTCAAAGAGAGTGAGATGCCAGCTCCTTTCATTCAGTCAGTAGCTTCAAACATTTCTGGTATATGAATAACATGATGTTTTTCAATGGCAAAAATCAATGAATATTGTAAATGCATAAACAGTAATTTCTCCGCATTGCAAGGTGCAATTCTGAAATTTTTTGCTTTTTCCTGCTCCTCTTAGCATGATAAAGAAGATTCAAAGAGAGTGAGATGTCAGCTCCTTTCATTCAGTCAGTAGCTTCAATCATTTCTGGACGTTTTTCAATGGCAAAAATCAATGAATATTGTAAATGCACAAACAGTAATTTCTCCGCATTGCAAGGTGCAATTCTGAAATTTTTTGCTTTTTCCTGCTCCTCTTAGCATGATAAAGAAGATTCAAAGAGAGTGAGATGCCAGCTCCTTTCATTCAGTCAGTAGCTTCAAACATTTCTGGTATATGAATAACATGATGTTTTTCAATGGCAAAAATCAATGAATATTGTAAATGCACAAACAGTAATTTCTCCGCATTGCAAGGTGCAATTCTGAAATTTTTTGCTTTTTCCTGCTCCTCTTAGCATGATAAAGAAGATTCAAAGAGAGTGAGATGCCAGCTCCTTTCATTCAGTCAGTAGCTTCAATCATTTCTGGACGTTTTTCAATGGCAAAAATCAATGAATATTGTAAATGCACAAACAGTAATTTCTCCGCATTGCAAGGTGCAATTTTGAAATTTTTTGCTTTTTCCTTCTCCTCTTAGCATGATAAAGAAGATTCAAAGAGTGTGAGATGCCAGCTCCTTTCATTCAGTCAGTAGCTTCAATCATTTCTGGTATATGAATAACATGATGTTTTTCAATGGCAAAAATCAATGAATATTGTAAATGCACAAACAGTAATTTCTCCGCATTGCAAGGTGCAATTCTGAAATTTTTTGCTTTTTCCTGCTCCTCTTAGCATGATAAAGAAGATTCAAAGAGAGTGATATGCCAGCTCCTTTCATTCAGTCAGTAGCTTCAATCATTTCTTGACGTTTTTCAATGGCAAAAATCAATGAATATTGTAAATGCACAAACAGTAATTTCTCCGCATTGCAAGGTGCAATTCTGAAATTTTTTGCTTTTTCCTGCTCCTCTTAGCATGATAAAGAAGATTCAAAGAGAGTGAGATGCCAGCTCCTTTCATTCAGTCAGTAGCTTCAATCATTTCTGGACGTTTTTCAATGGCAAAAATCAATGAATATTGTAAATGCACAAACAGTAATTTCTCCGCATTGCAAGGTGCAATTCTGAAATTTTTTGCTTTTTCCTGCTCCTCTTAGCATGATAAAGAAGATTCAAAGAGAGTGAGATGCCAGCTCCTTTCATTCAGTCAGTAGCTTCAAACATTTCTGGTATATGAATAACATGATGTTTTTCAATGGCAAAAATCAATGAATATTGTAAATGCACAAACAGTAATTTCTCCGCATTGCAAGGTGCAATTCTGAAATTTTTTGCTTTTTCCTGCTCCTCTTAGCATGATAAAGAAGATTCAAAGAGAGTGAGATGCCAGCTCCTTTTATCAGTCAGTAGCTTCTATCATTTCTGGTATATGAATAACATGATGTTTTTCAATGGCAAAAATCAATGAATATTGTAAATGCACAAACAGTAATTTCTCCGCATTGCAAGGTGCAATTCTGAAATTTTTTGCTTTTTCCTGCTCCTCTTAGCATGATAAAGAAGATTCAAAGAGAGTGAGATGCCAGCTCCTTTCATTCAGTCAGTAGCTTCAATCATTTCTGGACGTTTTTCAATGGCAAAAATCAATGAATATTGTAAATGCACAAACAGTAATTTCTCCGCATTGCAAGGTGCAATTCTGAAATTTTTTTCTCTTTCCTGCTCCTCTTAGCATGATAAAGAAGATTCAAAGAGAGTGAGATGCCAGCTCCTTTCATTCAGTCAGTAGCTTCAATCATTTCTGGACGTTTTTCAATGGCAAAAATCAATGAATATTGTAAATGCACAAACAGTAATTTCTCCGCATTGCAAGGTGCAATTATGAAATTTTTTGCTTTTTCCTGCTCCTCTTAGCATGATAAAGAAGATTCAAAGAGAGTGAGATGCCAGCTCCTTTCATTCAGTCAGTAGCTTCAAACATTTCTGGTATATGAATAACATGATGTTTTTCAATGGCAAAAATCAATGAATATTGTAAATGCACAAACAGTAATTTCTCCGCATTGCAAGGTGCAATTCTGAAATTTTTTGCTTTTTCCTGCTCCTCTTAGCATGATAAAGAAGATTCAAAGAGAGTGAGATGCCAGCTCCTTTCATTCAGTCAGTAGCTTCAAACATTTCTGGTATATGAATAACATGATGTTTTTCAATGGCAAAAATCAATGAATATTGTAAATGCACAAACAGTAATTTCTCCGCATTGCAAGGTGCAATTCTGAAATTTTTTGCTTTTTCCTGCTCCTCTTAGCATGATAAAGAAGATTCAAAGAAAGTGAGATGCCAGCTCTTTTCATTCAGTCAGTAGCTTCAATCATTTCTGGACGTTTTTCAATGGCAAAAATCAATGAATATTGTAAATGCACAAACAGTAATTTCTCCGCATTGCAAGGTGCAATTCTGAAATTTTTTGCTTTTTCCTGCTCCTCTTAGCATGATAAAGAAGATTCAAAGAGAGTGAGATGCCAGCTCCTTTCATTCAGTCAGTAGCTTCAAACATTTCTGGTATATGAATAACATGATGTTTTTCAATGGCAAAAATCAATGAATATTGTAAATGCACAAACAGTAATTTCTCCGCATTGCAAGGTGCAATTCTGAAATTTTTTGCTTTTTCCTGCTCCTCTTAGCATGATAAAGAAGATTCAAAGAGAGTGAGATGCCAGCTCCTTTCATTCAGTCAGTAGCTTCAATCATTTCTGGATGTTTTTCAATGGCAAAAATCAATGAATATTGTAAATGCACAAACAGTAATTTCTCCGCATTGCAAGGTGCAATTCTGAAATTTTTTGCTTTTTCCTGCTCCTCTTAGCATGATAAAGAAGATTCAAAGAGAGTGAGATGCCAGCTCCTTTCATTCAGTCAGTAGCTTCAATCATTTCTGGATGTTTTTCAATGGCAAAAATCAATGAATATTGTAAATGCACAAACAGTAATTTCTCCGCATTGCAAGGTGCAATTCTGAAATTTTTTGCTTTTTCCTGCTCCTCTTAGCATGATAAAGAAGATTCAAAGAGAGTGAGATGCCAGCTCCTTTCATTCAGTCAGTAGCTTCAAACATTTCTGGTATATGAATAACATGATGTTTTTCAATGGCAAAAATCAATGAATATTGTAAGTGCACAAACAGTAATTTCTCCGCATTGCAAGGTGCAATTCTTAAATTTTTTGCTTTTTCCTGCTCCTCTTAGCATGATAAAGAAGATTCAAAGAGAGTGAGATGCCAGCTCCTTTCATTCAGTCAGTAGCTTCAATCATTTCTGGACGTTTTTCAATGGCAAAAATCAATGAATATTGTAAATGCACAAACAGTAATTTCTCCGCATTGCAAGGTGCAATTCTGAAATTTTTTGCTTTTTCCTGCTCCTCAGCATGATAAAGAAGATTCAAAGAGAGTGAGATGCCAGCTCCTTTCATTCAGTCAGTAGCTTCAATCATTTCTGGACGTTTTTCAATGGCAAAAATCAATGAATATTGTAAATGCATAAACAGTAATTTCTCCGCATTGCAAGGTGCAATTCTGAAATTTTTTGCTTTTTCCTGCTCCTCTTAGCATGATAAAGAAGATTCAAAGAGAGTGAGATGCCAGCTCCTTTCATTCAGTCAGTAGCGTCAAACATTTATGGTATATGAATAACATGATGTTTTTCAATGGCAAAAATCAATGAATATTGTAAATGCACAAACAGTAATTTCTCCGCATTGCAAGGTGCAATTCTGAAATTTTTTGCTTTTTCCTGCTCCTCTTAGCATGATAAAGAAGATTCAAAGAGAGTGAGATGCCAGCTCCTTTCATTCAGTCAGTAGCTTCAATCATTTCTGGACGTTTTTCAATGGCAAAAATCAATGAATATTGTAAATGCACAAACAGTAATTTCTCCGCATTGCAAGGTGCAATTCTGAAATTTTTTGCTTTTTCCTGCTCCTCTTAGCATGATAAAGAAGATTCAAAGAGAGTGAGATGCCAGCTCCTTTCATTCAGTCAGTAGCTTCAAACATTTCTGGTATATGAATAACATGATGTTTTTCAATGGCAAAAATCAATGAATATTGTAAATGCACAAACAGTAATTTCTCCGCATTGCAAGGTGCAATTCTGAAATTTTTTGCTTTTTCCTGCTCCTCTTAGCATGATAAAGAAGATTCAAAGAGAGTGAGATGCCAGCTCCTTTCATTCAGTCAGTAGCTTCAATCATTTCTGGACGTTTTTCAATGGCAAAAATCAATGAATATTGTAAATGCACAAACAGTAATTTCTCCGCATTGCAAGGTGCAATTCTGAAATTTTTTGCTCTTTCCTGCTCCTCTTAGCATGATAAAGAAGATTCAAAGAGAGTGAGATGCCAGCTCCTTTCATTCAGTCAGTAGCTTCAATCATTTCTGGACGTTTTTCAATGGCAAAAATCAATGAATATTGTAAATGCACAAACAGTAATTTCTCCGCATTGCAAGGTGCAATTATGAAATTTTTTGCTTTTTCCTGCTCCTCTTAGCATGATAAAGAAGATTCAAAGAGAGTGAGATGCCAGCTCCTTTCATTCAGTCAGTAGCTTCAAACATTTCTGGTATATGAATAACATGATGTTTTTCAATGGCAAAAATCAATGAATATTGTAAATGCACAAACAGTAATTTCTCCGCATTGCAAGGTGCAATTCTGAAATTTTTTGCTTTTTCCTGCTCCTCTTAGCATGATAAAGAAGATTCAAAGAGAGTGAGATGCCAGCTCCTTTCATTCAGTCAGTAGCTTCAAACATTTCTGGTATATGAATAACATGATGTTTTTCAATGGCAAAAATCAATGAATATTGTAAATGCACAAACAGTAATTTCTCCGCATTGCAAGGTGCAATTCTGAAATTTTTTGCTTTTTCCTGCTCCTCTTAGCATGATAAAGAAGATTCAAAGAAAGTGAGATGCCAGCTCTTTTCATTCAGTCAGTAGCTTCAATCATTTCTGGACGTTTTTCAATGGCAAAAATCAATGAATATTGTAAATGCACAAACAGTAATTTCTCCGCATTGCAAGGTGCAATTCTGAAATTTTTTGCTTTTTCCTGCTCCTCTTAGCATGATAAAGAAGATTCAAAGAGAGTGAGATGCCAGCTCCTTTCATTCAGTCAGTAGCTTCAAACATTTCTGGTATATGAATAACATGATGTTTTTCAATGGCAAAAATCAATGAATATTGTAAATGCACAAACAGTAATTTCTCCGCATTGCAAGGTGCAATTCTGAAATTTTTTGCTTTTTCCTGCTCCTCTTAGCATGATAAAGAAGATTCAAAGAGAGTGAGATGCCAGCTCCTTTCATTCAGTCAGTAGCTTCAATCATTTCTGGACGTTTTTCAATGGCAAAAATCAATGAATATTGTAAATGCACAAACAGTAATTTCTCCGCATTGCAAGGTGCAATTCTGAAATTTTTTGCTTTTTCCTGCTCCTCTTAGCATGATAAAGAAGATTCAAAGAGAGTGAGATGCCAGCTCCTTTCATTCAGTCAGTAGCTTCAAACATTTCTGGTATATGAATAACATGATGTTTTTCAATGGCAAAAATCAATGAATATTGTAAGTGCACAAACAGTAATTTCTCCGCATTGCAAGGTGCAATTCTTAAATTTTTTGCTTTTTCCTGCTCCTCTTAGCATGATAAAGAAGATTCAAAGAGAGTGAGATGCCAGCTCCTTTCATTCAGTCAGTAGCTTCAATCATTTCTGGACGTTTTTCAATGGCAAAAATCAATGAATATTGTAAATGCACAAACAGTAATTTCTCCGCATTGCAAGGTGCAATTCTGAAATTTTTTGCTTTTTCCTGCTCCTCAGCATGATAAAGAAGATTCAAAGAGAGTGAGATGCCAGCTCCTTTCATTCAGTCAGTAGCTTCAATCATTTCTGGACGTTTTTCAATGGCAAAAATCAATGAATATTGTAAATGCACAAACAGTAATTTCTCCGCATTGCAAGGTGCAATTCTGAAATTTTTTGCTTTTTCCTGCTCCTCTTAGCATGATAAAGAAGATTCAAAGAGAGTGAGATGCCAGCTCCTTTCATTCAGTCAGTAGCTTCAATCATTTCTGGTATATGAATAACATGATGTTTTTCAATGGCAAAAATCAAAGAATATTGTAAATGCACAAACAGTAATTTCTCCGCATTGCAAGGTGCAATTCTGAAATTTTTTGCTTTTTCCTGCTCCTCTTAGCATGATAAAGAAGATTCAAAGAGAGTGAGATGCCAGCTCCTTTCATTCAGTCAGTAGCTTCAAACATTTCTGGTATATGAATAACATGATGTTTTTCAATGGCAAAAATCAATGAATATTGTAAATGCACAAACAGTAATTTCTCCGCATTGCAAGGTGCAATTCTGAAATTTTTTGCTTTTTCCTGCTCCTCTTAGCATGATAAAGAAGATTCAAAGAGAGTGAGATGCCAGCTCCTTTTATCAGTCAGTAGCTTCAATCATTTCTGGTATATGAATAACATGATGTTTTTCAATGGCAAAAATCAATGAATATTGTAAATGCACAAACAGTAATTTCTCCGCATTGCAAGGTGCAATTCTGAAATTTTTTGCTTTTTCCTGCTCCTCTTAGCATGATAAAGAAGAATCAAAGAGAGTGAGATGCCAGCTCCTTTCATTCAGTCAGTAGCTTCAATCATTTCTGGACGTTTTTCAATGGCAAAAATCAATGAATATTGTAAATGCATAAACAGTAATTTCTCCGCATTGCAAGGTGCAATTCTGAAATTTTTTGCTTTTTCCTGCTCCTCTTAGCATGATAAAGAAGATTCAAAGAGAGTGAGATGCCAGCTCCTTTCATTCAGTCAGTAGCTTCAAACATTTATGGTATATGAATAACATGATGTTTTTCAATGGCAAAAATCAATGAATATTGTAAATGCACAAACAGTAATTTCTCCGCATTGCAAGGTGCAATTCTGAAATTTTTTGCTTTTTCCTGCTCCTCTTAGCATGATAAAGAAGATTCAAAGAGAGTGAGATGCCAGCTCCTTTCATTCAGTCAGTAGCTTCAATCATTTCTGGACGTTTTTCAATGGCAAAAATCAATGAATATTGTAAATGCACAAACAGTAATTTCTCCGCATTGCAAGGTGCAATTCTGAAATTTTTTGCTTTTTCCTGCTCCTCTTAGCATGATAAAGAAGATTCAAAGAGAGTGAGATGCCAGCTCCTTTCATTCAGTCAGTAGCTTCAATCATTTCTGGTATATGAATAACATGATGTTTTTCAATGGCAAAAATCAAAGAATATTGTAAATGCACAAACAGTAATTTCTCCGCATTGCAAGGTGCAATTCTGAAATTTTTTGCTTTTTCCTGCTCCTCTTAGCATGATAAAGAAGATTCAAAGAGAGTGAGATGCCAGCTCCTTTCATTCAGTCAGTAGCTTCAAACATTTCTGGTATATGAATAACATGATGTTTTTCAATGGCAAAAATCAATGAATATTGTAAATGCACAAACAGTAATTTCTCCGCATTGCAAGGTGCAATTCTGAAATTTTTTGCTTTTTCCTGCTCCTCTTAGCATGATAAAGAAGATTCAAAGAGAGTGAGATGCCAGCTCCTTTTATCAGTCAGTAGCTTCAATCATTTCTGGTATATGAATAACATGATGTTTTTCAATGGCAAAAATCAATGAATATTGTAAATGCACAAACAGTAATTTCTCCGCATTGCAAGGTGCAATTCTGAAATTTTTTGCTTTTTCCTGCTCCTCTTAGCATGATAAAGAAGATTCAAAGAGAGTGAGATGCCAGCTCCTTTCATTCAGTCAGTAGCTTCAATCATTTCTGGACGTTTTTCAATGGCAAAAATCAATGAATATTGTAAATGCACAAACAGTAATTTCTCCGCATTGCAAGGTGCAATTCTGAAATTTTTTGCTTTTTCCTGCTCCTCTTAGCATGATAAAGAAGATTCAAAGAGAGTGAGATGCCAGCTCTTTTCATTCAGTCAGTAGCTCCAATCATTTCTGGACGTTTTTCAATGGCAAAAATCAATGAATATTGTAAATGCACAAACAGTAATTTCTCCGCATTGCAAGGTGCAATTCTGAAATTTTTTGCTTTTTCCTGCTCCTCTTAGCATGATAAAGAAGATTCAAAGAGAGTGAGATGCCAGCTCCTTTCATTCAGTCAGTAGCTTCAATCATTTCTGGACGTTTTTCAATGGCAAAAATCAATGAATATTGTAAATGCACAAACAGTAATTTCTCCGCATTGCAAGGTGCAATTCTGAAATTTTTTGCTTTTTCCTGCTCCTCTTAGCATGATAAAGAAGATTCAAAGAGAGTGAGATGCCAGCTCCTTTCATTTAGTCAGTAGCTTCAATCATTTCTGGTATATGAATAACATGATGTTTTTCAATGGCAAAAATCAATGAATATTGTAAATGCACAAACAGTAATTTCTCCGCATTGCAAGGTGCAATTCTGAAATTTTTTGCTTTTTCCTGCTCCTCTTAGCATGATAAAGAAGATTGAAAGACAGTGAGATGCCAGCTCCTTTCATTCAGTCAGTAGCTTCAATCATTTCTGGACGTTTTTCAATGGCAAAAATCAATGAATATTGTAAATGCACAAACAGTAATTTCTCCGCATTGCAAGGTGCAATTCTGAAATTTTTTGCTTTTTCCTGCTCCTCTTAGCATGATAAAGAAGATTCAAAGAGAGTGAGATGCCAGCTCCTTTCATTCAGTCAGTAGCTTCAAACATTTCTGGTATATGAATAACATGATGTTTTTCAATGGCAAAAATCAATGAATATTGTAAATGCATAAACAGTAATTTCTCCGCATTGCAAGGTGCAATTCTGAAATTTTTTGCTTTTTCCTGCTCCTCTTAGCATGATAAAGAAGATTCAAAGAGAGTGAGATGTCAGCTCCTTTCATTCAGTCAGTAGCTTCAATCATTTCTGGACGTTTTTCAATGGCAAAAATCAATGAATATTGTAAATGCACAAACAGTAATTTCTCCGCATTGCAAGGTGCAATTCTGAAATTTTTTGCTTTTTCCTGCTCCTCTTAGCATGATAAAGAAGATTCAAAGAGAGTGAGATGCCAGCTCCTTTCATTCAGTCAGTAGCTTCAAACATTTCTGGTATATGAATAACATGATGTTTTTCAATGGCAAAAATCAATGAATATTGTAAATGCACAAACAGTAATTTCTCCGCATTGCAAGGTGCAATTCTGAAATTTTTTGCTTTTTCCTGCTCCTCTTAGCATGATAAAGAAGATTCAAAGAGAGTGAGATGCCAGCTCCTTTCATTCAGTCAGTAGCTTCAATCATTTCTGGACGTTTTTCAATGGCAAAAATCAATGAATATTGTAAATGCACAAACAGTAATTTCTCCGCATTGCAAGGTGCAATTTTGAAATTTTTTGCTTTTTCCTTCTCCTCTTAGCATGATAAAGAAGATTCAAAGAGTGTGAGATGCCAGCTCCTTTCATTCAGTCAGTAGCTTCAATCATTTCTGGTATATGAATAACATGATGTTTTTCAATGGCAAAAATCAATGAATATTGTAAATGCACAAACAGTAATTTCTCCGCATTGCAAGGTGCAATTCTGAAATTTTTTGCTTTTTCCTGCTCCTCTTAGCATGATAAAGAAGATTCAAAGAGAGTGATATGCCAGCTCCTTTCATTCAGTCAGTAGCTTCAATCATTTCTTGACGTTTTTCAATGGCAAAAATCAATGAATATTGTAAATGCACAAACAGTAATTTCTCCGCATTGCAAGGTGCAATTCTGAAATTTTTTGCTTTTTCCTGCTCCTCTTAGCATGATAAAGAAGATTCAAAGAGAGTGAGATGCCAGCTCCTTTCATTCAGTCAGTAGCTTCAATCATTTCTGGATGTTTTTCAATGGCAAAAATCAATGAATATTGTAAATGCACAAACAGTAATTTCTCCGCATTGCAAGGTGCAATTCTGAAATTTTTTGCTTTTTCCTGCTCCTCTTAGCATGATAAAGAAGATTCAAAGAGAGTGAGATGCCAGCTCCTTTCATTCAGTCAGTAGCTTCAAACATTTCTGGTATATGAATAACATGATGTTTTTCAATGGCAAAAATCAATGAATATTGTAAGTGCACAAACAGTAATTTCTCCGCATTGCAAGGTGCAATTCTTAAATTTTTTGCTTTTTCCTGCTCCTCTTAGCATGATAAAGAAGATTCAAAGAGAGTGAGATGCCAGCTCCTTTCATTCAGTCAGTAGCTTCAATCATTTCTGGACGTTTTTCAATGGCAAAAATCAATGAATATTGTAAATGCACAAACAGTAATTTCTCCGCATTGCAAGGTGCAATTCTGAAATTTTTTGCTTTTTCCTGCTCCTCAGCATGATAAAGAAGATTCAAAGAGAGTGAGATGCCAGCTCCTTTCATTCAGTCAGTAGCTTCAATCATTTCTGGACGTTTTTCAATGGCAAAAATCAATGAATATTGTAAATGCATAAACAGTAATTTCTCCGCATTGCAAGGTGCAATTCTGAAATTTTTTGCTTTTTCCTGCTCCTCTTAGCATGATAAAGAAGATTCAAAGAGAGTGAGATGCCAGCTCCTTTCATTCAGTCAGTAGCGTCAAACATTTATGGTATATGAATAACATGATGTTTTTCAATGGCAAAAATCAATGAATATTGTAAATGCACAAACAGTAATTTCTCCGCATTGCAAGGTGCAATTCTGAAATTTTTTGCTTTTTCCTGCTCCTCTTAGCATGATAAAGAAGATTCAAAGAGAGTGAGATGCCAGCTCCTTTCATTCAGTCAGTAGCTTCAATCATTTCTGGACGTTTTTCAATGGCAAAAATCAATGAATATTGTAAATGCACAAACAGTAATTTCTCCGCATTGCAAGGTGCAATTCTGAAATTTTTTGCTTTTTCCTGCTCCTCTTAGCATGATAAAGAAGATTCAAAGAGAGTGAGATGCCAGCTCCTTTCATTCAGTCAGTAGCTTCAAACATTTCTGGTATATGAATAACATGATGTTTTTCAATGGCAAAAATCAATGAATATTGTAAATGCACAAACAGTAATTTCTCCGCATTGCAAGGTGCAATTCTGAAATTTTTTGCTTTTTCCTGCTCCTCTTAGCATGATAAAGAAGATTCAAAGAGAGTGAGATGCCAGCTCCTTTCATTCAGTCAGTAGCTTCAATCATTTCTGGACGTTTTTCAATGGCAAAAATCAATGAATATTGTAAATGCACAAACAGTAATTTCTCCGCATTGCAAGGTGCAATTCTGAAATTTTTTGCTCTTTCCTGCTCCTCTTAGCATGATAAAGAAGATTCAAAGAGAGTGAGATGCCAGCTCCTTTCATTCAGTCAGTAGCTTCAATCATTTCTGGACGTTTTTCAATGGCAAAAATCAATGAATATTGTAAATGCACAAACAGTAATTTCTCCGCATTGCAAGGTGCAATTATGAAATTTTTTGCTTTTTCCTGCTCCTCTTAGCATGATAAAGAAGATTCAAAGAGAGTGAGATGCCAGCTCCTTTCATTCAGTCAGTAGCTTCAAACATTTCTGGTATATGAATAACATGATGTTTTTCAATGGCAAAAATCAATGAATATTGTAAATGCACAAACAGTAATTTCTCCGCATTGCAAGGTGCAATTCTGAAATTTTTTGCTTTTTCCTGCTCCTCTTAGCATGATAAAGAAGATTCAAAGAGAGTGAGATGCCAGCTCCTTTCATTCAGTCAGTAGCTTCAATCATTTCTGGACGTTTTTCAATGGCAAAAATCAATGAATATTGTAAATGCACAAACAGTAATTTCTCCGCATTGCAAGGTGCAATTCTGAAATTTTTTGCTTTTTCCTGCTCCTCTTAGCATGATAAAGAAGAATCAAAGAGAGTGAGATGCCAGCTCCTTTCATTCAGTCAGTAGCTTCAATCATTTCTGGACGTTTTTCAATGGCAAAAATCAATGAATATTGTAAATGCATAAACAGTAATTTCTCCGCATTGCAAGGTGCAATTCTGAAATTTTTTGCTTTTTCCTGCTCCTCTTAGCATGATAAAGAAGATTCAAAGAGAGTGAGATGCCAGCTCCTTTCATTCAGTCAGTAGCTTCAAACATTTATGGTATATGAATAACATGATGTTTTTCAATGGCAAAAATCAATGAATATTGTAAATGCACAAACAGTAATTTCTCCGCATTGCAAGGTGCAATTCTGAAATTTTTTGCTTTTTCCTGCTCCTCTTAGCATGATAAAGAAGATTCAAAGAGAGTGAGATGCCAGCTCCTTTCATTCAGTCAGTAGCTTCAATCATTTCTGGACGTTTTTCAATGGCAAAAATCAATGAATATTGTAAATGCACAAACAGTAATTTCTCCGCATTGCAAGGTGCAATTCTGAAATTTTTTGCTTTTTCCTGCTCCTCTTAGCATGATAAAGAAGATTCAAAGAGAGTGAGATGCCAGCTCCTTTCATTCAGTCAGTAGCTTCAATCATTTCTGGTATATGAATAACATGATGTTTTTCAATGGCAAAAATCAAAGAATATTGTAAATGCACAAACAGTAATTTCTCCGCATTGCAAGGTGCAATTCTGAAATTTTTTGCTTTTTCCTGCTCCTCTTAGCATGATAAAGAAGATTCAAAGAGAGTGAGATGCCAGCTCCTTTCATTCAGTCAGTAGCTTCAAACATTTCTGGTATATGAATAACATGATGTTTTTCAATGGCAAAAATCAATGAATATTGTAAATGCACAAACAGTAATTTCTCCGCATTGCAAGGTGCAATTCTGAAATTTTTTGCTTTTTCCTGCTCCTCTTAGCATGATAAAGAAGATTCAAAGAGAGTGAGATGCCAGCTCCTTTTATCAGTCAGTAGCTTCAATCATTTCTGGTATATGAATAACATGATGTTTTTCAATGGCAAAAATCAATGAATATTGTAAATGCACAAACAGTAATTTCTCCGCATTGCAAGGTGCAATTCTGAAATTTTTTGCTTTTTCCTGCTCCTCTTAGCATGATAAAGAAGATTCAAAGAGAGTGAGATGCCAGCTCCTTTCATTCAGTCAGTAGCTTCAATCATTTCTGGACGTTTTTCAATGGCAAAAATCAATGAATATTGTAAATGCACAAACAGTAATTTCTCCGCATTGCAAGGTGCAATTCTGAAATTTTTTGCTTTTTCCTGCTCCTCTTAGCATGATAAAGAAGATTCAAAGAGAGTGAGATGCCAGCTCTTTTCATTCAGTCAGTAGCTCCAATCATTTCTGGACGTTTTTCAATGGCAAAAATCAATGAATATTGTAAATGCACAAACAGTAATTTCTCCGCATTGCAAGGTGCAATTCTGAAATTTTTTGCTTTTTCCTGCTCCTCTTAGCATGATAAAGAAGATTCAAAGAGAGTGAGATGCCAGCTCCTTTCATTCAGTCAGTAGCTTCAATCATTTCTGGACGTTTTTCAATGGCAAAAATCAATGAATATTGTAAATGCACAAACAGTAATTTCTCCGCATTGCAAGGTGCAATTCTGAAATTTTTTGCTTTTTCCTGCTCCTCTTAGCATGATAAAGAAGATTCAAAGAGAGTGAGATGCCAGCTCCTTTCATTTAGTCAGTAGCTTCAATCATTTCTGGTATATGAATAACATGATGTTTTTCAATGGCAAAAATCAATGAATATTGTAAATGCACAAACAGTAATTTCTCCGCATTGCAAGGTGCAATTCTGAAATTTTTTGCTTTTTCCTGCTCCTCTTAGCATGATAAAGAAGATTGAAAGACAGTGAGATGCCAGCTCCTTTCATTCAGTCAGTAGCTTCAATCATTTCTGGACGTTTTTCAATGGCAAAAATCAATGAATATTGTAAATGCACAAACAGTAATTTCTCCGCATTGCAAGGTGCAATTCTGAAATTTTTTGCTTTTTCCTGCTCCTCTTAGCATGATAAAGAAGATTCAAAGAGAGTGAGATGCCAGCTCCTTTCATTCAGTCAGTAGCTTCAAACATTTCTGGTATATGAATAACATGATGTTTTTCAATGGCAAAAATCAATGAATATTGTAAATGCATAAACAGTAATTTCTCCGCATTGCAAGGTGCAATTCTGAAATTTTTTGCTTTTTCCTGCTCCTCTTAGCATGATAAAGAAGATTCAAAGAGAGTGAGATGTCAGCTCCTTTCATTCAGTCAGTAGCTTCAATCATTTCTGGACGTTTTTCAATGGCAAAAATCAATGAATATTGTAAATGCACAAACAGTAATTTCTCCGCATTGCAAGGTGCAATTCTGAAATTTTTTGCTTTTTCCTGCTCCTCTTAGCATGATAAAGAAGATTCAAAGAGAGTGAGATGCCAGCTCCTTTCATTCAGTCAGTAGCTTCAAACATTTCTGGTATATGAATAACATGATGTTTTTCAATGGCAAAAATCAATGAATATTGTAAATGCACAAACAGTAATTTCTCCGCATTGCAAGGTGCAATTCTGAAATTTTTTGCTTTTTCCTGCTCCTCTTAGCATGATAAAGAAGATTCAAAGAGAGTGAGATGCCAGCTCCTTTCATTCAGTCAGTAGCTTCAATCATTTCTGGACGTTTTTCAATGGCAAAAATCAATGAATATTGTAAATGCACAAACAGTAATTTCTCCGCATTGCAAGGTGCAATTTTGAAATTTTTTGCTTTTTCCTTCTCCTCTTAGCATGATAAAGAAGATTCAAAGAGTGTGAGATGCCAGCTCCTTTCATTCAGTCAGTAGCTTCAATCATTTCTGGTATATGAATAACATGATGTTTTTCAATGGCAAAAATCAATGAATATTGTAAATGCACAAACAGTAATTTCTCCGCATTGCAAGGTGCAATTCTGAAATTTTTTGCTTTTTCCTGCTCCTCTTAGCATGATAAAGAAGATTCAAAGAGAGTGATATGCCAGCTCCTTTCATTCAGTCAGTAGCTTCAATCATTTCTTGACGTTTTTCAATGGCAAAAATCAATGAATATTGTAAATGCACAAACAGTAATTTCTCCGCATTGCAAGGTGCAATTCTGAAATTTTTTGCTTTTTCCTGCTCCTCTTAGCATGATAAAGAAGATTCAAAGAGAGTGAGATGCCAGCTCCTTTCATTCAGTCAGTAGCTTCAATCATTTCTGGACGTTTTTCAATGGCAAAAATCAATGAATATTGTAAATGCACAAACAGTAATTTCTCCGCATTGCAAGGTGCAATTCTGAAATTTTTTGCTTTTTCCTGCTCCTCTTAGCATGATAAAGAAGATTCAAAGAGAGTGAGATGCCAGCTCCTTTCATTCAGTCAGTAGCTTCAAACATTTCTGGTATATGAATAACATGATGTTTTTCAATGGCAAAAATCAATGAATATTGTAAATGCACAAACAGTAATTTCTCCGCATTGCAAGGTGCAATTCTGAAATTTTTTGCTTTTTCCTGCTCCTCTTAGCATGATAAAGAAGATTCAAAGAGAGTGAGATGCCAGCTCCTTTTATCAGTCAGTAGCTTCTATCATTTCTGGTATATGAATAACATGATGTTTTTCAATGGCAAAAATCAATGAATATTGTAAATGCACAAACAGTAATTTCTCCGCATTGCAAGGTGCAATTCTGAAATTTTTTGCTTTTTCCTGCTCCTCTTAGCATGATAAAGAAGATTCAAAGAGAGTGAGATGCCAGCTCCTTTCATTCAGTCAGTAGCTTCAATCATTTCTGGACGTTTTTCAATGGCAAAAATCAATGAATATTGTAAATGCACAAACAGTAATTTCTCCGCATTGCAAGGTGCAATTCTGAAATTTTTTTCTCTTTCCTGCTCCTCTTAGCATGATAAAGAAGATTCAAAGAGAGTGAGATGCCAGCTCCTTTCATTCAGTCAGTAGCTTCAATCATTTCTGGACGTTTTTCAATGGCAAAAATCAATGAATATTGTAAATGCACAAACAGTAATTTCTCCGCATTGCAAGGTGCAATTATGAAATTTTTTGCTTTTTCCTGCTCCTCTTAGCATGATAAAGAAGATTCAAAGAGAGTGAGATGCCAGCTCCTTTCATTCAGTCAGTAGCTTCAAACATTTCTGGTATATGAATAACATGATGTTTTTCAATGGCAAAAATCAATGAATATTGTAAATGCACAAACAGTAATTTCTCCGCATTGCAAGGTGCAATTCTGAAATTTTTTGCTTTTTCCTGCTCCTCTTAGCATGATAAAGAAGATTCAAAGAGAGTGAGATGCCAGCTCCTTTCATTCAGTCAGTAGCTTCAAACATTTCTGGTATATGAATAACATGATGTTTTTCAATGGCAAAAATCAATGAATATTGTAAATGCACAAACAGTAATTTCTCCGCATTGCAAGGTGCAATTCTGAAATTTTTTGCTTTTTCCTGCTCCTCTTAGCATGATAAAGAAGATTCAAAGAAAGTGAGATGCCAGCTCTTTTCATTCAGTCAGTAGCTTCAATCATTTCTGGACGTTTTTCAATGGCAAAAATCAATGAATATTGTAAATGCACAAACAGTAATTTCTCCGCATTGCAAGGTGCAATTCTGAAATTTTTTGCTTTTTCCTGCTCCTCTTAGCATGATAAAGAAGATTCAAAGAGAGTGAGATGCCAGCTCCTTTCATTCAGTCAGTAGCTTCAAACATTTCTGGTATATGAATAACATGATGTTTTTCAATGGCAAAAATCAATGAATATTGTAAATGCACAAACAGTAATTTCTCCGCATTGCAAGGTGCAATTCTGAAATTTTTTGCTTTTTCCTGCTCCTCTTAGCATGATAAAGAAGATTCAAAGAGAGTGAGATGCCAGCTCCTTTCATTCAGTCAGTAGCTTCAATCATTTCTGGATGTTTTTCAATGGCAAAAATCAATGAATATTGTAAATGCACAAACAGTAATTTCTCCGCATTGCAAGGTGCAATTCTGAAATTTTTTGCTTTTTCCTGCTCCTCTTAGCATGATAAAGAAGATTCAAAGAGAGTGAGATGCCAGCTCCTTTCATTCAGTCAGTAGCTTCAATCATTTCTGGATGTTTTTCAATGGCAAAAATCAATGAATATTGTAAATGCACAAACAGTAATTTCTCCGCATTGCAAGGTGCAATTCTGAAATTTTTTGCTTTTTCCTGCTCCTCTTAGCATGATAAAGAAGATTCAAAGAGAGTGAGATGCCAGCTCCTTTCATTCAGTCAGTAGCTTCAAACATTTCTGGTATATGAATAACATGATGTTTTTCAATGGCAAAAATCAATGAATATTGTAAGTGCACAAACAGTAATTTCTCCGCATTGCAAGGTGCAATTCTTAAATTTTTTGCTTTTTCCTGCTCCTCTTAGCATGATAAAGAAGATTCAAAGAGAGTGAGATGCCAGCTCCTTTCATTCAGTCAGTAGCTTCAATCATTTCTGGACGTTTTTCAATGGCAAAAATCAATGAATATTGTAAATGCACAAACAGTAATTTCTCCGCATTGCAAGGTGCAATTCTGAAATTTTTTGCTTTTTCCTGCTCCTCAGCATGATAAAGAAGATTCAAAGAGAGTGAGATGCCAGCTCCTTTCATTCAGTCAGTAGCTTCAATCATTTCTGGACGTTTTTCAATGGCAAAAATCAATGAATATTGTAAATGCATAAACAGTAATTTCTCCGCATTGCAAGGTGCAATTCTGAAATTTTTTGCTTTTTCCTGCTCCTCTTAGCATGATAAAGAAGATTCAAAGAGAGTGAGATGCCAGCTCCTTTCATTCAGTCAGTAGCGTCAAACATTTATGGTATATGAATAACATGATGTTTTTCAATGGCAAAAATCAATGAATATTGTAAATGCACAAACAGTAATTTCTCCGCATTGCAAGGTGCAATTCTGAAATTTTTTGCTTTTTCCTGCTCCTCTTAGCATGATAAAGAAGATTCAAAGAGAGTGAGATGCCAGCTCCTTTCATTCAGTCAGTAGCTTCAATCATTTCTGGACGTTTTTCAATGGCAAAAATCAATGAATATTGTAAATGCACAAACAGTAATTTCTCCGCATTGCAAGGTGCAATTCTGAAATTTTTTGCTTTTTCCTGCTCCTCTTAGCATGATAAAGAAGATTCAAAGAGAGTGAGATGCCAGCTCCTTTCATTCAGTCAGTAGCTTCAAACATTTCTGGTATATGAATAACATGATGTTTTTCAATGGCAAAAATCAATGAATATTGTAAATGCACAAACAGTAATTTCTCCGCATTGCAAGGTGCAATTCTGAAATTTTTTGCTTTTTCCTGCTCCTCTTAGCATGATAAAGAAGATTCAAAGAGAGTGAGATGCCAGCTCCTTTCATTCAGTCAGTAGCTTCAATCATTTCTGGACGTTTTTCAATGGCAAAAATCAATGAATATTGTAAATGCACAAACAGTAATTTCTCCGCATTGCAAGGTGCAATTCTGAAATTTTTTGCTCTTTCCTGCTCCTCTTAGCATGATAAAGAAGATTCAAAGAGAGTGAGATGCCAGCTCCTTTCATTCAGTCAGTAGCTTCAATCATTTCTGGACGTTTTTCAATGGCAAAAATCAATGAATATTGTAAATGCACAAACAGTAATTTCTCCGCATTGCAAGGTGCAATTATGAAATTTTTTGCTTTTTCCTGCTCCTCTTAGCATGATAAAGAAGATTCAAAGAGAGTGAGATGCCAGCTCCTTTCATTCAGTCAGTAGCTTCAAACATTTCTGGTATATGAATAACATGATGTTTTTCAATGGCAAAAATCAATGAATATTGTAAATGCACAAACAGTAATTTCTCCGCATTGCAAGGTGCAATTCTGAAATTTTTTGCTTTTTCCTGCTCCTCTTAGCATGATAAAGAAGATTCAAAGAGAGTGAGATGCCAGCTCCTTTCATTCAGTCAGTAGCTTCAAACATTTCTGGTATATGAATAACATGATGTTTTTCAATGGCAAAAATCAATGAATATTGTAAATGCACAAACAGTAATTTCTCCGCATTGCAAGGTGCAATTCTGAAATTTTTTGCTTTTTCCTGCTCCTCTTAGCATGATAAAGAAGATTCAAAGAAAGTGAGATGCCAGCTCTTTTCATTCAGTCAGTAGCTTCAATCATTTCTGGACGTTTTTCAATGGCAAAAATCAATGAATATTGTAAATGCACAAACAGTAATTTCTCCGCATTGCAAGGTGCAATTCTGAAATTTTTTGCTTTTTCCTGCTCCTCTTAGCATGATAAAGAAGATTCAAAGAGAGTGAGATGCCAGCTCCTTTCATTCAGTCAGTAGCTTCAAACATTTCTGGTATATGAATAACATGATGTTTTTCAATGGCAAAAATCAATGAATATTGTAAATGCACAAACAGTAATTTCTCCGCATTGCAAGGTGCAATTCTGAAATTTTTTGCTTTTTCCTGCTCCTCTTAGCATGATAAAGAAGATTCAAAGAGAGTGAGATGCCAGCTCCTTTCATTCAGTCAGTAGCTTCAATCATTTCTGGACGTTTTTCAATGGCAAAAATCAATGAATATTGTAAATGCACAAACAGTAATTTCTCCGCATTGCAAGGTGCAATTCTGAAATTTTTTGCTTTTTCCTGCTCCTCTTAGCATGATAAAGAAGATTCAAAGAGAGTGAGATGCCAGCTCCTTTCATTCAGTCAGTAGCTTCAAACATTTCTGGTATATGAATAACATGATGTTTTTCAATGGCAAAAATCAATGAATATTGTAAGTGCACAAACAGTAATTTCTCCGCATTGCAAGGTGCAATTCTTAAATTTTTTGCTTTTTCCTGCTCCTCTTAGCATGATAAAGAAGATTCAAAGAGAGTGAGATGCCAGCTCCTTTCATTCAGTCAGTAGCTTCAATCATTTCTGGACGTTTTTCAATGGCAAAAATCAATGAATATTGTAAATGCACAAACAGTAATTTCTCCGCATTGCAAGGTGCAATTCTGAAATTTTTTGCTTTTTCCTGCTCCTCAGCATGATAAAGAAGATTCAAAGAGAGTGAGATGCCAGCTCCTTTCATTCAGTCAGTAGCTTCAATCATTTCTGGACGTTTTTCAATGGCAAAAATCAATGAATATTGTAAATGCATAAACAGTAATTTCTCCGCATTGCAAGGTGCAATTCTGAAATTTTTTGCTTTTTCCTGCTCCTCTTAGCATGATAAAGAAGATTCAAAGAGAGTGAGATGCCAGCTCCTTTCATTCAGTCAGTAGCTTCAAACATTTATGGTATATGAATAACATGATGTTTTTCAATGGCAAAAATCAATGAATATTGTAAATGCACAAACAGTAATTTCTCCGCATTGCAAGGTGCAATTCTGAAATTTTTTGCTTTTTCCTGCTCCTCTTAGCATGATAAAGAAGATTCAAAGAGAGTGAGATGCCAGCTCCTTTCATTCAGTCAGTAGCTTCAATCATTTCTGGACGTTTTTCAATGGCAAAAATCAATGAATATTGTAAATGCACAAACAGTAATTTCTCCGCATTGCAAGGTGCAATTCTGAAATTTTTTGCTTTTTCCTGCTCCTCTTAGCATGATAAAGAAGATTCAAAGAGAGTGAGATGCCAGCTCCTTTCATTCAGTCAGTAGCTTCAAACATTTCTGGTATATGAATAACATGATGTTTTTCAATGGCAAAAATCAATGAATATTGTAAATGCACAAACAGTAATTTCTCCGCATTGCAAGGTGCAATTCTGAAATTTTTTGCTTTTTCCTGCTCCTCTTAGCATGATAAAGAAGATTCAAAGAGAGTGAGATGCCAGCTCCTTTCATTCAGTCAGTAGCTTCAAACATTTCTGGTATATAAATAACATGATGTTTTTCAATGGCAAAAATCAATGAATATTGTAAGTGCACAAACAGTAATTTCTCCGCATTGCAAGGTGCAATTCTTAAATTTTTTGCTTTTTCCTGCTCCTCTTAGCATGATAAAGAAGATTCAAAGAGAGTGAGATGCCAGCTCCTTTCATTCAGTCAGTAGCTTCAATCATTTCTGGACGTTTTTCAATGGCAAAAATCAATGAATATTGTAAATGCACAAACAGTAATTTCTCCGCATTGCAAGGTGCAATTCTGAAATTTTTTGCTTTTTCCTGCTCCTCAGCATGATAAAGAAGATTCAAAGAGAGTGAGATGCCAGCTCCTTTCATTCAGTCAGTAGCTTCAAACATTTATGGTATATGAATAACATGATGTTTTTCAATGGCAAAAATCAATGAATATTGTAAATGCACAAACAGTAATTTCTCCGCATTGCAAGGTGCAATTCTGAAATTTTTTGCTTTTTCCTGCTCCTCTTAGCATGATAAAGAAGATTCAAAGAGAGTGAGATGCCAGCTCCTTTCATTCAGTCAGTAGCTTCAATCATTTCTGGACGTTTTTCAATGGCAAAAATCAATGAATATTGTAAATGCACAAACAGTAATTTCTCCGCATTGCAAGGTGCAATTCTGAAATTTTTTGCTTTTTCCTGCTCCTCTTAGCATGATAAAGAAGATTCAAAGAGAGTGAGATGCCAGCTCCTTTCATTCAGTCAGTAGCTTCAAACATTTCTGGTATATGAATAACATGATGTTTTTCAATGGCAAAAATCAATGAATATTGTAAATGCACAAACAGTAATTTCTCCGCATTGCAAGGTGCAATTCTGAAATTTTTTGCTTTTTCCTGCTCCTCTTAGCATTATAAAGAAGATTCAAAGAGAGTGAGATGCCAGCTCCTTTCATTCAGTCAGTAGCTTCAAACATTTCTGGTATATGAATAACATGATGTTTTTCAATGGCAAAAATCAATGAATATTGTAAATGCACAAACAGTAATTTCTCCGCATTGCAAGGTGCAATTCTGAAATTTTTTGCTTTTTCCTGCTCCTCTTAGCATGATAAAGAAGATTCAAAGAGAGTGAGATGCCAGCTCCTTTCATTCAGTCAGTAGCTTCAAACATTTCTGGTATATGAATAACATGATGTTTTTCAATGGCAAAAATCAATGAATATTGTAAATGCACAAACAGTAATTTCTCCGCATTGCAAGGTGCAATTCTGAAATTTTTTGCTTTTTCCTGCTCCTCTTAGCATGATAAAGAAGATTCAAAGAAAGTGAGATGCCAGCTCTTTTCATTCAGTCAGTAGCTTCAATCATTTCTGGACGTTTTTCAATGGCAAAAATCAATGAATATTGTAAATGCACAAACAGTAATTTCTCCGCATTGCAAGGTGCAATTCTGAAATTTTTTGCTTTTTCCTGCTCCTCTTAGCATGATAAAGAAGATTCAAAGAGAGTGAGATGCCAGCTCCTTTCATTCAGTCAGTAGCTTCAAACATTTCTGGTATATGAATAACATGATGTTTTTCAATGGCAAAAATCAATGAATATTGTAAATGCACAAACAGTAATTTCTCCGCATTGCAAGGTGCAATTCTGAAATTTTTTGCTTTTTCCTGCTCCTCTTAGCATGATAAAGAAGATTCAAAGAGAGTGAGATGCCAGCTCCTTTCATTCAGTCAGTAGCTTCAATCATTTCTGGACGTTTTTCAATGGCAAAAATCAATGAATATTGTAAATGCACAAACAGTAATTTCTCCGCATTGCAAGGTGCAATTCTGAAATTTTTTGCTTTTTCCTGCTCCTCTTAGCATGATAAAGAAGATTCAAAGAGAGTGAGATGCCAGCTCCTTTCATTCAGTCAGTAGCTTCAAACATTTCTGGTATATGAATAACATGATGTTTTTCAATGGCAAAAATCAATGAATATTGTAAGTGCACAAACAGTAATTTCTCCGCATTGCAAGGTGCAATTCTTAAATTTTTTGCTTTTTCCTGCTCCTCTTAGCATGATAAAGAAGATTCAAAGAGAGTGAGATGCCAGCTCCTTTCATTCAGTCAGTAGCTTCAATCATTTCTGGACGTTTTTCAATGGCAAAAATCAATGAATATTGTAAATGCACAAACAGTAATTTCTCCGCATTGCAAGGTGCAATTTTGAAATTTTTTGCTTTTTCCTGCTCCTCTTAGCATGATAAAGAAGATTCAAAGAGAGTGAGATGCCAGCTCCTTTCATTCAGTCAGTAGCTTCAAACATTTCTGGTATATGAATAACATGATGTTTTTCAATGGCAAAAATCAATGAATATTGTAAATGCACAAACAGTAATTTCTCCGCATTGCAAGGTGCAATTCTGAAATTTTTTGCTTTTTCCTGCTCCTCTTAGCATGATAAAGAAGATTCAAAGAGAGTGAGATGCCAGCTCCTTTCATTCAGTCAGTAGCTTCAATCATTTCTGGACGTTTTTCAATGGCAAAAATCAATGAATATTGTAAATGCACAAACAGTAATTTCTCCGCATTGCAAGGTGCAATTCTGAAATTTTTTGCTTTTTCCTGCTCCTCTTAGCATGATAAAGAAGATTCAAAGAGAGTGAGATGCCAGCTCCTTTCATTCAGTCAGTAGCTTCAAACATTTCTGGTATATGAATAACATGATGTTTTTCTATGGCAAAAATCAATGAATATTGTAAGTGCACAAACAGTAATTTCTCCGCATTGCAAGGTGCAATTCTTAAATTTTTTGCTTTTTCCTGCTCCTCTTAGCATGATAAAGAAGATTCAAAGAGAGTGAGATGCCAGCTCCTTTCATTCAGTCAGTAGCTTCAATCATTTCTGGACGTTTTTCAATGGCAAAAATCAATGAATATTGTAAATGCACAAACAGTAATTTCTCCGCATTGCAAGGTGCAATTCTGAAATTTTTTGCTTTTTCCTGCTCCTCAGCATGATAAAGAAGATTCAAAGAGAGTGAGATGCCAGCTCCTTTCATTCAGTCAGTAGCTTCAATCATTTCTGGACGTTTTTCAATGGCAAAAATCAATGAATATTGTAAATGCATAAACAGTAATTTCTCCGCATTGCAAGGTGCAATTCTGAAATTTTTTGCTTTTTCCTGCTCCTCTTAGCATGATAAAGAAGATTCAAAGAGAGTGAGATGCCAGCTCCTTTCATTCAGTCAGTAGCTTCAAACATTTATGGTATATGAATAACATGATGTTTTTCAATGGCAAAAATCAATGAATATTGTAAATGCACAAACAGTAATTTCTCCGCATTGCAAGGTGCAATTCTGAAATTTTTTGCTTTTTCCTGTTCCTCTTAGCATGATAAAGAAGATTCAAAGAGAGTGAGATGCCAGCTCCTTTCATTCAGTCAGTAGCTTCAATCATTTCTGGACGTTTTTCAATGGCAAAAATCAATGAATATTGTAAATGCACAAACAGTAATTTCTCCGCATTGCAAGGTGCAATTCTGAAATTTTTTGCTTTTTCCTGCTCCTCTTAGCATGATAAAGAAGATTCAAAGAGAGTGAGATGCCAGCTCCTTTCATTCAGTCAGTAGCTTCAATCATTTCTGGTATATGAATAACATGATGTTTTTCAATGGCAAAAATCAATGAATATTGTAAATGCACAAACAGTAATTTCTCCGCATTGCAAGGTGCAATTCTGAAATTTTTTGCTTTTTCCTGCTCCTCTTAGCATGATAAAGAAGATTCAAAGAGAGTGAGATGCCAGCTCCTTTCATTCAGTCAGTAGCTTCAAACATTTATGGTATATGAATAACATGATGTTTTTCAATGGCAAAAATCAATGAATATTGTAAATGCACAAACAGTAATTTCTCCGCATTGCAAGGTGCAATTCTGAAATTTTTTGCTTTTTCCTGCTCCTCTTAGCATGATAAAGAAGATTCAAAGAGAGTGAGATGCCAGCTCCTTTCATTCAGTCAGTAGCTTCAATCATTTCTGGACGTTTTTCAATGGCAAAAATCAATGAATATTGTAAATGCACAAACAGTAATTTCTCCGCATTGCAAGGTGCAATTCTGAAATTTTTTGCTTTTTCCTGCTCCTCTTAGCATGATAAAGAAGATTCAAAGAGAGTGAGATGCCAGCTCCTTTCATTCAGTCAGTAGCTTCAATCATTTCTGGTATATGAATAACATGATGTTTTTCAATGGCAAAAATCAAAGAATATTGTAAATGCACAAACAGTAATTTCTCCGCATTGCAAGGTGCAATTCTGAAATTTTTTGCTTTTTCCTGCTCCTCTTAGCATGATAAAGAAGATTCAAAGAGAGTGAGATGCCAGCTCCTTTCATTCAGTCAGTAGCTTCAAACATTTCTGGTATATGAATAACATGATGTTTTTCAATGGCAAAAATCAATGAATATTGTAAATGCACAAACAGTAATTTCTCCGCATTGCAAGGTGCAATTCTGAAATTTTTTGTTTTTTCCTGCTCCTCTTAGCATGATAAAGAAGATTCAAAGAGAGTGAGATGCCAGCTCCTTTCATTCAGTCAGTAGCTTCAATCATTTCTGGACGTTTTTCAATGGCAAAAATCAATGAATATTGTAAATGCACAAACAGTAATTTCTCCGCATTGCAAGGTGCAATTCTGAAATTTTTTGCTTTTTCCTGCTCCTCTTAGCATGATAAAGAAGATTCAAAGAGAGTGAGATGCCAGCTCCTTTCATTCAGTCAGTAGCTACAATCATTTCTGGACGTTTTTCAATGTCAAAAATCAATGAATATTGTAAATGCACAAACAGCAATTTCTCCGCATTGCAAGGTGCAATTCTGAACTTTTTTGCTTTTTCCTGCTCCTCTTAGCATGATAAAGAAGATTCAAAGAGAGTGAGATGCCAGCTCCTTTCATTTAGTCAGTAGCTTCAATCATTTCTGGTATATGAATAACATGATGTTTTTCAATGGCAAAAATCAATGAATATTGTAAATGCACAAACAGTAATTTCTCCGCATTGCAAGGTGCAATTCTGAAATTTTTTGCTTTTTCCTGCTCCTCTTAGCATGATAAAGAAGATTCAAAGAGAGTGAGATGCCAGCTCCTTTCATTCAGTCAGTAGCTTCAATCATTTCTGGACGTTTTTCAATGGCAAAAATCAATGAATATTGTAAATGCACAAACAGTAATTTCTCCGCATTGCAAGGTGCAATTCTGAAATTTTTTGCTTTTTCCTGCTCCTCTTAGCATGATAAAGAAGATTCAAAGAGAGTGAGATGCCAGCTCCTTTCATTCAGTCAGTAGCTTCAATCATTTCTGGTATATGAATAACATGATGTTTTTCAATGGCAAAAATCAATGAATATTGTAAATGCACAAACAGTAATTTCTCCGCATTGCAAGGTGCAATTCTGAAATTTTTTGCTTTTTCCTGCTCCTCTTAGCATGATAAAGAAGATTCAAAGAGAGTGAGATGCCAGCTCCTTTCATTCAGTCAGTAGCTTCAAACATTTCTGGTATATGAATAACATGATGTTTTTCAATGGCAAAAATCAATGAATATTGTAAATGCACAAACAGTAATTTCTCCGCATTGCAAGGTGCAATTCTGAAATTTTTTGCTTTTTCCTGCTCCTCTTAGCATGATAAAGAAGATTCAAAGAGAGTGAGATGCCAGCTCTTTTCATTCAGTCAGTAGCTTCAATCATTTCTGGACGTTTTTCAATGGCAAAAATCAATGAATATTGTAAATGCACAAACAGTAATTTCTCCGCATTGCAAGGTGCAATTCTGAAATTTTTTGCTTTTTCCTGCTCCTCTTAGCATGATAAAGAAGATTCAAAGAGAGTGAGATGCCAGCTCCTTTCATTCAGTCAGTAGCTTCAATCATTTCTGGACGTTTTTCAATGGCAAAAATCAATGAATATTGTAAATGCACAAACAGTAATTTCTCCGCATTGCAAGGTGCAATTCTGAAATTTTTTGCTTTTTCCTGCTCCTCTTAGCATGATAAAGAAGATTCAAAGAGAGTGAGATGCCAGCTCCTTTCATTTAGTCAGTAGCTTCAATCATTTCTGGTATATGAATAACATGATGTTTTTCAATGGCAAAAATCAATGAATATTGTAAATGCACAAACAGTAATTTCTCCGCATTGCAAGGTGCAATTCTGAAATTTTTTGCTTTTTCCTGCTCCTCTTAGCATGATAAAGAAGATTGAAAGACAGTGAGATGCCAGCTCCTTTCATTCAGTCAGTAGCTTCAATCATTTCTGGACATTTTTCAATGGCAAAAATCAATGAATATTGTAAATGCACAAACAGTAATTTCTCCGCATTGCAAGGTGCAATTCTGAAATTTTTTGCTTTTTCCTGCTCCTCTTAGCATGATAAAGAAGATTCAAAGAGAGTGAGATGCCAGCTCCTTTCATTCAGTCAGTAGCTTCAAACATTTCTGGTATATGAATAACATGATGTTTTTCAATGGCAAAAATCAATGAATATTGTAAATGCACAAACAGTAATTTCTCCGCATTGCAAGGTGCAATTCTGAAATTTTTTGCTTTTTCATGCTCCTCTTAGCATGATAAAGAAGATTCAAAGAGAGTGAGATGCCAGCTCCTTTCATTCAGTCAGTAGCTTCAATCATTTCTGGACGTTTTTCAATGGCAAAAATCAATGAATATTGTAAATGCACAAACAGTAATTTCTCCGCATTGCAAGGTGCAATTCTGAAATTTTTTGCTTTTTCCTGCTCCTCTTAGCATGATAAAGAAGATTCAAAGAGAGTGAGATGCCAGCTCCTTTCATTCAGTCAGTAGCTTCAAACATTTCTGGTATATGAATAACATAATGTTTTTCAATGGCAAAAATCAATGAATATTGTAAATGCACAAACAGTAATTTCTCCGCATTGCAAGGTGCAATTCTGAAATTTTTTGCTTTTTCCTGCTCCTCTTAGCATGATAAAGAAGATTCAAAGAGAGTGAGATGCCAGCTCCTTTCATTCAGTCAGTAGCTTCAATCATTTCTGGACGTTTTTCAATGGCAAAAATCAATGAATATTGTAAATGCACAAACAGTAATTTCTCCGCATTGCAAGGTGCAATTTTGAAATTTTTTGCTTTTTCCTTCTCCTCTTAGCATGATAAAGAAGATTCAAAGAGAGTGAGATGCCAGCTCCTTTCATTCAGTCAGTAGCTTCAATCATTTCTTGTATATGAATAACATGATGTTTTTCAATGGCAAAAATGAATGAATATTGTAAATGCACAAACAGTAATTTCTCCGCATTGCAAGGTGCAATTCTGAAATTTTTTGCTTTTTCCTGCTCCTCTTAGCATGATAAAGAAGATTCAAAGAGAGTGATATGCCAGCTCCTTTCATTCAGTCAGTAGCTTCAATCATTTCTGGACGTTTTTCAATGGCAAAAATCAATGAATATTGTAAATGCACAAACAGTAATTTCTCCGCATTGCAAGGTGCAATTCTGAAATTTTTTGCTTTTTCCTGCTCCTCTTAGCATGATAAAGAAGATTCAAAGAGAGTGAGATGCCAGCTCCTTTCATTCAGTCAGTAGCTTCAATCATTTCTGGACGTTTTTCAATGGCAAAAATCAATGAATATTGTAAATGCACAAACAGTAATTTCTCCGCATTGCAAGGTGCAATTCTGAAATTTTTTGCTTTTTCCTGCTCCTCTTAGCATGATAAAGAAGATTCAAAGAGAGTGAGATGCCAGCTCCTTTCATTCAGTCAGTAGCTTCAAACATTTCTGGTATATGAATAACATGATGTTTTTCAATGGCAAAAATCAATGAATATTGTAAATGCACAAACAGTAATTTCTCCGCATTGCAAGGTGCAATTCTGAAATTTTTTGCTTTTTCCTGCTCCTCTTAGCATGATAAAGAAGATTCAAAGAGAGTGAGATGCCAGCTCCTTTTATCAGTCAGTAGCTTCAATCATTTCTGGTATATGAATAACATGATGTTTTTCAATGGCAAAAATCAATGAATATTGTAAATGCACAAACAGTAATTTCTCCGCATTGCAAGGTGCAATTCTGAAATTTTTTGCTTTTTCCTGCTCCTCTTAGCATGATAAAGAAGATTCAAAGAGAGTGAGATGCCAGCTCCTT
Source organism: Phyllobates terribilis (assembly GCF_046119375.1). NCBI lineage: Eukaryota > Metazoa > Chordata > Amphibia > Anura > Dendrobatidae > Phyllobates > Phyllobates terribilis. The sequence continues at coordinate 1,314,129 of NW_027363227.1, forward strand.
TCATTCAGTCAGTAGCTTCAATCATTTCTGGACGTTTTTCAATGGCAAAAATCAATGAATATTGTAAATGCACAAACAGTAATTTCTCCGCATTGCAAGGTGCAATTCTGAAATTTTTTGCTCTTTCCTGCTCCTCTTAGCATGATAAAGAAGATTCAAAGAGAGTGAGATGCCAGCTCCTTTCATTCAGTCAGTAGCTTCAATCATTTCTGGATGTTTTTCAATGGCAAAAATCAATGAATATTGTAAATGCACAAACAGTAATTTCTCCGCATTGCAAGGTGCAATTATGAAATTTTTTGCTTTTTCCTGCTCCTCTTAGCATGATAAAGAAGATTCAAAGAGAGTGAGATGCCAGCTCCTTTCATTCAGTCAGTAGCTTCAAACATTTCTGGTATATGAATAACATGATGTTTTTCAATGGCAAAAATCAATGAATATTGTAAATGCACAAACAGTAATTTCTCCGCATTGCAAGGTGCAATTCTGAAATTTTTTGCTTTTTCCTGCTCCTCTTAGCATGATAAAGAAGATTCAAAGAGAGTGAGATGCCAGCTCCTTTCATTCAGTCAGTAGCTTCAAACATTTCTGGTATATGAATAACATGATGTTTTTCAATGGCAAAAATCAATGAATATTGTAAATGCACAAACAGTAATTTCTCCGCATTGCAAGGTGCAATTCTGAAATTTTTTGCTTTTTCCTGCTCCTCTTAGCATGATAAAGAAGATTCAAAGAGAGTGAGATGCCAGCTCCTTTCATTCAGTCAGTAGCTTCAATCATTTCTGGACGTTTTTCAATGGCAAAAATCAATGAATATTGTAAATGCACAAACAGTAATTTCTCCGCATTACAAGGTGCAATTCTGAAATTTTTTGCTTTTTCCTGCTCCTCTTAGCATGATAAAGAAGATTCAAAGAGAGTGAGATGCCAGCTCCTTTCATTCAGTCAGTAGCTTCAATCATTTCTGGACGTTTTTCAATGGCAAAAATCAATGAATATTGTAAATGCACAAACAGTAATTTCTCCGCATTGCAAGGTGCAATTATGAAATTTTTTGCTTTTTCCTGCTCCTCTTAGCATGATAAAGAAGATTCAAAGAGAGTGAGATGCCAGCTCCTTTCATTCAGTCAGTAGCTTCAAACATTTCTGGTATATGAATAACATGATGTTTTTCAATGGCAAAAATCAATGAATATTGTAAATGCACAAACAGTAATTTCTCCGCATTGCAAGGTGCAATTCTGAAATTTTTTGCTTTTTCCTGCTCCTCTTAGCATGATAAAGAAGATTCAAAGAGAGTGAGATGCCAGCTCCTTTCATTCAGTCAGTAGCTTCAAACATTTCTGGTATATGAATAACATGATGTTTTTCAATGGCAAAAATCAATGAATATTGTAAATGCACAAACAGTAATTTCTCCGCATTGCAAGGTGCAATTCTGAAATTTTTTGCTTTTTCCTGCTCCTCTTAGCATGATAAAGAAGATTCAAAGAGAGTGAGATGCCAGCTCCTTTCATTCAGTCAGTAGCTTCAAACATTTCTGGTATATGAATAACATAATGTTTTTCAATGGCAAAAATCAATGAATATTGTAAATGCACAAACAGTAATTTCTCCGCATTGCAAGGTGCAATTCTGAAATTTTTTGCTTTTTCCTGCTCCTCTTAGCATGATAAAGAAGATTCAAAGAGAGTGAGATGCCAGCTCCTTTCATTCAGTCAGTAGCTTCAATCATTTCTGGACGTTTTTCAATGGCAAAAATCAATGAATATTGTAAATGCACAAACAGTAATTTCTCCGCATTGCAAGGTGCAAGTCTGAAATTTTTTGCTTTTTCCTGCTCCTCTTAGCATGATAAAGAAGATTCAAAGAGAGTGAGATGCCAGCTCCTTTCATTCAGTCAGTAGCTTCAAACATTTCTGGTATATGAATAACATGATGTTTTTCAATGGCAAAAATCAATGAATATTGTAAATGCACAAACAGTAATTTCTCCGCATTGCAAGGTGCAATTCTGAAATTTTTTGCTTTTTCCTGCTCCTCAGCATGATAAAGAAGATTCAAAGAGAGTGAGATGCCAGCTCCTTTCATTCAGTCAGTAGTTTCAATCATTTCTGGACGTTTTTCAATGGCAAAAATCAATGAATATTGTAAATGCACAAACAGTAATTTCTCCGCATTGCAAGGTGCAATTCTGAAATTTTTTGCTTTTTCCTGCTCCTCTTAGCATGATAAAGAAGATTCAAAGAGAGTGAGATGCCAGCTCCTTTCATTCAGTCAGTAGCTTCAATCATTTCTGGACGTTTTTCAATGGCAAAAATCAATGAATATTGTAAATGCACAAACAGTAATTTATCCGCATTGCAAGGTGCAATTCTGAAATTTTTTGCTTTTTCCTGCTCCTCTTAGCATGATAAAGAAGATTCAAAGAGAGTGAGATGCCAGCTCCTTTCATTCAGTCAGTAGCTTCAATCATTTCTGGATGTTTTTCAATGGCAAAAATCAATGAATATTGTAAATGCACAAACAGTAATTTCTCCGCATTGCAAGGTGCAATTCTGAAATTTTTTGCTTTTTCCTTCTCCTCTTAGCATGATAAAGAAGATTCAAAGAGAGTGAGATGCCAGCTCCTTTCATTCAGTCAGTAGCTTCAAACATTTCTGGTATATGAATAACATGATGTTTTTCAATGGCAAAAATCAATGAATATTGTAAATGCACAAACAGTAATTTCTCCGCATTGCAAGGTGCAATTCTGAAATTTTTTGCTTTTTCCTGCTCCTCTTAGCATGATAAAGAAGATTCAAAGAGAGTGAGATGCCAGCTCCTTTCATTCAGTCAGTAGCTTCAAACATTTCTGGTATATGAATAACATGATGTTTTTCAATGGCAAAAATCAATGAATATTGTAAATGCACAAACAGTAATTTCTCCGCATTGCCAGGTGCAATTCTGAAATTTTTTGCTTTTTCCTGCTCCTCTTAGCATGATAAAGAAGATTCAAAGAGAGTGAGATGCCAGCTCCTTTCATTCAGTCAGTAGCTTCAAACATTTCTGGTATATGAATAACATGATGTTTTTCAATGGCAAAAATCAATGAATATTGTAAATGCACAAACAGTAATTTCTCCGCATTGCAAGGTGCAATTCTGAAATTTTTTGCTTTTTCCTGCTCCTCTTAGCATGATAAAGAAGATTCAAAGAGAGTGAGATGCCAGCTCCTTTCATTCATTCAGTAGCTTCAATCATTTCTGGACGTTTTTCAATGTCAAAAATCAATGAATATTGTAAATGCACAAACAGTAATTTCTCCGCATTGCAAGGTGCAATTCTGAAATTTTTTGCTTTTTCCTGCTCCTCTTAGCATGATAAAGAAGATTCAAAGAGAGTGAGATGCCAGCTCCTTTCATTCAGTCAGTAGCTTCAATCATTTCTGGTATATGAATAACATGATGTTTTTCAATGGCAAAAATCAATGAATATTGTAAATGCACAAACAGTAATTTCTCCGCATTGCAAGGTGCAATTCTGAAATTTTTTGCTTTTTCCTGCTCCTCTTAGCATGATAAAGAAGATTCAAAGAGAGTGAGATGCCAGCTCCTTTCATTCAGTCAGTAGCTTCAATCATTTCTGGACGTTTTTCAATGGCAAAAATCAATGAATATTGTAAATGCACAAACAGTAATTTCTCCGCATTGCAAGGTGCAATTCTGAAATTTTTTGCTTTTTCCTGCTCCTCTTAGCATGATAAAGAAGATTCAAAGAGAGTGAGATGCCAGCTCCTTTCATTCAGTCAGTAGCTTCAAACATTTCTGGTATATGAATAACATGATGTTTTTCAATGGCAAAAATCAATGAATATTGTAAATGCACAAACAGTAATTTCTCCGCATTTCAAGGTGCAATTCTGAAAGTTTTTGCTTTTTCCTGCTCCTCTTAGCATGATAAAGAAGATTCAAAGAGAGTGAGATGCCCGCTCCTTTCATTCAGTCAGTAGCTTCAATCATTTCTGGTATATGAATAACATGATGTTTTTCAATGGCAAAAATCAATGAATATTGTAAATGCACAAACAGTAATTTCTCCGCATTGCAAGGTGCAATTCTGAAAATTTTTGCTTTTTCCTGCTCCTCTTAGCATGATAAAGAAGATTCAAAGAGAGTGAGATGCCAGCTCCTTTCATTCAGTCAGTAGCTTCAATCATTTCTGGTATATGAATAACATCATGTTTTTCAATGGCAAAAATCAATGAATATTGTAAATGCACAAACAGTAATTTCTCCGCATTGCAAGGTGCAATTCTGAAATTTTTTGCTTTTTCCTGCTCCTCTTAGCATGATACAGAAGATTCAAAGAGAGTGAGATGCCAGCTCCTTTCATTCAGTCAGTAGCTTCAATCATTTCTGGTATATGAATAACGATGTTTTTCAATGGCAAAAATCAATGAATATTGTAAATGCACAAACAGTAATTTCTCCGCATTGCAAGGTGCAATTCTGAAATTTTTTGCTTTTTCCTGCTCCTCTTAGCATGATAAAGAAGATTCAAAGAGAGTGAGATGCCAGCTCCTTTCATTCAGTCAGTAGCTTCAATCAATTCTGGACGTTTTTCAATGGCAAAAATAAATGAATATTGTAAATGCACAAATAGTAATTTCTCCGCATTGCAAGGTGCAATTCTGAAATTTTTTGCTTTTTCCTGCTCCTCTTAGCATGATAAAGAAGATTCAAAGAGAGTGAGATGCCAGCTCCTTTCATTCAGTCAGTAGCTTCAAACATTTCTGGTATATGAATAACATGATGTTTTTCAATGGCAAAAATCAATGAATATTGTAAATGCACAAACAGTAATTTCTCCGCATTGCAAGGTGCAATTCTGAAATTTTTTGCTTTTTCCTGCTCCTCTTAGCATGATAAAGAAGATTCAAAGAGAGTGAGATGCCAGCTCCTTTCATTCAGTCAGTAGCTTCAATCATTTCTGGACGTTTTTCAATGGCAAAAATCAATGAATATTGTAAATGCACAAACAGTAATTTCTCCGCATTGCAAGGTGCAAGTCTGAAATTTTTTGCTTTTTCCTGCTCCTCTTAGCATGATAAAGAAGATTCAAAGAGAGTGAGATGCCAGCTCCTTTTATTCAGTCAGTAGCTTCAAACATTTCTGGTATATGAATAACATGATGTTTTTCAATGGCAAAAATCAATGAATATTGTAAATGCACAAACAGTAATTTCTCCGCATTGCAAGGTGCAATTCTGAAATTTTTTGCTTTTTCCTGCTCCTCTTAGCATGATAAAGAAGATTCAAAGAGAGTGAGATGCCAGCTCCTTTCATTCAGTCAGTAGCTTCAATCATTTCTGGACGTTTTTCAATGGCAAAAATCAATGAATATTGTAAATGCACAAACAGTAATTTCTCCGCATTGCAAGGTGCAATTCTGAAATTTTTTGCTTTTTCCTGCTCCTCTTAGCATGATAAAGAAGATTCAAAGAGAGTGAGATGCCAGCTCCTTTCATTCAGTCAGTAGCTTCAAACATTTCTGGTATATGAATAACATGATGATTTTCAATGGCAAAAATCAATGAATATTGTAAATGCACAAACAGTAATTTCTCCGCATTGCAAGGTGCAATTCTGAAATTTTTTGCTTTTTCCTGCTCCTCTTAGCATGATAAAGAAGATTCAAAGAGAGTGAGATGCCAGCTCCTTTCATTCAGTCAGTAGCTTCAATCATTTCTGGACGTTTTTCAATGTCAAAAATCAATGAATATTGTAAATGCACAAACAGTAATTTCTCCGCATTGCAAGGTGCAATTCTGAAATTTTTTGCTTTTTCCTGCTCCTCTTAGCATGATAAAGAAGATTCAAAGAGAGTAAGATGCCAGCTCCTTTCATTCAGTCAGTAGCTTCAATCATTTCTGGTATATGAATAACATGATGTTTTTCAATGGCAAAAATCAATGAATATTGTAAGTGCACAAACAGTAATTTCTCCGCATTGCAAGGTGCAATTCTGAAATTTTTTGCTTTTTCCTGCTCCTCTTAGCATGATAAAGAAGATTCAAAGAGAGTGAGATGCCAGCTCCTTTCATTCAGTCAGTAGCTTCAATCATTTCTGGTATATGAATAACATGATGTTTTTCAATGGCAAAAATCAATGAATATTGTAAATGCACAAACAGTAATTTCTCCGCATTGCAAGGTGCAATTCTGAAATTTTTTGCTTTTTCCTGCTCCTCTTAGCATGATAAAGAAGATTCAAAGAGAGTGAGATGCCAGCTCCTTTCATTCAGTCAGTAGCTTCAAACATTTCTGGTATATGAATAACATGATGTTTTTCAATGGCAAAAATCAATGAATATTGTAAATGCACAAACAGTAATTTCTCCGCATTGCAAGGTGCAATTCTGAAATTTTTTGCTTTTTCCTGCTCCTCTTAGCATGATAAAGAAGACTCAAAGAGAGCGAGATGCCAGCTCCTTTCATTCAGTCAGTAGCTTCAATCATTTCTGGACGTTTTTCAATGGCAAAAATCAATGAATATTGTAAATGCATAAACAGTAATTTCTCCGCATTGCAAGGTGCAATTCTGAAATTTTTTGCTTTTTCCTGCTCCTCTTAGCATGATAAAGAAGATTCAAAGAGAGTGAGATGCCAGCTCCTTTCATTCAGTCAGTAGCTTCAATAATTTCTGGACGTTTTTCAATGTCAAAAATCAATGAATATTGTAAATGCACAAACAGTAATTTCTCCGCATTGCAAGGTGCAATTCTGAACTTTTTTGCTTTTTCCTGCTCCTCTTAGCATGATAAAGAAGATTCAAAGAGAGTGAGATGCCAGCTCCTTTCATTTAGTCAGTAGCTTCAATCATTTCTGGTATATAAATAACATGATGTTTTTCAATGGCAAAAATCAATGAATATTGTAAATGCACAAACACTAATTTCTCCGCATTGCAAGGTGCAATTCTGAAATTTTTTGCTTTTTCCTGCTCCTCTTAGCATGATAAAGAAGATTCAAAGAGAGTGAGATGCAAGCTCCTTTCATTCAGTCAGTAGCTTCAATCATTTCTGGATGTTTTTCAATGGCAAAAATCAATGAATATTGTAAATGCACAAACAGTAATTTCTCCACATTGCAAGGTGCAATTCTGAAATTTTTTGCTTTTTCCTGCTCCTCTTAGCATGATAAAGAAGATTCAAAGAGAGTGAGATGCCAGCTCTTTTCATTCAGTCAGTAGCTTCAATCATTTCTGGACGTTTTTCAATGGCAAAAATCAATGAATATTGTAAATGCACAAACAGTAATTTCTCCGCATTGCAAGGTGCAATTCTGAAATTTTTTGCTTTTTCCTGCTCCTCTTAGCATGATAAAGAAGATTCAAAGAGAGTGAGATGCCAGCTCCTTTCATTCAGTCAGTAGCTTCAATCATTTCTGGATGTTTTTCAATGGCAAAAATCAATGAATATTGTAAATGCACAAACAGTAATTTCTCCGCATTGCAAGGTGCAATTCTGAAATTTTTTGCTTTTTCCTGCTCCTCTTAGCATGATAAAGAAGATTGAAAGAGAGTGAGATGCCAGCTCCTTTCATTCAGTCAGTAGCTTCAAACATTTCTGGTATATGATTAACATGATGTTTTTCAATGGCAAAAATCAATGAATATTGTAAATGCACAAACAGTAATTTCTCCGCATTGCAAGGTGCAATTCTGAAATTTTTTGCTTTTTCCTGCTCCTCTTAGCATGATAAAGAAGATTCAAAGAGAGTGATATGCCAGCTCCTTTCATTCAGTCAGTAGCTTCAATCATTTCTGGACGTTTTTCAATGGCAAAAATCAATGAATATTGTAAATGCACAAACAGTAATTTCTCCGCATTGCAAGGTGCAATTCTGAAATTTTTTGCTTTTTCCTGCTCCTCTTAGCATGATAAAGAAGATTCAAAGAGAGTGAGATGCCAGCTCCTTTCATTCAGTCAGTAGCTTCAATCATTTCTGGATGTTTTTCAATGGCAAAAATCAATGAATATTGTAAATGCACAAACAGTAATTTCTCCGCATTGCAAGGTGCAATTCTGAAATTTTTTGCTTTTTCCTGCTCCTCTTAGCATGATAAAGAAGATTGAAAGAGAGTGAGATGCCAGCTCCTTTCATTCAGTCAGTAGCTTCAAACATTTCTGGTATATGATTAACATGATGTTTTTCAATGGCAAAAATCAATGAATATTGTAAATGCACAAACAGTAATTTCTCCGCATTGCAAGGTGCAATTCTGAAATTTTTTGCTTTTTCCTGCTCCTCTTAGCATGATAAAGAAGATTCAAAGAGAGTGAGATGCCAGCTCCTTTCATTCAGTCAGTAGCTTCAATCATTTCTGGACGTTTTTCAATGGCAAAAATCAATGAATATTGTAAATGCACAAACAGTAATTTCTCCGCATTGCAAGGTGCAATTCTGAAATTTTTTGCTTTTTCCTGCTCCTCTTAGCATGATAAAGAAGATTCAAAGAGAGTGAGATGCCAGCTCCTTTCATTCAGTCAGTAGCTTCAATCATTTCTGGATGATTTTCAATGGCAAAAATCAATGAATATTGTAAATGCACAAACAGTAATTTCTCCGCATTGCAAGGTGCAATTCTGAAATTTTTTGCTTTTTCCTGCTCCTCTTAGCATGATAAAGAAGATTCAAAGAGAGTGAGATGCCAGCTCCTTTCATTCAGTCAGTAGCTTCAAACATTTCTGGTATATGAATAACATGATGTTTTTCAATGGCAAAAATCAATGAATATTGTAAATGCACAAACAGTAATTTCTCCGCATTGCAAGGTGCAATTCTGAAATTTTTTGCTTTTTCCTGCTCCTCTTAGCATGATAAAGAAGATTCAAAGAGAGTGAGATGCCAGCTCCTTTCATTCAGTCAGTAGCTTCAATCATTTCTGGTATATAAATAACATGATGTTTTTCAATGGCAAAAATCAGTGAATATTGTAAATGCACAAACAGTAATTTCTCCGCATTGCAAGGTGCAATTCTGAAATTTTTTGCTTTTTCCTGCTCCTCTTAGCATGATAAAGAAGATTCAAAGAGAGTGAGATGCCAGCTCCTTTCATTCAGTCAGTAGCTTCAAACATTTGTGGTATATGAATAACATGATGTTTTTCAATGGCAAAAATCAATGAATATTGTAAATGCACAAACAGTAATTTCTCCACATTGCAAGGTGCAATTCTGAAATTTTTTGCTTTTTCCTGCTCCTCTTAGCATGATAAAGAAGATTCAAAGAGAGTGAGATGCCAGCTCTTTTCATTCAGTCAGTAGCTTCAATCATTTCTGGACGTTTTTCAATGGCAAAAATCAATGAATATTGTAAATGCACAAACAGTAATTTCTCCGCATTGCAAGGTGCAATTCTGAAATTTTTTGCTTTTTCCTGCTCCTCTTAGCATGATAAAGAAGATTCAAAGAGAGTGAGATGCCAGCTCCTTTCATTCAGTCAGTAGCTTCAATCATTTCTGGATGTTTTTCAATGGCAAAAATCAATGAATATTGTAAATACACAAACAGTAATTTCTCCGCATTGCAAGGTGCAATTCTGAAATTTTTTGCTTTTTCCTGCTCCTCTTAGCATGATAAAGAAGATTGAAAGAGAGTGAGATGCCAGCTCCTTTCATTCAGTCAGTAGCTTCAAACATTTCTGGTATATGATTAACATGATGTTTTTCAATGGCAAAAATCAATGAATATTGTAAATGCACAAACAGTAATTTCTCCGCATTGCAAGGTGCAATTCTGAAATTTTTTGCTTTTTCCTGCTCCTCTTAGCATGATAAAGAAGATTCAAAGAGAGTGATATGCCAGCTCCTTTCATTCAGTCAGTAGCTTCAATCATTTCTGGACGTTTTTCAATGGCAAAAATCAATGAATATTGTAAATGCACAAACAGTAATTTCTCCGCATTGCAAGGTGCAATTCTGAAATTTTTTGCTTTTTCCTGCTCCTCTTAGCATGATAAAGAAGATTCAAAGAGAGTGAGATGCCAGCTCCTTTCATTCAGTCAGTAGCTTCAATCATTTCTGGATGTTTTTCAATGGCAAAAATCAATGAATATTGTAAATGCACAAACAGTAATTTCTCCGCATTGCAAGGTGCAATTCTGAAATTTTTTGCTTTTTCCTGCTCCTCTTAGCATGATAAAGAAGATTGAAAGAGAGTGAGATGCCAGCTCCTTTCATTCAGTCAGTAGCTTCAAACATTTCTGGTACATGATTAACATGATGTTTTTCAATGGCAAAAATCAATGAATATTGTAAATGCACAAACAGTAATTTCTCCGCATTGCAAGGTGCAATTCTGAAATTTTTTGCTTTTTCCTGCTCCTCTTAGCATGATAAAGAAGATTCAAAGAGAGTGAGATGCCAGCTCCTTTCATTCAGTCAGTAGCTTCAATCATTTCTGGACGTTTTTCAATGGCAAAAATCAATGAATATTGTAAATGCACAAACAGTAATTTCTCCGCATTGCAAGGTGCAATTCTGAAATTTTTTGCTTTTTCCTGCTCCTCTTAGCATGATAAAGAAGATTCAAAGAGAGTGAGATGCCAGCTCCTTTCATTCAGTCAGTAGCTTCAAACATTTCTGGTATATGAATAACATGATGTTTTTCAATGGCAAAAATCAATGAATATTGTAAATGCACAAACAGTAATTTCTCCGCATTGCAAGGTGCAATTCTGAAATTTTTTGCTTTTTCCTGCTCCTCTTAGCATGATAAAGAAGATTCAAAGAGAGTGAGATGCCAGCTCCTTTCATTCAGTCAGTAGCTTCAATCATTTCTGGACGTTTTTCAATGGCAAAAATCAATGAATATTGTAAATGCACAAACAGTAATTTCTCCGCATTGCAAGGTGCAATTTTGAAATTTTTTGCTTTTTCCTTCTCCTCTTAGCATGATAAAGAAGATTCAAAGAGAGTGAGATGCCAGCTCCTTTCATTCAGTCAGTAGCTTCAATCATTTCTGGTATATGAATAACATGATGTTTTTCAATGGCAAAAATCAATGAATATTGTAAATGCACAAACAGTAATTTCTCCGCATTGCAAGGTGCAATTCTGAAATTTTTTGCTTTTTCCTGCTCCTCTTAGCATGATAAAGAAGATTCAAAGAGAGTGATATGCCAGCTCCTTTCATTCAGTCAGTAGCTTCAATCATTTCTGGACGTTTTTCAATGGCAAAAATCAATGAATATTGTAAATGCACAAACAGTAATTTCTCCGCATTGCAAGGTGCAATTCTGAAATTTTTTGCTTTTTCCTGCTCCTCTTAGCATGATAAAGAAGATTCAAAGAGAGTGAGATGCCAGCTCCTTTCATTCAGTCAGTAGCTTCAATCATTTCTGGACGATTTTCAATGGCAAAAATCAATGAATATTGTAAATACACAAACAGTAATTTCTCCGCATTGCAAGGTGCAATTCTGAAATTTTTTGCTTTTTCCTGCTCCTCTTAGCATGATAAAGAAGATTCAAAGAGAGTGAGATGCCAGCTCCTTTCATTCAGTCAGTAGCTTCAAACATTTCTGGTATATGAATAACATGATGTTTTTCAATGGCAAAAATCAATGAATATTGTAAATGCACAAACAGTAATTTCTCCGCATTGCAAGGTGCAATTCTGAAATTTTTTGCTTTTTCCTGCTCCTCTTAGCATGATAAAGAAGATTCAAAGAGAGTGAGATGCCAGCTCCTTTTATCAGTCAGTAGCTTCAATCATTTCTGGTATATGAATAACATGATGTTTTTCAATGGCAAAAATCAATGAATATTGTAAATGCACAAACAGTAATTTCTCCGCATTGCAAGGTGCAATTCTGAATTTTTTTGCTTTTTCCTGCTCCTCTTAGCATGATAAAGAAGATTCAAAGAGAGTGAGATGCCAGCTCCTTTCATTCAGTCAGTAGCTTCAATCATTTCTGGATGTTTTTCAATGGCAAAAATCAATGAATATTGTAAATGCACAAACAGTAATTTCTCCGCATTGCAAGGTGCAATTCTGAAATTTTTTGCTTTTTCCTGCTCCGCTTAGCATGATAAAGAAGATTGAAAGAGAGTGAGATGCCAGCTCCTTTCATTCAGTCAGTAGCTTCAATAATTTCTGGACGTTTTTCAATGGCAAAAATCAATGAATATTGTAAATGCACAAACAGTAATTTCTCCGCATTGCAAGGTGCAATTCTGAAATTTTTTGCTTTTTCCTGCTCCTCTTAGCATGATAAAGAAGATTCAAAGAGAGTGAGATGCCAGCTCCTTTCATTCAGTCAGTAGCTTCAAACATTTCTGGTATATGAATAACATGATGTTTTTCAATGGCAAAAATCAATGAATATTGTAAATGCACAAACAGTAATTTCTCCGCATTGCAAGGTGCAATTCTGAAATTTTTTGCTTTTTCCTGCTCCTCTTAGCATGATAAAGAAGATTCAAAGAGAGTGAGATGCCAGCTCCTTTCATTCAGTCAGTAGCTTCAATCATTTCTGGACGTTTTTCAATGGCAAAAATCAATGAATATTGTAAATGCACAAACAGTAATTTCTCCGCATTGCAAGGTGCAATTCTGAAATTTTTTGCTTTTTCCTGCTCCTCTTAGCATGATAAAGAAGATTGAAAGAGAGTGAGATGCCAGCTCCTTTCATTCAGTCAGTAGCTTCAAACATTTCTGGTATATGATTAACATGATGTTTTTCAATGGCAAAAATCAATGAATATTGTAAATGCACAAACAGTAATTTCTCCGCATTGCAAGGTGCAATTCTGAAATTTTTTGCTTTTTCCTGCTCCTCTTAGCATGATAAAGAAGATTCAAAGAGAGTGAGATGCCAGCTCCTTTCATTCAGTCAGTAGCTTCAATCATTTCTGGACGTTTTTCAATGGCAAAAATCAATGAATATTGTAAATGCACAAACAGTAATTTCTCCGCATTGCAAGGTGCAATTCTGAAATTTTTTGCTTTTTCCTGCTCCTCTTAGCATGATAAAGAAGATTCAAAGAGAGTGAGATGCCAGCTCCTTTCATTCAGTCAGTAGCTTCAAACATTTCTGGTATATGAATAACATGATGTTTTTCAATGGCAAAAATCAATGAATATTGTAAATGCACAAACAGTAATTTCTCCGCATTGCAAGGTGCAATTCTGAAATTTTTTGCTTTTTCCTGCTCCTCTTAGCATGATAAAGAAGATTCAAAGAGAGTGAGATGCCAGCTCCTTTCATTCAGTCAGTAGCTTCAATCATTTCTGGACGTTTTTCAATGGCAAAAATCAATGAATATTGTAAATGCACAAACAGTAATTTCTCCGCATTGCAAGGTGCAATTCTGAAATTTTTTGCTTTTTCCTGCTCCTCTTAGCATGATAAAGAAGATTCAAAGAGAGTGAGATGCCAGCTCCTTTCATTCAGTCAGTAGCTTCAAACATTTCTGGTATATGAATAACATGATGTTTTTCAATGGCAAAAATCAATGAATATTGTAAATGCACAAACAGTAATTTCTCCGCATTGCAAGGTGCAATTCTGAAATTTTTTGCTTTTTCCTGCTCCTCTTAGCATGATAAAGAAGATTCAAAGAGAGTGATATGCCAGCTCCTTTCATTCAGTCAGTAGCTTCAATCATTTCTGGACGTTTTTCAATGGCAAAAATCAATGAATATTGTAAATGCACAAACAGTAATTTCTCCGCATTGCAAGGTGCAATTCTGAAATTTTTTGCTTTTTCCTGGTCCTCTTAGCATGATAAAGAAGATTCAAAGAGAGTGAGATGCCAGCTCCTTTCATTCAGTCAGTAGCTTCAATCATTTCTGGACGTTTTTCAATGGCAAAAATCAATGAATATTGTAAATGCACAAACAGTAATTTCTCCGCATTGCAAGGTGCAATTCTGAAATTTTTTGCTTTTTCCTGCTCCTCTTAGCATGATAAAGAAGATTCAAAGAGAGTGAGATGCCAGCTCCTTTCATTCAGTCAGTAGCTTCAAACATTTCTGGTATATGAATAACATGATGTTTTTCAATGGCAAAAATCAATGAATATTGTAAATGCACAAACAGTAATTTCTCCGCATTGCAAGGTGCAATTCTGAAATTTTTTGCTTTTTCCTGCTCCTCTTAGCATGATAAAGAAGATTCAAAGAGAGTGAGATGCCAGCTCCTTTTATCAGTCAGTAGCTTCAATCATTTCTGGTATATGAATAACATGATGTTTTTCAATGGCAAAAATCAATGAATATTGTAAATGCACAAACAGTAATTTCTCCGCATTGCAAGGTGCAATTCTGAAATTTTTTGCTTTTTCCTGCTCCTCTTAGCATGATAAAGAAGATTCAAAGAGAGTGAGATGCCAGCTCCTTTCATTCAGTCAGTAGCTTCAATCATTTCTGGATGTTTTTCAATGGCAAAAATCAATGAATATTGTAAATGCACAAACAGTAATTTCTCCGCATTGCAAGGTGCAATTCTGAAATTTTTTGCTTTTTCCTGCTCCGCTTAGCATGATAAAGAAGATTGAAAGAGAGTGAGATGCCAGCTCCTTTCATTCAGTCAGTAGCTTCAATCATTTCTGGACGTTTTTCAATGGCAAAAATCAATGAATATTGTAAATGCACAAACAGTAATTTCTCCGCATTGCAAGGTGCAATTCTGAAATTTTTTGCTTTTTCCTGCTCCTCTTAGCATGATAAAGAAGATTCAAAGAGAGTGAGATGCCAGCTCCTTTCATTCAGTCAGTAGCTTCAAACATTTCTGGTATATGATTAACATGATGTTTTTCAATGGCAAAAATCAATGAATATTGTAAATGCACAAACAGTAATTTCTCCGCATTGCAAGGTGCAATTCTGAAATTTTTTGCTTTTTCCTGCTCCTCTTAGCATGATAAAGAAGATTCAAAGAGAGTGAGATGCCAGCTCCTTTCATTCAGTCAGTAGCTTCAATCATTTCTGGACGTTTTTCAATGGCAAAAATCAATGAATATTGTAAATGCACAAACAGTAATTTCTCCGCATTGCAAGGTGCAATTCTGAAATTTTTTGCTTTTTCCTGCTCCTCTTAGCATGATAAAGAAGATTCAAAGAGAGTGAGATGCCAGCTCCTTTCATTCAGTCAGTAGCTTCAAACATTTCTGGTATATGAATAACATGATGTTTTTCAATGGCAAAAATCAATGAATATTGTAAATGCACAAACAGTAATTTCTCCGCATTGCAAGGTGCAATTCTGAAATTTTTTGCTTTTTCCTGCTCCTCTTAGCATGATAAAGAAGATTCAAAGAGAGTGAGATGCCAGCTCCTTTCATTCAGTCAGTAGCTTCAATCATTTCTGGACGTTTTTCAATGGCAAAAATCAATGAATATTGTAAATGCACAAACAGTAATTTCTCCGCATTGCAAGGTGCAATTCTGAAATGTTTTGCTTTTTCCTGCTTCTCTTAGCATGATAAAGAAGATTCAAAGAGAGTGAGATGCCAGCTCCTTTCATTCAGTCAGTAGCTTCAAACATTTCTGGTATATGAATAACATGATGTTTTTCAATGGCAAAAATCAATGAATATTGTAAATGTACAAACAGTAAATTCTCCGCATTGCAAGGTGCAATTCTGAAATTTTTTGCTTTTTCCTGCTCCTCTTAGCATGATAAAGAAGATTCAAAGAGAGTGAGATGCAAGCTCCTTTCATTCAGTCAGTAGCTTCAATCATTTCTGGACGTTTTTCAATGGCAAAAATCAATGAATATTGTAAATGCACAAACAGTAATTTCTCCGCATTGCAAGGTGCAATTTTGAAATTTTTTGCTTTTTCCTTCTCCTCTTAGCATGATAAAGAAGATTCAAAGAGAGTGAGATGCCAGCTCCTTTCATTCAGTCAGTAGCTTCAATCATTTCTGGTATATGAATAACATGATGTTTTTCAATGGCAAAAATCAATGAATATTGTAAATGCACAAACAGTAATTTCTCCGCATTGCAAGGTGCAATTCTGAAATTTTTTGCTTTTTCCTGCTCCTCTTAGCATGATAAAGAAGATTCAAAGAGAGTGAGATGCCAGCTCCTTTCATTCAGTCAGTAGCTTCAATCATTTCTGGACGTTTTTCAATGGCAAAAATCAATGAATATTGTAAATGCACAAACAGTAATTTCTCCGCATTGCAAGGTGCAATTCTGAAATTTTTTGCTTTTTCCTGCTCCTCTTAGCATGATAAAGAAGATTCAAAGAGAGTGAGATGCCAGCTCCTTTCATTCAGTCAGTAGCTTCAAACATTTCTGGTATATGAATAACATGATGTTTTTCAATGGCAAAAATCAATGAATATTGTAAATGCACAAACAGTAATTTCTCCGCATTGCAAGGTGCAATTCTGAAATTTTTTGCTTTTTCCTGCTCCTCTTAGCATGATAAAGAAGATTCAAAGAGAGTGAGATGCCAGCTCCTTTTATCAGTCAGTAGCTTCAATCATTTCTGGTATATGAATAACATGATGTTTTTCAATGGCAAAAATCAATGAATATTGTAAATGCACAAACAGTAATTTCTCCGCATTGCAAGGTGCAATTCTGAAATTTTTTGCTTTTTCCTGCTCCTCTTAGCATGATAAAGAAGATTCAAAGAGAGTGAGATGCCAGCTCCTTTCATTCAGTCAGTAGCTTCAATCATTTCTGGATTGTTTTTCAATGGCAAAAATCAATGAATATTGTAAATGCACAAACAGTAATTTCTCCGCATTGCAAGGTGCAATTCTGAAATTTTTTGCTTTTTCCTGCTCCGCTTAGCATGATAAAGAAGATTGAAAGAGAGTGAGATGCCAGCTCCTTTCATTCAGTCAGTAGCTTCAATCATTTCTGGACGTTTTTCAATGGCAAAAATCAATGAATATTGTAAATGCACAAACAGTAATTTCTCCGCATTGCAAGGTGCAATTCTGAAATTTTTTGCTTTTTCCTGCTCCTCTTAGCATGATAAAGAAGATTCAAAGAGAGTGAGATGCCAGCTCCTTTCATTCAGTCAGTAGCTTCAAACATTTCTGGTATATGATTAACATGATGTTTTTCAATGGCAAAAATCAATGAATATTGTAAATGCACAAACAGTAATTTCTCCGCATTGCAAGGTGCAATTCTGAAATTTTTTGCTTTTTCCTGCTCCTCTTAGCATGATAAAGAAGATTCAAAGAGAGTGAGATGCCAGCTCCTTTCATTCAGTCAGTAGCTTCAATCATTTCTGGTATATGAATAACATGATGTTTTTCAATGGCAAAAATCAATGAATATTGTAAATGCACAAACAGTAATTTCTCCGCATTGCAAGGTGCAATTCTGAAATTTTTTGCTTTTTCCTGCTCCTCTTAGCATGATAAAGAAGATTCAAAGAGAGTGATATGCCAGCTCCTTTCATTCAGTCAGTAGCTTCAATCATTTCTGGACGTTTTTCAATGGCAAAAATCAATGAATATTGTAAATGCACAAACAGTAATTTCTCCGCATTGCAAGGTGCAATTCTGAAATTTTTTGCTTTTTCCTGCTCCTCTTAGCATGATAAAGAAGATTCAAAGAGAGTGAGATGCCAGCTCCTTTCATTCAGTCAGTAGCTTCAATCATTTCTGGATGTTTTTCAATGGCAAAAATCAATGAATATTGTAAATGCACAAACAGTAATTTCTCCGCATTGCAAGGTGCAATTCTGAAATTTTTTGCTTTTTCCTGCTCCTCTTAGCATGATAAAGAAGATTGAAAGAGAGTGAGATGCCAGCTCCTTTCATTCAGTCAGTAGCTTCAAACATTTCTGGTATATGATTAACATGATGTTTTTCAATGGCAAAAATCAATGAATATTGTAAATGCACAAACAGTAATTTCTCCGCATTGCAAGGTGCAATTCTGAAATTTTTTGCTTTTTCCTGCTCCTCTTAGCATGATAAAGAAGATTCAAAGAGAGTGAGATGCCAGCTCCTTTCATTCAGTCAGTAGCTTCAATCATTTCTGGACGTTTTTCAATGGCAAAAATCAATGAATATTGTAAATGCACAAACAGTAATTTCTCCGCATTGCAAGGTGCAATTCTGAAATTTTTTGCTTTTTCCTGCTCCTCTTAGCATGATAAAGAAGATTCAAAGAGAGTGAGATGCCAGCTCCTTTCATTCAGTCAGTAGCTTCAAACATTTCTGGTATATGAATAACATGATGTTTTTCAATGGCAAAAATCAATGAATATTGTAAATGCACAAACAGTAATTTCTCCGCATTGCAAGGTGCAATTCTGAAATTTTTTGCTTTTTCCTGCTCCTCTTAGCATGATAAAGAAGATTCAAAGAGAGTGAGATGCCAGCTCCTTTCATTCAGTCAGTAGCTTCAATCATTTCTGGACGTTTTTCAATGGCAAAAATCAATGAATATTGTAAATGCACAAACAGTAATTTCTCCGCATTGCAAGGTGCAATTCTGAAATTTTTTGCTTTTTCCTGCTCCTCTTAGCATGATAAAGAAGATTCAAAGAGAGTGAGATGCCAGCTCCTTTCATTCAGTCAGTAGCTTCAATCATTTCTGGACGTTTTTCAATGGCAAAAATCAATGAATATTGTAAATGCACAAACAGTAATTTCTCCGCATTGCAAGGTGCAATTTTGAAATTTTTTGCTTTTTCCTTCTCCTCTTAGCATGATAAAGAAGATTCAAAGAGAGTGAGATGCCAGCTCCTTTCATTCAGTCAGTAGCTTCAATCATTTCTGGTATATGAATAACATGATGTTTTTCAATGGCAAAAATCAATGAATATTGTAAATGCACAAACAGTAATTTCTCCGCATTGCAAGGTGCAATTCTGAAATTTTTTGCTTTTTCCTGCTCCTCTTAGCATGATAAAGAAGATTCAAAGAGAGTGATATGCCAGCTCCTTTCATTCAGTCAGTAGCTTCAATCATTTCTGAACGTTTTTCAATGGCAAAAATCAATGAATATTGTAAATGCACAAACAGTAATTTCTCCGCATTGCAAGGTGCAATTCTGAAATTTTTTGCTTTTTCCTGCTCCTCTTAGCATGATAAAGAAGATTCAAAGAGAGTGAGATGCCAGCTCCTTTCATTCAGTCAGTAGCTTCAATCATTTCTGGACGTTTTTCAATGGCAAAAATCAATGAATATTGTAAATGCACAAACAGTAATTTCTCCGCATTGCAAGGTGCAATTCTGAAATTTTTTGCTTTTTCCTGCTCCTCTTAGCATGATAAAGAAGATTCAAAGAGAGTGAGATGCCAGCTCCTTTCATTCAGTCAGTAGCTTCAAACATTTCTGGTATATGAATAACATGATGTTTTTCAATGGCAAAAATCAATGAATATTGTAAATGCACAAACAGTAATTTCTCCGCATTGCAAGGTGCAATTCTGAAATTTTTTGCTTTTTCCTGCTCCTCTTAGCATGATAAAGAAGATTCAAAGAGAGTGAGATGCCAGCTCCTTTTATCAGTCAGTAGCTTCAATCATTTCTGGTATATGAATAACATGATGTTTTTCAATGGCAAAAATCAATGAATATTGTAAATGCACAAACAGTAATTTCTCCGCATTGCAAGGTGCAATTCTGAAATTTTTTGCTTTTTCCTGCTCCTCTTAGCATGATAAAGAAGATTCAAAGAGAGTGAGATGCCAGCTCCTTTCATTCAGTCAGTAGCTTCAATCATTTCTGGATGTTTTTCAATGGCAAAAATCAATGAATATTGTAAATGCACAAACAGTAATTTCTCCGCATTGCAAGGTGCAATTCTGAAATTTTTTGCTTTTTCCTGCTCCGCTTAGCATGATAAAGAAGATTGAAAGAGAGTGAGATGCCAGCTCCTTTCATTCAGTCAGTAGCTTCAATCATTTCTGGACGTTTTTCAATGGCAAAAATCAATGAATATTGTAAATGCACAAACAGTAATTTCTCCGCATTGCAAGGTGCAATTCTGAAATTTTTTGCTTTTTCCTGCTCCTCTTAGCATGATAAAGAAGATTCAAAGAGAGTGAGATGCCAGCTCCTTTCATTCAGTCAGTAGCTTCAAACATTTCTGGTATATGATTAACATGATGTTTTTCAATGGCAAAAATCAATGAATATTGTAAATGCACAAACAGTAATTTCTCCGCATTGCAAGGTGCAATTCTGAAATTTTTTGCTTTTTCCTGCTCCTCTTAGCATGATAAAGAAGATTCAAAGAGAGTGAGATGCCAGCTCCTTTCATTCAGTCAGTAGCTTCAATCATTTCTGGACGTTTTTCAATGGCAAAAATCAATGAATATTGTAAATGCACAAACAGTAATTTCTCCGCATTGCAAGGTGCAATTCTGAAATTTTTTGCTTTTTCCTGCTCCTCTTAGCATGATAAAGAAGATTCAAAGAGAGTGAGATGCCAGCTCCTTTCATTCAGTCAGTAGCTTCAAACATTTCTGGTATATGAATAACATGATGTTTTTCAATGGCAAAAATCAATGAATATTGTAAATGCACAAACAGTAATTTCTCCGCATTGCAAGGTGCAATTCTGAAATTTTTTGCTTTTTCCTGCTCCTCTTAGCATGATAAAGAAGATTCAAAGAGAGTGAGATGCCAGCTCCTTTCATTCAGTCAGTAGCTTCAATCATTTCTGGACGTTTTTCAATGGCAAAAATCAATGAATATTGTAAATGCACAAACAGTAATTTCTCCGCATTGCAAGGTGCAATTCTGAAATGTTTTGCTTTTTCCTGCTTCTCTTAGCATGATAAAGAAGATTCAAAGAGAGTGAGATGCCAGCTCCTTTCATTCAGTCAGTAGCTTCAAACATTTCTGGTATATGAATAACATGATGTTTTTCAATGGCAAAAATCAATGAATATTGTAAATGTACAAACAGTAAATTCTCCGCATTGCAAGGTGCAATTCTGAAATTTTTTGCTTTTTCCTGCTCTTCTTAGCATGATAAAGAAGATTCAAAGAGAGTGAGATGCCAGCTCCTTTCATTCAGTCAGTAGCTTCAATCATTTCTGGACGTTTTTCAATGGCAAAAATCAATGAATATTGTAAATGCACAAACAGTAATTTCTCCGCATTGCAAGGTGCAATTTTGAAATTTTTTGCTTTTTCCTTCTCCTCTTAGCATGATAAAGAAGATTCAAAGAGAGTGAGATGCCAGCTCCTTTCATTCAGTCAGTAGCTTCAATCATTTCTGGTATATGAATAACATGATGTTTTTCAATGGCAAAAATCAATGAATATTGTAAATGCACAAACAGTAATTTCTCCGCATTGCAAGGTGCAATTCTGAAATTTTTTGCTTTTTCCTGCTCCTCTTAGCATGATAAAGAAGATTCAAAGAGAGTGAGATGCCAGCTCCTTTCATTCAGTCAGTAGCTTCAATCATTTCTGGACGTTTTTCAATGGCAAAAATCAATGAATATTGTAAATGCACAAACAGTAATTTCTCCGCATTGCAAGGTGCAATTCTGAAATTTTTTGCTTTTTCCTGCTCCTCTTAGCATGATAAAGAAGATTCAAAGAGAGTGAGATGCCAGCTCCTTTCATTCAGTCAGTAGCTTCAAACATTTCTGGTATATGAATAACATGATGTTTTTCAATGGCAAAAATCAATGAATATTGTAAATGCACAAACAGTAATTTCTCCGCATTGCAAGGTGCAATTCTGAAATTTTTTGCTTTTTCCTGCTCCTCTTAGCATGATAAAGAAGATTCAAAGAGAGTGAGATGCCAGCTCCTTTTATCAGTCAGTAGCTTCAATCATTTCTGGTATATGAATAACATGATGTTTTTCAATGGCAAAAATCAATGAATATTGTAAATGCACAAACAGTAATTTCTCCGCATTGCAAGGTGCAATTCTGAAATTTTTTGCTTTTTCCTGCTCCTCTTAGCATGATAAAGAAGATTCAAAGAGAGTGAGATGCCAGCTCCTTTCATTCAGTCAGTAGCTTCAATCATTTCTGGATGTTTTTCAATGGCAAAAATCAATGAATATTGTAAATGCACAAACAGTAATTTCTCCGCATTGCAAGGTGCAATTCTGAAATTTTTTGCTTTTTCCTGCTCCGCTTAGCATGATAAAGAAGATTGAAAGAGAGTGAGATGCCAGCTCCTTTCATTCAGTCAGTAGCTTCAATCATTTCTGGACGTTTTTCAATGGCAAAAATCAATGAATATTGTAAATGCACAAACAGTAATTTCTCCGCATTGCAAGGTGCAATTCTGAAATTTTTTGCTTTTTCCTGCTCCTCTTAGCATGATAAAGAAGATTCAAAGAGAGTGAGATGCCAGCTCCTTTCATTCAGTCAGTAGCTTCAATCATTTCTGGACGTTTTTCAATGGCAAAAATCAATGAATATTGTAAATGCACAAACAGTAATTTCTCCGCATTGCAAGGTGCAATTCTGAAATTTTTTGCTTTTTCCTGCTCCTCTTAGCATGATAAAGAAGATTCAAAGAGAGTGAGATGCCAGCTCCTTTCATTCAGTCAGTAGCTTCAAACATTTCTGGTATATGAATAACATGATGTTTTTCAATGGCAAAAATCAATGAATATTGTAAATGCACAAACAGTAATTTCTCCGCATTGCAAGGTGCAATTCTGAAATTTTTTGCTTTTTCCTGCTCCTCTTAGCATGATAAAGAAGATTCAAAGAGAGTGAGATGCCAGCTCCTTTCATTCAGTCAGTAGCTTCAATCATTTCTGGACGTTTTTCAATGGCAAAAATCAATGAATATTGTAAATGCACAAACAGTAATTTCTCCGCATTGCAAGGTGCAATTCTGAAATGTTTTGCTTTTTCCTGCTTCTCTTAGCATGATAAAGAAGATTCAAAGAGAGTGAGATGCCAGCTCCTTTCATTCAGTCAGTAGCTTCAAACATTTCTGGTATATGAATAACATGATGTTTTTCAATGGCAAAAATCAATGAATATTGTAAATGTACAAACAGTAAATTCTCCGCATTGCAAGGTGCAATTCTGAAATTTTTTGCTTTTTCCTGCTCTTCTTAGCATGATAAAGAAGATTCAAAGAGAGTGAGATGCCAGCTCCTTTCATTCAGTCAGTAGCTTCAATCATTTCTGGACGTTTTTCAATGGCAAAAATCAATGAATATTGTAAATGCACAAACAGTAATTTCTCCGCATTGCAAGGTGCAATTTTGAAATTTTTTGCTTTTTCCTTCTCCTCTTAGCATGATAAAGAAGATTCAAAGAGAGTGAGATGCCAGCTCCTTTCATTCAGTCAGTAGCTTCAATCATTTCTGGTATATGAATAACATGATGTTTTTCAATGGCAAAAATCAATGAATATTGTAAATGCACAAACAGTAATTTCTCCGCATTGCAAGGTGCAATTCTGAAATTTTTTGCTTTTTCCTGCTCCTCTTAGCATGATAAAGAAGATTCAAAGAGAGTGAGATGCCAGCTCCTTTCATTCAGTCAGTAGCTTCAATCATTTCTGGACGTTTTTCAATGGCAAAAATCAATGAATATTGTAAATGCACAAACAGTAATTTCTCCGCATTGCAAGGTGCAATTCTGAAATTTTTTGCTTTTTCCTGCTCCTCTTAGCATGATAAAGAAGATTCAAAGAGAGTGAGATGCCAGCTCCTTTCATTCAGTCAGTAGCTTCAAAGATTTCTGGTATATGAATAACATGATGTTTTTCAATGGCAAAAATCAATGAATATTGTAAATGCACAAACAGTAATTTCTCCGCATTGCAAGGTGCAATTCTGAAATTTTTTGCTTTTTCCTGCTCCTCTTAGCATGATAAAGAAAATTCAAAGAGAGTGAGATGCCAGCTCCTTTTATCAGTCAGTAGCTTCAATCATTTCTGGTATATGAATAACATGATGTTTTTCAATGGCAAAAATCAATGAATATTGTAAATGCACAAACAGTAATTTCTCCGCATTGCAAGGTGCAATTCTGAATTTTTTTGCTTTTTCCTGCTCCTCTTAGCATGATAAAGAAGATTCAAAGAGAGTGAGATGCCAGCTCCTTTCATTCAGTCAGTAGCTTCAATCATTTCTGGATGTTTTTCAATGGCAAAAATCAATGAATATTGTAAATGCACAAACAGTAATTTCTCCGCATTGCAAGGTGCAATTCTGAAATTTTTTGCTTTTTCCTGCTCCGCTTAGCATGATAAAGAAGATTGAAAGAGAGTGAGATGCCAGCTCCTTTCATTCAGTCAGTAGCTTCAATCATTTCTGGACGTTTTTCAATGGCAAAAATCAATGAATATTGTAAATGCACAAACAGTAATTTCTCCGCATTGCAAGGTGCAATTCTGAAATTTTTTGCTTTTTCCTGCTCCTCTTAGCATGATAAAGAAGATTCAAAGAGAGTGAGATGCCAGCTCCTTTCATTCAGTCAGTAGCTTCAAACATTTCTGGTATATGATTAACATGATGTTTTTCAATGGCAAAAATCAATGAATATTGTAAATGCACAAACAGTAATTTCTCCGCATTGCAAGGTGCAATTCTGAAATTTTTTGCTTTTTCCTGCTCCTCTTAGCATGATAAAGAAGATTCAAAGAGAGTGAGATGCCAGCTCCTTTCATTCAGTCAGTAGCTTCAATCATTTCTGGACGTTTTTCAATGGCAAAAATCAATGAATATTGTAAATGCACAAACAGTAATTTCTCCGCATTGCAAGGTGCAATTCTGAAATTTTTTGCTTTTTCCTGCTCCTCTTAGCATGATAAAGAAGATTCAAAGAGAGTGAGATGCCAGCTCCTTTCATTCAGTCAGTAGCTTCAAACATTTCTGGTATATGAATAACATGATGTTTTTCAATGGCAAAAATCAATGAATATTGTAAATGCACAAACAGTAATTTCTCCGCATTGCAAGGTGCAATTCTGAAATTTTTTGCTTTTTCCTGCTCCTCTTAGCATGATAAAGAAGATTCAAAGAGAGTGAGATGCCAGCTCCTTTCATTCAGTCAGTAGCTTCAATCATTTCTGGACGTTTTTCAATGGCAAAAATCAATGAATATTGTAAATGCACAAACAGTAATTTCTCCGCATTGCAAGGTGCAATTCTGAAATTTTTTGCTTTTTCCTGCTCCTCTTAGCATGATAAAGAAGATTCAAAGAGAGCGAGATGCCAGCTCCTTTCATTCAGTCAGTAGCTTCAAAGATTTCTGGTATATGAATAACATGATGTTTTTCAATGGCAAAAATCAATGAATATTGTAAATGCACAAACAGTAATTTCTCCGCATTGCAAGGTGCAATTCTGAAATTTTTTGCTTTTTCCTGCTCCTCTTAGCATGATAAAGAAGATTCAAAGAGAGTGAGATGCCAGCTCCTTTTATCAGTCAGTAGCTTCAATCATTTCTGGTATATGAATAACATGATGTTTTTCAATGGCAAAAATCAATGAATATTGTAAATGCACAAACAGTAATTTCTCCGCATTGCAAGGTGCAATTCTGAAATTTTTTGCTTTTTCCTGCTCCTCTTAGCATGATAAAGAAGATTCAAAGAGAGTGAGATGCCAGCTCCTTTCATTCAGTCAGTAGCTTCAATCATTTCTGGATGTTTTTCAATGGCAAAAATCAATGAATATTGTAAATGCACAAACAGTAATTTCTCCGCATTGCAAGGTGCAATTCTGAAATTTTTTGCTTTTTCCTGCTCCGCTTAGCATGATAAAGAAGATTGAAAGAGAGTGAGATGCCAGCTCCTTTCATTCAGTCAGTAGCTTCAATCATTTCTGGACGTTTTTCAATGGCAAAAATCAATGAATATTGTAAATGCACAAACAGTAATTTCTCCGCATTGCAAGGTGCAATTCTGAAATTTTTTGCTTTTTCCTGCTCCTCTTAGCATGATAAAGAAGATTCAAAGAGAGTGAGATGCCAGCTCCTTTCATTCAGTCAGTAGCTTCAAACATTTCTGGTATATGATTAACATGATGTTTTTCAATGGCAAAAATCAATGAATATTGTAAATGCACAAACAGTAATTTCTCCGCATTGCAAGGTGCAATTCTGAAATTTTTTGCTTTTTCCTGCTCCTCTTAGCATGATAAAGAAGATTCAAAGAGAGTGAGCTGCCAGCTCCTTTCATTCAGTCAGTAGCTTCAATCATTTCTGGACGTTTTTCAATGGCAAAAATCAATGAATATTGTAAATGCACAAACAGTAATTTCTCCGCATTGCAAGGTGCAATTCTGAAATTTTTTGCTTTTTCCTGCTCCTCTTAGCATGATAAAGAAGATTCAAAGAGAGTGAGATGCCAGCTCCTTTCATTCAGTCAGTAGCTTCAAACATTTCTGGTATATGAATAACATGATGTTTTTCAATGGCAAAAATCAATGAATATTGTAAATGCACAAACAGTAATTTCTCCGCATTGCAAGGTGCAATTCTGAAATTTTTTGCTTTTTCCTGCTCCTCTTAGCATGATAAAGAAGATTCAAAGAGAGTGAGATGCCAGCTCCTTTCATTCAGTCAGTAGCTTCAATCATTTCTGGACGTTTTTCAATGGCAAAAATCAATGAATATTGTAAATGCACAAACAGTAATTTCTCCGCATTGCAAGGTGCAATTCTGAAATGTTTTGCTTTTTCCTGCTTCTCTTAGCATGATAAAGAAGATTCAAAGAGAGTGAGATGCCAGCTCCTTTCATTCAGTCAGTAGCTTCAATCATTTCTGGTATATGAATAACATGATGTTTTTCAATGGCAAAAATCAATGAATATTGTAAATGCACAAACAGTAATTTCTCCGCATTGCAAGGTGCAATTCTGAAATTTTTTGCTTTTTCCTGCTCCTCTTAGCATGATAAAGAAGATTCAAAGAGAGTGATATGCCAGCTCCTTTCATTCAGTCAGTAGCTTCAATCATTTCTGGACGTTTTTCAATGGCAAAAATCAATGAATATTGTAAATGCACAAACAGTAATTTCTCCGCATTGCAAGGTGCAATTCTGAAATTTTTTGCTTTTTCCTGCTCCTCTTAGCATGATAAAGAAGATTCAAAGAGAGTGAGATGCCAGCTCCTTTCATTCAGTCAGTAGCTTCAATCATTTCTGGACGTTTTTCAATGGCAAAAATCAATGAATATTGTAAATGCACAAACAGTAATTTCTCCGCATTGCAAGGTGCAATTCTGAAATTTTTTGCTTTTTCCTGCTCCTCTTAGCATGATAAAGAAGATTCAAAGAGAGTGAGATGCCAGCTCCTTTCATTCAGTCAGTAGCTTCAAACATTTCTGGTATATGAATAACATGATGTTTTTCAATGGCAAAAATCAATGAATATTGTAAATGCACAAACAGTAATTTCTCCGCATTGCAAGGTGCAATTCTGAAATTTTTTTCTTTTTCCTGCTCCTCTTAGCATGATAAAGAAGATTCAAAGAGAGTGAGATGCCAGCTCCTTTTATCAGTCAGTAGCTTCAATCATTTCTGGTATATGAATAACATGATGTTTTTCAATGGCAAAAATCAATGAATATTGTAAATGCACAAACAGTAATTTCTCCGCATTGCAAGGTGCAATTCTGAAATTTTTTGCTTTTTCCTGCTCCTCTTAGCATGATAAAGAAGATTCAAAGAGAGTGAGATGCCAGCTCCTTTCATTCAGTCAGTAGCTTCAAACATTTCTGGACGTTTTTCAATGGCAAAAATCAATGAATATTGTAAATGCACAAACAGTAATTTCTCCGCATTGCAAGGTGCAATTCTGAAATTTTTTGCTTTTTCCTGCTCCTCTTAGCATGATAAAGAAGATTCAAAGAGAGTGAGATGCCAGCTCCTTTCATTCAGTCAGTAGCTTCAAACATTTCTGGTATATGAATAACATGATGTTTTTCAATGGCAAAAATCAATGAATATTGTAAATGCACAAACAGTAATTTCTCCGCATTGCAAGGTGCAATTCTGAAATTTTTTGCTTTTTCCTGCTCCTCTTAGCATGATAAAGAAGATTCAAAGAGAGTGAGATGCCAGCTCCTTTCATTCAGTCAGTAGCTTCAATCATTTCTGGACGTTTTTCAATGGCAAAAATCAATGAATATTGTAAATGCACAAACAGTAATTTCTCCGCATTGCAAGGTGCAATTCTGAAATTTTTTGCTTTTTCCTGCTCCTCTTAGCATGATAAAGAAGATTCAAAGATAGTGAGATGCCAGCTCCTTTCATTCAGTCAGTAGCTTCAAACATTTCTGGTATATGAATAACATGATGTTTTTCAATGGCAAAAATCAATGAATATTGTAAATGCACAAACAGTAATTTCTCCGCATTGCAAGGTGCAATTCTGAAATTTTTTGCTTTTTCCTGCTCCTCTTAGCATGATAAAGAAGATTCAAAGAGAGTGAGATGCCAGCTCCTTTCATTCAGTCAGTAGCTTCAATCATTTCTGGATGTTTTTCAATGGCAAAAATCAATGAATATTGTAAATGCACAAACAGTAATTTCTCCGCATTGCAAGGTGCAATTCTGAAATTTTTTGCTTTTTCCTGCTCCTCTTAGCATGATAAAGAAGATTGAAAGAGAGTGATATGCCAGCTCCTTTCATTCAGTCAGTAGCTTCAATCATTTCTGGACGTTTTTCAATGGCAAAAATCAATGAATATTGTAAATGCACAAACAGTAATTTCTCCGCATTGCAAGGTGCAATTCTGAAATTTTTTGCTTTTTCCTGCTCCTCTTAGCATGATAAAGAAGATTCAAAGAGAGTGAGATGCCAGCTCCTTTCATTCAGTCAGTAGCTTCAAACATTTCTGGTATATGAATAACATGATGTTTTTCAATGGCAAAAATCAATGAATATTGTAAATGCACAAACAGTAATTTCTTCGCATTGCAAGGTGCAATTCTGAAATTTTTTTCTTTTTCCTGCTCCTCTTAGCATGATAAAGAAGATTCAAAGAGAGTGAGATGCCAGCTCCTTTTATCAGTCAGTAGCTTCAATCATTTCTGGTATATGAATAACATGATGTTTTTCAATGGCAAAAATCAATGAATATTGTAAATGCACAAACAGTAATTTCTCCGCATTGCAAGGTGCAATTCTGAAATTTTTTGCTTTTTCCTGCTCCTCTTAGCATGATAAAGAAGATTCAAAGAGAGTGAGATGCCAGCTCCTTTCATTCAGTCAGTAGCTTCAAACATTTCTGGACGTTTTTCAATGGCAAAAATCAATGAATATTGTAAATGCACAAACAGTAATTTCTCCGCATTGCAAGGTGCAATTCTGAAATTTTTTGCTTTTTCCTGCTCCTCTTAGCATGATAAAGAAGATTCAAAGAGAGTGAGATGCCAGCTCCTTTCATTCAGTCAGTAGCTTCAAACATTTCTGGTATATGAATAACATGATGTTTTTCAATGGCAAAAATCAATGAATATTGTAAATGCACAAACAGTAATTTCTCCGCATTGCAAGGTGCAATTCTGAAATTTTTTGCTTTTTCCTGCTCCTCTTAGCATGATAAAGAAGGTTCAAAGAGAGTGAGATGCCAGCTCCTTTCATTCAGTCAGTAGCTTCAATCATTTTTGGACGTTTTTCAATGGCAAAAATCAATGAATATTGTAAATGCACAAACAGTAATTTCTCCGCATTGCAAGGTGCAATTCTGAAATTTTTTGCTTTTTCCTGCTCCTCTTAGCATGATAAAGAAGATTCAAAGAGAGTGAGATGCCAGCTCCTTTCATTCAGTCAGTAGCTTCAAACATTTCTGGTATATGAATAACATGATGTTTTTCAATGGCAAAAATCAATGAATATTGTAAATGCACAAACAGTAATTTCTCCGCATTGCAAGGTGCAATTCTGAAATTTTTTGCTTTTTCCTGCTCCTCTTAGCATGATAAAGAAGATTCAAAGAGAGTGAGATGCCAGCTCCTTTCATTCAGTCAGTAGCTTCAATCATTTCTGGATGTTTTTCAATGGCAAAAATCAATGAATATTGTAAATGCACAAACAGTAATTTCTCCGCATTGCAAGGTGCAATTCTGAAATTTTTTGCTTTTTCCTGCTCCTCTTAGCATGATAAAGAAGATTGAAAGAGAGTGAGATGCCAGCTCCTTTCATTCAGTCAGTAGCTTCAATCATTTCTGGACGTTTTTCAATGGCAAAAATCAATGAATATTGTAAATGCACAAACAGTAATTTCTCCGCATTGCAAGGTGCAATTCTGAAATTTTTTGCTTTTTCCTGCTCCTCTTAGCATGATAAAGAAGATTCAAAGAGTGTGAGATGCCAGCTCCTTTCATTCAGTCAGTAGCTTCAAACATTTCTGGTATATGATTAACATGATGTTTTTCAATGGCAAAAATCAATGAATATTGTAAATGCACAAACAGTAATTTCTCCGCATTGCAAGGTGCAATTTTGAAATTTTTTGCTTTTTCCTTCTCCTCTTAGCATGATAAAGAAGATTCAAAGAGAGTGAGATGCCAGCTCCTTTCATTCAGTCAGTAGCTTCAATCATTTCTGGTATATGAATAACATGATGTTTTTCAATGGCAAAAATAAATGAATATTGTAAATGCACAAACAGTAATTTCTCCGCATTGCAAGGTGCAATTCTGAAATTTTTTGCTTTTTCCTGCTCCTCTTAGCATGATAAAGAAGATTCAAAGAGAGTGATATGCCAGCTCCTTTCATTCAGTCAGTAGCTTCAATCATTTCTGGACGTTTTTCAATGGCAAAAATCAATGAATATTGTAAATGCACAAACAGTAATTTCTCCGCATTGCAAGGTGCAATTCTGAAATTTTTTGCTTTTTCCTGCTCCTCTTAGCATGATAAAGAAGATTCAAAGAGAGTGAGATGCCAGCTCCTTTCATTCAGTCAGTAGCTTCAAACATTTCTGGTATATGAATAACATGATGTTTTTCAATGGCAAAAATCAATGAATATTGTAAATGCACAAACAGTAATTTCTTCGCATTGCAAGGTGCAATTCTGAAATTTTTTTCTTTTTCCTGCTCCTCTTAGCATGATAAAGAAGATTCAAAGAGAGTGAGATGCCAGCTCCTTTTATCAGTCAGTAGCTTCAATCATTTCTGGTATATGAATAACATGATGTTTTTCAATGGCAAAAATCAATGAATATTGTAAATGCACAAACAGTAATTTCTCCGCATTGCAAGGTGCAATTCTGAAATTTTTTGCTTTTTCCTGCTCCTCTTAGCATGATAAAGAAGATTCAAAGAGAGTGAGATGCCAGCTCCTTTCATTCAGTCAGTAGCTTCAAACATTTCTGGACGTTTTTCAATGGCAAAAATCAATGAATATTGTAAATGCACAAACAGTAATTTCTCCGCATTGCAAGGTGCAATTCTGAAATTTTTTGCTTTTTCCTGCTCCTCTTAGCATGATAAAGAAGATTCAAAGAGAGTGAGATGCCAGCTCCTTTCATTCAGTCAGTAGCTTCAAACATTTCTGGTATATGAATAACATGATGTTTTTCAATGGCAAAAATCAATGAATATTGTAAATGCACAAACAGTAATTTCTCCGCATTGCAAGGTGCAATTCTGAAATTTTTTGCTTTTTCCTGCTCCTCTTAGCATGATAAAGAAGATTCAAAGAGAGTGAGATGCCAGCTCCTTTCATTCAGTCAGTAGCTTCAATCATTTTTGGACGTTTTTCAATGGCAAAAATCAATGAATATTGTAAATGCACAAACAGTAATTTCTCCGCATTGCAAGGTGCAATTCTGAAATTTTTTGCTTTTTCCTGCTCCTCTTAGCATGATAAAGAAGATTCAAAGAGAGTGAGATGCCAGCTCCTTTCATTCAGTCAGTAGCTTCAAACATTTCTGGTATATGAATAACATGATGTTTTTCAATGGCAAAAATCAATGAATATTGTAAATGCACAAACAGTAATTTCTCCGCATTGCAAGGTGCAATTCTGAAATTTTTTGCTTTTTCCTGCTCCTCTTGGCATGATAAAGAAGATTCAAAGAGAGTGAGATGCCAGCTCCTTTCATTCAGTCAGTAGCTTCAATCATTTCTGGATGTTTTTCAATGGCAAAAATCAATGAATATTGTAAATGCACAAACAGTAATTTCTCCGCATTGCAAGGTGCAATTCTGAAATTTTTTGCTTTTTCCTGCTCCTCTTAGCATGATGAAGAAGATTGAAGGAGAATGAGATGCCAGCTCCTTTCATTCAGTCAGTAGCTTCAATCATTTCTGGACGTTTTTCAATGGCAAAAATCAATGAATATTGTAAATGCACAAACAGTAATTTCTCCGCATTGCAAGGTGCAATTCTGAAATTTTTTGCTTTTTCCTGCTCCTCTTAGCATGATAAAGAAGATTCAAAGAGTGTGAGATGCCAGCTCCTTTCATTCAGTCAGTAGCTTCAAACATTTCTGGTATATGATTAACATGATGTTTTTCAATGGCAAAAATCAATGAATAATGTAAATGCACAAACAGTAATTTCTCCGCATTGCAAGGTGCAATTCTGAATTTTTTTGCTTTTTCCTGCTCCTCTTAGCATGATAAAGAAGATTCAAAGAGAGTGAGATGCCAGCTCCTTTCATTCAGTCAGTAGCTTCAAACATTTCTGGTATATGAATAACATGATGTTTTTCAATGGCAAAAATCAATGAATATTGTAAATGCACAAACAGTAATTTCTCCGCATTGCAAGGTGCAATTCTGAAATTTTTTGCTTTTTCCTGCTCCTCTTAGCATGATAAAGAAGATTCAAAGAGAGTGAGATGCCAGCTCCTTTCATTCAGTCAGTAGCTTCAATCATTTCTGGACGTTTTTCAATGGCAAAAATCAATGAATATTGTAAATATACAAACAGTAATTTCTCCGCATTGCAAGGTGCAATTCTGAAATTTTTTGCTTTTTCCTGCTCCTCTTAGCATGATAAAGAAGATTCAAAGAGAGTGAGATGCCAGCACCTTTCATTCAGTCAGTAGCTTCAAACATTTCTGGTATATGAATAACATGATGTTTTTCAATGGCAAAAATCAATGAATATTGTAAATGCACAAACAGTAATTTCTCCGCATTGCAAGGTGCAATTCTGAAATTTTTTGCTTTTTCCTGCTCCTCTTAGCATGATAAAGAAGATTCAAAGAGAGTGAGATGCCAGCTCCTTTTATCAGTCAGTAGCTTCAATCATTTCTGGTATATGAATAACATGATGTTTTTCAATGGCAAAAATCAATGAATATTGTAAATGCACAAACAGTAATTTCTCCGCATTGCAAGGTGCAATTCTGAAATTTTTTGCTTTTTCCTGCTCCTCTTAGCATGATAAAGAAGATTCAAAGAGAGTGAGATGCCAGCTCCTTTCATTCAGTCAGTAGCTTCAAACATTTCTGGACGTTTTTCAATGGCAAAAATCAATGAATATTGTAAATGCACAAACAGTAATTTCTCCGCATTGCAAGGTGCAATTCTGAAATTTTTTGCTTTTTCCTGCTCCTCTTAGCATGATAAAGAAGATTCAAAGAGAGTGAGATGCCAGCTCCTTTCATTCAGTCAGTAGCTTCAAACATTTCTGGTATATGAATAACATGATGTTTTTCAATGGCAAAAATCAATGAATATTGTAAATGCACAAACAGTAATTTCTCCGCATTGCAAGGTGCAATTCTGAAATTTTTTGCTTTTTCCTGCTCCTCTTAGCATGATAAAGAAGATTCAAAGAGAGTGAGATGCCAGCTCCTTTCATTCAGTCAGTAGCTTCAATCATTTCTGGACGTTTTTCAATGGCAAAAATCAATGAATATTGTAAATGCACAAACAGTAATTTCTCCGCATTGCAAGGTGCAATTCTGAAATTTTTTGCTTTTTCCTGCTCCTCTTAGCATGATAAAGAAGATTCAAAGAGAGTGAGATGCCAGCTCCTTTCATTCAGTCAGTAGCTTCAAACATTTCTGGTATATGAATAACATGATGTTTTTCAATGGCAAAAATCAATGAATATTGTAAATGCACAAACTGTAATTTCTCCGCATTGCAAGGTGCAATTCTGAAATTTTTTGCTTTTTCCTGCTCCTCTTAGCATGATAAAGAAGATTCAAAGAGAGTGAGATGCCAGCTCCTTTCATTCAGTCAGTAGCTTCAATCATTTCTGGATGTTTTTCAATGGCAAAAATCAATGAATATTGTAAATGCACAAACAGTAATTTCTCCGCATTGCAAGGTGCAATTCTGAAATTTTTTGCTTTTTCCTGCTCCTCTTAGCATGATAAAGAAGATTGAAAGAGAGTGAGATGCCAGCTCCTTTCATTCAGTCAGTAGCTTCAATCATTTCTGGACGTTTTTCAATGGCAAAAATCAATGAATATTGTAAATGCACAAACAGTAATTTCTCCGCATTGCAAGGTGCAATTCTGAATTTTTTTGCTTTTTCCTGCTCCTCTTAGCATGATAAAGAAGATTCAAAGAGTGTGAGATGCCAGCTCCTTTCATTCAGTCAGTAGTTTCAAACATTTCTGGTATATGATTAACATGATGTTTTTCAATGGCAAAAATCAATGAATATTGTAAATGCACAAACAGTAATTTCTCCGCATTGCAAGGTGCAATTCTGAATTTTTTTGCTTTTTCCTGCTCCTCATAGCATGATAAAGAAGATTCAAAGAGAGTGAGATGCCAGCTCCTTTCATTCAGTCAGTAGCTTCAAACATTTCTGGTATATGAATAACATGATGTTTTTCAATGGCAAAAATCAATGAATATTGTAAATGCACAAACAGTAATTTCTCCGCATTGCAAGGTGCAATTCTGAAATTTTTTGCTTTTTCCTGCTCCTCTTAGCATGATAAAGAAGATTCAAAGAGAGTGAGATGCCAGCTCCTTTCATTCAGTCAGTAGCTTCAATCATTTCTGGACGTTTTTCAATGGCAAAAATCAATGAATATTGTAAATGCACAAACAGTAATTTCTCCGCATTGCAAGGTGCAATTCTGAAATTTTTTGCTTTTTCCTGCTCCTCTTAGCATGATAAAGAAGATTCAAAGAGAGTGAGATGCCAGCTCCTTTCATTCAGTCAGTAGCTTCAAACATTTCTGGTATATGAATAACATGTTTTTCAATGGCAAAAATCAATGAATATTGTAAATGCACAAACAGTAATTTCTCCGCATTGCAAGGTGCAATTCTGAAATTTTTTGCTTTTTCCTGCTCCTCTTAGCATGATAAAGAAGATTCAAAGAGAGTGAGATGCCAGCTCCTTTCATTCAGTCAGTAGCTTCAATCATTTCTGGAAGTTTTTCAATGGCAAAAATCAATGAATATTGTAAATGCACAAACAGTAATTTCTCCGCATTGCAAGGTGCAATTTTGAAATTTTTTGCTTTTTCCTTCTCCTCTTAGCATGATAAAGAAGATTCAAAGAGAGTGAGATGCCAGCTCCTTTCATTCAGTCAGTAGCTTCAATCATTTCTGGTATATGAATAACATGATGTTTTTCAATGGCAAAAATCAATGAATATTGTAAATGCACAAACAGTAATTTCTAGGCATTGCAAGGTGCAATTCTGAAATTTTTTGCTTTTTCCTGCTCCTCTTAGCATGATAAAGAAGATTCAAAGAGAGTGATATGCCAGCTCCTTTCATTCAGTCAGTAGCTTCAATCATTTCTGTACGTTTTTCAATGGCAAAAATCAATGAATATTGTAAATGCACAAACAGTAATTTCTCCGCATTGCAAGGTGCAATTCTGAAATTTTTTGCTTTTTCCTGCTCCTCTTAGCATGATAAAGAAGATTCAAAGAGAGTGAGATGCCAGCTCCTTTCATTCAGTCAGTAGCTTCAATCATTTCTGGATGTTTTTCAATGGCAAAAATCAATGAATATTGTAAATGCACAAACAGTAATTTCTCCGCATTGCAAGGTGCAATTCTGAAATTTCTTGCTTTTTCCTGCTCCTCTTAGCATGATAAAGAAGATTGAAAGAGAGTGAGATGCCAGCTCCTTTCATTCAGTCAGTAGCTTCAATCATTTCTAGACGTTTTTCAATGGCAAAAATCAATGAATATTGTAAATGCACAAACAGTAATTTCTCCGCATTGCAAGGTGCAATTCTGAAATGTTTTGCTTTTTCCTGCTCCTCTTAGCATGATAAAGAAGATTCAAAGAGAGTGAGATGCCAGCTCCTTTCATTCAGTCAGTAGCTTCAAACATTTCTGGTATATGATTAACATGATGTTTTTCAATGGCAAAAATCAATGAATATTGTAAATGCACAAACAGTAATTTCTCCGCATTGCAAGGTGCAATTCTGAAATTTTTTGCTTTTTCCTGCTCCTCTTAGCATGATAAAGAAGATTCAAAGAGAGTGAGATGCCAGCTCCTTTCATTCAGTCAGTAGCTTCAATCATTTCTGGACGTTTTTCAATGGCAAAAATCAATGAATATTGTAAATGCACAAACAGTAATTTCTCCGCATTGCAAGGTGCAATTCTGAAATTTTTTGCTTTTTCCTGCTCCTCTTAGCATGATAAAGAAGATTCAAAGAGAGTGAGATGCCAGCTCCTTTCATTCAGTCAGTAGCTTCAATCATTTCTGGACGTTTTTCAATGGCAAAAATCAATGAATATTGTAAATGCACAAACAGTAATTTCTCCGCATTGCAAGGTGCAATTCTGAAATTTTTTGCTTTTTCCTGCTCCTCTTAGCATGATAAAGAAGATTCAAAGAGAGTGAGATGCCAGCTCCTTTCATTCAGTCAGTAGCTTCAAACATTTCTGGTATATGAATAACATGATGTTTTTCAATGGCAAAAATCAATGAATATTGTAAATGCACAAACAGTAATTTCTCCGCATTGCAAGGTGCAATTCTGAAATTTTTTGCTTTTTCCTGCTCCTCTTAGCATGATAAAGAAGATTCAAAGAGAGTGAGATGCCAGCTCCTTTTATCAGTCAGTAGCTTCAATCATTTCTGGTATATGAATAACATGATGTTTTTCAATGGCAAAAATCAATGAATATTGTAAATGCACAAACAGTAATTTCTCCGCATTGCAAGGTGCAATTCTGAAATTTTTTGCTTTTTCCTGCTCCTCTTAGCATGATAAAGAAGATTCAAAGAGAGTGAGATGCCAGCTCCTTTCATTCAGTCAGTAGCTTTAATCATTTCTGGATGTTTTTCAATGGCAAAAATCAATGAATATTGTAAATGCACAAACAGTAATTTCTCCGCATTGCAAGGTGCAATTCTGAAATTTTTTGCTTTTTCCTGCTCCTCTTAGCATGATAAAGAAGATTGAAAGAGAGTGAGATGCCAGCTCCTTTCATTCAGTCAGTAACTTCAATCATTTCTGGACGTTTTTCAATGGCAAAAATCAATGAATATTGTAAATGCACAAACAGTAATTTCTCCGCATTGCAAGGTGCAATTCTGAAATGTTTTGCTTTTTCCTGCTCCTCTTAGCATGATAAAGAAGATTCAAAGAGAGTGAGATGCCAGCTCCTTTCATTCAGTCAGTAGCTTCAATCATTTCTGGACGTTTTTCAATGGCAAAAATCAATGAATATTGTAAATGCACAAACAGTAATTTCTCCGCATTGCAAGGTGCAATTCTGAATTTTTTTGCTTTTTCCTGCTCCTCTTAGCATGATAAAGAAGATTCAAAGAGAGTGAGATGCCAGCTCCTTTCATTCAGTCAGTAGCTTCAAACATTTCTGGTATATGAATAACATGATGTTTTTCAATGGCAAAAATCAATGAATATTGTAAATGCACAAACAGTCATTTCTCCGCATTGCAAGGTGCAATTCTGAAATTTTTTGCTTTTTCCTGCTCCTCTTAGCATGATAAAGAAGTTTCAAAGAGAGTGAGATGCCAGCTCCTTTTATCAGTCAGTAGCTTCAATCATTTCTGGTATATGAATAACATGATGTTTTTCAATGGCAAAAATCAATGAATATTGTAAATGCACAAACAGTAATTTCTCCGCATTGCAAGGTGCAATTCTGAAATTTTTTGCTTTTTCCTGCTCCTCTTAGCATGATAAAGAAGATTCAAAGAGAGTGAGATGCCAGCTCCTTTCATTCAGTCAGTAGCTTCAATCATTTCTGGATGTTTTTCAATGGCAAAAATCAATGAATATTGTAAATGCACAAACAGTAATTTCTCCGCATCGCAAGGTGCAATTCTGAAATTTTTTGCTTTTTCCTGCTCCTCTTAGCATGATAAAGAAGATTCAAAGAGAGTGAGATGCCATCTCCTTTCATTCAGTCAGTAGCTTCAATCATTTCTGGACGTTTTTCAATGGCAAAAATCAATGAATATTGTAAATGCACAAACAGTAATTTCTCCACATTGCAAGGTGCAATTCTGAAATTTTTTGCTTTTTCCTGCTCCTCTTAGCATGATAAAGAAGATTCAAAGAGAGTGAGATGCCAGCTCCTTTCATTCAGTCAGTAGCTTCAAACATTTCTGGTATATGAATAACATGATGTTTTTCAATGGCAAAAATCAATGAATATTGTAAATGCACAAACAGTAATTTCTCCGCATTGCAAGGTGCAATTCTGAAATTTTTTGCTTTTTCCTGCTCCTCTTAGCATGATAAAGAAGATTCAAAGAGAGTGAGATGCCAGCTCCTTTTATCAGTCAGTAGCTTCAATCATTTCTGGTATATGAATAACATGATGTTTTTCAATGGCAAAAATCAATGAATATTGTAAATGCACAAACAGTAATTTCTCCGCATTGCAAGGTGCAATTCTGAAATTTTTTGCTTTTTCCTGCTCCTCTTAGCATGATAAAGAAGATTGAAAGAGAGTGAGATGCCAGCTCCTTTCATTCAGTCAGTAGCTTCAATCATTTCTGGACGTTTTTCAATGGCAAAAATCAATGAATATTGTAAATGCACAAACAGTAATTTCTCCGCATTGCAAGGTGCAATTCTGAAATTTTTTGCTTTTTCCTGCTCCTCTTAGCATGATAAAGAAGATTCAAAGAGAGTGAGATGCCAGCTCCTTTCATTCAGTCAGTAGCTTCAAACATTTCTGGTATATGATTAACATGATGTTTTTCAATGGCAAAAATCAATGAATATTGTAAATGCACAAACAGTAATTTCTCCGCATTGCAAGGTGCAATTCTGAAATTTTTTGCTTTTTCCTGCTCCTCTTAGCATGATAAAGAAGATTCAAAGAGAGTGAGATGCCAGCTCCTTTCATTCAGTCAGTAGCTTCAATCATTTCTGGACGTTTTTCAATGGCAAAAATCAATGAATATTGTAAATGCACAAACAGTAATTTCTCCGCATTGCAAGGTGCAATTCTGAAATTTTTTGCTTTTTCCTGCTCCTCTTAGCATGATAAAGAAGATTCAAAGAGAGTGAGATGCCAGCTCCTTTCATTCAGTCAGTAGCTTCAATCATTTCTGGATGTTTTTCAATGGCAAAAATCAATGAATATTGTAAATGCACAAACAGTAATTTCTCCGCATTGCAAGGTGCAATTCTGAAATTTTTTGCTTTTTCCTGCTCCTCTTAGCATGATAAAGAAGATTCAAAGAGAGTGAGATGCCAGCTCCTTTCATTCAGTCAGTAGCTTCAATCATTTCTGGACGTTTTTCAATGGCAAAAATCAATGAATATTGTAAATGCACAAACAGTAATTTCTCCGCATTGCAAGGTGCAATTTTGAAATTTTTTGCTTTTTCCTTCTCCTCTTAGCATGATAAAGAAGATTCAAAGAGAGTGAGATGCCAGCTCCTTTCATTCAGTCAGTAGCTTCAATCATTTCTGGTATATGAATAACATGATGTTTTTCAATGGCAAAAATCAATGAATATTGTAAATGCACAAACAGTAATTTCTCCGCATTGCAAGGTGCAATTCTGAAATTTTTTGCTTTTTCCTGCTCCTCTTAGCATGATAAAGAAGATTCAAAGAGAGTGATATGCCAGCTCCTTTCATTCAGTCAGTAGCTTCAATCATTTCTGGACGTTTTTCAATGGCAAAAATCAATGAATATTGTAAATGCACAAACAGTAATTTCTCCGCATTGCAAGGTGCAATTCTGAAATTTTTTGCTTTTTCCTGCTCCTATTAGCATGATAAAGAAGATTCAAAGAGAGTGAGATGCCAGCTCCTTTCATTCAGTCAGTATCTTCAATCATTTCTGGACGTTTTTCAATGGCAAAAATCAATGAATATTGTAAATGCACAAACAGTAATTTCTCCGCATTGCAAGGTGCAATTCTGAAATTTTTTGCTTTTTCCTGCTCCTCTTAGCATGATAAAGAAGATTCAAAGAGAGT
Organism: Phyllobates terribilis; assembly: GCF_046119375.1. Taxonomy (NCBI): domain Eukaryota; kingdom Metazoa; phylum Chordata; class Amphibia; order Anura; family Dendrobatidae; genus Phyllobates; species Phyllobates terribilis. The sequence goes on from NW_027363227.1 coordinate 1,354,389, forward strand.
GAGATGCCAGCTCCTTTCATTCAATCAGTAGCTTCAAACATTTCTGGTATATGAATAACATGATGTTTTTCAATGGCAAAAATCAATGAATATTGTAAATGCACAAACAGTAATTTCTCCGCATTGCAAGGTGCAATTCTGAAATTTTTTGCTTTTTCCTGCTCCTCTTAGCATGATAAAGAAGATTCAAAGAGAGTGAGATGCCAGCTCCTTTTATCAGTCAGTAGCTTCAATCATTTCTGGTATATGAATAACATGATGTTTTTCAATGGCAAAAATCAATGAATATTGTAAATGCACAAACAGTAATTTCTCCGCATTGCAAGGTGCAATTCTGAAATTTTTTGCTTTTTCCTGCTCCTCTTAGCATGATAAAGAAGATTCAAAGAGAATGAGATGCCAGCTCCTTTCATTCAGTCAGTAGCTTCAATCATTTCTGGATGTTTTTAAATGGCAAAAATCAATGAATATTGTAAATGCACAAACAGTAATTTCTCCGCATTGCAAGGTGCAATTCTGAAATTTTTTACTTTTTCCTGCTCCTCTTAGCATGATAAAGAAGATTGAAAGAGAGTGAGATGCCAGCTCCTTTCATTCAGTCAGTAGCTTCAATCATTTCTGGACGTTTTTCAATGGCAAAAATCAATGAATATTGTAAATGCACAAACAGTAATTTCTCCGCATTGCAAGGTGCAATTCTGAAATTTTTTGCTTTTTCCTGCTCCTCTTAGCATGATAAAGAAGATTCAAAGAGAGTGAGATGCCATCTCCTTTCATTCAGTCAGTAGCTTCAATCATTTCTGGACGTTTTTCAATGGCAAAAATCAATGAATATTGTAAATGCACAAACAGTAATTTCTCCGCATTGCAAGGTGCAATTCTGAAATTTTTTGCTTTTTCCTGCTCCTCTTAGCATGATAAAGAAGATTCAAAGAGAGTGAGATGCCAGCTCCTTTCATTCAGTCAGTAGCTGCAATCATTACTGGATGTTTTTCAATGGCAAAAATCAATGAATATTGTAAATGCACAAACAGTAATTTCTCCGCATTGCAAGGTGCAATTCTGAAATTTTTTGCTTTTTCCTGCTCCTCTTAGCATGATAAAGAAGATTCAAAGAGAGTGAGATGCCATCTCCTTTCATTCAGTCAGTAGCTTCAATCATTTCTGGACGTTTTTCAATGGCAAAAATCAATGAATATTGTAAATGCACAAACAGTAATTTCTCCGCATTGCAAGGTGCAATTCTGAAATTTTTTGCTTTTTCCTGCTCCTCTTAGCATGATAAAGAAGATTCAAAGAGAGTGAGATGCCAGCTCCTTTCATTCAGTCAGTAGCTTCAAACATTTCTGGTATATGAATAACATGATGTTTTTCAATGGCAAAAATCAATGAATATTGTAAATGCACAAACAGTAATTTCTCCGCATTGCAAGGTGCAATTCTGAAATTTTTTGCTTTTTCCTGCTCCTCTTAGCATGATAAAGAAGATTCAAAGAGAGTGAGATGCCAGCTCCTTTTATCAGTCAGTAGCTTCAATCATTTCTGGTATATGAATAACATGATGTTTTTCAATGGCAAAAATCAATGAATATTGTAAATGCACAAACAGTAATTTCTCCGCATTGCAAGGTGCAATTCTGAAATTTTTTGCTTTTTCCTGCTCCTCTTAGTATGATAAAGAAGATTCAAAGAGAGTGAGATGCCAGCTCCTTTCATTCAGTCAGTAGCTTCAATCATTTCTGGACGTTTTTCAATGGCAAAAATCAATGAATATTGTAAATGCACAAACAGTAATTTCTCCGCATTGCAAGGTGCAATTCTGAAATTTTTTGCTTTTTCCTGCTCCTCTTAGCATGATAAAGAAGATTCAAAGAGAGTGAGATGCCAGCTCCTTTCATTCAGTCAGTAGCTTCAAACATTTCTGGTATATGAATAACATGATGTTTTTCAATGGCAAAAATCAATGAATATTGTAAATGCACAAACAGTAATTTCTCCGCATTGCAAGGTGCAATTCTGAAATTTTTTGCTTTTTCCTGCTCCTCTTAGCATGATAAAGAAGATTCAAAGAGAGTGAGATGCCAGCTCCTTTTATCAGTCAGTAGCTTCAATCATTTCTGGTATATGAATAACATGATGTTTTTCAATGGCAAAAATCAATGAATATTGTAAATGCACAAACAGTAATTTCTCCGCATTGCAAGTTGCAATTCTGAAATTTTTTGCTTTTTCCTGCTCCTCTTAGCATGATAAAGAAGATTCAAAGAGAGTGAGATGCCAGCTCCTTTCATTCAGTCAGTAGCTTCAATCATTTCTGGATGTTTTTCAATGGCAAAAATCAATGAATATTGTAAATGCACAAACAGTAATTTCTCCGCATTGCAAGGTGCAATTCTGAAATTTTTTGCTTTTTCCTGCTCCTCTTAGCATGATAAAGAAGATTGAAAGTGAGTGAGATGCCAGCTCCTTTCATTCAGTCAGTAGCTTCAATCATTTCTGGACGTTTTTCAATGGCAAAAATCAATGAATATTGTAAATGCACAAACAGTAATTTCTCCGCATTGCAAGGTGCAATTCTGAAATTTTTTGCTTTTTCCTGCTCCTCTTAGCATGATAAAGAAGATTCAAAGAGAGTGAGATGCCAGCTCCTTTCATTCAGTCAGTAGCTTCAATCATTTCTGGACGTTTTTCAATGGCAAAAATCAATGAATATTGTAAATGCACAAACAGTAATTTCTCCGCATTGCAAGGTGCAATTCTGAATTTTTTTGCTTTTTCCTGCTCCTCTTAGCATGATAAAGAAGATTCAAAGAGAGTGAGATGCCAGCTCCTTTCATTCAGTCAGTAGCTTCAAACATTTCTGGTATATGAATAACATGATGTTTTTCAATGGCAAAAATCAATGAATATTGTAAATGCACAAACAGTCATTTCTCCGCATTGCAAGGTGCAGTTCTGAAATTTTTTGCTTTTTCCTGCTCCTCTTAGCATGATAAAGAAGATTCAAAGAGAGTGAGATGCCAGCTCCTTTTATCAGTCAGTAGCTTCAATCATTTCTGGTATATGAATAACATGATGTTTTTCAATGGCAAAAATCAATGAATATTGTAAATGCACAAACAGTAATTTCTCCGCATTGCAAGGTGCAATTCTGAAATTTTTTGCTTTTTCCTGCTCCTCTTAGCATGATAAAGAAGATTCAAAGAGAGTGAGATGCCAGCTCCTTTCATTCAGTCAGTAGCTTCAATCATTTCTGGATGTTTTTCAATGGCAAAAATCAATGAATATTGTAAATGCACAAACAGTAATTTCTCCGCATTGCAAGGTGCAATTCTGAAATTTTTTGCTTTTTCCTGCTCCTCTTAGCATGATAAAGAAGATTCAAAGAGAGTGAGATGCCATCTCCTTTCATTCAGTCAGTAGCTTCAATCATTTCTGGACGTTTTTCAATGGCAAAAATCAATGAATATTGTAAATGCACAAACAGTAATTTCTCCGCATTGCAAGGTGCAATTCTGAAATTTTTTGCTTTTTCCTGCTCCTCTTAGCATGATAAAGAAGATTCAAAGAGAGTGAGATGCCAGCTCCTTTCATTCAGTCAGTAGCTTCAAACATTTCTGGTATATGAATAACATGATGTTTTTCAATGGCAAAAATCAATGAATATTGTAAATGCACAAACAGTAATTTCTCCGCATTGCAAGGTGCAATTCTGAAATTTTTTGCTTTTTCCTGCTCCTCTTAGCATGATAAAGAAGATTCAAAGAGAGTGAGATGCCAGCTCCTTTTATCAGTCAGTAGCTTCAATCATTTCTGGTATATGAATAACATGATGTTTTTCAATGGCAAAAATCAATGAATATTGTAAATGCACAAACAGTAATTTCTCCGCATTGCAAGGTGCAATTCTGAAATTTTTTGCTTTTTCCTGCTCCTCTTAGCATGATAAAGAAGATTCAAAGAGAGTGAGATGCCAGCTCCTTTCATTCAGTCAGTAGCTTCAATCATTTCTGGATGTTTTTCAATGGCAAAAATCAATGAATATTGTAAATGCACAAACAGTAATTTCTCCGCATTGCAAGGTGCAATTCTGAAATTTTTTGCTTTTTCCTGCTCCTCTTAGCATGATAAAGAAGATTGAAAGAGAGTGAGATGCCAGCTCCTTTCATTCAGTCAGTAGCTTCAATCATTTCTGGACGTTTTTCAATGGCAAAAATCAATGAATATTGTAAATGCACAAACAGTAATTTCTCCGCATTGCAAGGTGCAATTCTGAAATTTTTTGCTTTTTCCTGCTCATCTTAGCATGATAAAGAAGATTCAAAGAGAGTGAGATGCCAGCTCCTTTCATTCAGTCAGTAGCTTCAAACATTTCTGGTATATGATTAACATGATGTTTTTCAATGGCAAAAATCAATGAATATTGTAAATGCACAAACAGTAATTTCTCCGCATTGCAAGGTGCAATTCTGAAATTTTTTGCTTTTTCCTGCTCCTCTTAGCATGATAAAGAAGATTCAAAGAGAGTGAGATGCCAGCTCCTTTCATTCAGTCAGTAGCTTCAATCATTTCTGGACGTTTTTCAATGGCAAAAATCAATGAATATTGTAAATGCACAAACAGTAATTTCTCCGCATTGCAAGGTGCAATTCTGAAATTTTTTGCTTTTTCCTGCTCCTCTTAGCATGATAAAGAAGATTCAAAGAGAGTGAGATGCCAGCTCCTTTCATTCAGTCAGTAGCTTCAAACATTTCTGGTATATGAATAACATGATGTTTTTCAATGGCAAAAATCAATGAATATTGTAAATGCACAAACAGTAATTTCTCCGCATTGCAAGGTGCAATTCTGAAATTTTTTGCTTTTTCCTGCTCCTCTTAGCATGATAAAGAAGATTCAAAGAGAGTGAGATGCCAGCTCCTTTCATTCAGTCAGTAGCTTCAATCATTTCTGGATGTTTTTCAATGGCAAAAATCAATGAATATTGTAAATGCACAAACAGTAATTTATCCGCATTGCAAGGTGCAATTCTGAAATTTTTTGCTTTTTCCTGCTCCTCTTAACATGATAAAGAAGATTCAAAGAGAGTGAGATGCCAGCTCCTTTCATTCAGTCAGTAGCTTCAATCATTTCTGGACGTTTTTCAATGGCAAAAATCAATGAATATTGTAAATGCACAAACAGTAATTTCTCCGCATTGCAAGGTGCAATTTTGAAATTTTTTGCTTTTTCCTTCTCCTCTTAGCATGATAAAGAAGATTCAAAGAGAGTGAGATGCCAGCTCCTTTCATTCAGTCAGTAGCTTCAATCATTTCTGGTATATGAATAACATGATGTTTTTCAATGGCAAAAATCAATGAATATTGTAAATGCACAAACAGTAATTTCTCCGCATTGCAAGGTGCAATTCTGAAATTTTTTGCTTTTTCCTGCTCCTCTTAGCATGATAAAGAAGATTCAAAGAGAGTGATATGCCAGCTCCTTTCCTTCAGTCAGTAGCTTCAATCATTTCTGGACGTTTTTCAATGGCAAAAATCAATGAATATTGTAAATGCACAAACAGTAATTTCTCCGCATTGCAAGGTGCAATTCTGAAATTTTTTGCTTTTTCCTGCTCCTATTAGCATGATAAAGAAGATTCAAAGAGAGTGAGATGCCAGCTCCTTTCATTCAGTCAGTAGCTTCAATCATTTCTGGACGTTTTTCAATGGCAAAAATCAATGAATATTGTAAATGCACAAACAGTAATTTCTCCGCATTGCAAGGTGCAATTCTGAAATTTTTTGCTTTTTCCTGCTCCTCTTAGCATGATAAAGAAGATTCAAAGAGAGTGAGATGCCAGCTCCTTTCATTCAGTCAGTAGCTTCAAACATTTCTGGTATATGAATAACATGATGTTTTTCAATGGCAAAAATCAATGAATATTGTAAATGCACAAACAGTAATTTCTCCGCATTGCAAGGTGCAATTCTGAAATTTTTTGCTTTTTCCTGCTCCTCTTAGCATGATAAAGAAGATTCAAAGAGAGTGAGATGCCAGCTCCTTTTATCAGTCAGTAGCTTCAATCATTTCTGGTATATGAATAACATGATGTTTTTCAATGGCAAAAATCAATGAATATTGTAAATGCACAAACAGTAATTTCTCCGCATTGCAAGGTGCAATTCTGAAATTTTTTGCTTTTTCCCGCTCCTCTTAGCATGATAAAGAAGATTCAAAGAGAGTGAGATGCCAGCTCCTTTCATTCAGTCAGTAGCTTCAATCATTTCTGGATGTTTTTCAATGGCAAAAATCAATGAATATTGTAAATGCACAAACAGTAATTTCTCCGCATTGCAAGGTGCAATTCTGAAATTTTTGCTTTTTCCTGCTCCTCTTAGCATGATAAAGAAGATTGAAAGAGAGTGAGATGCCAGCTCCTTTCATTCAGTCAGTAGCTTCAATCATTTCTGGACGTTTTTCAATGGCAAAAATCAATGAATATTGTAAATGCACAAACAGTAATTTCTCCGCATTGCAAGGTGCAATTCTGAAATTTTTTGCTTTTTCCTGCTCCTCTTAGCATGATAAAGAAGATTCAAAGAGAGTGAGATGCCAGCTCCTTTCATTCAGTCAGTAGCTACAATCATTTCTGGACGTTTTTCAATGGCAAAAATCAATGAATATTGTAAATGCACAAACAGTAATTTCTCCGCATTGCAAGGTGCAATTCTGAATTTTTTTGCTTTTTCCTGCTCCTCTTAGCATGATAAAGAAGATTCAAAGAGAGTGAGATGCCAGCTCCTTTCATTCAGTCAGTAGCTTCAAACATTTCTGGTATATGAATAACATGATGTTTTTCAATGGCAAAAATCAATGAATATTGTAAATGCACAAACAGTCATTTCTCCGCATTGCAAGGTGCAATTCTGAAATTTTTTGCTTTTTCCTGCTCCTCTTAGCATGATAAAGAAGATTCAAAGAGAGTGAGATGCCAGCTCCTTTTATCAGTCAGTAGCTTCAATCATTTCTGGTATATGAATAACATGATGTTTTTCAATGGCAAAAATCAATGAATATTGTAAATGCACAAACAGTAATTTCTCCGCATTGCAAGGTGCAATTCTGAAATTTTTTGCTTTTTCCTGCTCCTCTTAGCATGATAAAGAAGATTCAAAGAGAGTGAGATGCCAGCTCCTTTCATTCAGTCAGTAGCTTCAATCATTTCTGGATGTTTTTCAATGGCAAAAATCAATGAATATTGTAAATGCACAAACAGTAATTTCTCCGCATTGCAAGGTGCAATTCTGAAATTTTTTGTTTTTCCAGCTCCTCTTAGCATGATAAAGAAGATTCAAAGAGAGTGAGATGCCAGCTCCTTTCATTCAGTCAGTAGCTTCAATCATTTCTGGACGTTTTTCAATGGCAAAAATCAATGAATATTGTAAATGCACAAACAGTAATTTTTCCGCATTGCAAGGTGCAATTCTGAAATTTTTTGCTTTTTCCTGCTCCTCTTAGCATGATAAAGAAGATTCAAAGAGAGTGAGATGCCAGCTCCTTTCATTCAGTCAGTAGCTTCAAACATTTCTGGTATATGATTAACATGATGTTTTTCAATGGCAAAAATCAATGAATATTGTAAATGCACAAACAGTAATTTCTCCGCATTGCAAGGTGCAATTCTGAAATTTTTTGCTTTTTCCTGCTCCTCTTAGCATGATAAAGAAGATTCAAAGAGAGTGAGATGCCAGCTCCTTTCATTCAGTCAGTAGCTTCAATCATTTCTGGACGTTTTTCAATGGCAAAAATCAATGAATATTGTAAATGCACAAACAGTAATTTCTCCGCATTGCAAGGTGCAATTCTGAAATTTTTTGCTTTTTCCTGCTCCTCTTAGCATGATAAAGAAGATTCAAAGAGAGTGAGATGCCAGCTCCTTTCATTCAGTCAGTAGCTTCAAACATTTCTGGTATATGAATAACATGATGTTTTTCAATGGCAAAAATCAATGAATATTGTAAATGCACAAACAGTAATTTCTCCGCATTGCAAGGTGCAATTCTGAAATTTTTTGCTTTTTCCTGCTCCTCTTAGCATGATAAAGAAGATTCAAAGAGAGTGAGATGCCAGCTCCTTTCATTCAGTCAGTAGCTTCAATCATTTCTGGATGTTTTTCAATGGCAAAAATCAATGAATATTGTAAATGCACAAACAGTAATTTCTCCGCATTGCAAGGTGCAATTCTGAAATTTTTTGATTTTTCCTGCTCCTTTTAGCATGATAAAGAAGATTCAAAGAGAGTGAGATGCCAGCTCCTTTCATTCAGTCAGTAGCTTCAAACATTTCTGGTATATGAATAACATGATGTTTTTCAATGGCAAAAATCAATGAATATTGTAAATGCACAAACAGTAATTTCTCCGCATTGCAAGGTGCAATTCTGAAATTTTTTGCTTTTTCCTGCTCCTCTTAGCATGATAAAGAAAATTCAAAGAGAGTGAGATGCCAGCTCCTTTCATTCAGTCAGTAGCTTCAATCATTTCTGGACGTTTTTCAATGGCAAAAATCAATGAATATTGTAAATGCACAAACAGTAATTTCTCCGCATTGCAAGGTGCAATTTTGAAATTTTTTGCTTTTTCCTTCTCCTCTTAGCATGATAAAGAAGATTCAAAGAGAGTGAGATGCCAGCTCCTTTCATTCAGTCAGTAGCTTCAATCATTTCTGGTATATGAATAACATGATGTTTTTCAATGGCAAAAATCAATGAATATTGTAAATGCACAAACAGTAATTTCTCCGCATTGCAAGGTGCAATTCTGAAATTTTTTGCTTTTTCCTGCTCCTCTTAGCATGATAAAGAAGATTCAAAGAGAGTGATATGCCAGCTCCTTTCATTCAGTCAGTAGCTTCAATCATTTCTGGACGTTTTTCAATGGCAAAAATCAATGAATATTGTAAATGCACAAACAGTAATTTCTCCGCATTGCAAGGTGCAATTCTGAAATTTTTTGCTTTTTCCTGCTCCTCTTAGCATGATAAAGAAGATTCAAAGAGAGTGAGATGCCAGCTCCTTTCATTCAGTCAGTAGCTTCAATCATTTCTGGACGTTTTTCAATGGCAAAAATCAATGAATATTGTAAATGCACAAACAGTAATTTCTCCGCATTGCAAGGTGCAATTCTGAAATTTTTTGCTTTTTCCTGCTCCTCTTAGCATGATAAAGAAGATTCAAAGAGAGTGAGATGCCAGCTCCTTTCATTCAGTCAGTAGCTTCAAACATTTCTGGTATATGAATAACATGATGTTTTTCAATGGCAAAAATCAATGAATATTGTAAATGCACAAACAGTAATTTCTCCGCATTGCAAGGTGCAATTCTGAAATTTTTTGCTTTTTCCTGCTCCTCTTAGCATGATAAAGAAGATTCAAAGAGAGTGAGATGCCAGCTCCTTTCATTCAGTCAGTAGCTTCAATCATTTCTGGACGTTTTTCAATGGCAAAAATCAATGAATATTGTAAATGCACAAACAGTAATATCTCCGCATTGCATGGTGCAATTCTGAAATTTTTTGCTTTTTCCTGCTCCTCTTAGCATGATAAAGAAGATTCAAAGAGAGTGAGATGCCAGCTCCTTTCATTCAGTCAGTAGCTTCAAACATTTCTGGTATATGAATAACGATGTTTTTCAATGGCAAAAATCAATGAATATTGTAAATGCACAAACAGTAATTTCTCCGCATTGCAAGGTGCAATTCTGAAATTTTTTGCTTTTTCCTGCTCCTCTTAGCATGATAAAGAAGATTCAAAGAGAGTGAGATGCCAGCTCCTTTCATTCAGTCAGTAGCTTCAATCATTTCTGGATGTTTTTCAATGGCAAAAATCAATGAATATTGTAAATTCACAAACAGTAATTTCTCCGCATTGCAAGGTGCAATTCTGAAATTTTTTGCTTTTTCCTGCTCCTCTTAGCATGATAAAGAAGATTCAAAGAGAGTGAGATGCCAGCTCCTTTCATTCAGTCAGTAGCTTCAAACATTTCTGGTATATGAATAACATGATGTTTTTCAATGGCAAAAATCAATGAATATTGTAAATGCACAAACAGTAATTTCTCCGCATTGCAAGGTGCAATTCTGAAATTTTTTGCTTTTTCCTGCTCCTCTTAGCATGATAAAGAAAATTCAAAGAGATTGAGATGCCAGCTCCTTTCATTCAGTCAGTAGCTTCAATCATTTCTGGACGTTTTTCAATGGCAAAAATCAATGAATATTGTAAATGCACAAACAGTAATTTCTCCGCACTGCAAGGTGCAATTTTGAAATTTTTTGCTTTTTCCTTCTCCTCTTAGCATGATAAAGAAGATTCAAAGAGAGTGAGATGCCAGCTCCTTTCATTCAGTCAGTAGCTTCAATCATTTCTGGTATATGAATAACATGATGTTTTTCAATGGCAAAAATCAATGAATATTGTAAATGCACAAACAGTAATTTCTCCGCATTGCAAGGTGCAATTCTGAAATTTTTTGCTTTTTCCTGCTCCTCTTAGCATGATAAAGAAGATTCAAAGAGAGTGATATGCCAGCTCCTTTCATTCAGTCAGTAGCTTCAATCATTTCTGGACGTTTTTCAATGGCAAAAATCAATGAATATTGTAAATGCACAAACAGTAATTTCTCCGCATTGCAAGGTGCAATTCTGAAATTTTTTGCTTTTTCCTGCTCCTCTTAGCATGATAAAGAAGATTCAAAGAGAGTGAGATGCCAGCTCCTTTCATTCAGTCAGTAGCTTCAATCATTTCTGGACGTTTTTCAATGGCAAAAATCAATGAATATTGTAAATGCACAAACAGTAATTTCTCCGCATTGCAAGGTGCAATTCTGAAATTTTTTGCTTTTTCCTGCTCCTCCTAGCATGATAAAGAAGATTCAAAGAGAGTGAGATGCCAGCTCCTTTCATTCAGTCAGTAGCTTCAAACATTTCTGGTATATGAATAACATGATGTTTTTCAATGGCAAAAATCAATGAATATTGTATATGCACAAACAGTAATTTCTCCGCATTGCAAGGTGCAATTCTGAAATTTTTTGCTTTTTCCTGCTCCTCTTAGCATGATAAAGAAGATTCAAAGAGAGTGAGATGCCAGCTCCTTTTATCAGTCAGTAGCTTCAATCATTTCTGGTATATGAATAACATGATGTTTTTCAATGGCAAAAATCAATGAATATTGTAAATGCACAAACAGTAATTTCTCCGCATTGCAAGGTGCAATTCTGAAAATTTTTGCTTTTTCCTGCTCCTCTTAGCATGATAAAGAAGATTCAAAGAGAGTGAGATGCCAGCTCCTTTCATTCAGTCAGTAGCTTCAATCATTTCTGGATGTTTTTCAATGGCAAAAATCAATGAATATTGTAAATGCACAAACAGTAATTTCTCCGCATTGCAAGGTGCAATTCTGAAATTTTTTGCTTTTTCCTGCTCCTCTTAGCATGATAAAGAATATTGAAAGAGAGTGAGATGCCAGCTCCTTTCATTCAGTCAGTAGCTTCAATCATTTCTGGACGTTTTTCAATGGCAAAAATCAATGAATATTGTAAATGCACAAACAGTAATTTCTCCGCATTGCAAGGTGCAATTCTGAAATTTTTTGCTTTTTCCTGCTCCTCTTAGCATGATAAAGAAGATTCAAAGAGAGTGAGATGCCAGCTCCTTTCATTCAGTCAGTAGCTTCAATCATTTCTGGACGTTTTTCAATGGCAAAAATCAATGAATATTGTAAATGCACAAACAGTAATTTCTCCGCATTGCAAGGTGCAATTCTGAAATTTTTTGCTTTTTCCTGCTCCTCTTAGCATGATAAAGAAGATTCAAAGAGAGTGAGATGCCAGCTCCTTTCATTCAGTCAGTAGCTTCAAACATTTCTGGTATATGAATAACATGATGTTTTTCAATGGCAAAAATCAATGAATATTGTAAATGCACAAACAGTAATTTCTCCGCATTGCAAGGTGCAATTCTGAAATTTTTTGCTTTTTCCTGCTTCTCTTAGCATGATAAAGAAGATTCAAAGAGAGTGAGATGCCAGCTCCTTTCATTCAGTCAGTAGCTTCAATCATTTCTGGACGTTTTTCAATGGCAAAAATCAATGAATATTGTAAATGCACAAACAGTAATTTCTCCGCATTGCAAGGTGAAATTTTGAAATGTTTGGCTTTTTCCTTCTCCTCTTAGCATGATAAAGAAGATTCAAAGAGAGTGAGATGCCAGCTCCTTTCATTCAGTCAGTAGCTTCAATCATTTCTGGTATATGAATAACATGATGTTTTTCAATGGCAAAAATCAATGAATATTGTAAATGCACAAACAGTAATTTCTCCGCATTGCAAGGTGCAATTCTGAAATTTTTTGCTTTTTCCTGCTCCTCTTAGCATGATAAAGAAGATTCAAAGAGAGTGATATGCCAGCTCCTTTCATTCAGTCAGTAGCTTCAATCATTTCTGGACGTTTTTCAATGGCAAAAATCAATGAATATTGTAAATGCACAAACAGTAATTTCTCCGCATTGCAAGGTGCAATTCTGAAATTTTTTGCTTTTTCCTGCTCCTCTTAGCATGATAAAGAAGATTCAAAGAGAGTGAGATGCCAGCTCCTTTCATTCAGTCAGTAGCTTCAATCATTTCTGGACGTTTTTCAATGGCAAAAATCAATGAATATTGTAAATGCACAAACAGTAATTTCTCCGCATTGCAATGTGCAATTCTGAAATTTTTTGCTTTTTCCTGCTCCTCTTAGCATGATAAAGAAGATTCAAAGAGAGTGAGATGCCAGCTCCTTTCATTCAGTCAGTAGCTTCAAACATTTCTGGTATATGAATAACATGATGTTTTTCAATGGCAAAAATCAATGAATATTGTAAATGCACAAACAGTAATTTCTCCGCATTGCAAGGTGCAATTCTGAAATTTTTTGCTTTTTCCTGCTCCTCTTAGCATGATAAAGAAGATTCAAAGAGAGTGAGATGCCAGCTCCTTTTATCAGTCAGTAGCTTCAATCATTTCTGGTATATGAATAACATGATGTTTTTCAATGGCAAAAATCAATGAATATTGTAAATGCACAAACAGTAATTTCTCCGCATTGCAAGGTGCAATTCTGAAATTTTTTGCTTTTTCCTGCTCCTCTTAGCATGATAAAGAAGATTCAAAGAGAGTGAGATGCCAGCTCCTTTCATTCAGTCAGTAGCTTCAATCATTTCTGGATGTTTTTCAATGGCAAAAATCAATGAATATTGTAAATGCACAAACAGTAATTTCTCCGAATTGCAAGGTGCAATTCTGAAATTTTTTTGCTTTTTCCTGCTCCTCTTAGCATGATAAAGAATATTGAAAGAGAGTGAGATGCCAGCTCCTTTCATTCAGTCAGTAGCTTCAATCATTTCTGGACGTTTTTCAATGGCAAAAATCAATGAATATTGTAAATGCACAAACAGTAATTTCTCCGCATTGCAAGGTGCAATTCTGAAATTTTTTGCTTTTTCCTGCTCCTCTTAGCATGATAAAGAAGATTCAAAGAGAGTGAGATGCCAGTTCCTTTCATTCAGTCAGTAGCTTCAAACATTTCTGGTATATGATTAACATGATGTTTTTCAATGGCAAAAATCAATGAATATTGTAAATGCACAAACAGTAATTTCTACGCATTGCAAGGTGCAATTCTGAAATTTTTTGCTTTTTCCTGCTCCTCTTAGCATGATAAAGAAGATTCAAAGAGAGTGAGATGCCAGCTCCTTTCATTCAGTCAGTAGCTTCAATCATTTCTGGACGTTTTTCAATGGCAAAAATCAATGAATATTGTAAATGCACAAACAGTAATTTCTCCGCATTGTAAGGTGCAATTCTGAATTTTTTTGCTTTTTCCTGCTCCTCTTAGCATGATAAAGAAGATTCAAAGAGAGTGAGTTGCCAGCTCCTTTCATTCAGTCAGTAGCTTCAAACATTTCTGGTATATGAATAACATGATGTTTTTCAATGACAAAAATCAATGAATATTGTAAATGCACAAACAGTAATTTCTACGCATTGCAAGGTGCAATTCTGAAATTTTTTGCTTTTTCCTGCTCCTCTTAGCATGATAAAGAAGATTCAAAGAGAGTGAGATGCCAGCTCCTTTCATTCAGTCAGTAGCTTCAATCATTTCTGGACGTTTTTCAATGGCAAAAATCAATGAATATTGTAAATGCACAAACAGTAATTTCTCCGCATTGCAAGGTGCAATTCTGAAATTTTTTGCTTTTTCCTGCTCCTCTTAGCATGATAAAGAAGATTCAAAGAGAGTGAGATGCCAGCTCCTTTCATTCAGTCAGTAGCTTCAAACATTTCTGGTATATGAATAACATGATGTTTTTCAATGGCAAAAATCAATGAATATTATAAATGCACAAACAGTAATTTCTCCGCATTGCAAGGTGCAATTCTGAAATTTTTTGCTTTTTCCTGCTCCTCTTAGCATGATAAAGAAGATTCAAAGAGAGTGAGATGCCAGCTCCTTTCATTCAGTCAGTAGCTTCAATCATTTCTGGACGTTTTTCAATGGCAAAAATCAATGAATATTGTAAATGCACAAACAGTAATTTCTCCGCATTGCAAGGTGAAATTTGAAATTTTTTGCTTTTTCCTTCTCCTCTTAGCATGATAAAGAAGATTCAAAGAGAGTGAGATGCCAGCTCCTTTCATTCAGTCAGTAGCTTCAATCATTTCTGGTATATGAATAACATGATGTTTTTCAATGGCAAAAATCAATGAATATTGTAAATGCACAAACAGTAATTTCTCCGCATTGTAGGTGCAATTCTGAAATTTTTTGCTTTTTCCTGCTCCTCTTAGCATGATAAAGAAGATTCAAAGAGAGTGATATGCCAGCTCCTTTCATTCAGTCAGTAGCTTCAATCATTTCTGGACGTTTTTCAATGGCAAAAATCAATGAATATTGTAAATGCACAAACAGTAATTTCTCCGCATTGCAAGGTGCAATTCTGAAATTTTTTGCTTTTTCCTGCTCCTCTTAGCATGATAAAGAAGATTCAAAGAGAGTGAGATGCCAGCTCCTTTCATTCAGTCAGTAGCTTCAATCATTTCTGGACGTTTTTCAATGGCAAAAATCAATGAATATTGTAAATGCACAAACAGTAATTTCTCCGCATTGCAAGGTGCAATTCTGAAATTTTTTGCTTTTTCCTGCTCCTCTTAGCATGATAAAGAAGATTCAAAGAGAGTGAGATGCCAGCTCCTTTCATTCAGTCAGTAGCTTCAAACATTTCTGGTATATGAATAACATGATGTTTTTCAATGGCAAAAATCAATGAATATTGTAAATGCACAAACAGTAATTTCTCCGCATTGCAAGGTGCAATTCTGAAATTTTTTGCTTTTTCCTGCTCCTCTTAGCATGATAAAGAATATTCAAAGAGAGTGAGATGCCAGCTCCTTTTATCAGTCAGTAGCTTCAATCATTTCTGGTATATGAATAACATGATGTTTTTCAATGGCAAAAATCAATGAATATTGTAAATGCACAAACAGTAATTTCTCCGCATTGCAAGGTGCAATTCTGAAATTTTTTGCTTTTTCCTGCTCCTCTTAGCATGATAAAGAAGATTCAAAGAGAGTGAGATGCCAGCTCCTTTCATTCAGTCAGTAGCTTCAAACATTTCTGGACGTTTTTCAATGGCAAAAATCAATGAATATTGTAAATGCACAAACAGTAATTTCTCCGCATTGCAAGGTGCAATTCTGAAATTTTTTGCTTTTTCCTGCTCCTCTTAGCATGATAAAGAAGATTCAAAGAGAGTGAGATGCCAGCTCCTTTCATTCAGTCAGTAGCTTCAAACATTTCTGGACGTTTTTCAATGGCAAAAATCAATGAATATTGTAAATGCACAAACAGTAATTTCTCCGCATTGCAAGGTGCAATTCTGAAATTTTTTGCTTTTTCCTGCTCCTCTTAGCATGATAAAGAAGATTCAAAGAGAGTGAGATGCCAGCTCCTTTCATTCAGTCAGTAGCTTCAAACATTTCTGGTATATGAATAACATGATGTTTTTCAATGGCAAAAATCAATGAATATTGTAAATGCACAAACAGTAATTTCTCCGCATTGCAAGGTGCAATTCTGAAATTTTTTGCTTTTTCCTGCTCCTCTTAGCATGATAAAGAAGATTCAAAGAGAGTGAGATGCCAGCTCCTTTCATTCAGTCAGTAGCTTCAATCATTTCTGGACGTTTTTCAATGGCAAAAATCAATGAATATTGTAAATGCACAAACAGTAATTTCTCCGCATTGCAAGGTGCAATTCTGAAATTTTTTGCTTTTTCCTGCTCCTCTTAGCATGATAAAGAAGATTCAAAGAGAGTGAGATGCCAGCTCCTTTCATTCAGTCAGTAGCTTCAAACATTTCTGGTATATGAATAACATGATGTTTTTCAATGGCAAAAATCAATGAATATTGTAAATGCACAAACAGTAATTTCTCCGCATTGCAAGGTGCAATTCTGAAATTTTTTGCTTTTTCCTGCTCCTCTTAGCATGATAAAGAAGATTCAAAGAGAGTGAGATGCCAGCTCCTTTCATTCAGTCAGTAGCTTCAATCATTTCTGGACGTTTTTCAATGGCAAAAATCAATGAATATTGTAAATGCACAAACAGTAATTTCTCCGCATTGCAAGGTGCAATTTTGAAATTTTTTGCTTTTTCCTTCTCCTCTTAGCATGATAAAGAAGATTCAAAGAGAGTGAGATGCCAGCTCCTTTCATTCAGTCAGTAGCTTCAATCATTTCTGGTATATGAATAACATGATGTTTTTCAATGGCAAAAATCAATGAATATTGTAAATGCACAAACAGTAATTTCTCCGCATTGCAAGGTGCAATTCTGAAATTTTTTGCTTTTTCCTGCTCCTCTTAGCATGATAAAGAAGATTCAAAGAGAGTGAGATGCCAGCTCCTTTCATTCAGTCAGTAGCTTCAATCATTTCTGGACGTTTTTCAATGGCAAAAATCAATGAATATTGTAAATGCACAAACAGTAATTTCTCCGCATTGCAAGGTGCAATTCTGAAATTTTTTGCTTTTTCCTGCTCCTCTTAGCATGATAAAGAAGATTCAAAGAGAGTGAGATGCCAGCTCCTTTCATTCAGTCAGTAGCTTCAAACATTTCTGGTATATGAATAACATGATGTTTTTCAATGGCAAAAATCAATGAATATTGTAAATGCACAAACAGTAATTTCTCCGCATTGCAAGGTGCAATTCTGAAATTTTTTGCTTTTTCCTGCTCCTCTTAGCATGATAAAGAAGATTCAAAGAGAGTGAGATGCCAGCTCCTTTCATTCAGTCAGTAGCTTCAATCATTTCTGGTATATGAATAACATGATGTTTTTCAATGGCAAAAATCAATGAATATTGTAAATGCACAAACAGTAATTTCTCCGCATTGCAAGGTGCAATTCTGAAATTTTTTGCTTTTTCCTGCTCCTCTTAGCATGATAAAGAAGATTCAAAGAGAGTGAGATGCCAGCTCCTTTCATTCAGTCAGTAGCTTCAAACATTTCTGGACGTTTTTCAATGGCAAAAATCAATGAATATTGTAAATGCACAAACAGTAATTTCTCCGCATTGCAAGGTGCAATTCTGAAATTTTTTGCTTTTTCCTGCTCCTCTTAGCATGATAAAGAAGATTCAAAGAGAGTGAGATGCCAGCTCCTTTCATTCAGTCAGTAGCTTCAAACATTTCTGGTATATGAATAACATGATGTTTTTCAATGGCAAAAATCAATGAATATTGTAAATGCACAAACAGTAATTTCTCCGCATTGCAAGGTGCAATTCTGAAATTTTTTGCTTTTTCCTGCTCCTCTTAGCATGATAAAGAAGATTCAAAGAGAGTGAGATGCCAGCTCCTTTCATTCAGTCAGTAGCTTCAATCATTTCTGGACGTTTTTCAATGGCAAAAATCAATGAATATTGTAAATGCACAAACAGTAATTTCTCCGCATTGCAAGGTGCAATTCTGAAATTTTTTGCTTTTTCCTGCTCCTCTTAGCATGATAAAGAAGATTCAAAGAGAGTGAGATGCCAGCTCCTTTCATTCAGTCAGTAGCTTCAAACATTTCTGGTATATGAATAACATGATGTTTTTCAATGGCAAAAATCAATGAATATTGTAAATGCACAAACAGTAATTTCTCCGCATTGCAAGGTGCAATTCTGAAATTTTTTGCTTTTTCCTGCTCCTCTTAGCATGATAAAGAAGATTCAAAGAGAGTGAGATGCCAGCTCCTTTCATTCAGTCAGTAGCTTCAATCATTTCTGGACGTTTTTCAATGGCAAAAATCAATGAATATTGTAAATGCACAAACAGTAATTTCTCCGCATTGCAAGGTGCAATTTTGAAATTTTTTGCTTTTTCCTTCTCCTCTTAGCATGATAAAGAAGATTCAAAGAGAGTGAGATGCCAGCTCCTTTCATTCAGTCAGTAGCTTCAATCATTTCTGGTATATGAATAACATGATGTTTTTCAATGGCAAAAATCAATGAATATTGTAAATGCACAAACAGTAATTTCTCCGCATTGCAAGGTGCAATTCTGAAATTTTTTGCTTTTTCCTGCTCCTCTTAGCATGATAAAGAAGATTGAAAGAGAGTGAGATGCCAGCTCCTTTCATTCAGTCAGTAGCTTCAATCATTTCTGGACGTTTTTCAATGGCAAAAATCAATGAATATTGTAAATGCACAAACAGTAATTTCTCCGCATTGCAAGGTGCAATTCTGAAATTTTTTGCTTTTTCCTGCTCCTCTTAGCATGATAAAGAAGATTCAAAGAGAGTGAGCTGCCAGCTCCTTTCATTCAGTCAGTAGCTTCAAACATTTCTGGTATATGAATAACATGATGTTTTTCAATGGCAAAAATCAATGAATATTGTAAATGCACAAACAGTAATTTCTCCGCATTGCAAGGTGCAATTCTGAAATTTTTTGCTTTTTCCTGCTCCTCTTAGCATGATAAAGAATATTCAAAGAGAGTGAGATGCCAGCTCCTTTCATTCAGTCAGTAGCTTCAATCATTTCTGGACGTTTTTCAATGGCAAAAATCAATGAATATTGTAAATGCACAAACAGTAATTTCTCCGCATTGCAAGGTGCAATTCTGAAATTTTTTGCTTTTTCCTGCTCCTCTTAGCATGATAAAGAAGATTCAAAGAGAGTGAGATGCCAGCTCCTTTCATTCAGTCAGTAGCTTCAAACATTTCTGGTATATGAATAACATGATGTTTTTCAATGGCAAAAATCAATGAATATTGTAAATGCACAAACAGTAATTTCTCCGCATTGCAAGGTGCAATTCTGAAATTTTTTGCTTTTTCCTGCTCCTCTTAGCATGATAAAGAAGATTCAAAGAGAGTGAGATGCCAGCTCCTTTCATTCAGTCAGTAGCTTTAATCATTTCTGGACGTTTTTCAATGGCAAAAATCAATGAATATTGTAAATGCACAAACAGTAATTTCTCTGCATTGCAAGGTGCAATTCTGAAATTTTTTGCTTTTTCCTGCTCCTCTTAGCATGATAAAGAAGATTCAAAGAGAGTGAGATGCCAGCTCCTTTTATCAGTCAGTAGCTTCAATCATTTCTGGTATATGAATAACATGATGTTTTTCAATGGCAAAAATCAATGAATATTGTAAATGCACAAACAGTAATTTCTCCGCATTGCAAGGTGCAATTCTGAAATTTTTTGCTTTTTCCTGCTCCTCTTAGCATGATAAAGAAGATTCAAAGAGAGTGAGATGCCAGCTCCTTTCATTCAGTCAGTAGCTTCAATCATTTCTGGATGTTTTTCAATGGCAAAAATCAATGAATATTGTAAATGCACAAACAGTAATTTCTCCGCATTGCAAGGTGCAATTCTGAAATTTTTTGCTTTTTCCTGCTCCTCTTAGCATGATAAAGAAGATTGAAAGAGAGTGAGATGCCAGCTCCTTTCATTCAGTCAGTAGCTTCAATCATTTCTGGACGTTTTTCAATGGCAAAAATCAATGAATATTGTAAATGCACAAACAGTAATTTCTCCGCATTGCAAGGTGCAATTCTGAAATTTTTTGCTTTTTCCTGCTCCTCTTAGCATGATAAAGAGGATTCAAAGAGAGTGAGATGCCAGCTCCTTTCATTCAGTCAGTAGCTTCAAACATTTCTGGTATATGATTAACATGATGTTTTTCAATGGCAAAAATCAATGAATATTGTAAATGCACAAACAGTAATTTCTCCGCATTGCAAGGTGCAATTCTGAAATTTTTTGCTTTTCCCTGCTCCTCTTAGCATGAAAAAGAAGATTCAAAGAGAGTGAGATGCCAGCTCCTTTCATTCAGTCAGTAGCTTCAATCATTTCTGGACGTTTTTCAATGGCAAAAATCAATGAATATTGTAAATGCACAAACAGTAATTTCTCCGCATTGCAAGGTGCAATTCTGAAATTTTTTGCTTTTTCCTGCTCCTCTTAGCATGATAAAGAAGATTCAAAGAGAGTGAGTTGCCAGCTCCTTTCATTCAGTCAGTAGCTTCAAACATTTCTGGTATATGAATAACATGATGTTTTTCAATGGCAAAAATCAATGAATATTGTAAATGCACAAACAGTAATTTCTCCGCATTGCAAGGTGCAATTCTGAAATTTTTTGCTTTTTCCTGCTCCTCTTAGCATGATAAAGAAGATTCAAAGAGAGTGAGATGCCAGCTCCTTTCATTCAGTCAGTAGCTTCAATCATTTCTGGACGTTTTTCAATGGCAAAAATCAATGAATATTGTAAATGCACAAACAGTAATTTCTCCGCATTGCAAGGTGCAATTCTGAAATTTTTTGCTTTTTCCTGCTCCTCTTAGCATGATAAAGAAGATTCAAAGAGAGTGAGATGCCAGCTCCTTTCATTCAGTCAGTAGCTTCAATCATTTCTGGACGTTTTTCAATGGCAAAAATCAATGAATATTGTAAATGCACAAACAGTAATTTCTCCGCATTGCAAGGTGCAATTTTGAAATTTTTTGCTTTTTCCTTCTCCTCTTAGCATGATAAAGAAGATTCAAAGAGAGTGAGATGCCAGCTCCTTTCATTCAGTCAGTAGCTTCAATCATTTCTGGCATATGAATAACATGATGTTTTTCAATGGCAAAAATCAATGAATATTGTAAATGCACAAACAGTAATTTCTCCGCATTGCAAGGTGCAATTCTGAAATTTTTTGCTTTTTCCTGCTCCTCTTAGCATGATAAAGAAGATTCAAAGAGAGTGATATGCCAGCTCCTTTCATTCAGTCAGTAGCTTCAATCATTTCTGGACGTTTTTCAATGGCAAAAATCAATGAATATTGTAAATGCACAAACAGTAATTTCGCCGCATTGCAAGGTGCAATTCTGAAATTTTTTGCTTTTTCCTGCTCCTCTTAGCATGATAAAGAAGATTCAAAGAGAGTGAGATGCCAGCTCCTTTCATTCAGTCAGTAGCTTCAATCATTTCTGGACGTTTTTCAATGGCAAAAATCAATGAATATTGTAAATGCACAAACAGTAATTTCTCCGCATTGCAAGGTGCAATTCTGAAATTTTTTGCTTTTTCCTGCTCCTCTTAGCATGATAAAGAAGATTCAAAGAGAGTGAGATGCCAGCTCCTTTCATTCAGTCAGTAGCTTCAAACATTTCTGGTATATGAATAACATGATGTTTTTCAATGGCAAAAATCAATGAATATTGTAAATGCACAAACAGTAATTTCTCCGCATTGCAAGGTGCAATTCTGAAATTTTTTGCTTTTTCCTGCTCCTCTTAGCATGATAAAGAAGATTCAAAGAGAGTGAGATGCCAGCTCCTTTTATCAGTCAGTAGCTTCAATCATTTCTGGTATATGAATAACATGATGTTTTTCAATGGCAAAAATCAATGAATATTGTAAATGCACAAACAGTAATTTCTCCGCATTGCAAGGTGCAATTCTGAAATTTTTTGCTTTTTCCTGCTCCTCTTAGCATGATAAAGAAGATTCAAAGAGAGTGAGATGCCAGCTCCTTTCATTCAGTCAGTAGCTTCAATCATTTCTGGATGTTTTTCAATGGCAAAAATCAATGAATATTGTAAATGCACAAACAGTAATTTCTCCGCATTGCAAGGTGCAATTCTGAAATTTTTTGCTTTTTCCTGCTCCTCTTAGCATGATAAAGAAGATTGAAAGAGAGTGAGATGCCAGCTCCTTTCATTCAGTCAGTAGCTTCAATCATTTCTGGACGTTTTTCAATGGCAAAAATCAATGAATATTGTAAATGCACAAACAGTAATTTCTCCGCATTGCAAGGTGCAATTCTGAAATTTTTTGCTTTTTCCTGCTCCTCTTAGCATGATAAAGAGGATTCAAAGAGAGTGAGATGCCAGCTCCTTTCATTCAGTCAGTAGCTTCAAACATTTCTGGTATATGATTAACATGATGTTTTTCAATGGCAAAAATCAATGAATATTGCAAATGCACAAACAGTAATTTCTCCGCATTGCAAGGTGCAATTCTGAAATTTTTTGCTTTTCCCTGCTCCTCTTAGCATGATAAAGAAGATTCAAAGAGAGTGAGATGCCAGCTCCTTTCATTCAGTCAGTAGCTTCAATCATTTCTGGACGTTTTTCAATGGCAAAAATCAATGAATATTGTAAATGCACAAACAGTAATTTCTCCGCATTGCAAGGTGCAATTCTGAAATTTTTTGCTTTTTCCTGCTCCTCTTAGCATGATAAAGAAGATTCAAAGAGAGTGAGTTGCCAGCTCCTTTCATTCAGTCAGTAGCTTCAAACATTTCTGGTATATGAATAACATGATGTTTTTCAATGGCAAAAATCAATGAATATTGTAAATGCACAAACAGTAATTTCTCCGCATTGCAAGGTGCAATTCTGAAATTTTTTGCTTTTTCCTGCTCCTCTTAGCATGATAAAGAAGATTCAAAGAGAGTGAGATGCCAGCTCCTTTCATTCAGTCAGTAGCTTCAATCATTTCTGGACGTTTTTCAATGGCAAAAATCAATGAATATTGTAAATGCACAAACAGTAATTTCTCCGCATTGCAAGGTGCAATTCTGAAATTTTTTGCTTTTTCCTGCTCCTCTTAGCATGATAAAGAAGATTCAAAGAGAGTGAGATGCCAGCTCCTTTCATTCAGTCAGTAGCTTCAAACATTTCTGGTATATGAATAACATGATGTTTTTCAATGGCAAAAATCAATGAATATTGTAAATGCACAAACAGTAATTTCTCCGCATTGCAAGGTGCAATTCTGAAATTTTTTGCTTTTTCCTGCTCCTCTTAGCATGATAAAGAAGATTCAAAGAGAGTGAGATGCCAGCTCCTTTCATTCAGTCAGTAGCTTCAATCATTTCTGGACGTTTTTCAATGGCAAAAATCAATGAATATTGTAAATGCACAAACAGTAATTTCTCCGCATTGCAAGGTGCAATTTTGAAATTTTTTGCTTTTTCCTTCTCCTCTTAGCATGATAAAGAAGATTCAAAGAGAGTGAGATGCCAGCTCCTTTCATTCAGTCAGTAGCTTCAATCATTTCTGGTATATGAATAACATGATGTTTTTCAATGGCAAAAATCAATGAATATTGTAAATGCACAAACAGTAATTTCTCCGCATTGCAAGGTGCAATTCTGAAATTTTTTGCTTTTTCCTGCTCCTCTTAGCATGATAAAGAAGATTCAAAGAGAGTGATATGCCAGCTCCTTTCATTCAGTCAGTAGCTTCAATCATTTCTGGACGTTTTTCAATGGCAAAAATCAATGAATATTGTAAATGCACAAACAGTAATTTCTCCGCATTGCAAGGTGCAATTCTGAAATTTTTTGCTTTTTCCTGCTTCTCTTAGCATGATAAAGAAGATTCAAAGAGATTGAGATGCCAGCTCCTTTCATTCAGTCAGTAGCTTCAATCATTTCTGGACGTTTTTCAATGGCAAAAATCAATGAATATTGTAAATGCACAAACAGTAATTTCTCCGCATTGCAAGGTTCAATTCTGAAATTTTTTGCTTTTTCCTGCTTTTCTTAGCATGATAAAGAAGATTCAAAGAGAGTGAGATGCCAGCTCCTTTCATTCAGTCAGTAGCTTCAAACATTTCTTGTATATGAATAACATGATGTTTTTCAATGGCAAAAATCAATGAATATTGTAAATGCACAAACAGTAATTTCTCCGCATTGCAAGGTGCAATTCTGAAATTTTTTGCTTTTTCCTGCTCCTCTTAGCATGATAAAGAAGATTCAAAGAGAGTGAGATGCCAGCTCCTTTTATCAGTCAGTAGCTTCAATCATTTCTGGTATATGAATAACATGATGTTTTTCAATGGCAAAAATCAATGAATATTGTAAATGCACAAACAGTAATTTCTCCGCATTGCAAGGTGCAATTCTGAAATTTTTTGCTTTTTCCTGCTCCTCTTAGCATGATAAAGAAGATTCAAAGAGAGTGAGATGCCAGCTTCTTTCATTCAGTCAGTAGCTTCAAACATTTCTGGACGTTTTTCAATGGCAAAAATCAATGAATATTGTAAATGCACAAACAGTAATTTCTCCGCATTGCAAGGTGCAATTCTGAAATTTTTTGCTTTTTCCTGCTCCTCTTAGCATGTTAAAGAAGATTCAAAGAGAGTGAGATGCCAGCTCCTTTCATTCAGTCAGTAGCTTCAATCATTTCTGGTATATGAATAACATGATGTTTTTCAATGGCAAAAATCAATGAATATTGTAAATGCACAAACAGTAATTTCTCCGCATTGCAAGGTGCAATTCTGAAATTTTTTGCTTTTTCCTGCTCCTCTTAGCATGATAAAGAAGATTCAAAGAGAGTGATATGCCAGCTCCTTTCATTCAGTCAGTAGCTTCAATCATTTCTGGACGTTTTTCAATGGCAAAAATCAATGAATATTGTAAATGCACAAACAGTAATTTCTCCGCATTGCAAGGTGCAATTCTGAAATTTTTTGCTTTTTCCTGCTCCTCTTAGCATGATAAAGAAGATTCAAAGAGAGTGAGATGCCAGCTCCTTTCATTCAGTCAGTAGCTTCAATCATTTCTGGACGTTTTTCAATGGCAAAAATCAATGAATATTGTAAATGCACAAACAGTAATTTCTCCGCATTGCAAGGTGCAATTCTGAATTTTTTTGCTTTTTCCTGCTCCTCTTAGCATGATAAAGAAGATTCAAAGAGAGTGAGATGCCAGCTCCTTTCATTCAGTCAGTAGCTTCAAACATTTCTGGTATATGAATAACATGATGTTTTTCAATGGCAAAAATCAATGAATATTGTAAATGCACAAACAGTAATTTCTCCGCATTGCAAGGTGCAATTCTGAAATTTTTTGCTTTTTCCTGCTCCTCTTAGCATGATAAAGAAGATTCAAAGAGAGTGAGATGCCAGCTCCTTTTATCAGTCAGTAGCTTCAATCATTTCTGGTATATGAATAACATGATGTTTTTCAATGGCAAAAATCAATGAATATTGTAAATGCACAAACAGTAATTTCTCCGCATTGCAAGGTGCAATTCTGAAATTTTTTGCTTTTTCCTGCTCCTCTTAGCATGATAAAGAAGATTCAAAGAGAGTGATATGCCAGCTCCTTTCATTCAGTCAGTAGCTTCAATCATTTCTGGATGTTTTTCAATGGCAAAAATCAATGAATATTGTAAATGCACAAACAGTAATTTCTCCGCATTGCAAGGTGCAATTCTGAAATTTTTTGCTCTTTCCTGCTTCTCTTAGCATGATAAAGAAGATTCAAAGAGAGTGAGATGCCAGCTCCTTTCATTCAGTCAGTAGCTTCAATCATTTCTGGACGTTTTTCAATGGCAAAAATCAATGAATATTGTAAATGCACAAACAGTAATTTCTCCGCATTGCAAGTTGCAATTATGAAATTTTTTGCTTTTTCCTGCTCCTCTTAGCATGATAAAGAAGATTCAAAGAGAGTGAGATGCCAGCTCCTTTCATTCAGTCAGTAGCTTCAAACATTTCTGGTATATGAATAACATGATGTTTTTCAATGGCAAAAATCAATGAATATTATAAATGCACAAACAGTAATTTCTCCGCATTGCAAGGTGCAATTCTGAAATTTTTTACTTTTTCCTGCTCCTCTTAGCATGATAAAGAAGATTCAAAGAGAGTGAGATGCCAGCTCCTTTCATTCAGTCAGTAGCTTCAAACATTTCTGGTATATGAAAAACATGATGTTTTTCAATGGCAAAAATCAATGAATATTGTAAATGCACAAACAGTAATTTCTCCGCATTGCAAGGTGCAATTCTGAAATTTTTTGCTTTTTCCTGCTCCTCTTAGCATGATAAAGAAGATTCAAAGAGAGTGAGATGCCAGCTCCTTTCATTCAGTCAGTAGCTTCAATCATTTCTGGACGTTTTTCAATGGCAAAAATCAATGAATATTGTAAATGCACAAACAGTAATTTCTCCGCATTACAAGGTGCAATTCTGAAATTTTTTGCTTTTTCCTGCTCCTCTTAGCATGATAAAGAAGATTCAAAGAGAGTGAGATGCCAGCTCCTTTCATTCAGTCAGTAGCTTCAATCATTTCTGGACGTTTTTCAATGGCAAAAATCAATGAATATTGTAAATACACAAACAGTAATTTCTCCGCATTGCAAGGTGTAATTCTGAAATTTTTTGCTTTTTCCTGCTCCTCTTAGCCTGATAAAGAAGATTCAAAGAGAGTGAGATGCCAGCTCTTTTCATTCAGTCAGTAGCTTCAATCATTTCTGGACGTTTTTCAATGGCAAAAATCAATGAATATTGTAAATGCACAAACAGTAATTTCTCCGCATTGCAAGGTGCAATTCTGAAATTTTTTGCTTTTTCCTGCTCCTCTTAGCATGATAAAGAAGATTCAAAGAGAGTGAGATGCCAGCTCCTTTTATCAGTCAGTAGCTTCAATCATTTCTGGTATATGAATAACATGATGTTTTTCAATGGCAAAAATCAATGAATATTGTAAATGCACAAACAGTAATTTCTCCGCATTGCAAGGTGCAATTCTGAAATTTTTTGCTTTTTCCTGCTCCTCTTAGCATGATAAAGAAGATTCAAAGAGAGTGAGATGCCAGCTCCTTTCATTCAGTCAGTAGCTTCAAACATTTCTGGACGTTTTTCAATGGCAAAAATCAATGAATATTGTAAATGCACAAACAGTAATTTCTCCGCATTGCAAGGTGCAATTCTGAAATTTTTTGCTTTTTCCTGCTCCTCTTAGCATGATAAAGAAGATTCAAAGAGAGTGAGATGCCAGCTCCTTTCATTCAGTCAGTAGCTTCAAACATTTCTGGTATATGAATAACATGATGTTTTTCAATGGCAAAAATCAATGAATATTGTAAATGCACAAACAGTAATTTCTCCGCATTGCAAGGTGCAATTCTGAAATTTTTTGCTTTTTCCTGCTCCTCTTAGCATGATAAAGAAGATTCAAAGAGAGTGAGATGCCAGCTCCTTTCATTCAGTCAGTAGCTTCAATCATTTCTGGACGTTTTTCAATGGCAAAAATCAATGAATATTGTAAATGCACAAACAGTAATTTCTCCGCATTGCAAGGTGCAATTCTGAAATTTTTTGCTTTTTCCTGCTCCTCTTAGCATGATAAAGAAGATTCAAAGAGAGTGAGATGCCAGCTCCTTTCATTCAGTCAGTAGCTTCAAACATTTCTGGTATATGAATAACATGATGTTTTTCAATGGCAAAAATCAATGAATATTGTAAATGCACAAACAGTAATTTCTCCGCATTGCAAGGTGCAATTCTGAAATTTTTTGCTTTTTCCTGCTCCTCTTAGCATGATAAAGAAGATTCAAAGAGAGTGAGATGCCAGCTCCTTTCATTCAG
Source organism: Phyllobates terribilis (assembly GCF_046119375.1). Lineage (NCBI taxonomy): Eukaryota > Metazoa > Chordata > Amphibia > Anura > Dendrobatidae > Phyllobates > Phyllobates terribilis. The sequence continues at coordinate 1,382,334 of NW_027363227.1, forward strand.
TCAGTAGCTTCAATCATTTCTGGACGTTTTTCAATGGCAAAAATCAATGAATATTGTAAATGCACAAACAGTAATTTCTCCGCATTGCAAGGTGCAATTTTGAAATTTTTTGCTTTTTCCTTCTCCTCTTAGCATGATAAAGAAGATTCAAAGAGAGTGAGATGCCAGCTCCTTTCATTCAGTCAGTAGCTTCAATCATTTCTGGTATATGAATAACATGATGTTTTTCAATGGCAAAAATCAATGAATATTGTAAATGCACAAACAGTAATTTCTCCGCATTGCAAGGTGCAATTCTGAAATTTTTTGCTTTTTCCTGCTCCTCTTAGCATGATAAAGAAGATTGAAAGAGAGTGAGATGCCAGCTCCTTTCATTCAGTCAGTAGCTTCAATCATTTCTGGACGTTTTTCAATGGCAAAAATCAATGAATATTGTAAATGCACAAACAGTAATTTCTCCGCATTGCAAGGTGCAATTCTGAAATTTTTTGCTTTTTCCTGCTCCTCTTAGCATGATAAAGAAGATTCAAAGAGAGTGAGCTGCCAGCTCCTTTCATTCAGTCAGTAGCTTCAAACATTTCTGGTATATGAATAACATGATGTTTTTCAATGGCAAAAATCAATGAATATTGTAAATGCACAAACAGTAATTTCTCCGCATTGCAAGGTGCAATTCTGAAATTTTTTGCTTTTTCCTGCTCCTCTTAGCATGATAAAGAAGATTCAAAGAGAGTGAGATGCCAGCTCCTTTCATTCAGTCAGTAGCTTCAATCATTTCTGGACGTTTTTCAATGGCAAAAATCAATGAATATTGTAAATGCACAAACAGTAATTTCTCCGCATTGCAAGGTGCAATTCTGAAATTTTTTGCTTTTTCCTGCTCCTCTTAGCATGATAAAGAAGATTCAAAGAGAGTGAGATTCCAGCTCCTTTCATTCAGTCAGTAGCTTCAAACATTTCTGGTATATGAATAACATGATGTTTTTCAATGGCAAAAATCAATGAATATTGTAAATGCACAAACAGTAATTTCTCCGCATTGCAAGGTGCAATTCTGAAATTTTTTGCTTTTTCCTGCTCCTCTTAGCATGATAAAGAAGATTCAAAGAGAGTGAGATGCCAGCTCCTTTCATTCAGTCAGTAGCTTCAATCATTTCTGGACGTTTTTCAATGGCAAAAATCAATGAATATTGTAAATGCACAAACAGTAATTTCTCCGCATTGCAAGGTGCAATTTTGAAATTTTTTGCTTTTTCCTTCTCCTCTTAGCATGATAAAGAAGATTCAAAGAGAGTGAGATGCCAGCTCCTTTCATTCAGTCAGTAGCTTCAATCATTTCTGGTATATGAATAACATGATGTTTTTCAATGGCAAAAATCAATGAATATTGTAAATGCACAAACAGTAATTTCTCCGCATTGCAAGGTGCAATTCTGAAATTTTTTGCTTTTTACTGCTCCTCTTAGCATGATAAAGAAGATTCAAAGAGAGTGATATGCCAGCTCCTTTCATTCAGTCAGTAGCTTCAATCATTTCTGGACGTTTTTCAATGGCAAAAATCAATGAATATTGTAAATGCACAAACAGTAATTTCTCCGCATTGCAAGGTGCAATTCTGAAATTTTTTGCTTTTTCCTGCTCCTCTTAGCATGATAAAGAAGATTCAAAGAGAGTGAGATGCCAGCTCCTTTCATTCAGTCAGTAGCTTCAATCATTTCTGGACGTTTTTCAATGGCAAAAATCAATGAATATTGTAAATGCACAAACAGTAATTTCTCCGCATTGCAAGGTGCAATTCTGAAATTTTTTGCTTTTTCCTGCTCCTCTTAGCATGATAAAGAAGATTCAAAGAGAGTGAGATGCCAGCTCCTTTCATTCAGTCAGTAGCTTCAAACATTTCTGGTATATGAATAACATGATGTTTTTCAATGGCAAAAATCAATGAATATTGTAAATGCACAAACAGTAATTTCTCCGCATTGCAAGGTGCAATTCTGAAATTTTTTGCTTTTTCCTGCTCCTCTTAGCATGATAAAGAAGATTCAAAGAGAGTGAGATGCCAGCTCCTTTTATCAGTCAGTAGCTTCAATCATTTCTGGTATATGAATAACATGATGTTTTTCAATGGCAAAAATCAATGAATATTGTAAATGCACAAACAGTAATTTCTCCGCATTGCAAGGTGCAATTCTGAAATTTTTTGCTTTTTCCTGCTCCTCTTAGCATGATAAAGAAGATTCAAAGAGAGTGAGATGCCAGCTCCTTTCATTCAGTCAGTAGCTTCAATCATTTCTGGATGTTTTTCAATGGCAAAAATCAATGAATATTGTAAATGCACAAACAGTAATTTCTCCGCATTGCAAGGTGCAATTCTGAAATTTTTTGCTTTATCCTGCTCCTCTTAGCATGATAAAGAAGATTGAAAGAGAGTGAGATGCCAGCTCCTTTCATTCAGTCAGTAGCTTCAATCATTTCTGGACGTTTTTCAATGGCAAAAATCAATGAATATTGTAAATGCACAAACAGTAATTTCTCCGCATTGCAAGGTGCAATTCTGAAATTTTTTGCTTTTTCCTGCTCCTCTTAGCATGATAAAGAGGATTCAAAGAGAGTGAGATGCCAGCTCCTTTCATTCAGTCAGTAGCTTCAAACATTTCTGGTATATGATTAACATGATGTTTTTCAATGGCAAAAATCAATGAATATTGTAAATGCACAAACAGTAATTTCTCCGCATTGCAAGGTGCAATTCTGAAATTTTTTGCTTTTCCCTGCTCCTCTTAGCATGATAAAGAAGATTCAAAGAGAGTGAGATGCCAGCTCCTTTCATTCAGTCAGTAGCTTCAATCATTTCTGGACGTTTTTCAATGGCAAAAATCAATGAATATTGTAAATGCACAAACAGTAATTTCTCCGCATTGCAAGGTGCAATTCTGAAATTTTTTGCTTTTTCCTGCTCCTCTTAGCATGATAAAGAAGATTCAAAGAGAGTGAGTTGCCAGCTCCTTTCATTCAGTCAGTAGCTTCAAACATTTCTGGTATATGAATAACATGATGTTTTTCAATGGCAAAAATCAATGAATATTGTAAATGCACAAACAGTAATTTCTCCGCATTGCAAGGTGCAATTCTGAAATTTTTTGCTTTTTCCTGCTCCTCTTAGCATGATAAAGAAGATTCAAAGAGAGTGAGATGCCAGCTCCTTTCATTCAGTCAGTAGCTTCAATCATTTCTGGACGTTTTTCAATGGCAAAAATCAATGAATATTGTAAATGCACAAACAGTAATTTCTCCGCATTGCAAGGTGCAATTCTGAAATTTTTTGCTTTTTCCTGCTCCTCTTAGCATGATAAAGAAGATTCAAAGAGAGTGAGATGCCAGCTCCTTTCATTCAGTCAGTAGCTTCAAACATTTCTGGTATATGAATAACATGATGTTTTTCAATGGCAAAAATCAATGAATATTGTAAATGCACAAACAGTAATTTCTCCGCATTGCAAGGTGCAATTCTGAAATTTTTTGCTTTTTCCTGCTCCTCTTAGCATGATAAAGAAGATTCAAAGAGAGTGAGATGCCAGCTCCTTTCATTCAGTCAGTAGCTTCAATCATTTCTGGACGTTTTTCAATGGCAAAAATCAATGAATATTGTAAATGCACAAACAGTAATTTCTCCGCATTGCAAGGTGCAATTTTGAAATTTTTTGCTTTTTCCTTCTCCTCTTAGCATGATAAAGAAGATTCAAAGAGAGTGAGATGCCAGCTCCTTTCATTCAGTCAGTAGCTTCAATCATTTCTGGCATATGAATAACATGATGTTTTTCAATGGCAAAAATCAATGAATATTGTAAATGCACAAACAGTAATTTCTCCGCATTGCAAGGTGCAATTCTGAAATTTTTTGCTTTTTCCTGCTCCTCTTAGCATGATAAAGAAGATTCAAAGAGAGTGATATGCCAGCTCCTTTCATTCAGTCAGTAGCTTCAATCATTTCTGGACGTTTTTCAATGGCAAAAATCAATGAATATTGTAAATGCACAAACAGTAATTTCGCCGCATTGCAAGGTGCAATTCTGAAATTTTTTGCTTTTTCCTGCTCCTCTTAGCATGATAAAGGAGATTCAAAGAGAGTGAGATGCCAGCTCCTTTCATTCAGTCAGTAGCTTCAATCATTTCTGGACGTTTTTCAATGGCAAAAATCAATGAATATTGTAAATGCACAAACAGTAATTTCTCCGCATTGCAAGGTGCAATTCTGAAATTTTTTGCTTTTTCCTGCTCCTCTTAGCATGATAAAGAAGATTCAAAGAGAGTGAGATGCCAGCTCCTTTCATTCAGTCAGTAGCTTCAAACATTTCTGGTATATGAATAACATGATGTTTTTCAATGGCAAAAATCAATGAATATTGTAAATGCACAAACAGTAATTTCTCCGCATTGCAAGGTGCAATTCTGAAATTTTTTGCTTTTTCCTGCTCCTCTTAGCATGATAAAGAAGATTCAAAGAGAGTGAGATGCCAGCTCCTTTTATCAGTCAGTAGCTTCAATCATTTCTGGTATATGAATAACATGATGTTTTTCAATGGCAAAAATCAATGAATATTGTAAATGCACAAACAGTAATTTCTCCGCATTGCAAGGTGCAATTCTGAAATTTTTTGCTTTTTCCTGCTCCTCTTAGCATGATAAAGAAGATTCAAAGAGAGTGAGATGCCAGCTCCTTTCATTCAGTCAGTAGCTTCAATCATTTCTGGACGTTTTTCAATGGCAAAAATCAATGAATATTGTAAATGCACAAACAGTAATTTCTCCGCATTGCAAGGTGCAATTCTATAATTTTTTGCTTTTTCCTGCTCCTCTTAGCATGATAAAGAAGATTCAAAGAGAGTGAGTTGCCAGCTCCTTTCATTCAGTCAGTAGCTTCAAACATTTCTGGTATATGAATAACATGATGTTTTTCAATGGCAAAAATCAATGAATATTGTAAATGCACAAACAGTAATTTCTCCGCATTGCAAGGTGCAATTCTGAAATTTTTTGCTTTTTCCTGCTCCTCTTAGCATGATAAAGAAGATTAAAAGAGAGTGAGATGCCAGCTCCTTTCATTCAGTCAGTAGCTTCAATCATTTCTGGACGTTTTTCAATGGCAAAAATCAATGAATATTGTAAATGCACAAACAGTAATTTCTCCGCATTGCAAGGTGCAATTCTGAAATTTTTTGCTTTTTCCTGCTCCTCTTAGCATGATAAAGAAGATTCAAAGAGAGTGAGATGCCAGCTCCTTTCATTCAGTCAGTAGCTTCAAACATTTCTGGTATATGAATAACATGATGTTTTTCAATGGCAAAAATCAATGAATATTGTAAATGCACAAACAGTAATTTCTCCGCATTGCAAGGTGCAATTCTGAAATTTTTTGTTTTTTCCTGCTCCTCTTAGCATGATAAAGAAGATTCAAAGAGAGTGAGATGCCAGCTCCTTTCATTCAGTCAGTAGCTTCAAACATTTCTGGACGTTTTTCAATGGCAAAAATCAATGAATATTGTAAATGCACAAACAGTAATTTCTCCGCATTGCAAGGTGCAATTCTGAAATTTTTTGCTTTTTCCTGCTCCTCTTAGCATGATAAAGAAGATTCAAAGAGAGTGAGATGCCAGCTCCTTTCATTCAGTCAGTAGCTTCAAACATTTCTGGTATATGAATAACATGATGTTTTTCAATGGCAAAAATCAATGAATATTGTAAATGCACAAACAGTAATTTCTCCGCATTGCAAGGTGCAATTCTGAAATTTTTTGCTTTTTCCTGCTCCTCTTAGCATGATAAAGAAGATTCAAAGAGAGTGAGATGCCAGCTCCTTTTATCAGTCAGTAGCTTCAATCATTTCTGGTATATGAATAACATGATGTTTTTCAATGGCAAAAATCAATGAATATTGTAAATGCACAAACAGTAATTTCTCCGCATTGCAAGGTGCAATTCTGAAATTTTTTGCTTTTTCCTGCTCCTCTTAGCATGATAAAGAAGATTCAAAGAGAGTGAGATGCCAGCTCCTTTCATTCAGTCAGTAGCTTCAATCATTTCTGGACGTTTTTCAATGGCAAAAATCAATGAATATTGTAAATGCACAAACAGTAATTTCTCCGCATTGCAAGGTGCAATTCTATAATTTTTTGCTTTTTCCTGCTCCTCTTAGCATGATAAAGAAGATTCAAAGAGAGTGAGTTGCCAGCTCCTTTCATTCAGTCAGTAGCTTCAAACATTTCTGGTATATGAATAACATGATGTTTTTCAATGGCAAAAATCAATGAATATTGTAAATGCACAAACAGTAATTTCTCCGCATTGCAAGGTGCAATTCTGAAATTTTTTGCTTTTTCCTGCTCCTCTTAGCATGATAAAGAAGATTAAAAGAGAGTGAGATGCCAGCTCCTTTCATTCAGTCAGTAGCTTCAATCATTTCTGGACGTTTTTCAATGGCAAAAATCAATGAATATTGTAAATGCACAAACAGTAATTTCTCCGCATTGCAAGGTGCAATTCTGAAATTTTTTGCTTTTTCCTGCTCCTCTTAGCATGATAAAGAAGATTCAAAGAGAGTGAGATGCCAGCTCCTTTCATTCAGTCAGTAGCTTCAAACATTTCTGGTATATGAATAACATGATGTTTTTCAATGGCAAAAATCAATGAATATTGTAAATGCACAAACAGTAATTTCTCCGCATTGCAAGGTGCAATTCTGAAATTTTTTGTTTTTTCCTGCTCCTCTTAGCATGATAAAGAAGATTCAAAGAGAGTGAGATGCCAGCTCCTTTCATTCAGTCAGTAGCTTCAAACATTTCTGGACGTTTTTCAATGGCAAAAATCAATGAATATTGTAAATGCACAAACAGTAATTTCTCCGCATTGCAAGGTGCAATTCTGAAATTTTTTGCTTTTTCCTGCTCCTCTTAGCATGATAAAGAAGATTCAAAGAGAGTGAGATGCCAGCTCCTTTCATTCAGTCAGTAGCTTCAAACATTTCTGGTATATGAATAACATGATGTTTTTCAATGGCAAAAATCAATGAATATTGTAAATGCACAAACAGTAATTTCTCCGCATTGCAAGGTGCAATTCTGAAATTTTTTGCTTTTTCCTGCTCCTCTTAGCATGATAAAGAAGATTCAAAGAGAGTGAGATGCCAGCTCCTTTTATCAGTCAGTAGCTTCAATCATTTCTGGTATATGAATAACATGATGTTTTTCAATGGCAAAAATCAATGAATATTGTAAATGCACAAACAGTAATTTCTCCGCATTGCAAGGTGCAATTCTGAAATTTTTTGCTTTTTCCTGCTCCTCTTAGCATGATAAAGAAGATTCAAAGAGAGTGAGATGCCAGCTCCTTTCATTCAGTCAGTAGCTTCAATCATTTCTGGACGTTTTTCAATGGCAAAAATCAATGAATATTGTAAATGCACAAACAGTAATTTCTCCGCATTGCAAGGTGCAATTCTATAATTTTTTGCTTTTTCCTGCTCCTCTTAGCATGATAAAGAAGATTCAAAGAGAGTGAGTTGCCAGCTCCTTTCATTCAGTCAGTAGCTTCAAACATTTCTGGTATATGAATAACATGATGTTTTTCAATGGCAAAAATCAATGAATATTGTAAATGCACAAACAGTAATTTCTCCGCATTGCAAGGTGCAATTCTGAAATTTTTTGCTTTTTCCTGCTCCTCTTAGCATGATAAAGAAGATTAAAAGAGAGTGAGATGCCAGCTCCTTTCATTCAGTCAGTAGCTTCAATCATTTCTGGACGTTTTTCAATGGCAAAAATCAATGAATATTGTAAATGCACAAACAGTAATTTCTCCGCATTGCAAGGTGCAATTCTGAAATTTTTTGCTTTTTCCTGCTCCTCTTAGCATGATAAAGAAGATTCAAAGAGAGTGAGATGCCAGCTCCTTTCATTCAGTCAGTAGCTTCAAACATTTCTGGTATATGAATAACATGATGTTTTTCAATGGCAAAAATCAATGAATATTGTAAATGCACAAACAGTAATTTCTCCGCATTGCAAGGTGCAATTCTGAAATTTTTTGCTTTTTCCTGCTCCTCTTAGCATGATAAAGAAGATTCAAAGAGAGTGAGATGCCAGCTCCTTTCATTCAGTCAGTAGCTTCAATCATTTCTGGACGTTTTTCAATGGCAAAAATCAATGAATATTGTAAATGCACAAACAGTAATTTCTCCGCATTGCAAGGTGCAATTTTGAAATTTTTTGCTTTTTCCTTCTCCTCTTAGCATGATAAAGAAGATTCAAAGAGAGTGAGATGCCAGCTCCTTTCATTCAGTCAGTAGCTTCAAACATTTCTGGTATATGAATAACATGATGTTTTTCAATGGCAAAAATCAATGAATATTGTAAATGCACAAACAGTAATTTCTCCGCATTGCAAGGTGCAATTCTGAAATTTTTTGCTTTTTCCTGCTCCTCTTAGCATGATAAAGAAGATTCAAAGAGAGTGAGATGCCAGCTCCTTTCATTCAGTCAGTAGCTTCAATCATTTCTGGACGTTTTTCAATGGCAAAAATCAATGAATATTGTAAATGCACAAACAGTAATTTCTCCGCATTGCAAGGTGCAATTTTGAAATTTTTTGCTTTTTCCTTCTCCTCTTAGCATGATAAAGAAGATTCAAAGAGAGTGAGATGCCAGCTCCTTTCATTCAGTCAGTAGCTTCAATCATTTCTGGTATATGAATAACATGATGTTTTTCAATGGCAAAAATCAATGAATATTGTAAATGCACAAACAGTAATTTCTCCGCATTGCAAGGTGCAATTCTGAAATTTTTTGCTTTTTCCTGCTCCTCTTAGCATGATAAAGAAGATTGAAAGAGAGTGAGATGCCAGCTCCTTTCATTCAGTCAGTAGCTTCAATCATTTCTGGACGTTTTTCAATGGCAAAAATCAATGAATATTGTAAATGCACAAACAGTAATTTCTCCGCATTGCAAGGTGCAATTCTGAAATTTTTTGCTTTTTCCTGCTCCTCTTAGCATGATAAAGAAGATTCAAAGAGAGTGAGCTGCCAGCTCCTTTCATTCAGTCAGTAGCTTCAAACATTTCTGGTATATGAATAACATGATGTTTTTCAATGGCAAAAATCAATGAATATTGTAAATGCACAAACAGTAATTTCTCCGCATTGCAAGGTGCAATTCTGAAATTTTTTGCTTTTTCCTGCTCCTCTTAGCATGATAAAGAAGATTCAAAGAGAGTGAGATGCCAGCTCCTTTCATTCAGTCAGTAGCTTCAATCATTTCTGGACGTTTTTCAATGGCAAAAATCAATGAATATTGTAAATGCACAAACAGTAATTTCTCCGCATTGCAAGGTGCAATTCTGAAATTTTTTGCTTTTTCCTGCTCCTCTTAGCATGATAAAGAAGATTCAAAGAGAGTGAGATTCCAGCTCCTTTCATTCAGTCAGTAGCTTCAAACATTTCTGGTATATGAATAACATGATGTTTTTCAATGGCAAAAATCAATGAATATTGTAAATGCACAAACAGTAATTTCTCCGCATTGCAAGGTGCAATTCTGAAATTTTTTGCTTTTTCCTGCTCCTCTTAGCATGATAAAGAAGATTCAAAGAGAGTGAGATGCCAGCTCCTTTCATTCAGTCAGTAGCTTCAATCATTTCTGGACGTTTTTCAATGGCAAAAATCAATGAATATTGTAAATGCACAAACAGTAATTTCTCCGCATTGCAAGGTGCAATTTTGAAATTTTTTGCTTTTTCCTTCTCCTCTTAGCATGATAAAGAAGATTCAAAGAGAGTGAGATGCCAGCTCCTTTCATTCAGTCAGTAGCTTCAATCATTTCTGGTATATGAATAACATGATGTTTTTCAATGGCAAAAATCAATGAATATTGTAAATGCACAAACAGTAATTTCTCCGCATTGCAAGGTGCAATTCTGAAATTTTTTGCTTTTTACTGCTCCTCTTAGCATGATAAAGAAGATTCAAAGAGAGTGATATGCCAGCTCCTTTCATTCAGTCAGTAGCTTCAATCATTTCTGGACGTTTTTCAATGGCAAAAATCAATGAATATTGTAAATGCACAAACAGTAATTTCTCCGCATTGCAAGGTGCAATTCTGAAATTTTTTGCTTTTTCCTGCTCCTCTTAGCATGATAAAGAAGATTCAAAGAGAGTGAGATGCCAGCTCCTTTCATTCAGTCAGTAGCTTCAATCATTTCTGGACGTTTTTCAATGGCAAAAATCAATGAATATTGTAAATGCACAAACAGTAATTTCTCCGCATTGCAAGGTGCAATTCTGAAATTTTTTGCTTTTTCCTGCTCCTCTTAGCATGATAAAGAAGATTCAAAGAGAGTGAGATGCCAGCTCCTTTCATTCAGTCAGTAGCTTCAAACATTTCTGGTATATGAATAACATGATGTTTTTCAATGGCAAAAATCAATGAATATTGTAAATGCACAAACAGTAATTTCTCCGCATTGCAAGGTGCAATTCTGAAATTTTTTGCTTTTTCCTGCTCCTCTTAGCATGATAAAGAAGATTCAAAGAGAGTGAGATGCCAGCTCCTTTTATCAGTCAGTAGCTTCAATCATTTCTGGTATATGAATAACATGATGTTTTTCAATGGCAAAAATCAATGAATATTGTAAATGCACAAACAGTAATTTCTCCGCATTGCAAGGTGCAATTCTGAAATTTTTTGCTTTTTCCTGCTCCTCTTAGCATGATAAAGAAGATTCAAAGAGAGTGAGATGCCAGCTCCTTTCATTCAGTCAGTAGCTTCAATCATTTCTGGATGTTTTTCAATGGCAAAAATCAATGAATATTGTAAATGCACAAACAGTAATTTCTCCGCATTGCAAGGTGCAATTCTGAAATTTTTTGCTTTATCCTGCTCCTCTTAGCATGATAAAGAAGATTGAAAGAGAGTGAGATGCCAGCTCCTTTCATTCAGTCAGTAGCTTCAATCATTTCTGGACGTTTTTCAATGGCAAAAATCAATGAATATTGTAAATGCACAAACAGTAATTTCTCCGCATTGCAAGGTGCAATTCTGAAATTTTTTGCTTTTTCCTGCTCCTCTTAGCATGATAAAGAGGATTCAAAGAGAGTGAGATGCCAGCTCCTTTCATTCAGTCAGTAGCTTCAAACATTTCTGGTATATGATTAACATGATGTTTTTCAATGGCAAAAATCAATGAATATTGTAAATGCACAAACAGTAATTTCTCCGCATTGCAAGGTGCAATTCTGAAATTTTTTGCTTTTCCCTGCTCCTCTTAGCATGATAAAGAAGATTCAAAGAGAGTGAGATGCCAGCTCCTTTCATTCAGTCAGTAGCTTCAATCATTTCTGGACGTTTTTCAATGGCAAAAATCAATGAATATTGTAAATGCACAAACAGTAATTTCTCCGCATTGCAAGGTGCAATTCTGAAATTTTTTGCTTTTTCCTGCTCCTCTTAGCATGATAAAGAAGATTCAAAGAGAGTGAGTTGCCAGCTCCTTTCATTCAGTCAGTAGCTTCAAACATTTCTGGTATATGAATAACATGATGTTTTTCAATGGCAAAAATCAATGAATATTGTAAATGCACAAACAGTAATTTCTCCGCATTGCAAGGTGCAATTCTGAAATTTTTTGCTTTTTCCTGCTCCTCTTAGCATGATAAAGAAGATTCAAAGAGAGTGAGATGCCAGCTCCTTTCATTCAGTCAGTAGCTTCAATCATTTCTGGACGTTTTTCAATGGCAAAAATCAATGAATATTGTAAATGCACAAACAGTAATTTCTCCGCATTGCAAGGTGCAATTCTGAAATTTTTTGCTTTTTCCTGCTCCTCTTAGCATGATAAAGAAGATTCAAAGAGAGTGAGATGCCAGCTCCTTTCATTCAGTCAGTAGCTTCAAACATTTCTGGTATATGAATAACATGATGTTTTTCAATGGCAAAAATCAATGAATATTGTAAATGCACAAACAGTAATTTCTCCGCATTGCAAGGTGCAATTCTGAAATTTTTTGCTTTTTCCTGCTCCTCTTAGCATGATAAAGAAGATTCAAAGAGAGTGAGATGCCAGCTCCTTTCATTCAGTCAGTAGCTTCAATCATTTCTGGACGTTTTTCAATGGCAAAAATCAATGAATATTGTAAATGCACAAACAGTAATTTCTCCGCATTGCAAGGTGCAATTTTGAAATTTTTTGCTTTTTCCTTCTCCTCTTAGCATGATAAAGAAGATTCAAAGAGAGTGAGATGCCAGCTCCTTTCATTCAGTCAGTAGCTTCAATCATTTCTGGCATATGAATAACATGATGTTTTTCAATGGCAAAAATCAATGAATATTGTAAATGCACAAACAGTAATTTCTCCGCATTGCAAGGTGCAATTCTGAAATTTTTTGCTTTTTCCTGCTCCTCTTAGCATGATAAAGAAGATTCAAAGAGAGTGATATGCCAGCTCCTTTCATTCAGTCAGTAGCTTCAATCATTTCTGGACGTTTTTCAATGGCAAAAATCAATGAATATTGTAAATGCACAAACAGTAATTTCGCCGCATTGCAAGGTGCAATTCTGAAATTTTTTGCTTTTTCCTGCTCCTCTTAGCATGATAAAGGAGATTCAAAGAGAGTGAGATGCCAGCTCCTTTCATTCAGTCAGTAGCTTCAATCATTTCTGGACGTTTTTCAATGGCAAAAATCAATGAATATTGTAAATGCACAAACAGTAATTTCTCCGCATTGCAAGGTGCAATTCTGAAATTTTTTGCTTTTTCCTGCTCCTCTTAGCATGATAAAGAAGATTCAAAGAGAGTGAGATGCCAGCTCCTTTCATTCAGTCAGTAGCTTCAAACATTTCTGGTATATGAATAACATGATGTTTTTCAATGGCAAAAATCAATGAATATTGTAAATGCACAAACAGTAATTTCTCCGCATTGCAAGGTGCAATTCTGAAATTTTTTGCTTTTTCCTGCTCCTCTTAGCATGATAAAGAAGATTCAAAGAGAGTGAGATGCCAGCTCCTTTTATCAGTCAGTAGCTTCAATCATTTCTGGTATATGAATAACATGATGTTTTTCAATGGCAAAAATCAATGAATATTGTAAATGCACAAACAGTAATTTCTCCGCATTGCAAGGTGCAATTCTGAAATTTTTTGCTTTTTCCTGCTCCTCTTAGCATGATAAAGAAGATTCAAAGAGAGTGAGATGCCAGCTCCTTTCATTCAGTCAGTAGCTTCAATCATTTCTGGACGTTTTTCAATGGCAAAAATCAATGAATATTGTAAATGCACAAACAGTAATTTCTCCGCATTGCAAGGTGCAATTCTGAAATTTTTTGCTTTTTCCTGCTCCTCTTAGCATGATAAAGAAGATTCAAAGAGAGTGAGTTGCCAGCTCCTTTCATTCAGTCAGTAGCTTCAAACATTTCTGGTATATGAATAACATGATGTTTTTCAATGGCAAAAATCAATGAATATTGTAAATGCACAAACAGTAATTTCTCCGCATTGCAAGGTGCAATTCTGAAATTTTTTGCTTTTTCCTGCTCCTCTTAGCATGATAAAGAAGATTAAAAGAGAGTGAGATGCCAGCTCCTTTCATTCAGTCAGTAGCTTCAATAATTTCTGGACGTTTTTCAATGGCAAAAATCAATGAATATTGTAAATGCACAAACAGTAATTTCTCCGCATTGCAAGGTGCAATTCTGAAATTTTTTGCTTTTTCCTGCTCCTCTTAGCATGATAAAGAAGATTCAAAGAGAGTGAGATGCCAGCTCCTTTCATTCAGTCAGTAGCTTCAAACATTTCTGGTATATGAATAACATGATGTTTTTCAATGGCAAAAATCAATGAATATTGTAAATGCACAAACAGTAATTTCTCCGCATTGCAAGGTGCAATTCTGAAATTTTTTGCTTTTTCCTGCTCCTCTTAGCATGATAAAGAAGATTCAAAGAGAGTGAGATGCCAGCTCCTTTCATTCAGTCAGTAGCTTCAATCATTTCTGGACGTTTTTCAATGGCAAAAATCAATGAATATTGTAAATGCACAAACAGTAATTTCTCCGCATTGCAAGGTGCAATTTTGAAATTTTTTGCTTTTTCCTTCTCCTCTTAGCATGATAAAGAAGATTCAAAGAGAGTGAGATGCCAGCTCCTTTCATTCAGTCAGTAGCTTCAATCATTTCTGGTATATGAATAACATGATGTTTTTCAATGGCAAAAATCAATGAATATTGTAAATGCACAAACAGTAATTTCTCCGCATTGCAAGGTGCAATTCTGAAATTTTTTGCTTTTTCCTGCTCCTCTTAGCATGATAAAGAAGATTCAAAGAGAGTGATATGCCAGCTCCTTTCATTCAGTCAGTAGCTTCAATCATTTCTGGACGTTTTTCAATGGCAAAAATCAATGAATATTGTAAATGCACAAACAGTAATTTCTCCGCATTGCAAGGTGCAATTCTGAAATTTTTTGCTTTTTCCTGCTCCTCTTAGCATGATAAAGAAGATTCAAAGAGAGTGAGATGCCAGCTCCTTTCATTCAGTCAGTAGCTTCAATCATTTCTGGACGTTTTTCAATGGCAAAAATCAATGAATATTGTAAATGCACAAACAGTAATTTCTCCGCATTGCAAGGTGCAATTCTGAAATTTTTTGCTTTTTCCTGCTCTTCTTAGCATGATAAAGAAGATTCAAAGAGAGTGAGATGCCAGCTCCTTTCATTCAGTCAGTAGCTTCAAACATTTCTTGTATATGAATAACATGATGTTTTTCAATGGCAAAAATCAATGAATATTGTAAATGCACAAACAGTAATTTCTCCGCATTGCAAGGTGCAATTCTGAAATTTTTTGCTTTTTCCTGCTCCTCTTAGCATGATAAAGAAGATTCAAAGAGAGTGAGATGCCAGCTCCTTTTATCAGTCAGTAGCTTCAATCATTTCTGGTATATGAATAACATGATGTTTTTCAATGGCAAAAATCAATGAATATTGTAAATGCACAAACAGTAATTTCTCCGCATTGCAAGGTGCAATTCTGAAATTTTTTGCTTTTTCCTGCTCCTCTTAGCATGATAAAGAAGATTCAAAGAGAGTGAGATGCCAGCTCCTTTCATTCAGTCAGTAGCTTCAAACATTTCTGGACGTTTTTCAATGGCAAAAATCAATGAATATTGTAAATGCACAAACAGTAATTTCTCCGCATTGCAAGGTGCAATTCTGAAATTTTTTGCTTTTTCCTGCTCCTCTTAGCATGATAAAGAAGATTCAAAGAGAGTGAGATGCCAGCTCCTTTCATTCAGTCAGTAGCTTCAATCATTTCTGGTATATGAATAACATGATGTTTTTCAATGGCAAAAATCAATGAATATTGTAAATGCACAAACAGTAATTTCTCCGCATTGCAAGGTGCAATTCTGAAATTTTTTGCTTTTTCCTGCTCCTCTTAGCATGATAAAGAAGATTCAAAGAGAGTGATATGCCAGCTCCTTTCATTCAGTCAGTAGCTTCAATCATTTCTGGACGTTTTTCAATGGCAAAAATCAATGAATATTGTAAATGCACAAACAGTAATTTCTCCGCATTGCAAGGTGCAATTCTGAAATTTTTTGCTTTTTCCTGCTCCTCTTAGCATGATAAAGAAGATTCAAAGAGAGTGAGATGCCAGCTCCTTTCATTCAGTCAGTAGCTTCAATCATTTCTGGACGTTTTTCAATGGCAAAAATCAATGAATATTGTAAATGCACAAACAGTAATTTCTCCGCATTGCAAGGTGCAATTCTGAATTTTTTTGCTTTTTCCTGCTCCTCTTAGCATGATAAAGAAGATTCAAAGAGAGTGAGATGCCAGCTCCTTTCATTCAGTCAGTAGCTTCAAACATTTCTGGTATATGAATAACATGATGTTTTTCAATGGCAAAAATCAATGAATATTGTAAATGCACAAACAGTAATTTCTCCGCATTGCAAGGTGCAATTCTGAAATTTTTTGCTTTTTCCTGCTCCTCTTAGCATGATAAAGAAGATTCAAAGAGAGTGAGATGCCAGCTCCTTTTATCAGTCAGTAGCTTCAATCATTTCTGGTATATGAATAACATGATGTTTTTCAATGGCAAAAATCAATGAATATTGTAAATGCACAAACAGTAATTTCTCCGCATTGCAAGGTGCAATTCTGAAATTTTTTGCTTTTTCCTGCTCCTCTTAGCATGATAAAGAAGATTCAAAGAGAGTGATATGCCAGCTCCTTTCATTCAGTCAGTAGCTTCAATCATTTCTGGATGTTTTTCAATGGCAAAAATCAATGAATATTGTAAATGCACAAACAGTAATTTCTCCGCATTGCAAGGTGCAATTCTGAAATTTTTTGCTCTTTCCTGCTTCTCTTAGCATGATAAAGAAGATTCAAAGAGAGTGAGATGCCAGCTCCTTTCATTCAGTCAGTAGCTTCAATCATTTCTGGACGTTTTTCAATGGCAAAAATCAATGAATATTGTAAATGCACAAACAGTAATTTCTCCGCATTGCAAGTTGCAATTATGAAATTTTTTGCTTTTTCCTGCTCCTCTTAGCATGATAAAGAAGATTCAAAGAGAGTGAGATGCCAGCTCCTTTCATTCAGTCAGTAGCTTCAAACATTTCTGGTATATGAATAACATGATGTTTTTCAATGGCAAAAATCAATGAATATTGTAAATGCACAAACAGTAATTTCTCCGCATTGCAAGGTGCAATTCTGAAATTTTTTGCTTTTTCCTGCTCCTCTTAGCATGATAAAGAAGATTCAAAGAGAGTGAGATGCCAGCTCCTTTCATTCAGTCAGTAGCTTCAAACATTTCTGGTATATGAAAAACATGATGTTTTTCAATGGCAAAAATCAATGAATATTGTAAATGCACAAACAGTAATTTCTCCGCATTGCAAGGTGCAATTCTGAAATTTTTTGCTTTTTCCTGCTCCTCTTAGCATGATAAAGAAGATTCAAAGAGAGTGAGATGCCAACTCCTTTCATTCAGTCAGTAGCTTCAATCATTTCTGGACGTTTTTCAATGGCAAAAATCAATGAATATTGTAAATGCACAAACAGTAATTTCTCCGCATTACAAGGTGCAATTCTGAAATTTTTTGCTTTTTCCTGCTCCTCTTAGCATGATAAAGAAGATTCAAAGAGAGTGAGATGCCAGCTCCTTTCATTCAGTCAGTAGCTTCAATCATTTCTGGACGTTTTTCAATGGCAAAAATCAATGAATATTGTAAATGCACAAACAGTAATTTCTCCGCATTGCAAGGTGTAATTCTGAAATTTTTTGCTTTTTCCTGCTCCTCTTAGCCTGATAAAGAAGATTCAAAGAGAGTGAGATGCCAGCTCTTTTCATTCAGTCAGTAGCTTCAATCATTTCTGGACGTTTTTCAATGGCAAAAATCAATGAATATTGTAAATGCACAAACAGTAATTTCTCCGCATTGCAAGGTGCAATTCTGAAATTTTTTGCTTTTTCCTGCTCCTCTTAGCATGATAAAGAAGATTCAAAGAGAGTGAGATGCCAGCTCCTTTCATTCAGTCAGTAGCTTCAATCATTTCTGGACGTTTTTCAATGGCAAAAATCAATGAATATTGTAAATGCACAAACAGTAATTTCTCCGCATTGCAAGGTGCAATTCTGAAATTTTTTGCTTTTTCCTGCTCCTCTTAGCATGATAAAGAAGATTGAAAGAGAGTGAGATGCCAGCTCCTTTCATTCAGTCAGTAGCTTCAAACATTTCTGGTATATGAATAACATGATGTTTTTCAATGGCAAAAATCAATGAATATTGTAAATGCACAAACAGTAATTTCTCCGCATTGCAAGGTGCAATTCTGAAATTTTTTGCTTTTTTCTGCTCCTCTTAGCATGATAAAGAAGATTCAAAGAGAGTGAGATGCCAGCTCCTTTCATTCAGTCAGTAGCTTCAATCATTTCTGGACGTTTTTCAATGGCAAAAATCAATGAATATTGTAAATGCACAAACAGTAATTTCTCCGCATTACAAGGTGCAATTCAGAAATTTTTTGCTTTTTCCTGCTCCTCTTAGCATGATAAAGAAGATTCAAAGAGAGTGAGATTCCAGCTCCTTTCATTCAGTCAGTAGCTTCAATCATTTCTGGACGTTTTTCAATGGCAAAAATCAATGAATATTGTAAATGCACAAACAGTAAATTCTCCGCATTGCAAGGTGCAATTCTGAAATTTTTTGCTTTTTCCTGCTCCTCTTAGCATGATAAAGAAGATTCAAAGAGAGTGAGATGCCAGCTCTTTTCATTCAGTCAGTAGCTTCAATCATTTCTGGACGTTTTTCAATGGCAAAAATCAATGAATATTGTAAATGCACAAACAGTAATTTCTCCGCATTGCAAGGTGCAATTCTGAAATTTTTTGCTTTTTCCTGCTCCTCTTAGCATGATAAAGAAGATTCAAAGAGAGTGAGATGCCAGCTCCTTTCATTCAGTCAGTAGCTTCAATCATTTCTGGACGTTTTTCAATGGCAAAAATCAATGAATATTGTAAATGCACAAACAGTAATTTCTCCGCATTGCAAGGTGCAATTCTGAAATTTTTTGCTTTTTCCTGCTCCTCTTAGCATGATAAAGAAGATTCAAAGAGAGTGAGATGCCAGCTCCTTTCATTCAGTCAGTAGCTTCAAACATTTCTGGTATATGAATAACATGATGTTTTTCAATGGCAAAAATCAATGAATATTGTAAATGCACAAACAGTAATTTCTCCGCATTGCAAGGTGCAATTCTGAAATTTTTTGCTTTTTCCTGCTCCTCTTAGCATGATAAAGAAGATTCAAAGAGAGTGAGATGCCAGCTCCTTTCATTCAGTCAGTAGCTTCAAACATTTCTGGTATATGAAAAACATGATGTTTTTCAATGGCAAAAATCAATGAATATTGTAAATGCACAAACAGTAATTTCTCCGCATTGCAAGGTGCAATTCTGAAATTTTTTGCTTTTTCCTGCTCCTCTTAGCATGATAAAGAAGATTCAAAGAGAGTGAGATGCCAACTCCTTTCATTCAGTCAGTAGCTTCAATCATTTCTGGACGTTTTTCAATGGCAAAAATCAATGAATATTGTAAATGCACAAACAGTAATTTCTCCGCATTACAAGGTGCAATTCTGAAATTTTTTGCTTTTTCCTGCTCCTCTTAGCATGATAAAGAAGATTCAAAGAGAGTGAGATGCCAGCTCCTTTCATTCAGTCAGTAGCTTCAATCATTTCTGGACGTTTTTCAATGGCAAAAATCAATGAATATTGTAAATGCACAAACAGTAATTTCTCCGCATTGCAAGGTGTAATTCTGAAATTTTTTGCTTTTTCCTGCTCCTCTTAGCCTGATAAAGAAGATTCAAAGAGAGTGAGATGCCAGCTCTTTTCATTCAGTCAGTAGCTTCAATCATTTCTGGACGTTTTTCAATGGCAAAAATCAATGAATATTGTAAATGCACAAACAGTAATTTCTCCGCATTGCAAGGTGCAATTCTGAAATTTTTTGCTTTTTCCTGCTCCTCTTAGCATGATAAAGAAGATTCAAAGAGAGTGAGATGCCAGCTCCTTTCATTCAGTCAGTAGCTTCAATCATTTCTGGACGTTTTTCAATGGCAAAAATCAATGAATATTGTAAATGCACAAACAGTAATTTCTCCGCATTGCAAGGTGCAATTCTGAAATTTTTTGCTTTTTCCTGCTCCTCTTAGCATGATAAAGAAGATTGAAAGAGAGTGAGATGCCAGCTCCTTTCATTCAGTCAGTAGCTTCAAACATTTCTGGTATATGAATAACATGATGTTTTTCAATGGCAAAAATCAATGAATATTGTAAATGCACAAACAGTAATTTCTCCGCATTGCAAGGTGCAATTCTGAAATTTTTTGCTTTTTTCTGCTCCTCTTAGCATGATAAAGAAGATTCAAAGAGAGTGAGATGCCAGCTCCTTTCATTCAGTCAGTAGCTTCAATCATTTCTGGACGTTTTTCAATGGCAAAAATCAATGAATATTGTAAATGCACAAACAGTAATTTCTCCGCATTACAAGGTGCAATTCAGAAATTTTTTGCTTTTTCCTGCTCCTCTTAGCATGATAAAGAAGATTCAAAGAGAGTGAGATTCCAGCTCCTTTCATTCAGTCAGTAGCTTCAATCATTTCTGGACGTTTTTCAATGGCAAAAATCAATGAATATTGTAAATGCACAAACAGTAAATTCTCCGCATTGCAAGGTGCAATTCTGAAATTTTTTGCTTTTTCCTGCTCCTCTTAGCATGATAAAGAAGATTCAAAGAGAGTGAGATGCCAGCTCTTTTCATTCAGTCAGTAGCTTCAATCATTTCTGGACGTTTTTCAATGGCAAAAATCAATGAATATTGTAAATGCACAAACAGTAATTTCTCCGCATTGCAAGGTGCAATTCTGAAATTTTTTGCTTTTTCCTGCTCCTCTTAGCATGATAAAGAAGATTCAAAGAGAGTGAGATGCCAGCTCCTTTCATTCAGTCAGTAGCTTCAATCATTTCTGGACGTTTTTCAATGGCAAAAATCAATGAATATTGTAAATGCACAAACAGTAATTTCTCCGCATTGCAAGGTGCAATTCTGAAATTTTTTGCTTTTTCCTGCTCCTCTTAGCATGATAAAGAAGATTCAAAGAGAGTGAGATGCCAGCTCCTTTCATTCAGTCAGTAGCTTCAAACATTTCTGGTATATGAATAACATGATGTTTTTCAATGGCAAAAATCAATGAATATTGTAAATGCACAAACAGTAATTTCTCCGCATTGCAAGGTGCAATTCTGAAATTTTTTGCTTTTTCCTGCTCCTCTTACCATGATAAAGAAGATTCAAAGAGAGTGAGATGCCAGCTCCTTTCATTCAGTCAGTAGCTTCAATCATTTCTGGACGTTTTTCAATGGCAAAAATCAATGAATATTGTAAATGCACAAACAGTAATTTCTCCGCATTGCAAGGTGCAATTTTGAAATTTTTTGCTTTTTCCTTCTCCTCTTAGCATGATAAAGAAGATTCAAAGAGAGTGAGATGCCAGCTCCTTTCATTCAGTCAGTAGCTTCAATCATTTCTGGTATATGAATAACATGATGTTTTTCAATGGCAAAAATCAATGAATATTGTAAATGCACAAACAGTAATTTCTCCGCATTGCAAGGTGCAATTCTGAAATTTTTTGCTTTTTCCTGCTCCTCTTAGCATGATAAAGAAGATTCAAAGAGAGTGATATGCCAGCTCCTTTCATTCAGTCAGTAGCTTCAATCATTTCTGGACGTTTTTCAATGGCAAAAATCAATGAATATTGTAAATGCACAAACAGTAATTTCTCCGCATTGCAAGGTGCAATTCTGAAATTTTTTGCTTTTTCCTGCTCCTCTTAGCATGATAAAGAAGATTCAAAGAGAGTGAGATGCCAGCTCCTTTCATTCAGTCAGTAGCTTCAATCATTTCTGGACGTTTTTCAATGGCAAAAATCAATGAATATTGTAAATGCACAAACAGTAATTTCTCCGCATTGCAAGGTGCAATTCTGAAATTTTTTGCTTTTTCCTGCTCCTCTTAGCATGATAAAGAAGATTCAAAGAGAGTGAGATGCCAGCTCCTTTCATTCAGTCAGTAGCTTCAAACATTTCTGGTATATGAATAACATGATGTTTTTCAATGGCAAAAATCAATGAATATTGTAAATGCACAAACAGTAATTTCTCCGCATTGCAAGGTGCAATTCTGAAATTTTTTGCTTTTTCCTGCTCCTCTTAGCATGATAAAGAAGATTCAAAGAGAGTGAGATGCCAGCTCCTTTTATCAGTCAGTAGCTTCAATCATTTCTGGTATATGAATAACATGATGTTTTTCAATGGCAAAAATCAATGAATATTGTAAATGCACAAACAGTAATTTCTCCGCATTGCAAGGTGCAATTCTGAAATTTTTTGCTTTCTCCTGCTCCTCTTAGCATGATAAAGAAGATTCAAAGAGAGTGAGATGCCAGCTCCTTTCATTCAGTCAGTAGCTTCAATCATTTCTGGATGTTTTTCAATGGCAAAAATCAATGAATATTGTAAATGCACAAATAGTAATTTCTCCGCATTGCAAGGTGCAATTCTGAAATTTTTTGCTTTTTCCTGCTCCTCTTAGCATGATAAAGAAGATTGAAAGAGAGTGAGATGCCAGCTCCTTTCATTCAGTCAGTAGCTTCAATCATTTCTGGACGTTTTTCAATGGCAAAAATCAATGAATATTGTAAATGCACAAACAGTAATTTCTCCGCATTGCAAGGTGCAATTCTGAAATTTTTTGCTTTTTCCTGCTCCTCTTAGCATGATAAAGAAGATTCAAAGAGAGTGAGATGCCAGCTCCTTTCATTCAGTCAGTAGCTTCAAACATTTCTGGTATATGATTAACATGATGTTTTTCAATGGCAAAAATCAATGAATATTGTAAATGCACAAACA
Source organism: Phyllobates terribilis (assembly GCF_046119375.1). NCBI lineage: Eukaryota > Metazoa > Chordata > Amphibia > Anura > Dendrobatidae > Phyllobates > Phyllobates terribilis. Next base: position 1,404,863 of record NW_027363227.1, read on the forward strand.
GTAATTTCTCCGCATTGCAAGGTGCAATTCTGAAATGTTTTGCTTTTTCCTGCTCCTCTTAGCATGATAAAGAAGATTCAAAGAGAGTGAGATGCCAGCTCCTTTCATTCAGTCAGTAGCTTCAATCATTTCTGGACGTTTTTCAATGGCAAAAATCAATGAATATTGTAAATGCACAAACAGTAATTTCTCCGCATTGCAAGGTGCAATTCTGAAATTTTTTGCTTTTTCCTGCTCCTCTTAGCATGATAAAGAAGATTCAAAGAGAGTGAGATGCCAGCTCCTTTCATTCAGTCAGTAGCTTCAAACATTTCTGGTATATGAATAACATGATGTTTTTCAATGGCAAAAATCAATGAATATTGTAAATGCACAAACAGTAATTTCTCCGCATTGCAAGGTGCAATTCTGAAATTTTTTGCTTTTTCCTGCTCCTCTTAGCATGATAAAGAAGATTCAAAGAGAGTGAGATGCCAGCTCCTTTCATTCAGTCAGTAGCTTCAATCATTTCTGGACGTTTTTCAATGGCAAAAATCAATGAATATTGTAAATGCACAAACAGTAATTTCTCCGCATTGCAAGGTGCAATTTTGAAATTTTTTGCTTTTTCCTTCTCCTCTTAGCATGATAAAGAAGATTCAAAGAGAGTGAGATGCCAGCTCCTTTCATTCAGTCAGTAGCTTCAATCATTTCTGGTATATGAATAACATGATGTTTTTCAATGGCAAAAATCAATGAATATTGTAAATGCACAAACAGTAATTTCTCCGCATTGCAAGGTGCAATTCTGAAATTTTTTGCTTTTTCCTGCTCCTCTTAGCATGATAAAGAAGATTCAAAGAGAGTGATATGCCAGCTCCTTTCATTCAGTCAGTAGCTTCAATCATTTCTGGACGTTTTTCAATGGCAAAAATCAATGAATATTGTAAATGCACAAACAGTAATTTCTCCGCATTGCAAGGTGCAATTCTGAAATTTTTTGCTTTTTCCTGCTCCTCTTAGCATGATAAAGAAGATTCAAAGAGAGTGAGATGCCAGCTCCTTTCATTCAGTCAGTAGCTTCAATCATTTCTGGACGTTTTTCAATGGCAAAAATCAATGAATATTGTAAATGCACAAACAGTAATTTCTCCGCATTGCAAGGTGCAATTCTGAAATTTTTTGCTTTTTCCTGCTCCTCTTAGCATGATAAAGAAGATTCAAAGAGAGTGAGATGCCAGCTCCTTTCATTCAGTCAGTAGCTTCAAACATTTCTGGTATGTGAATAACATGATGTTTTTCAATGGCAAAAATCAATGAATATTGTAAATGCACAAACAGTAATTTCTCCGCATTGCAAGGTGCAATTATGAAATTTTTTGCTTTTTCCTGCTCCTCTTAGCATGATAAAGAAGATTCAAAGAGAGTGAGATGCCAGCTCCTTTTATCAGTCAGTAGCTTCAATCATTTCTGGTATATGAATAACATGATGTTTTTCAATGGCAAAAATCAATGAATATTGTAAATGCACAAACAGTAATTTCTCCGCATTGCAAGGTGCAATTCTGAAATTTTTTGCTTTTTCCTGCTCCTCTTAGCATGATAAAGAAGATTCAAAGAGAGTGAGATGCCAGCTCCTTTCATTCAGTCAGTAGCTTCAAACATTTCTGGACGTTTTTCAATGGCAAAAATCAATGAATATTGTAAATGCACAAACAGTAATTTCTCCGCATTGCAAGGTGCAATTCTGAAATTTTTTGCTTTTTCCTGCTCCTCTTAGCATGGTAAAGAAGATTCAAAGAGAGTGAGATGCCAGCTCCTTTCATTCAGTCAGTAGCTTCAAACATTTCTGGTATATGAATAACATGATGTTTTTCAATGGCAAAAATCAATGAATATTGTAAATGCACAAACAGTAATTTCTCCGCATTGCAAGGTGCAATTCTGAAATTTTTTGCTTTTTCCTGCTCCTCTTAGCATGATAAAGAAGATTCAAAGAGAGTGAGATGCCAGCTCCTTTCATTCAGTCAGTAGCTTCAATCATTTCTGGACGTTTTTCAATGGCAAAAATCAATGAATATTGTAAATGCACAAACAGTAATTTCTCCGCATTGCAAGGTGCAATTCTGAAATTTTTTGCTTTTTCCTGCTCCTCTTAGCATGATAAAGAAGATTCAAAGAGAGTGAGATGCCAGCTCCTTTCATTCAGTCAGTAGCTTCAAACATTTCTGGTATATGAATAACATGATGTTTTTCAATGGCAAAAATCAATGAATATTGTAAATGCACAAACAGTAATTTCTCCGCATTGCAAGGTGCAATTCTGAAATTTTTTGCTTTTTCCTGCTCCTCTTAGCATGATAAAGAAGATTCAAAGAGAGTGAGATGCCAGCTCCTTTCATTCAGTCAGTAGCTTCAATCATTTCTGGACGTTTTTCAATGGCAAAAATCAATGAATATTGTAAATGCACAAACAGTAATTTCTCCGCATTGCAAGGTGCAATTTTGAAATTTTTTGCTTTTTCCTTCTCCTCTTAGCATGATAAAGAAGATTCAAAGAGAGTGAGATGCCAGCTCCTTTCATTCAGTCAGTAGCTTCAATCATTTCTGGTATATGAATAACATGATGTTTTTCAATGGCAAAAATCAATGAATATTGTAAATGCACAAACAGTAATTTCTCCGCATTGCAAGGTGCAATTCTGAAATTTTTTGCTTTTTCCTGCTCCTCTTAGCATGATAAAGAAGATTCAAAGAGAGTGATATGCCAGCTCCTTTCATTCAGTCAGTAGCTTCAATCATTTCTGGACGTTTTTCAATGGCAAAAATCAATGAATATTGTAAATGCACAAACAGTAATTTCTCCGCATTGCAAGGTGCAATTCTGAAATTTTTTGCTTTTTCCTGCTCCTCTTAGCATGATAAAGAAGATTCAAAGAGAGTGAGATGCCAGCTCCTTTCATTCAGTCAGTAGCTTCAATCATTTCTGGACGTTTTTCAATGGCAAAAATCAATGAATATTGTAAATGCACAAACAGTAATTTCTCCGCATTGCAAGGTGCAATTCTGAATTTTTTTGCTTTTTCCTGCTCCTCTTAGCATGATAAAGAAGATTCAAAGAGAGTGAGATGCCAGCTCCTTTCATTCAGTTAGTAGCTTCAAACATTTCTGGTATATGAATAACATGATGTTTTTCAATGGCAAAAATCAATGAATATTGTAAATGCACAAACAGTAATTTCTCCGCATTGCAAGGTGCAATTCTGAAATTTTTTGCTTTTTCCTGCTCGTCTTAGCATGATAAAGAAGATTCAAAGAGAGTGAGATGCCAGCTCCTTTTATCAGTCAGTAGCTTCAATCATTTCTGGTATATGAATAACATGATGTTTTTCAATGGCAAAAATCAATGAATATTGTAAATGCACAAACAGTAATTTCTCCGCATTGCAAGGTGCAATTCTGAAATTTTTTGCTTTTTCCTGCTCCTCTTAGCATGATAAAGAAGATTCAAAGAGAGTGAGATGCCAGCTCCTTTCATTCAGTCAGTAGCTTCAATCATTTCTGGACGTTTTTCAATGGCAAAAATCAATGAATATTGTAAATGCACAAACAGTAATTTCTCCGCATTGCAAGGTGCAATTCTGAAATTTTTTGCTCTTTCCTGCTTCTCTTAGCATGATAAAGAAGATTCAAAGAGAGTGAGATGCCAGCTCCTTTCATTCAGTCAGTAGCTTCAATCATTTCTGGACGTTTTTCAATGGCAAAAATCAATGAATATTGTAAATGCACAAACAGTAATTTCTCCGCATTGCAAGGTGCAAGTATGAAATTTTTTGCTTTTTCCTGCTCCTCTTAGCATGATAAAGAAGATTCAAAGAGAGTGAGATGCCAGCTCCTTTCATTCAGTCAGTAGCTTCAAACATTTCTGGTATATGAATAACATGATGTTTTTCAATGGCAAAAATCAATGAATATTGTAAATGCACAAACAGTAATTTCTCCGCATTGCAAGGTGCAATTCTGAAATTTTTTGCTTTTTCCTGCTCCTCTTAGCATGATAAAGAAGATTCAAAGAGAGTGAGATGCCAGCTCCTTTCATTCAGTCAGTAGCTTCAATCATTTCTGGACGTTTTTCAATGGCAAAAATCAATGAATATTGTAAATGCACAAACAGTAATTTCTCCGCATTGCAAGGTGCAATTATGAAATTTTTTGCTTTTTCCTGCTCCTCTTAGCATGATAAAGAAGATTCAAAGAGAGTGAGATGCCAGCTCCTTTTATCAGTCAGTAGCTTCAATCATTTCTGGTATATGAATAACATGATGTTTTTCAATGGCAAAAATCAATGAATATTGTAAATGCACAAACAGTAATTTCTCCGCATTGCAAGGTGCAATTCTGAAATTTTTTGCTTTTTCCTGCTCCTCTTAGCATGATAAAGAAGATTCAAAGAGAGTGAGATGCCAGCTCCTTTCATTCAGTCAGTAGCTTCAAACATTTCTGGACGTTTTTCAATGGCAAAAATCAATGAATATTGTAAATGCACAAACAGTAATTTCTCCGCATTGCAAGGTGCAATTCTGAAATTTTTTGCTTTTTCCTGCTCCTCTTAGCATGGTAAAGAAGATTCAAAGAGAGTGAGATGCCAGCTCCTTTCATTCAGTCAGTAGCTTCAAACATTTCTGGTATATGAATAACATGATGTTTTTCAATGGCAAAAATCAATGAATATTGTAAATGCACAAACAGTAATTTCTCCGCATTGCAAGGTGCAATTCTGAAATTTTTTGCTTTTTCCTGCTCCTCTTAGCATGATAAAGAAGATTCAAAGAGAGTGAGATGCCAGCTCCTTTCATTCAGTCAGTAGCTTCAATCATTTCTGGACGTTTTTCAATGGCAAAAATCAATGAATATTGTAAATGCACAAACAGTAATTTCTCCGCATTGCAAGGTGCAATTCTGAAATTTTTTGCTTTTTCCTGCTCCTCTTAGCATGATAAAGAAAATTCAAAGAGAGTGAGATGCCAGCTCCTTTCATTCAGTCAGTAGCTTCAAACATTTCTGGTATATGAATAACATGATGTTTTTCAATGGCAAAAATCAATGAATATTGTAAATGCACAAACAGTAATTTCTCCGCATTGCAAGGTGCAATTCTGAAATTTTTTGCTTTTTCCTGCTCCTCTTAGCATGATAAAGAAGATTCAAAGAGAGTGAGATGCCAGCTCCTTTCATTCAGTCAGTAGCTTCAATCATTTCTGGACGTTTTTCAATGGCAAAAATCAATGAATATTGTAAATGCACAAACAGTAATTTCTCCGCATTGCAAGGTGCAATTTTGAAATTTTTTTTCTTTTTCCTTCTCCTCTTAGCATGATAAAGAAGATTCAAAGAGAGTGAGATGCCAGCTCCTTTCATTCAGTCAGTAGCTTCAATCATTTCTGGTATATGAATAACATGATGTTTTTCAATGGCAAAAATCAATGAATATTGTAAATGCACAAACAGTAATTTCTCCGCATTGCAAGGTGCAATTCTGAAATTTTTTGCTTTTTCCTGCTCCTCTTAGCATGATAAAGAAGATTCAAAGAGAGTGATATGCCAGCTCCTTTCATTCAGTCAGTAGCTTCAATCATTTCTGGACGTTTTTCAATGGCAAAAATCAATGAATATTGTAAATGCACAAACAGTAATTTCTCCGCATTGCAAGGTGCAATTCTGAAATTTTTTGCTTTTTCCTGCTCCTCTTAGCATGATAAAGAAGATTCAAAGAGAGTGAGATGCCAGCTCCTTTCATTCAGTCAGTAGCTTCAATCATTTCTGGACGTTTTTCAATGGCAAAAATCAATGAATATTGTAAATGCACAAACAGTAATTTCTCCGCATTGCAAGGTGCAATTCTGAATTTTTTTGCTTTTTCCTGCTCCTCTTAGCATGATAAAGAAGATTCAAAGAGAGTGAGATGCCAGCTCCTTTCATTCAGTCAGTAGCTTCAAACATTTCTGGTATATGAATAACATGATGTTTTTCAATGGCAAAAATCAATGAATATTGTAAATGCACAAACAGTAATTTCTCCGCATTGCAAGGTGCAATTCTGAAATTTTTTGCTTTTTCCTGCTCGTCTTAGCATGATAAAGAAGATTCAAAGAGAGTGAGATGCCAGCTCCTTTTATCAGTCAGTAGCTTCAATCATTTCTGGTATATGAATAACATGATGTTTTTCAATGGCAAAAATCAATGAATATTGTAAATGCACAAACAGTAATTTCTCCGCATTGCAAGGTGCAATTCTGAAATTTTTTGCTTTTTCCTGCTCCTCTTAGCATGATAAAGAAGATTCAAAGAGAGTGAGATGCCAGCTCCTTTCATTCAGTCAGTAGCTTCAAACATTTCTGGACGTTTTTCAATGGCAAAAATCAATGAATATTGTAAATGCACAAACAGTAATTTCTCCGCATTGCAAGGTGCAATTCTGAAATTTTTTGCTTTTTCCTGCTCCTCTTAGCATGGTAAAGAAGATTCAAAGAGAGTGAGATGCCAGCTCCTTTCATTCAGTCAGTAGCTTCAAACATTTCTGGTATATGAATAACATGATGTTTTTCAATGGCAAAAATCAATGAATATTGTAAATGCACAAACAGTAATTTCTCCGCATTGCAAGGTGCAATTCTGAAATTTTTTGCTTTTTCCTGCTCCTCTTAGCATGATAAAGAAGATTCAAAGAGAGTGAGATGCCAGCTCCTTTCATTCAGTCAGTAGCTTCAATCATTTCTGGACGTTTTTCAATGGCAAAAATCAATGAATATTGTAAATGCACAAACAGTAATTTCTCCGCATTGCAAGGTGGAATTCTGAAATTTTTTGCTTTTTCCTGCTCCTCTTAGCATGATAAAGAAGATTCAAAGAGAGTGAGATGCCAGCTCCTTTCATTCAGTCAGTAGCTTCAAACATTTCTGGTATATGAATAACATGATGTTTTTCAATGGCAAAAATCAATGAATATTGTAAATGCACAAACAGTAATTTCTCCGCATTGCAAGCTGCAATTCTGAAATTTTTTGCTTTTTCCTGCTCCTCTTAGCATGATAAAGAAGATTCAAAGAGAGTGATATGCCAGCTCCTTTCATTCAGTCAGTAGCTTCAATCATTTCTGGACGTTTTTCAATGGCAAAAATCAATGAATATTGTAAATGCACAAACAGTAATTTCTCCGCATTGCAAGGTGCAATTCTGAAATTTTTTGCTTTTTCCTGCTCCTCTTAGCATGATAAAGAAGATTCAAAGAGAGTGAGATGCCAGCTCCTTTCATTCAGTCAGTAGCTTCAATCATTTCTGGACGTTTTTCAATGGCAAAAATCAATGAATATTGTAAATGCACAAACAGTAATTTCTCCGCATTGCAAGGTGCAATTCTGAATTTTTTTGCTTTTTCCTGCTCCTCTTAGCATGATAAAGAAGATTCAAAGAGAGTGAGATGCCAGCTCCTTTCATTCAGTCAGTAGCTTCAAACATTTCTGGTATATGAATAACATGATGTTTTTCAATGGCAAAAATCAATGAATATTGTAAATGCACAAACAGTAATTTCTCCGCATTGCAAGGTGCAATTCTGAAATTTTTTGCTTTTTCCTGCTCGTCTTAGCATGATAAAGAAGATTCAAAGAGAGTGAGATGCCAGCTCCTTTTATCAGTCAGTAGCTTCAATCATTTCTGGTATATGAATAACATGATGTTTTTCAATGGCAAAAATCAATGAATATTGTAAATGCACAAACAGTAATTTCTCCGCATTGCAAGGTGCAATTCTGAATTTTTTTGCTTTTTCCTGCTCCTCTTAGCATGATAAAGAAGATTCAAAGAGAGTGAGATGCCAGCTCCTTTCATTCAGTCAGTAGCTTCAAACATTTCTGGTATATGAATAACATGATGTTTTTCAATGGCAAAAATCAATGAATATTGTAAATGCACAAACAGTAATTTCTCCGCATTGCAAGGTGCAATTCTGAAATTTTTTGCTTTTTCCTGCTCGTCTTAGCATGATAAAGAAGATTCAAAGAGAGTGAGATGCCAGCTCCTTTTATCAGTCAGTAGCTTCAATCATTTCTGGTATATGAATAACATGATGTTTTTCAATGGCAAAAATCAATGAATATTGTAAATGCACAAACAGTAATTTCTCCGCATTGCAAGGTGCAATTCTGAAATTTTTTGCTTTTTCCTGCTCCTCTTAGCATGATAAAGAAGATTCAAAGAGAGTGAGATGCCAGCTCCTTTCATTCAGTCAGTAGCTTCAATCATTTCTGGACGTTTTTCAATGGCAAAAATCAATGAATATTGTAAATGCACAAACAGTAATTTCTCCGCATTGCAAGGTGCAATTCTGAAATTTTTTGCTCTTTCCTGCTTCTCTTAGCATGATAAAGAAGATTCAAAGAGAGTGAGATGCCAGCTCCTTTCATTCAGTCAGTAGCTTCAATCATTTCTGGACGTTTTTCAATGGCAAAAATCAATGAATATTGTAAATGCACAAACAGTAATTTCTCCGCATTGCAAGGTGCAAGTATGAAATTTTTTGCTTTTTCCTGCTCCTCTTAGCATGATAAAGAAGATTCAAAGAGAGTGAGATGCCAGCTCCTTTCATTCAGTCAGTAGCTTCAAACATTTCTGGTATATGAATAACATGATGTTTTTCAATGGCAAAAATCAATGAATATTGTAAATGCACAAACAGTAATTTCTCCGCATTGCAAGGTGCAATTCTGAAATTTTTTGCTTTTTCCTGCTCCTCTTAGCATGATAAAGAAGATTCAAAGAGAGTGAGATGCCAGCTCCTTTCATTCAGTCAGTAGCTTCAATCATTTCTGGACGTTTCTCAATGGCAAAAATCAATGAATATTGTAAATGCACAAACAGTAATTTCTCCGCATTACAAGGTGCGATTCTGAAATTTTTTGCTTTTTCCTGCTCCTCTTAGCATGATAAAGAAGATTCAAAGAGAGTGAGATGCCAGCTCCTTTCATTCAGTCAGTAGCTTCAATCATTTCTGGACGTTTTTCAATGGCAAAAATCAATGAATATTGTAAATGCACAAACAGTAATTTCTCCGCATTGCAAGGTGCAATTATGAAATTTTTTGCTTTTTCCTGCTCCTCTTAGCATGATAAAGAAGATTCAAAGAGAGTGAGATGCCAGCTCCTTTCATTCAGTCAGTAGCTTCAAACATTTCTGGTATATGAATAACATGATGTTTTTCAATGGCAAAAATCAATGAATATTGTAAATGCACAAACAGTAATTTCTCCGCATTGCAAGGTGCAATTCTGAAATTTTTTGCTTTTTCCTGCTCCTCTTAGCATGATAAAGAAGATTCAAAGAGAGTGAGATGCCAGCTCCTTTCATTCAGTCAGTAGCTTCAATCATTTCTGGACGTTTTTCAATGGCAAAAATCAATGAATATTGTAAATGCACAAACAGTAATTTCTCCGCATTGCAAGGTGCAATTCTGAAATTTTTTGCTCTTTCCTGCTTCTCTTAGCATGATAAAGAAGATTCAAAGAGAGTGAGATGCCAGCTCCTTTCATTCAGTCAGTAGCTTCAATCATTTCTGGACGTTTTTCAATGGCAAAAATCAATGAATATTGTAAATGCACAAACAGTAATTTCTCCGCATTGCAAGGTGCAATTATGAAATTTTTTGCTTTTTCCTGCTCCTCTTAGCATGATAAAGAAGATTCAAAGAGAGTGAGATGCCAGCTCCTTTCATTCAGTCAGTAGCTTCAATCATTTCTGGACGTTTTTCAATGGCAAAAATCAATGAATATTGTAAATGCACAAACAGTAATTTCTCCGCATTGCAAGGTGCAATTCTGAATTTTTTTGCTTTTTCCTGCTCCTCTTAGCATGATAAAGAAGATTCAAAGAGAGTGAGATGCCAGCTCCTTTCATTCAGTCAGTAGCTTCAAACATTTCTGGTATATGAATAACATGATGTTTTTCAATGGCAAAAATCAATGAATATTGTAAATGCACAAACAGTAATTTCTCCGCATTGCAAGGTGCAATTCTGAAATTTTTTGCTTTTTCCTGCTCGTCTTAGCATGATAAAGAAGATTCAAAGAGAGTGAGATGCCAGCTCCTTTTATCAGTCAGTAGCTTCAATCATTTCTGGTATATGAATAACATGATGTTTTTCAATGGCAAAAATCAATGAATATTGTAAATGCACAAACAGTAATTTCTCCGCATTGCAAGGTGCAATTCTGAATTTTTTTGCTTTTTCCTGCTCCTCTTAGCATGATAAAGAAGATTCAAAGAGAGTGAGATGCCAGCTCCTTTCATTCAGTCAGTAGCTTCAAACATTTCTGGTATATGAATAACATGATGTTTTTCAATGGCAAAAATCAATGAATATTGTAAATGCACAAACAGTAATTTCTCCGCATTGCAAGGTGCAATTCTGAAATTTTTTGCTTTTTCCTGCTCGTCTTAGCATGATAAAGAAGATTCAAAGAGAGTGAGATGCCAGCTCCTTTTATCAGTCAGTAGCTTCAATCATTTCTGGTATATGAATAACATGATGTTTTTCAATGGCAAAAATCAATGAATATTGTAAATGCACAAACAGTAATTTCTCCGCATTGCAAGGTGCAATTCTGAAATTTTTTGCTTTTTCCTGCTCCTCTTAGCATGATAAAGAAGATTCAAAGAGAGTGAGATGCCAGCTCCTTTCATTCAGTCAGTAGCTTCAATCATTTCTGGACGTTTTTCAATGGCAAAAATCAATGAATATTGTAAATGCACAAACAGTAATTTCTCCGCATTGCAAGGTGCAATTCTGAAATTTTTTGCTCTTTCCTGCTTCTCTTAGCATGATAAAGAAGATTCAAAGAGAGTGAGATGCCAGCTCCTTTCATTCAGTCAGTAGCTTCAATCATTTCTGGACGTTTTTCAATGGCAAAAATCAATGAATATTGTAAATGCACAAACAGTAATTTCTCCGCATTGCAAGGTGCAAGTATGAAATTTTTTGCTTTTTCCTGCTCCTCTTAGCATGATAAAGAAGATTCAAAGAGAGTGAGATGCCAGCTCCTTTCATTCAGTCAGTAGCTTCAAACATTTCTGGTATATGAATAACATGATGTTTTTCAATGGCAAAAATCAATGAATATTGTAAATGCACAAACAGTAATTTCTCCGCATTGCAAGGTGCAATTCTGAAATTTTTTGCTTTTTCCTGCTCCTCTTAGCATGATAAAGAAGATTCAAAGAGAGTGAGATGCCAGCTCCTTTCATTCAGTCAGTAGCTTCAATCATTTCTGGACGTTTCTCAATGGCAAAAATCAATGAATATTGTAAATGCACAAACAGTAATTTCTCCGCATTACAAGGTGCGATTCTGAAATTTTTTGCTTTTTCCTGCTCCTCTTAGCATGATAAAGAAGATTCAAAGAGAGTGAGATGCCAGCTCCTTTCATTCAGTCAGTAGCTTCAATCATTTCTGGACGTTTTTCAATGGCAAAAATCAATGAATATTGTAAATGCACAAACAGTAATTTCTCCGCATTGCAAGGTGCAATTATGAAATTTTTTGCTTTTTCCTGCTCCTCTTAGCATGATAAAGAAGATTCAAAGAGAGTGAGATGCCAGCTCCTTTCATTCAGTCAGTAGCTTCAAACATTTCTGGTATATGAATAACATGATGTTTTTCAATGGCAAAAATCAATGAATATTGTAAATGCACAAACAGTAATTTCTCCGCATTGCAAGGTGCAATTCTGAAATTTTTTGCTTTTTCCTGCTCCTCTTAGCATGATAAAGAAGATTCAAAGAGAGTGAGATGCCAGCTCCTTTCATTCAGTCAGTAGCTTCAATCATTTCTGGACGTTTTTCAATGGCAAAAATCAATGAATATTGTAAATGCACAAACAGTAATTTCTCCGCATTGCAAGGTGCAATTCTGAAATTTTTTGCTCTTTCCTGCTTCTCTTAGCATGATAAAGAAGATTCAAAGAGAGTGAGATGCCAGCTCCTTTCATTCAGTCAGTAGCTTCAATCATTTCTGGACGTTTTTCAATGGCAAAAATCAATGAATATTGTAAATGCACAAACAGTAATTTCTCCGCATTGCAAGGTGCAATTATGAAATTTTTTGCTTTTTCCTGCTCCTCTTAGCATGATAAAGAAGATTCAAAGAGAGTGAGATGCCAGCTCCTTTCATTCAGTCAGTAGCTTCAATCATTTCTGGACGTTTTTCAATGGCAAAAATCAATGAATATTGTAAATGCACAAACAGTAATTTCTCCGCATTGCAAGGTGCAATTATGAAATTTTTTGCTTTTTCCTGCTCCTCTTAGCATGATAAAGAAGATTCAAAGAGAGTGAGATGCCAGCTCCTTTCATTCAGTCAGTAGCTTCAATCATTTCTGGACGTTTTTCAATGGCAAAAATCAATGAATATTGTAAATGCACAAACAGTAATTTCTCCGCATTGCAAGGTGCAATTATGAAATTTTTTGCTTTTTCCTGCTCCTCTTAGCATGATAAAGAAGATTCAAAGAGAGTGAGATGCCAGCTCCTTTCATTCAGTCAGTAGCTTCAAACATTTCTGGTATATGAATAACATGATGTTTTTCAATGGCAAAAATCAATGAATATTGTAAATCCACAAACAGTAATTTCTCCGCATTGCAAGGTGCAATTCTGAAATTTTTTGCTTTTTCCTGCTCCTCTTAGCATGATAAAGAAGATTCAAAGAGAGTGAGATGCCAGCTCCTTTCATTCAGTCAGTAGCTTCAAACATTTCTGGTATATGAATAACATGATGTTTTTCAATGGCAAAAATCAATGAATATTGTAAATGCACAAACAGTAATTTCTCCGCATTGCAAGGTGTAATTCTGAAATTTTTTGCTTTTTCCTGCTCCTCTTAGCATGATAAAGAAGATTCAAAGAGAGTGAGATGCCAGCTCCTTTCATTCAGTCAGTAGCTTCAAACATTTCTGGTATATGAATAACATGATGTTTTTCAATGGCAAAAATCAATGAATATTGTAAATGCACAAACAGTAATTTCTCCGCATTGCAAGGTGCAATTCTGAAATTTTTTGCTTTTTCCTGCTCCTCTTAGCATGATAAAGAAGATTCAAAGAGAGTGAGATGCCAGCTCCTTTCATTCAGTCAGTAGCTTCAATCATTTCTGGACGTTTTTCAATGGCAAAAATCAATGAATATTGTAAATGCACAAACAGTAATTTCTCCGCATTGCAAGGTGCAAGTCTGAAATTTTTTGCTTTTTCCTGCTCCTCTTAGCATGATAAAGAAGATTCAAAGAGAGTGAGATGCCAGCTCCTTTCATTCAGTCAGTAGCTTCAAACATTTCTGGTATATGAATAACATGATGTTTTTCAATGGCAAAAATCAATGAATATTGTAAATGCACAAACAGTAATTTCTCCGCATTGCAAGGTGCAATTCTGAAATTTTTTGCTTTTTCCTGCTCCTCAGCATGATAAAGAAGATTCAAAGAGAGTGAGATGCCAGCTCCTTTCATTCAGTCAGTAGCTTCAATCATTTCTGGACGTTTTTCAATGGCAAAAATCAATGAATATTGTAAATGCACAAACAGTAATTTCTCCGCATTGCAAGGTGCAATTCTGAAATTTTTTGCTTTTTCCTGCTCCTCTTAGCATGATAAAGAAGATTCAAAGAGAGTGAGATGCCAGCTCCTTTCATTCAGTCAGTAGCTTCAATCATTTCTGGTATATGAATAACATGATGTTTTTCAATGGCAAAAATCAATGAATATTGTAAATGCACAAACAGTAATTTCTCCGCATTGCAAGGTGCAATTCTGAAATTTTTTGCTTTTTCCTGCTCCTCTTAGCATGATAAAGAAGATTCAAAGAGAGTGAGATGCCAGCTCCTTTCATTCAGTCAGTAGCTTCAATCATTTCTGGACGTTTTTCAATGGCAAAAATCAATGAATATTGTAAATGCACAAACAGTATTTTCTCCGCATTGCAAGGTGCAATTCTGAAATTTTTTGCTTTTTCCTGCTCCTCTTAGCATGATAAAGAAGATTCAAAGAGAGTGAGATGCCAGCTCCTTTCATTCAGTCAGTAGCTTCAATCATTTCTGGATGTCTTTCAATGGCAAAAATCAATGAATATTGTAAATGCACAAACAGTAATTTCTCCGCATTGCAAGGTGCAATTCTGAAATTTTTTGCTTTTTCCTTCTCCTCTTAGCATGATAAAGAAGATTCAAAGAGAGTGAGATGCCAGCTCCTTTCATTCAGTCAGTAGCTTCAAACATTTCTGGTATATGAATAACATGATGTTTTTCAATGGCAAAAATCAATGAATATTGTAAATGCACAAACAGTAATTTCTCCGCATTGCAAGGTGCAATTCTGAAATTTTTTGCTTTTTCCTGCTCCTCTTAGCATGATAAAGAAGATTCAAAGAGAGTGAGATGCCAGCTCCTTTCATTCAGTCAGTAGCTTCAAACATTTCTGGTATATGAATAACATGATGTTTTTCAATGGCAAAAATCAATGAATATTGTAAATGCACAAACAGTAATTTCTCCGCATTGCAAGGTGCAATTCTGAAATTTTTTGCTTTTTCCTGCTCCTCTTAGCATGATAAAGAAGATTCAAAGAGAGTGAGATGCCAGCTCCTTTCATTCAGTCAGTAGCTTCAAACATTTCTGGTATATGAATAACATGATGTTTTTCAATGGCAAAAATCAATGAATATTGTAAATGCACAAACAGTAATTTCTCCGCATTGCAAGGTGCAATTCTGAAATTTTTTGCTTTTTCCTGCTCCTCTTAGCATGATAAAGAAGATTCAAAGAGAGTGAGATGCCAGCTCCTTTCATTCAGTCAGTAGCTTCAATCATTTCTGGACGTTTTTCAATGGCAAAAATCAATGAATATTGTAAATGCACAAACAGTAATTTCTCCGCATTGCAAGGTGCAATTCTGAAATTTTTTGCTTTTTCCTGCTCCTCTAAGCATGATAAAGAAGATTCAAAGAGAGTGAGATGCCAGCTCCTTTCATTCAGTCAGTAGCTTCAAACATTTCTGGTATATGAATAACATGATGTTTTTCAATGGCAAAAATCAATGAATATTGTAAATGCACAAACAATAATTTCTCCGCATTGCAAGGTGCAATTCTGAAATTTTTTGCTTTTTCCTGCTCCTCTTAGCATGATAAAGATTCAAAGAGAGTGAGATGCCAGCTCCTTTCATTCAGTCAGTAGCTTCAAACATTTCTGGACGTTTTTCAATGGCAAAAATCAATGAATATTGTAAATGCACAAACTAATTTCTCCGCATTGCAAGGTGCAATTCTGAAATTTTTTGCTTTTTCCTGCTCCTCTTAGCATGATAAAGAAGATTCAAAGAGAGTGAGATGCCAGCTCCTTTCATTCAGTCAGTAGCTTCAAACATTTCTGGTATATGAATAACATGTTTTTCAATGGCAAAAATTAATGAATATTGTAAATGCACAAACAGTAATTTCTCCGCATTGCAAGGTGCAATTCTGAAATTTTTTGCTTTTTCCTGCTCCTCTTAGCATGATAAAGAAGATTCAAAGAGAGTGAGATGCCAGCTCCTTTCATTCAGTCAGTAGCTTCAATCATTTCTGGACGTTTTTCAATGGCAAAAATCAATGAATATTGTAAATGCACAAACAGTAATTTCTCCGCATTGCAAGGTGCAATTCTGAAATTTTTTGCTTTTTCCTGCTCCTCTTAGCATGATAAAGTAGATTCAAAGAGAGTGAGATGCCAGCTCCTTTCATTCAGTCAGTAGCTTCAAACATTTCTGGTATATGAATAACATGATGTTTTTCAATGGCAAAAATCAATGAATATTGTAAATGCACAAACAGTAATTTCTCCGCATTGCAAGGTGCAATTCTGAAATTTTTTGCTTTTTCCTGCTCCTCTTAGCATGATAAAGAAGATTCAAAGAGAGTGAGATGCCAGCTCCTTTCATTCAGTCAGTAGCTTCAAACATTTCTGGTATATGAATAACATGATGTTTTTCAATGGCAAAAATCAATGAATATTGTAAATGCACAAACAGTAATTTCTCCGCATTGCAAGGTGCAATTCTGAAATTTTTTGCTTTTTCCTGCTCCTCTTAGCATGATAAAGAAGATTCAAAGAGAGTGAGATGCCAGCTCCTTTCATTCAGTCAGTAGCTTCAATCATTTCTGGACGTTTTTCAATGGCAAAAATCAATGAATATTGTAAATGCACAAACAGTAATTTCTCCGCATTGCAAGGTGCAATTCTGAAATTTTTTGCTTTTTCCTGCTCCTCTAAGCATGATAAAGAAGATTCAAAGAGAATGAGATGCCAGCTCCTTTCATTCAGTCAGTAGCTTCAAACATTTCTGGTATATGAATAACATGATGTTTTTCAATGGCAAAAATCAATGAATATTGTAAATGCACAAACAATAATTTCTCCGCATTGCAAGGTGCAATTCTGAAATTTTTTGCTTTTTCCTGCTCCTCTTAGCATGATAAAGATTCAAAGAGAGTGAGATGCCAGCTCCTTTCATTCAGTCAGTAGCTTCAAACATTTCTGGACGTTTTTCAATGGCAAAAATCAATGAATATTGTAAATGCACAAACTAATTTCTCCGCATTGCAAGGTGCAATTCTGAAATTTTTTGCTTTTTCCTGCTCCTCTTAGCATGATAAAGAAGATTCAAAGAGAGTGAGATGCCAGCTCCTTTCATTCAGTCAGTAGCTTCAAACATTTCTGGTATATGAATAACATGTTTTTCAATGGCAAAAATCAATGAATATTGTAAATGCACAAACAGTAATTTCTCCGCATTGCAAGGTGCAATTCTGAAATTTTTTGCTTTTTCCTGCTCCTCTTAGCATGATAAAGAAGATTCAAAGAGAGTGAGATGCCAGCTCCTTTCATTCAGTCAGTAGCTTCAATCATTTCTGGACGTTTTTCAATGGCAAAAATCAATGAATATTGTAAATGCACAAACAGTAATTTCTCCGCATTGCAAGGTGCAATTCTGAAATTTTTTGCTTTTTCCTGCTCCTCTTAGCATGATAAAGTAGATTCAAAGAGAGTGAGATGCCAGCTCCTTTCATTCAGTCAGTAGCTTCAAACATTTCTGGTATATGAATAACATGATGTTTTTCAATGGCAAAAATCAATGAATATTGTAAATGCACAAACAATAATTTCTCCGCATTGCAAGGTGCAATTCTGAAATTTTTTGCTTTTTCCTGCTCCTCTTAGCATGATAAAGATTCAAAGAGAGTGAGATGCCAGCTCCTTTCATTCAGTCAGTAGCTTCAAACATTTCTGGACGTTTTTCAATGGCAAAAATCAATGAATATTGTAAATGCACAAACTAATTTCTCCGCATTGCAAGGTGCAATTCTGAAATTTTTTGCTTTTTCCTGCTCCTCTTAGCATGATAAAGAAGATTCAAAGAGAGTGAGATGCCAGCTCCTTTCATTCAGTCAGTAGCTTCAATCATTTCTGGACGTTTTTCAATGGCAAAAATCAATGAATATTGTAAATGCACAAACAGTAATTTCTCCGCATTGCAAGGTGCAATTATGAAATTTTTTGCTTTTTCCTGCTCCTCTTAGCATGATAAAGAAGATTCAAAGAGAGTGAGATGCCAGCTCCTTTCATTCAGTCAGTAGCTTCAAACATTTCTGGTATATGAATAACATGATGTTTTTCAATGGCAAAAATCAATGAATATTGTAAATGCACAAACAGTAATTTCTCCGCATTACAAGGTGCAATTCTGAAATTTTTTGCTTTTTCCTGCTCCTCTTAGCATGATAAAGAAGATTCAAAGAGAGTGAGATGCCAGCTCCTTTCATTCAGTCAGTAGCTTCAATCATTTCTGGACGTTTTTCAATGGCAAAAATCAATGAATATTGTAAATGCACAAACAGTAATTTCTCCGCATTGCAAGGTGCAATTATGAAATTTTTTGCTTTTTCCTGCTCCTCTTAGCATGATAAAGAAGATTCAAAGAGAGTGAGATGCCAGCTCCTTTCATTCAGTCAGTAGCTTCAAACATTTCTGGTATATGAATAACATGATGTTTTTCAATGGCAAAAATCAATGAATATTGTAAATGCACAAACAGTAATTTCTCCGCATTGCAAGGTGCAATTCTGAAATTTTTTGCTTTTTCCTGCTCCTCTTAGCATGATAAAGAAGATTCAAAGAGAGTGAGATGCCAGCTCCTTTCATTCAGTCAGTAGCTTCAAACATTTCTGGTATATGAATAACATGATGTTTTTCAATGGCAAAAATCAATGAATATTGTAAATGCACAAACAGTAATTTCTCCGCATTGCAAGGTGTAATTCTGAAATTTTTTGCTTTTTCCTGCTCCTCTTAGCATGATAAAGAAGATTCAAAGAGAGTGAGATGCCAGCTCCTTTCATTCAGTCAGTAGCTTCAAACATTTCTGGTATATGAATAACATGATGTTTTTCAATGGCAAAAATCAATGAATATTGTAAATGCACAAACAGTAATTTCTCCGCATTGCAAGGTGCAATTCTGAAATTTTTTGCTTTTTCCTGCTCCTCTTAGCATGATAAAGAAGATTCAAAGAGAGTGAGATGCCAGCTCCTTTCATTCAGTCAGTAGCTTCAATCATTTCTGGACGTTTTTCAATGGCAAAAATCAATGAATATTGTAAATGCACAAACAGTAATTTCTCCGCATTGCAAGGTGCAAGTCTGAAATTTTTTGCTTTTTCCTGCTCCTCTTAGCATGATAAAGAAGATTCAAAGAGAGTGAGATGCCAGCTCCTTTCATTCAGTCAGTAGCTTCAAACATTTCTGGTATATGAATAACATGATGTTTTTCAATGGCAAAAATCAATGAATATTGTAAATGCACAAACAGTAATTTCTCCGCATTGCAAGGTGCAATTCTGAAATTTTTTGCTTTTTCCTGCTCCTCAGCATGATAAAGAAGATTCAAAGAGAGTGAGATGCCAGCTCCTTTCATTCAGTCAGTAGCTTCAATCATTTCTGGACGTTTTTCAATGGCAAAAATCAATGAATATTGTAAATGCACAAACAGTAATTTCTCCGCATTGCAAGGTGCAATTCTGAAATTTTTTGCTTTTTCCTGCTCCTCTTAGCATGATAAAGAAGATTCAAAGAGAGTGAGATGCCAGCTCCTTTCATTCAGTCAGTAGCTTCAATCATTTCTGGTATATGAATAACATGATGTTTTTCAATGGCAAAAATCAATGAATATTGTAAATGCACAAACAGTAATTTCTCCGCATTGCAAGGTGCAATTCTGAAATTTTTTGCTTTTTCCTGCTCCTCTTAGCATGATAAAGAAGATTCAAAGAGAGTGAGATGCCAGCTCCTTTCATTCAGTCAGTAGCTTCAATCATTTCTGGACGTTTTTCAATGGCAAAAATCAATGAATATTGTAAATGCACAAACAGTAATTTCTCCGCATTGCAAGGTGCAAGTCTGAAATTTTTTGCTTTTTCCTGCTCCTCTTAGCATGATAAAGAAGATTCAAAGAGAGTGAGATGCCAGCTCCTTTCATTCAGTCAGTAGCTTCAAACATTTCTGGTATATGAATAACATGATGTTTTTCAATGGCAAAAATCAATGAATATTGTAAATGCACAAACAGTAATTTCTCCGCATTGCAAGGTGCAATTCTGAAATTTTTTGCTTTTTCCTGCTCCTCAGCATGATAAAGAAGATTCAAAGAGAGTGAGATGCCAGCTCCTTTCATTCAGTCAGTAGCTTCAATCATTTCTGGACGTTTTTCAATGGCAAAAATCAATGAATATTGTAAATGCACAAACAGTAATTTCTCCGCATTGCAAGGTGCAATTCTGAAATTTTTTGCTTTTTCCTGCTCCTCTTAGCATGATAAAGAAGATTCAAAGAGAGTGAGATGCCAGCTCCTTTCATTCAGTCAGTAGCTTCAATCATTTCTGGTATATGAATAACATGATGTTTTTCAATGGCAAAAATCAATGAATATTGTAAATGCACAAACAGTAATTTCTCCGCATTGCAAGGTGCAATTCTGAAATTTTTTGCTTTTTCCTGCTCCTCTTAGCATGATAAAGAAGATTCAAAGAGAGTGAGATGCCAGCTCCTTTCATTCAGTCAGTAGCTTCAATCATTTCTGGACGTTTTTCAATGGCAAAAATCAATGAATATTGTAAATGCACAAACAGTATTTTCTCCGCATTGCAAGGTGCAATTCTGAAATTTTTTGCTTTTTCCTGCTCCTCTTAGCATGATAAAGAAGATTCAAAGAGAGTGAGATGCCAGCTCCTTTCATTCAGTCAGTAGCTTCAATCATTTCTGGATGTCTTTCAATGGCAAAAATCAATGAATATTGTAAATGCACAAACAGTAATTTCTCCGCATTGCAAGGTGCAATTCTGAAATTTTTTGCTTTTTCCTTCTCCTCTTAGCATGATAAAGAAGATTCAAAGAGAGTGAGATGCCAGCTCCTTTCATTCAGTCAGTAGCTTCAAACATTTCTGGTATATGAATAACATGATGTTTTTCAATGGCAAAAATCAATGAATATTGTAAATGCACAAACAGTAATTTCTCCGCATTGCAAGGTGCAATTCTGAAATTTTTTGTTTTTTCCTGCTCCTCTTAGCATGATAAAGAAGATTCAAAGAGAGTGAGATGCCAGCTCCTTTCATTCAGTCAGTAGCTTCAAACATTTCTGGTATATGAATAACATGATGTTTTTCAATGGCAAAAATCAATGAATATTGTAAATGCACAAACAGTAATTTCTCCGCATTGCAAGGTGCAATTCTGAAATTTTTTGCTTTTTCCTGCTCCTCTTAGCATGATAAAGAAGATTCAAAGAGAGTGAGATGCCAGCTCCTTTCATTCAGTCAGTAGCTTCAAACATTTCTGGTATATGAATAACATGATGTTTTTCAATGGCAAAAATCAATGAATATTGTAAATGCACAAACAGTAATTTCTCCGCATTGCAAGGTGCAATTCTGAAATTTTTTGCTTTTTCCTGCTCCTCTTAGCATGATAAAGAAGATTCAAAGAGAGTGAGATGCCAGCTCCTTTCATTCAGTCAGTAGCTTCAATCATTTCTGGACGTTTTTCAATGGCAAAAATCAATGAATATTGTAAATGCACAAACAGTAATTTCTCCGCATTGCAAGGTGCAATTCTGAAATTTTTTGCTTTTTCCTGCTCCTCTAAGCATGATAAAGAAGATTCAAAGAGAGTGAGATGCCAGCTCCTTTCATTCAGTCAGTAGCTTCAAACATTTCTGGTATATGAATAACATGATGTTTTTCAATGGCAAAAATCAATGAATATTGTAAATGCACAAACAATAATTTCTCCGCATTGCAAGGTGCAATTCTGAAATTTTTTGCTTTTTCCTGCTCCTCTTAGCATGATAAAGATTCAAAGAGAGTGAGATGCCAGCTCCTTTCATTCAGTCAGTAGCTTCAAACATTTCTGGACGTTTTTCAATGGCAAAAATCAATGAATATTGTAAATGCACAAACTAATTTCTCCGCATTGCAAGGTGCAATTCTGAAATTTTTTGCTTTTTCCTGCTCCTCTTAGCATGATAAAGAAGATTCAAAGAGAGTGAGATGCCAGCTCCTTTCATTCAGTCAGTAGCTTCAAACATTTCTGGTATATGAATAACATGTTTTTCAATGGCAAAAATTAATGAATATTGTAAATGCACAAACAGTAATTTCTCCGCATTGCAAGGTGCAATTCTGAAATTTTTTGCTTTTTCCTGCTCCTCTTAGCATGATAAAGAAGATTCAAAGAGAGTGAGATGCCAGCTCCTTTCATTCAGTCAGTAGCTTCAATCATTTCTGGACGTTTTTCAATGGCAAAAATCAATGAATATTGTAAATGCACAAACAGTAATTTCTCCGCATTGCAAGGTGCAATTCTGAAATTTTTTGCTTTTTCCTGCTCCTCTTAGCATGATAAAGTAGATTCAAAGAGAGTGAGATGCCAGCTCCTTTCATTCAGTCAGTAGCTTCAAACATTTCTGGTATATGAATAACATGATGTTTTTCAATGGCAAAAATCAATGAATATTGTAAATGCACAAACAGTAATTTCTCCGCATTGCAAGGTGCAATTCTGAAATTTTTTGCTTTTTCCTGCTCCTCTTAGCATGATAAAGAAGATTCAAAGAGAGTGAGATGCCAGCTCCTTTCATTCAGTCAGTAGCTTCAAACATTTCTGGTATATGAATAACATGATGTTTTTCAATGGCAAAAATCAATGAATATTGTAAATGCACAAACAGTAATTTCTCCGCATTGCAAGGTGCAATTCTGAAATTTTTTGCTTTTTCCTGCTCCTCTTAGCATGATAAAGAAGATTCAAAGAGAGTGAGATGCCAGCTCCTTTCATTCAGTCAGTAGCTTCAATCATTTCTGGACGTTTTTCAATGGCAAAAATCAATGAATATTGTAAATGCACAAACAGTAATTTCTCCGCATTGCAAGGTGCAATTCTGAAATTTTTTGCTTTTTCCTGCTCCTCTAAGCATGATAAAGAAGATTCAAAGAGAATGAGATGCCAGCTCCTTTCATTCAGTCAGTAGCTTCAAACATTTCTGGTATATGAATAACATGATGTTTTTCAATGGCAAAAATCAATGAATATTGTAAATGCACAAACAATAATTTCTCCGCATTGCAAGGTGCAATTCTGAAATTTTTTGCTTTTTCCTGCTCCTCTTAGCATGATAAAGATTCAAAGAGAGTGAGATGCCAGCTCCTTTCATTCAGTCAGTAGCTTCAAACATTTCTGGACGTTTTTCAATGGCAAAAATCAATGAATATTGTAAATGCACAAACTAATTTCTCCGCATTGCAAGGTGCAATTCTGAAATTTTTTGCTTTTTCCTGCTCCTCTTAGCATGATAAAGAAGATTCAAAGAGAGTGAGATGCCAGCTCCTTTCATTCAGTCAGTAGCTTCAAACATTTCTGGTATATGAATAACATGTTTTTCAATGGCAAAAATCAATGAATATTGTAAATGCACAAACAGTAATTTCTCCGCATTGCAAGGTGCAATTTCTGAAATTTTTTGCTTTTTCCTGCTCCTCTTAGCATGATAAAGAAGATTCAAAGAGAGTGAGATGCCAGCTCCTTTCATTCAGTCAGTAGCTTCAATCATTTCTGGACGTTTTTCAATGGCAAAAATCAATGAATATTGTAAATGCACAAACAGTAATTTCTCCGCATTGCAAGGTGCAATTCTGAAATTTTTTGCTTTTTCCTGCTCCTCTTAGCATGATAAAGTAGATTCAAAGAGAGTGAGATGCCAGCTCCTTTCATTCAGTCAGTAGCTTCAAACATTTCTGGTATATGAATAACATGATGTTTTTCAATGGCAAAAATCAATGAATATTGTAAATGCACAAACAATAATTTCTCCGCATTGCAAGGTGCAATTCTGAAATTTTTTGCTTTTTCCTGCTCCTCTTAGCATGATAAAGATTCAAAGAGAGTGAGATGCCAGCTCCTTTCATTCAGTCAGTAGCTTCAAACATTTCTGGACGTTTTTCAATGGCAAAAATCAATGAATATTGTAAATGCACAAACTAATTTCTCCGCATTGCAAGGTGCAATTCTGAAATTTTTTGCTTTTTCCTGCTCCTCTTAGCATGATAAAGAAGATTCAAAGAGAGTGAGATGCCAGCTCCTTTCATTCAGTCAGTAGCTTCAAACATTTCTGGTATATGAATAACATGTTTTTCAATGGCAAAAATCAATGAATATTGTAAATGCACAAACAGTAATTTCTCCGCATTGCAAGGTGCAATTCTGAAATTTTTGCTTTTCCTGCTCCTCTTAGCATGATAAAGAAGATTCAAAGAGAGTGAGATGCCAGCTCCTTTCATTCAGTCAGTAGCTTCAATCATTTCTGGACGTTTTTCAATGGCAAAAATCAATGAATATTGTAAATGCACAAACAGTAATTTCTCCGCATTGCAAGGTGCAATTCTGAAATTTTTTGCTTTTTCCTGCTCCTCTTAGCATGATAAAGTAGATTCAAAGAGAGTGAGATGCCAGCTCCTTTCATTCAGTCAGTAGCTTCAAACATTTCTGGTATATGAATAACATGATGTTTTTCAATGGCAAAAATCAATGAATATTGTAAATGCACAAACAGTAATTTCTCCGCATTGCAAGGTGCAATTCTGAAATTTTTTGCTTTTTCCTGCTCCTCTTAGCATGATAAAGAAGATTCAAAGAGAGTGACATGCCAGCTCCTTTCATTCAGTCAGTAGCTTCAATCATTTCTGGACGTTTTTCAATGGCAAAAATCAATGAATATTGTAAATGCACAAACAGTAATTTCTCCGCATTGCAAGGTGCAATTCTGAAATTTTTTGCTTTTTCCTGCTCCTCTTAGCATGATAAAGAAGATTCAAAGAGAGTGAGATGCCAGCTCCTTTCATTCAGTCAGTAGCTTCAATCATTTCTGGACGTTTTTCAATGGCAAAAATCAATGAATATTGTAAATGCACAAACAGTAATTTCTCCGCATTGCAAGGTGCAATTTTGAAATTTTTTGCTTTTTCCTTCTCCTCTTAGCATGATAAAGAAGATTCAAAGAGAGTGAGATGCCAGCTCCTTTCATTCAGTCAGTAGCTTCAATCATTTCTGGTATATGAATAACATGATGTTTTTCAATGGCAAAAATCAATGAATATTGTAAATGCACAAACAGTAATTTCTCCGCATTGCAAGGTGCAATTCTGAAATTTTTTGCTTTTTCCTGCTCCTCTTAGCATGATAAAGAAGATTCAAAGAGAGTGAGATGCCAGCTCCTTTCATTCAGTCAGTAGCTTCAATCATTTCTGGACGTTTTTCAATGGCAAAAATCAATGAATATTGTAAATGCACAAACAGTAATTTCTCCGCATTGCAAGGTGCAATTCTGAAATTTTTTGCTTTTTCCTGCTCCTCT